>NC_143455.1:1272500-1897500 GCF_987193195.1 Phasianus colchicus
AATCTGCCTAAGAGAGCACTTGAACTGTTCGAAATGCAGAACAGATCTATAAATGGAGAACAACCTTTCTTTATGTAAGGCTCTGGTTAGCTGAGCAAACGGGGTGATGGAATTAGTGCATGCAGCTCAGAAGAGGCTGCTAATTGCATGGTACAGGCAGTAAGAGAGAAATAGCAAAGAGCAACTAGCCTTTATGTCAGAACATGTACCAACATCCTGCAAAGTAAAATATGCATGCAAAATTATTCTTTGATTAACATACATAGTGGAGTTAAAGCCTTTATGAAGAATTTCACCAGATTAGGTAAACAATTTTTGAGAGTTCTTGAAGGACGAGGAGGTTTGTTTGTTTACTACATTGTTCTACTACGAGTTTTAAGCAGGATTTGTTAAAATTCTTCAGGAAAACTCCCAGGAAATTCTGTACATTCACATTACACTTCCACAAAACATTTAGAGAAGGAAGGAGCTTCCCAGCTTCTCTTGGTGGCACTCATACCTCATGGAGGGAAGGGAAGGATCCAGCTCACGCCAGAAGTCTTTGTGGGGTGCATGCACATGACCCGGGAGGAGCTGCTGACACTAAGTGCAGCAGCACAAAGCTGCAAGAATCATTTCAATAAACTGTTTTGTGGAAAAAAAAAAAAAAAAAGCCCATCCAGATGCTAAGTGAAAGTGAATGCCTGTAAAAATCAGCACCAGCTCCTAATGAGTCCCATCAGGAAAGAGCTGAGGAGAGCTAAAAAAGGTCATTTGCAGAGAACAAGAATAGAAAAGTGCAAGATTGATTCAGTGATAAAATCTGATTTAATACAAAAAAAAACTTACCAATTTACTGTATAAGGAAGTAAGAATAGTGTGTTGTATACGATACCATCTCCTCCACACTATGTATGCCAGGACTTTCTCACACCCCTCTTCCTACTCAGCACCACTCAGATCTTGCCATCTGCTTTCTCCTTCCATCCACCTCTCTGCCCACCCCAGCCTGCCCTCACCACTGCCCCGGCCTTGTCCCATTGGCAGCAGGACCATCTGCATCCGTCTGTCCTGCTTTGTGCTGCATTTCATTGCCAGGTGAGATTGTCCAGAGAGGTAGTGGGTGCCATGTCCTTGAAGGCACTCAAGGTCAGGCTGGATGTGGCTCTGAGCACCTGATGGACTTGTGGATGTCACTGTTCATTGCAAGGGGGTTGCACGAGATGACCTTTAAGGGTCCCTTCCAACTCAAATGATTCTATGATTCTATGGGTTCATCCAGGGCCCACACAGTGTTCAAAGAGGAAGTCCTAGGTGTGCCTGTATCTCTTTATTGCTTTGCATATGGGACATAAGCTGTCCCCATGTGCAGCCCCTGGGACTGACTGTGTCCTTACCCAACCCTGGTGGCTAGGCACTGAAATAAAATGCAGACTTGCTCAATCAGATTTCAGTCCTTACCTGGGCAAAACCCTTCACCAGTTCCTCCTTTCTTCCTTGTGCTTCCCACCACTGCCTATCCCACTGGTCTTTGCAGCCCTTTCCCCATCTCCTATGCACAATAATTTCCACCAAAGCCTGTGATGCTACATACTACACATGGCCATGCCCTGGAAACAGCTCTGCAGGCACACAGACGGGCCAGGGCTTTGTTGCACACCAAATCTTTGAACTGATGTTCTCAGTTTCCAAGTCCAAGTGAGCGTTTTTTAGCTCCCTTGGGCCGCTCATGCTCTCCTCTCTAGTGGTGTGATTGCTGTACTGCCCCATCCCCATTGCTGTCCACCCATCACCGGTGGCTGTAGGGCTGTAGACCCACTTTGGCAGCGTTATCTCCAAAGTTTTCCATTCAATTCATGACTAACGTGGAGCATGCAATAAGTGTTTACATTACTACTTTAAAATGTACATTTTTTAACTTTTAGAAGTTGCTGATATAATGCATCTTTCCAGTGGAATAGTGGGTGATGACAGGACAATCCAGCAAACTGCATCTGCTTACAAAAATGAGACTTTGTTCAACTGAACACTAAATCTTTGATAAATTAGTTGGGGCTTTGGTGACGTACATGTTGAACCAATATGACAGTTTTATATGGATTATTATTATTAATGTTTTTGAAAAATAGAGAGTGTGAGCCAGACATCCAGTGCTGAAGCTGCAAGACCACCAGCAGAGGCAAGAGTCTTTTAGGAAGGCTTCTTCCAGGCACTGTGTACAATCTTTTTGCACTCAGAGCATATGCAACATTTTAATTTGCAGTGATTGTACCGAAGTCCTTTCTGTCTGAGCCAGGAGGTCACGCTGCGGCCCCGGCCATGCATGCTTTCACAACACACTCAAGTACCACTGGTTCAATGGTGTTTTTTTGTTTTTTTTTTTTTCTGAAGTCAAATTTGGCCTCAAAATATTCCACATTGTTCACTCACTTCAGCCTGAACTGATTGTATTTATAAAGCTTAAGCACACTTTTGAGCCTCAGAGCACATCTCCCATCAACCACTACTGCCAACACATAAATTGCAAGGCCGTACACAGTACAGGCTGTCCCCCATCTCTTTCTGCCTATAAATATTAAATTCATAAAGCTGGGCTACCATGGCAGCTCATGGGTGCTTATTTCCACAACACTGGCAATCCTCTGGAGCTGAGGCTTGGTTCACAAGGATCAGTTCTGCTTCCCTGTAGATGTACAAGTCTGATGATAAAAAAAGAGCAGCTGAGGGAACTAGAATTGTTCAGACTGGAGGAGGTTTAGGGGAGACCTTATTGCTTTCCACAACTACTCAAAAAGAAGTTGTGGAGAGATGGAGATTGGCATCTTCTTCCAGGTAACAGCGATAGGACAAGAGGTGATGGCCTCAAGTTATGAGAGATCTGGAGCACAGATCTTATAGGGAGCAGCTGGGAGAACTGGGACGGGTCAGTCTGAAGAAGAGGAGGCTCAAGGGAGACCTCATGGCTCTGTGCAACTCCCTGATAGGAGGTTGTGGCAAGATGGGGGTTGGCCTCTTCTCTCAGGTAACAGTGAGAGGAAAAGAAGTGGTGGCCTCAAGTTGCACTAAGGGAGGTTCAAATTGGATATTAGGAAAAAATTATTGTCAGGAAGAGTGGTGAGGCATTGGAATGGTCTGCCCAGGGAGACGGTTGAGTCACCGTTCCTGGAGGTGTTCAAGGAACGTGGAGATATGGCAGTGAGGGACATGATTTGGTAGGCATGGTGGGGATGGGCTGATGGTCAGACTAGATGATCTTAGAGGTCTTTTCTAACCTCGATAGTTTTACAATTCTATGATTCTATGTGTGCCCAGAAATAAAGGCTCAGATGGGGTTCATGTTGCGTCCCTTTCCCAAGGACTTTGGCACTTAAATCTAGTGTCTCCTGAGAACTACCCTTGTTGGTCTGGAAGGAGCACCATGAGCACATCCTGCCTGGCAAGATCTTTTCCTGCGGTAGATCAGGCAGATCTGCAATGGCCAGGCAGTTCATCTCATGCATGGCTTTTCAGGAAAACCCACAGATTCCCCACCTGATGCACTATGTGCATCTCAGTGCTGCTTCCTAGTGCTCTTTCTGCCAAAGCTGAAGGCATGGGAACACCACCCTCCAACACCAATGGAGAAGAGAGAGAAAACATACCAACTATGGCATCCCCAAGGCTGGAGATAGATGCTGAACTGGAGCCTGAGCCCTGCATTCCTTGGATACCTGTCTGCCTCTGGATCAGTGACTTGCAAGGTGGCTGTGGCAGCCTTGGGCACAGCCTTCCTCCCACTCTTGCAGCAGGAGGTAATGCAGTAACACACCCAGCCAGGGTGCTCACCTGTTCCCCCATCTCCCCAGATGGTGCAATGCCCACCAACAAGTGCCCTTTGAATTCACCCAGCATTAGCTGGAGGAAGAGCCCAAGCCCCCACCCACCTATACATGTAGCCTCAGGCTCTGCACACTCCTCTGGGTTTGTCAGAGTTGGAAAGGAGCTGTTTTCCCACACTGCAAAACTTTCCGTGATTTTTACAATTTTTCCTTATCCCAAATGGGGATAAAATAAACATGAGGAGAAAAAAAAAAAAAAAAAAAAAAGAAGAAGAAAAAGGGTAGCAGGTCAGTCATGAATTTTCACAGTACAATTTTAGAATATTTTAATCTTTAAAAATTTTTAACCTCTTCTTAGTAAAAATTAACAAAACCAGTAAGATTAAAACTGGTCTTAGGAAGTGGGGGAAAAATATGAAAGAAAAAGAGGAAGAAAACGATGAGTGTCCTTAGAGAAGCATCTGTCACACTAACCACACGGCACTCCAGGTGTGATCCATTGCTGAGTAGAACAATTTGGGATACTTATGCCTCACTGACAGTCAGGGCACAGACCCTACAGGGCACAGATGCCATGGTAGCTGGACTGGTAGCATCTGCATAGGCATGAGACCCATATTTAGACACTGGGCTCCTGCCTGTAGCTTGCTGAGGCACAACACCTGGAACAAACATTGCTTCTTACCAGCAGAAATGGCCCAATGAACAGTGCTGCCAGAAAGCCAGACCCTCCCTTATGTTGCTGTGATGCAACACTGATGGCTTTGCTCTCTGCTTACTCTCTGCTCAAGATGGACATCTATGCCTAATCTTGTTCACTTTCCATCTACTCATATTTTCCCCTGTGCCACCTTCTGCATGCACCGAGACAGGAATAAGCAGAGCTTACATTTCCTCAGATACTGGATCCATCTAAATCCTCCCCTGCTTTCCTGTTTGCTCTGTCAGCTGTTGAAGTGGAAGTAAATACATTTCTCTCTAATGCACGTGCAGTGCTTCTTAGGCAATCCTGACCCACCATAAAACTTTAAATACCCAAAGAGAAAAACCAGGAGAGAGATGTTCAGAGACGCAGTTCAGCCTTATCAAATTCTTCACGTGTTTGTTGTGGTGTGTTTGTATTCCTGGGCTTCTGCTTGCAGGAATGTTGCTGATAAAACCATCTCACTAACCACGGATGTTCTGATGTTTACAGTGCTCAGACAGTAAGAGCAGTCCTGGATTCCTGCAGACAGAAGTCCCATGGACACTTGCACTATTGTGCTGCAGATGCTGATCAAACCCTGCTACATACAAGTTCCATCAGGACCCTGCCTGGTCTTCCTTCGAGCCATGTTGCATCTGGCAAGGCAGATGAGAACTCTGAGTGCTCACCCCACGCTCAGAACAACGAGAGACCTTCGCTCCTCTGAGACCAGCCCGGGGCTGCAAGGGAATTTACCATAACCATGAGTTTGCTGTTTTCTTTGCAGATGATGTCTTCTTTGCATGATTCCCCTCACTGAACTCCCTCATGCCTGCTGAGGATGCAGAAAGCCCCATCCTGTAATGGAGCAGAGTGCAGTGGCACTGTGCAGAGCCCACAGGCTCTTTCCCACAGATCTGCACATTCCTCCTGTGTCCCAGAGCAGTGACCTGCTCACCATTCCATCCTCCGCACAAGGAGCTCTGCTCAGGAGGACTGCCTGGAAAGGCAGCCAGGAGACTTCCTCAGCAAATGGAAAACAAACCAAGGAAACCTGCCACCAGCCTAGAGACCCCCCCGCCACCAATGAGCTATTTTATGCTGCTTTTTGTGCAAGTCTTGCATGGAACCAGTGCCAAGACTCCGTGAGCAAAGCTGTGCGAACACGATGCCATAAAATCTTCACTCAAGGCAAATTCTCCTAGTGTTTGGTCACATTCTGATCCCCACGCTTAGCAAACTTTGCCAACTCTTCACATCCCCAGGGATTTCAGGGTAGTATCTCCTTCCCAGCCTCTACATTCCCAGTGTTGATATCTGCTACAAGATGCCCAAAGGCTACAGGGCCAGGGACGTCAGCAGCGAGTCCTGTGATGGAAAATGGCAGCTGTCTTTGTTCAAGACATCTCCTGGCCTTCAGCCTGTGGAGGATGATGATAGATACAGGCTGTTCTCAGGAGAACATCTCAGCTCTGCCCTCAGCCCCATCCCCTCGAGCTATTTTCAAAAGAAGTGATTTCTCCTTCATTTTTCATTGAATGGAGCTTTAAGTGGTGAAAAATGACAGAGGAAGTGATGATTAGGAAACAGGTCATTAATCCAGATTCTCTCAGGACCCATGTCTCCATCAGCCATGTAAACAGGCTGAGAATATCTGGGACAAAACCAGAAAAAATTAAACGCTTCTTCAAGGTAGTCAGTGAACAATCCATTGGTGCTAATTCATTGAGGACTAGTTCCCTGATTGTGCATCTGTTTTCATAGGACATTTCTGGAACCCAAAAGCCCATCCTAGGGTGCAGTAGCATCCAAAGTGACCTATTCATTCGAGGAGGGTACACCATGTGTAGCAAAAAGAAAATGAGAAGAACCTTAAAAATGGGATTGAATGACAGTGGTTTGACATAGCATGATGTGGTGACTGTTAGAAGGAAGTGAGGCTGCCAATGATGTAGCCACAGTGTGACATTTTGGCAACAAGTGTCTCTCTGAAAGCAATGCCATTGGAAACTCTGATTATCAGCAGGACATCCCAAGGTCTTTGAGTCTCCTGATTCACAGCACTTTGGAACAAAGTATTTCTTTGCTCCAAATGGCATTTGTCACAGCCCTGGACATCCACACCCAGCACACAAGTTCTTCCTGCATCACTCACTACACCAGATCTGGCACATTGCCCCTCGATGTGGTTGGGAATGAAAACCTGAGCACTTGTTGACGACACTGCACAGGAGAGCTGGGTATTTGGAGGAATTTTGAAGAGCTGTAAGAGTAAAAGTTCATTTCTGGATGTCAAGGACAGAGAACATGTGTTCATATTGACACAGCTGAACACTTCACATGTCTCAGTGCTTTTACAGACCTTACTCAGGTCTGGCCATGGCAATAGCATTGACCAGGCATGGATGGCAGTCCCAGGGCTGTTTCTTTGGCCAAAACTACAACACAGCTCCAGTAGTTCCCAGAAGTGCAGTGCAGTGAATGGAGAAGTCGTGTCGAGGGCTGAGACATAATAAAAGCGATCACAGTCAGCCACGGCCTTTGCTTTGACCATGGGGAGCCCTGGGCAAGGCACAGGGGTTACCAGCCCTCATTGCATGTCTGCTGTACTTCTGCCCCTCTCTGGAGGTTAGAAGTACTTACGGACTGCAGTTCACATGCTACCTGGCAGTTACCACCAGTTCTTAGCACTGTTGATGTACCCGGGGCTATTTCCCAGCAAAATAGTCTGCTGGAAATACTACTGTATTTCTGGACAACACATGCACATAGTTCTGAGTTAGATAAAACTCCTCCTTATGAATCTGGATCATGCTTATAGTTTTCAAAGCAATCTTGAAATAAACTTAAAAATATTAAAATAAGCTATTATATTCCAAGTATGCTAAAAAGCAGATATCAACCTCAAATCTGTTTTTGCTTCTTGTTCTGTTCATAAAAGTGCTTTTAGGCCAATCTCATTAATTGTCCAGGTCTGAGTCACAAGTCCTGTATGCTGGGGCTGGTGATGTTGGGATCATACTGGTTGCCACCAAGACACTGGGTGCAGGGACCTGCATACCTTGATTGGCTGAGGAGACAGAGAGGATGAGATCTGTGATACAAGCTCTTATTTCTAAACTATTACTTCAGATGATTTTGTTTTCATAGAATCATAGAAGCATTAAGGTTGGAAAGACCACTAAGATCATCTAGTTAGACTATCAACCTTTTTCTTGATTGCCTCCAGGAATGGTGACTCAACCACCTCCCTGGGCAACCTGTTCTAATGCCTCACCACTCTTTCTGAGAATAAATTTTTGCTAATTCCAACCTGAACCTCCCCTCATTCATTTTAAGGTCACCACTTCTTGTTTATCACTGTTCTCTGGGAGCAGAAGCTGAGCCCCACCTTGACACAGCCTCTTTTCAGGGGGTTGTAGAGAGCCATGAGGTCTCCTGTGAGCCTCCACTTCTCCAGACTGACCCATCCCAGTTCTCTCATACACTCCCTATAAGATTTGTGCTCCAGACCCCTCACAGCCTCATTGCTCTTCTCTGGACATGCTCCAGCACCTTAATGTCTTTCTTGTAGTGAGAGACCCAGCACTGAACACAGCACTCCAAGTGCGGCCTCACCAGTGCTGGAACAGGGAGAAGGTAAGCTCCTGCTCTGCTGGCTGCACTATTGCTTACAAAAGCCAGGATACCATTGGCCTTCTTGGCCACCTGGGCACACTGCTGGCTCATGTTCAGCCAAGCATCAACCAACAGCTCCAGGTCCTTTTCCTCCACATTTCCTCTACCTCCTTCCTTCCAGCCATTCTGCCCCAGATCTGTAGCATTACCTGTGGTTGTTGTGGCCATAGTGCAGGACCCAACTCTAAGTCTTGTTGAAGGTGGTTTCTGGAAGTGCCCCCTGGTATTTAACACTGCCAACATCAGTTACCATCAACCCTGGCACTGCTAAAGCTCCTATTGCAAACTCACAGCTCTGATGGTCACAAAATGAGTATGTTTCATATTTCAATGAAGTATGGAAAGTTACTGAGGTCAGCCCTTACAGCAGGCTTACCCATCCTATTTTGAGTTTTGTGGGTACAAATGCTCAGAATCTAGGCTATGTTTTCACATAGCTAAGCCTTGAATTCAGAAAAGAAAACACTGAAAAGAACTATCCTGGACTCAGACACTTGCAGTCCTCCAAAACTGTCTCAGAAAGCTGGTGGTGGTTCTTGCAGGCTGCGTTGTCTATGAGGGACCCTGCAGCACCGAACCGAAACACCAGCTGAGGTCCCTCAGCCCTCACAGTCCAATGCAGAGCAGCTTCTGTCATTTGAATGTCTTCGGCTACTGTTGCACCATTTAATCGTGTCCTAATTTTGTGGCATTTGCAGTTTTTGTCTGATCGTCATCTCCTATTTTATTGCATTTTAGAAACGTAATAAAATCTTTCAAAACAAATGAAAACACGGCAGAGATTTGAAATGGGAAATGAGTGCACAGTGGGCCCATGCCTCTCTATTAGATGCCAGAAGGAGGGGAAGACACCAGACCCACAATGACAATCACTATTAATAAAGTGATGAAGGCAGAGGTGTAACTGGAAGCAGAGGCAGCTCATGTGTCTGGGAAGCCCTTGGTCCAGTGTTGGGCCCTGCCAGCTGCAGTTGGCACAGGGAACATTCAGTGAGTGGGAAAGGCCACAGAATAATCTAGCAGGTCTTTGGGAAAGATCCCAGCCTGCTGGCAGAGGCCCCATACCCAGGCGATATGTTGTTCCCACTGCAGCGGGCGCTGACCTGAGCCTGACCAAGCAGTGCTTGTTGAGTGGGTCAGGCCCAGATGGGGCCTCTGATTTGCCTCTGTAACCCTGTGGTTGTGGGTCTGAGCAGTGAACGTGGCCAATGATGGGGGTCACATCCAACTTCTGCTATTCAGCCTTTAGACATCCACTGCACTCTGCAACTTCATTCTAGAGCCACCACATTCTCCATCAGTCACGAGGGGTCTCAGAAACAGCACGTAGACATCCTTTGTAGTCATGGCTGGGATAGAATAGCTCTCAGGATGTCCTGGAGGCCCACAGTGTTGGGCTAGAATGATTCTGACTGCAGAGCCCAACTTGGCCAGTGGCTGGTGGCCAGTGGCTCTAGCTAGGACCTTTCTGAGAGCGTCATCTCTCCAGAGTTCTGTACTCCCCAGACACAGCTGTGGATCAGCGCTGAGCCCTGCAGAGATCTCCAGGGCTTATTTTTCTGAAAATTCGTTTCTACAACTTCATATCACATACACTGTGACTGGAAACCAAGAATGGAACATGGGTGGAGCTGACACAAACAGGAAACGACTTTAGGACTTGTGTGAAAGACTGTTTCAGTTGTTCTCTCTATTGGTTTTAAGCACCCCTTATGTCCTGGGTCCCAAGAAGCTGCCAGATTGAATGTAGCTAAGTCTGGGATGATCTTTATTCTCTAGGAATTGCTTGTTGTTGTATGGAACAAAAGGCCTAGGCCATGTCATCGTAACCAGACTGGGATTGCCAAGGAGAGAGGCCTCTCAATCCCTATTTGGATTCGTTATGAATGGGAACCATCTTGAGGCAAAAGAAGTATCCCATGATTTTGCAGCATGCTGCAGGACACACGGGTACCCATTTTAAATGAAAGAGGCTAGCATGGTGAACCCAAGATTGATGTCACTCAGCAGGAGGGTCACTCATTCACTGCTCCATGGTAGCAGTGTCTGTGGGAGTGAACAATTCAAAAAAACCTCCATGGGCTGAAGAAAGGCTGTACATCCAAGCTCTGATGGACATCCAAGTAGGTACAGGACAGATTGTTAGATATTGAAGAGGGACACAGGACTAGGGAATTGACATCATTCTTTGGCTCTGATCCTCAACAATAACCTCAGTGAACAAAGAAGGTCTCGCAGCCCAGAAAGCCAGCCGTAACTTGGGCTGCATCAAAAGAAGCGTGTTCAATAAGGTGAAAGCAGTGATCCTGCCCCTCTGCTCTGTGCTGTGAGACCTCACCTGGAGCATTGCATCCAGATGGGGAGTCCTCAGCTCAGGAGAGACATAGAACTGTTGGAGTACATCCAGAGGAGAGCCACAAAAATGGTTCCAGGGATGGAGCACATCTCCTATGAGGACAGCCTGAGAGAGCTGGGGCTGTTCAGGCTGAGAGAGCTGGAGATGAGAAGGTCTGGGGACACCTGAGAGCAGCCTGTCAATATCTAAAGAGGGGCTATAAGAAAGGGGACAGCAGGGTCGCTTGTGATAGGGCAAGGGGGAATGGTTTCAAATAAAGAAGGGGAGATTTAGATTGGATATCAGGAATAATTTTTTTACAATGAAGGTGGTGAGGCACTGGAACACGTTGCCCAGAGAGGTGGTGGATGTTACATCCCTGAAAACATTAGAGATCGGGCTGGACAAGGCTTTGAGTATCTGATGGAGCTCTGGGTGTCCCTGCTCACTGCAGGGGAGTTGAACCAGGTGATGTAGGGTCCCTTCCAAATCAAACGACTCTATGATTCTATTATTCCAGGATCTGTCTGCTCTCTCCATCCTTACAGAAATTTAAAAGTGAAACTCCTAAGTGAACCCCAGCTAACACACACTGTACCCCTTAAAGCAAAATTTTAAAAGTGCATAAGAAGCTGGCAGTCCAACTAAGGACAAAATGCTGTGTGGCTCCAAGTCTATGAACATGTTATTGCAAATGCATGAGCAACACCCCTCACCCAGGCACACAGGAGTGCTGTGACACAAGAGACGCAGTGTATTGGATTCCGCATCCTACCTCTAGCCAAAACAGGACACTGAAAGGAAAAAAACCAACCAACCTCCTTTCTGCATTCCAGAAGTCAAAACTATACTAAGGGGAAAGAAAACTGGTGATTCATTCAGACTACTAACTAAAGCTCTGTATTATGAGGATGATAAACTATAGAGCAATAGAGAGAATCAAGAATGGATAATCACCTCTTTTTAGCATTCTTCTGGAGATACAAGCAACTGAAATATTCTGGATTTAATTTTTCACTCCAGGATCATTCCTGTCATATCATAAAATCCCTTCCATTAACTTATCAAGCTCCATCTAGAAACAATGTAGGCTTTTTGCCCCTACTTTCCAGTTTCGAAGGCTGTTCAAGAATGTTATTCTTTTATTAGCTAGAAAATTTAATCTATCCACCAGTCTAAATTTATTTTCAGAATCACTCAGACTCAAAGCACCAGGCCAGTAACCAAAAAGGGCGATGTTTAGGTAAGTTCAGGTAGGGTTGTTGCAAGAGGCCAGGCTTGGCATTAACTGGAGGTCCATGCTTAGTTGTCACTCTTATCACTCATCCCTCTTATTTCAGAGGCCATGACCCACAACTCCCTGAAACACCTGAATATTCATTTCTCTGGCTGTGAGGTAAAGAATCAGAAAACACAGAGTAAGTCTGTGCAGAACATGCAGACTCATTCATCATGAGTAAAATTGACGCCAGGAAAAAATGATTATCCCACAGCTGCACACGGATAAATACCAGTACTTCAATGCTGAATCCAGATTCCTTTTTGAATACTCTTTCTCACACTGCAGGAACTAGGGAGAATCAATGGAATGAAGAATCAATGACATTCTTAATCATCAGTTTTTAAAAAAGGCAAAAGAAAGGGAGGGATTTGCTCATGCAGTTTATAGTTAAAACAGGAGAACTCTTCGCTGCAGGATACTGACAGTATTTGAGGTCTTCCATCACAGGACATCAAACACAGGTGTTAGGCCTGGTTCAAGAAGCCTCAGAGGAACTGATTATTAGAAAACAGTTCACAGGAAGAAGGATCCCCAGGTATTCAGTAATCTCCTCTAGCTGCGTTGCCTACCATTGGGGAACAGACTGACCCACCTTCTGAACAAAGTAAATTCATTTTTATTTTCCCAGATGTCTTCCACAAATTAATGCACTGCCATGACTGCTCATCAAATCCAGTTCATGGCACAGCAGAGCACAGGCAGGAAAGAGAAACATGCATGGATCAGGCAAGGATGCAGATATGTGGCAAGGGCTCTCGGGGCCTGGCAGGGCAGGATGGGGATCGATGCGCCAGGCACAGCTAATGCTCCAAAGCTGTGAGGAGATCTCTGGCCCCACCACATTCCCTGGCTGCCAAACTCCCTTGCTGCCAAAATTCCTCAGAGCTACTTGCTAAATAATGGAATCTAAATTTCCGCCTTCTTGTGGCAAAGTTAAAAAAAACATTAAAATTAACCAAATTATACCCTGGTCTAAACAAAGGAGGGCTGGAGCTGCCAATTTCACAATTATCCCAAATGGCTCTTAATATGACACAGATAAATACTTTCCAATTACCCAATGGAACAAAGCTGCCCTGGGGGATATGGAGAACAATATATTACGGGGGCCAGAGACCCAGGAGATTAAGGATTTACACTCTACTCATCCTGCTGTAATCCACAAACAGCAGGGGAGGATGCAGAAGATGAGAGCCCATCCTCACCCAAGCTGCAGTCCTGCTGTAGGACCATTTCCCCAGCAGTACATGGACAGTGGGACACCAGGGAATGAGTCAGGAAGAAGACTTTGCAACTTCTGACTAAGGCTAAGGGCTACCAGCTGGCTGCAAGGTGCTCTGCCACAAGATGTTCTAACGTAAGGTGCTTTGCCACAAGGTGCTATGGCTCTGCAGCTCTGTCTGACAACTCTGTTGCATGCAGTACATGTGCTCTCTGTCCTGGTGTACACAGAGAGTGAAGGAAGCAAGCTGGTGCTGTGACAAATTTTGCTGGCTTTCCAAACACACACATCATGAACATGCTCTGGACTGCTCCTGTTTCTCCTCCTGCCCACAAAAGCCACACAGTGAGAAAAAATGGGTTTAAAATCAGAAGGAGGTATCTCTAGAACTGGAAGAGGAGTGATGCTCATCCCCAGACTACTTTGTGTGCTAAGAAGCATCCTTGAGCAGCTTTTGGCACTGTGTGCTTGCTTGTTTTCTGGCCCTCGCTAATGCAGTGAACTGTCTCTTGCAGTTTTTCTCTTTAAAGATGCTAGCTCACAGCCTTCCATTACCACTAGATCAATTAGAAAATCTAAAGACATCTGCAAAAAACTACAGGTTCCTATGCTCTCCATACCTGGGCTGCACCTGCATGTCTCCCCTACTCCCAGTATGCATGCGGCAGCAGCTCTGCAGGGTTTCAGTTATTCAATTCATACATTTCTGGTGACTGTTCTATGATTTCTTTACCCTGGTGGGACCTTCTGGCCTTGTCAGTGTTCCTGCTCTCACAGCCTTCTCTGTTACAGAAGAGGTGCCTTGAGACTGAGGCTCACCTCAAAGGCAAGTATGTCTGGGAATATAGGAATATTACAGTCCCATACATTACACGCCTTGCTAGATCCACAAAAACCAGGAACTAGCCTTACAAACACATGGCTTTGGTGAAAAATAAATGTGGTCTTCCTTTGATGGACCAGATGGTGTTCTGACTCCAGGGTTCCCTTAAGCCACCATTTTTCAGCTTTTCCATGTACCCAGGAGAACTACACACAACTGTCTTTGCATGTGTAGAGACTCTCCTGTGACACATCTCTCTCACACGTGGTGGCAGGGCCTCATGGCCTGGAAGCAGCATGGCTGTGTTAGGCACAGCTGTGCCCTGGTTGAAGGCCCTGAGCCTTGGGCGTGGGGCAGGACTGCCTCTGGAGGCTGAGCAGAGGGCCCAGGCCCACGCAGGAGCTGTGTCAGGGACAGCCAGAAGCAGCCCATTGAGTGATGTGCTGTGAGTGCCACAGGTGCGGGGGCAAGGCTCATCGATTGCCCACCAAAGACAAGTTTCCGTGTGCCACAGATTTTCCCCAGGCATCTGCCACCATGAACCCCTTGACACTGTTCTGAATCTGATCTGCAGGCAGCAAGGCGGGTGGGCAGCTGAGCCCTGAGAATAGGAACAAAGGCCTTCTCCTTCCAAAAAGGCTCCAGGATCCACCTGTGCCCTCAGGTGCTGGACCTGGTCAGCCCCAAACCCTCTCTACTTCCCAGGGAGCCGAGGTGCTAAGTGCCTCAACCTTAATGCACGGGGATGATACAGAGGTCGGTTACCTTAGAAACCCACTGAGGGGTAATTTTCTGATTCGTATCAGCTCCAGAACCAATGCTTTAAAATTACATACAGGCTTGTTGTTTTGGCAGAGTAACCGAAAGCAGATGCTGGGAGGAGCGAGCAGCCAGCAAGAAGTGTAAGGACTCCCTGTGGGTGCGCACAGCACAGCACAGGCAAACAACCAGCCTGAGGAAGGATTTCCTTGCTACCTAAATGACTCTGCCAGGGCCCTGTCCTCTCCCATCTCTCAGCTCCTTTGTCCCCAGACAGCATCACACAGGTGTTCTGCAGCCCCTTCCTCCCCTGGCATGGCTGTTATTGGTGCTCTTGTGAACTCCCCATGCAGAATGGATGCATGATATTCCACAACCCATGCTGTCTGCCTGCTTGGGAAAGGTCTGCAAAGCAGCTTCACATACTTCCTGCACTGCCAATCTGTGCGTGGCACATATGCTTGGCTCATCCTGCAGCCTGTGCAGCTGAACCCCCGAGCCGGCTGAAGCCCCTTGACTGCAGCATAGTCCTCCATTCCACACTAGCTGTGCACCAGCTCACCCAGGAACTCTGCCCTGTGCTTCGGAAGCTGCTGGGTTAGGGACCAGGAGGCACAGCCCCTTCCCAAACAGCCCTGCCCTCTTGCTGTCCATACTTTCCTTTCCCAAGGACAATCCACAGGTCACAACATGTCGTGGTTAGGATGGACTTCCCTGGTCCTAGCCTCACCCCACCTGCCTGCAGAGGCTGTGGTTGCTGTACTGAGCCAGTGCCATAGAATATATACAAGAGCTGAGGGACAACCAGCAGGCTGCATGCAGGACTGAGAGCACTGCGTGCTTCTCTGCAACACCGTAAATTATTCTAAGCCAGAACCTGAGGCAGACCTTTGAAGTCCCCAGTCTCCACTCTGCCTTATCATGGATTTCTCTAATTTGATCACTGTTCTTAGGCAAGATATACACATCCCTGCTGACCACAAGGATCTCAGCAGCGTGCTGTAGGATGTAGCAGAGGAAGGCAGTGTGCTGGGAAAGGCTGCGGTGCTGGTGCTGAGTGAGGGGGGTGGAGAGTTGAGTGAAGAAAGCAAACAATGAAGAAAAGAAGGAATGAATACATTGTTCTGGTCACTAAATCACAGCGTGCAGAAGCAGCTTTCACTTACAGCTCCCTTGTAAGTGAAGCATCTGCTTCCAGTGCCCGGTCAGTCTCTACAAGGCAGAGCAACCCGCACTGCAGCAGGAGCTCCTTTCCATCACAGGAAGCTTTTATGCCACCTTGGGCTGGTTTCAGACCTGAGCTGAGAAGAGATAGTGAGGGACAAGGCTGAGTCTGCCTAGTGGAAACTCCATTGATTACTTGGTGCCGTACCTTCCCGACATCATGAACACCTCAGCCCCAGGGGAAAATCTGGGTTCTATCAGCTCTTATAAGCAAGTGTTTCAAAAGGTTTACAGAAAAGTAAAGTAAACAGAACTCTGAGTAACAAAAGAGCCCCGTTTATGCATTCTTTGATTCACTGTAAAGGATGGTGTAAACTGACTTTTTAACCAAGCATTAGGCAAGATTTGGGCCCCCGCCATTATATAATAAACAGTGACATGGCTATATTAAAATATTTACTTAATGCACTGAAGTGACTTATAGTATGAGTGGCTACTCAATAGGATGGCCTAAGTGTTAAGGCGTCAGGTGCCATCGCCTGTATAAATATTCTGTGTGCACTTGTTTATAGGAAAACCCCATCTGGATTTGGCTAAAACAGCAGACACCCTGCTGACCCCAGTTTTTGCTATTGGAAAATATAACACAAGTGTTCACTCATCTAGAATAACAGCAGCGGTTAAGTGCCATCTGACAGACAGAAGGGTATTGGCTTTTCTCAATAGACAGCAGGCTTGGTGCTGTGAAGGGCTTCATGGCAGCAGCTCCCCAAGATTTACAGCATCCTATGGACCAGAAGCAGAGGGCTCTGCCTCCCCTGTCACAGTCTTTGGCAGATAGGAGGCATCAAAAAGATTCAGACACCCCAAATCTTGCTGAAACAGAGGTGGGCTGTGCCACACTGTGAGGAGTCAGGCAATCAGGTCCTCTGCTCTATCCACCTGGCTGCTGAGAAATACTAAGTAGAATCTGCCTGTCTGTGGTGTTCTCCCACATATATGTACCCAACAGAAGAAGGGTCTGAGGCCATCTAAAGAAAAGAGCTTTTCACTGTCTCATTCCAGATTATTGATCAACACACTGCAGGAACCGTGGAGGCTTCATAGCTAGGGCAGGCCTCTGTTAACCAGTCCTGGATGTATAATTTTTGGAGCAGATTAGCCTTAAGCCAATTGTAACCAACCCTACAAGTAATAGAAGATGGAAAAGCAAGAGGAACTTCCTAGACAAACCCAAGTAGGGAGTCACCATCATTGCTCAACCCTGGTTCTCACAACAGCCGTGGTCAAATTTCTGTTCTGTATTTTGCAAGCTTGTTTGTCTGTGATATGTCTGTCCAGATGCCCAAGGTGGCTGGGCACCTCTGCATTCACAAAAGACCATGAGAAGGTTATACAGCCTGAAAATACTTACAATGCTTTCAGTGAAGGCACTGGAAGAGGTTATGCTTGTGGAACTGTAGCCTGGGAGGGAAATGAGCTCTGCCTCCTGAAGGTCTGTTTCCCAGCAGTGCATTTCATAGGGATGATAGCTGCAATTCAATTTTTCACAAATACAGATAGGAAAAGCAGAAATTTCAGCCAACAGAGCCACAGTGACCAAACTTGGGAGCAGCAGTATGCCTGCAGCACTTTACCACCTCCTGAGCTGGCAGTGGGAGCAGGCAGAGAGGATCCTGACAGGGCTCTCCTAAGGTCTTTGCTGGCAGGCAAACAACAGAGAGATGTGGGAATCCTGCAGGCTGGAAGGGAGAGGTATCTGCTCCCAGCTCCTGTCTCTCCCAGCTTTCAGAGCCTGTGACTGTCAGTACTGAAACTTCTATCTCCACGTTGGCTCTCTGAGGTTTAAACACTGGCTGGAGATGGAACAGAAGGGAAAGAGAGATGATGGAATGCCTTCCAAGCAGTGGGCACTCACACCTGAGAGGATTATGCACAGTAGGAGCTACAACCATGAAGGCTTCCCCTCACTCTTGTATAGTAACTGGTGTTGGTGACCTCTAGACATGTCTAGGCCGAACTTCTGCTCAAAGGACTAATATAAACATGAGATCAAGCCATGTCCTTGTATAGCTGAGTCTTGAACACCTCCAGTGAAAGAAATGCCATGCAGGAATTCAGTTCTGACCTACTTCCCTTTTAAACCTCTTTGGGATACCCACTGCTCCCAGGTCAGGTGGGCCTGACCCCTGCTATCAGCAAAGGCTCTTGCTGTTTCTGTTTTCAATTCAAGAGGCTGCTGGCCTCAAAGCCTTCCTGTCTTCAGCTCCCCACATGGCCTTAGAACTCCTGAATGGGATGCACAAGTGGCTGGGGTGTTCAGTGACCGGGGCTCTTGGTTTGAAAGCCTCATGCCAGCTGGACTTTCTTCCTTCAAGAAGATGTAAAGCTGCCAGACAGACAGCATTTCAGATTGCCAAATAAAATCTACTAAGTTAGTAAAAGAATTTTCCATTGGAAGAAAGATCTGAAGGAAAATTTATGGCTCTCCACAGAGCTCTGTGTCCCATGGTCTGACTACAGGCAGTGATGTGAGAACTCAACACAGGGACAGTCCACCACATCTCCCCTCTTGGCCAGTCCTGCAGGAGGCAGCAGCTGGCTGAAGGAACCAACCTGAGGGTTTTGCATGACATAGTTCTATCAGGAAATCCCCATCCTGATGTGACCTTGAGAGAAATGTCCCTTTTGGCAGACAGACTCTGGACGTCAGGTTGACCTTGCTACCCACCTGGGTTAGCTAACCACCAGCCCAGTACCCAGCATCATTGCTGACCCATCCTCAGCCGTGTTCTAAGGAATGTTACCTCACTGCTTTCATACTGCTCCACAGAGGCTTTTCAGTCTAAAATCTATTCCTGCCATGCTATGAACTTCCTGTTCTTCCCAGTTTATGACCAGTCACCAAAGCAGTAAATAACCCTCCCCTCTGCTCCATCATTCTGCTAATTCACTGAATTCTTCAGGAGTACCTCACCTGAGACAGACCATGGTTGTCTAGTTCACTACAGCCTTCCAGACAGACACCAAATAATAACAACCACTGATCATGCTTCCTACCTTGCTTTGCACCCAGCCCTCAGCAATTACACCATAGCCATCTTCCCTCTACGAGTATATAATTATGACTGGTGATGGCAAAATATCTACAATATTATTTGACAGTTCCTGCTTCTCTCTACTTGTAATACACATATGAGCACAAAAGAAGTGAATTGTTCAGACATTATATTTTTTCTTGACGAATACATGTCAGCTGGCTGCAACACCCCTCGTGTCCTAGTCCAGCTCTCTGCAAATGGCTCGTTAGATTATTGTTCCTGATTTCCTTCTGTGATAAGTGTTATGTGGGTTATTCCTCCTATTTGGCTCCTGCTTTCTCCCTCCTGAGGATGGGCATGTTCTTGTCCCTTCCCATGTTCTCAGGGAGAGCCAGCAGTTGTCAGATGGCTCCAGTTCCAAAGACCTATAGATATTCAGCAAAATTTTATCAGGCCTAGCTGAGATGAAAATGAGTGGATTTCAATTATTTAAGCACTCTTAGACTGATTCTTTTCTTGTTTTATCCACATCTTCCCCTCTTTGTAGCTAGTTAATTGCATTAATCACTTCACTGAAGTTAATCACTCTAGCAACAACTGAAGCAAAGAAAGCACTGAACTCTTCAGCCCCACAATTTCATCTGTTGTCATCTCTCCATTTGCACTGAGCAAGAAACTCACTTTCTTAACTTTCCCATCAGCCCAGGAGGAAACTGCAACTGGGCAGCCTTGCACTCCGCTGAAGAAAAGCAGTGACTTTCCTATGGGGAAAGCCACGATAGCATGCAGTAGATGTTGGTAGTGTGGACCACAGTGCTGGACAGACTCCCTCCCACCTAGCACACGTCCACCCAGGATCTGGCTGCTGTCTCCACTTACCCTCACCAGATTGCAGAGGGCTGAAAGTTGTAAAAACTCCCAGAATCCAAGCCTGCAGCTCTTCCAGATTTGTTTTTCCCTCCCCTACCCTCTATCACTATTCCTACCATTATTTCTGTCTTCCAAGCTGTAATTATATAGCAATCCGGTTAGTATAAATACAATCCAACTCTCATATCCCATCAGACAACACTTAGCAGAGCAAACCTGCCTGCACAGTGCTGGCATGGTGGCTGCACACTCACGCTGTGCATTGCACTATCTTTACGAGTAGGATAGTTTAGTCTAGTACCCTTTCTGTTGTATAACACCATCACACATGGGGTCAGGATGTAGAGATGACAGCAGCCTTACCATGTACTGGGGTTGTGAATTGATGAGATACCAACAGAACTTTTGTGCAGGAAGGATTGTGTTTGTCAGCCCCCTGCATGCTGTAGGAGAGCAGACATAAATCCTTAGGCACAAGTTTTGTTGCTTACAAGAACATGCTTCCTGTGGCTGCTGCAGCTGTGAATGTGCAGAGAGACTTCTCACCTGACCATGCAACTGCAGCAGAATGAGGAGGGCTACTGCAGAATATTGCAGGACATGTCCTGCAGTGATCCAGCAGGAAATGCTGTGCCAGGCGTGGCGCAGGTTTTGGGAGGTCAAGGCTTTCCCCTCATCTCTCACCATCACACCTATGTGGACTGGCACAGCTGGGATCTCTAAGAAGCCTGTGATTGCCTGATCCCTGCCCCATCCCTCACAGGTAACAGAAATGAGGAGCATCTGCTGCCTGCTTGAATCTAAAGTCACCCACCGGAGATGGACCCTGAGGATGGGGATTGCAGACTCTGGGCCCAATATTAGATGAATGTCGGGTAGGCAAGAAACTCTGTAATGGTTTCATATCCACAGCATTTCCATCACAATAGAGCTGTTCTGCTCTGGGAGGAGGCATCCCAGAGAAGGGCTAAAATGCTGAGTGTGATAGCACTGAGGAAAAGACAGAAGAGAATGTGGAACCAGTGGGAAAGATTGGGACACTGGAAAGAATGATAAAAAAGGAAAGATGAAACATGACTGCTCTAGGCAGAGAATAATTCTGAACCCCTAATATGGCTGCCACATGCCTTCTGTGAAATCCTCACTTGTAATCACTAAGTACTGCAATAATGCTATCGCCTGCAACAGCATTATAAAACATACTAACTAGATTTCCTGTAGAATATTTTAATGAAAATATAAAATGAAACAAAACACAATCATCTGCCAGTAATGCAGTTTTTATGTTTTACAGCAGCCTTCCAGTACTTAATAGGGATTTACAAGAAAGCTGGGGATGGACCCTTTATCAGGGAGTGTAGTGACAGGACAAGGGTAACAGTTTTGATTAGATGATAAAAGAAAGAAATTTTTCCCAACGAGGTTGGTGAGACATAGGCTGCCAGGGGTTGTGGTTGCTTCATCTATGGAAGTATTCAGTGCCTGTCTGAATACTGTTTTGAGCATCTGGTCTGGTGGCTGGTGCCCCTCTTCATGGCAGAGGTTTGGAACTGAGGTTTGGTCTTTAAGGTCCCTTTCAACATAACCCATTCTATGATTTCATGGTACATTAGAGAGCTCAAGAGAGGTCCAGACCTCCTGCAAGGTTTCTGATTCTTCCTGTCCTTATCCAAAAGACAGCAAACTTCTTGCAGCCAAACCTCAGCCTCTCATGTCTCTGTGCTGTGTCTTTGTCCTGACTTGGATATCCAGATCAATGTGGCTATATGCTGGCTGTCATCTTGACACTTCCCTGCTGTGAGGGCAAGCAAACTGGTAAGCTTTTGGTGGTTGCTCTTTGCAGACAGCTCAGCCCCACTGCCACAGAGCCCCATCACTTGGAAAGTGCGCCTGGAGTGAACGTGTGGGCACTGCTTCTGGGAGATGCATTGTTCATCCCATCTCATCCTACACATTCACATGAAGCTGCAACCAAGAATCACAGTGTAACACATCCTTCCAGTCTCCAAAAGCAGGCTTTGGCATGCTCCTTCTCTCCAGACCTAACACTCCTTTTTTTCTGCCAGGCCTGAAAGGTTGGTTACCATGGCAGAAGCTGTCATACTTGCAAACTAGTCCCTCTGTGTGACACAGAGATTCTGCCGAGCTGCAGAGGCAGCTGTGCTGGCCGCTGGGAGGAATCTGGCTGTGCCAGAAGCTGTCCTCCAGGTTGAGCACTTCCAGACCCCATGGCGTGTGCATTCCTAAAGCTCAGCCTGGCCAGCTATGTTCTGAGGGCAATCTGCTGCTCAGCACAGATTTGGCACTTGCTTTCTGAGGAATAACACCTCCATGCAGGACCTGAGATGTTGACTTTCTGCATTCCCTCTTTTGTCTGCAGAGAGGTGACCCAGAGCCGCACACACCAATTGCTGTCCACTTATGTTTTCAAGAGCATCAGCCTGGAAGGGTTCATGACTTCAGTGGTGCTTCAGAAGCAACAGTCCTCTGACTTCAAAAGATTTTCATCACTAAATCCTCTTCACCTAGCAGCTGCTAAAGGAATATGGACAAGTGGATCCTTTATTTCTCAGAGAATGAAAAAGTAATCCTGATGAGACAGCACAGACTCACTACTAGAAACTTACTCCCCATGAACAGACAAAAGTATGTACAGATTGCATCCCTTTTCATTTCACTTCCAAACCCAGAAGACAAACCTGACAGCACAGTATGTAAATCTGCCATGACGTGGATGTCAAAGTCCCTGACTTGGAGGTCTCCAGCTGCTCTGGGACTTGGCAAAGGTCTTTTGGAAGCAATGAATTAGAAGACTCCAAGTTTCCAGAGCAACCTCCTTCCTTGTAGCACTAGAACACAGAAGTGCAAGGTGAGGTCTAGTGATGGGTGGAAAAACTGAGCTCCAGTATTTATCTATGGCCTTTGGCCTCTTCCTAGTCATTGAGGGGAAGCTCTCACTTTTGTGGGAATTTTCAGCTTTTGAGGTCACTTCCATCTTTTGGGGTGCAGAGGAGACCCCACCTGTTGATGAGGAGAGCCAACAGACCTTCAGTCTGCTAATGGCTCTCACTAATGCTAGGAATAAGTTTGCAGTTACCCAAGCACAAGTATGAGCAGCCAAAGCTATGGATTTCTACTGGCTACATCTACAGGGCTCAGCAGGAAACTTCTCCCATGAGAGACAACTGAGCAGTGGTGCACTGCCTTGTGTTCCCTGGGGAAAAGAATGGGACAAAAACTCTTTCAGCACCTCTACCATCTAATTATCTCAAATGCTTAAATACAGGATTAAATGCTAGCAAGGATAAAAGTCCAGTTGGACAGTGTTGCACTTCTGAGTACGCCATTTCCTTCTTGTACAGTCTCAGATTTACCCTGCTTAAACTGAGCATGTCAATTAGTGTCTAAAATTAGGAGTGCTGCCATGTTGAGTCTTATTCCTAGTCAACAGCAAGAGATAGATCTTCCTTAGGGATAGAATCAAAGAATCATTTAGTTTGGGAAAGACCCCTAAGATCAAGTTTAGCCATCAATCTACTACCAAGTCCACCATTAAACCATCTCCCTAAGCACCATATCCACACTTCTCTTAAAGTATGTCGAGGGACAGACACCACCACTTCCCTGGGCAGCCCGTTCTAATGCCTAACCACCCTTTCCATGAAGAAATTGTTCCTAGTATCCAATCTAAACCTCCCCTTACACAACTTGAGGCTATTTCCTTATATTCTAAATAGTCTAGCCTCTGGTACAAATGCCACTTTGAGTTGCCCAAATTATCACCCTGAAATCAGTTGGGATGGAACAAGACCTCTCTGCCCAGGCAGGGACTCAGTGCCAGGAGTGGCCTGCTCTAAGATGTGTCTGTTTGTCCATTCCTTTCCAAGGGGAATTGCATACTGTAACAGATCTTGTAACTCTGAATGGTTCTTCCATGCTGCTTCAGGCAATAAACTTGCCCCAGGCCAATGAGTACAAAATCTGCAACTGACTACTTTATCTTTCTTGAAGAAGTGGATTCATATCTTGCAGAACAACCACCAGATCACTCTCTCTCTTAGGACTGTAGCAGGGCAACCTAGACTCAACAGATCTAGAACCGCACCAGAACTCCTGCTGCCCTAATATATGATGGGGCAACCCAGCTGGGAAGCAGCTCTGCAGAAAAGGACCTGCAGATCCCTGTGGACATCAAGTTGAACATAAACCAGCATTCTGTCCTTACTGCAAAGAAATGTTGGTATCCTAGGATGCACTTGTCAAAGTATTGCCAGCAAGTTGAAAGGGATGATCTTTTCCCTGTGCTCAGCAGTACTGAGTCCACACCTGGAGTGCTGCCAGTTCTGGGCCCCCAGTTCAAGAGACACGTGGACATACTGATAAGAGTCCAACAAAATGTTATGAAGATGATGAAGAGATCGGAGTCTCTCTCATATTAAGAATGGCTCAGAGCTGGGACTACTCAGCATGGAGAAGAGAAGGCTCAGTTTGAATCTCATAAATGTCTATAAGACCTGAAGGGAAGGTGCAAAGAAAATGGAGCCAGGTTCTCTTCAGGGTGCACAGTGTCAGGATAAGAAGTAAAGAACACAAAGTGGAACATAGGAGGTTTTGTCTAAATACCAGGAAACACTTCTGTGCTGCAAGGATGACTGAGCCACTGAATAAGATGTCCAGAGACTGTAGTCTCCCTCCTTGGAGATCTTCAACAGCTGCTTGGACATGGGCCTAGGCAATCTACTTGAGCAAGGGGATTACTTCAAACAACCTCCAGAGGTCCCTTCCAACCTCAGCCAGTCTGCAGTTCAGGAGATGTCCACCATGTTGATCTGTTACAGACAAGACCAGGAGCAGTAACAGACAAAGAAGATGTCCAAGTCCACCAGTGCTCTGCCATGTGCCCTTGGGTATGTTCCTTCACCCCTCTTTGTTCCCTTCTTAAGTTGCACACTGAAGGGACAAAGGCATATCCCATCTACTTTCATACAATGCCTATAAAAAGAAAATTGGCTATGATAGAGGTTTCAAAGCTTGATCTAAGTACCTTTTCCCCCCAGATTCCTGGGTTTCTAGCTAGTTTCTATCGAGACTGTCTGAACTGGAACTTTTCAAATGTTTATAATGTGCCCAAATTTGGGCATCTTTTCTCTAGGATAGTACAAGCACATCTTGACATACACACCACCACCATCTCTGCCAAATGTCTTGTCCTGTTCCATAGCTTGCATGTGCTGGAGCTTCTCAAAATAAAAGTCATATGAATCTAGGAAAATGGGCAAAATCATCTCTTTGTGTCTAATCTCATTCTCTGATGCAACTTAGGGAATTTCAGTGCCATGTTTCAAACAAATTCAGCACAGTGCAGATGCATGTTATGAGGAATCCTGGCCCTGAGTGTTCATCGCTTATTAGCAAATGAAGTTACACCTTTGTGATGAGAAGTGACCCGAGCTGCAAAGATTATTACTCACAACTGCTTATCATTAACAACAAGCCACACTTTATTTTTACATTTAAAATCTAAGCTTCAATTGCCTTGAACTTAGATTCTGTTTACTTCAGAAGTACCAATCATTCTGTAAAGGGTGTCGCTAATGCCAAAATCCAGGACATTTGTGTAAGATGATATCGGAGGAATTAAAGCTGTCAAAACACTATTTCTTTAACGTGACATGAGACTGCGTTTGGTATGCCCAAATCAGTCAAGACAGGCCTTCACCTGTAATTGCATTTGCCAGTTCTATGACCATCCTGCAGTGATGTTTTGTTCCTGGAAGACTCTTTCATCCTCCAGCTGGGGCTAGTCTTGATAAACAGAATGACAAACACATGTGCTTTGCACAGGAGCACCACAGTACTTTGGTTCCTCTTCACACATCGGATTCTCCTAAGCACTTTCTGATACCCTCTAAGATGCTCACACAGATCCACTCTTGCTGTGCTCCTGTTTCTGCTTTGGTTTCCACAACTGAGCCAGCACATGGACGCTGCTAACAAGAATAATTAAGGAAGGTGATCTCTGAGCTTAAATGTTTTAATAGCCCACACTGCAGCTGGTGGATGGGATTTTAATATTTAAAATCCACCCTGCAAGAGGATATGGCATACATCCTGTCTGGGACCAGAAATACCTTGTTTCCTTCACTGTCTATGGGAGCAGACTGAGGCAGGACCTGAGCGTATGGACCTACCTGGAGTACCGTCAAAGGGCACAGGCTTGAATTTCTGGTACATATACAGCATGCAAACGTTTCAAGGGTCAAGAATTGTTCAGTGACAGAGATTAATTGCAGATCATAGACAAATTCAAGACAGTCACCACCTGCTCACAGTCAAATAATAGGAAGATGCAGGCAAAATTGTCACATCTGCTCAATAATTAATTATTGACCTTTTCTATGCCTGAACCCCTGGAGCAATCCCTCTGCCTGCGCCACGTAAACACCCTGATGGTCTGTGTAGACTGAGAACGCTGCACCTTTCATTGCTGTTTAGCTCAGCGAGACATGCAATGTTTCAAACTGCCACTGAATGGTTTGCATTTCTGCCCCAATATAAACTTGTTTGAATACAATTTGGCTTTCCATGCTGTGATCTGGATACCGCAGTGCCCAGTGTACCAGGAGCTGCTCTCTGCAGCCACCCGCCAGCACTCAGCTTGGTCATTCTCAGCAGCTATGTACAGGGTCTGACACTTCTGAGCCACCTGATTCTCAGCTAGGGCAAAGTGACTGAAGGGGAGGTCAATTTTCAGCAGAAGATATTACACACAGCAGTGCTGTGATTGGTATCACAGAATCAAAGGACCTTAAGACTTACTTTTCACTTAATATATTAAAGTTTGTCATTTCCTCCCTCCCTTCCTCCCCTTTTCCTTTCCACCTTCGTTTCCTGAGGTAATATCTTAAATTCTCCTGCATCTCATTGTTCCATTGCTTGACCATCCTCTCACCTTTCTATGCCTCCACCATTAATACCAGACTGTTGCAACTCTGTTTGCAGCATGGCCACTACGGAACAGCTGCAGGATGCTCCAATTGGTGCTGCAGGAGAGAGGAATGCACAGCCTGGGGATGCTCGCTCTTCGATAGAGATGACCTGCAGCCAGACCATCTGTCTGCAGCCAGACCATCTCCTGCCCAAAGAATCAACCTGCAGGGTGAAAATGTCTTTTTCACCCAGAGGGAATGGCACAGAGCTGAGCAGGAGCAGCAACACAGCTTCACAAGCCAATGGGAAAGAGCTGTGAAGGGGTCAAAGGATGAAGATCACCCCCAAATCTGGTCCTACTGAGATAGAGGATTCACTTAATCCATTAATCCCTTCTCCAGTTCTGTGGTACCATGGGGTCAGTGTACACTTGACATGATTAAAGTACTGCAAGAACAAAACGCTAATAAATAACTTTTATATTCTTCATTTCTTCAGTTGTAACATATATAAGAGAGATAAAACGAGCCCTCTAAGGATCCAGCCTTAGCTCTTATCTTCTGTTTGAACCGTTAAGTGCCAGCTTTGTTATTACTCATGCTCTTGACATTGAAGTTTTCCCTTGAGCAGTAACTCTTGTGCTGAGGTTGCTGTGAGTAATCTCTGGGATTTAGGCAGCTGCATGCTCAGGCAAACATTCACCAACAGAGCTCAGCCCTGATGCCTGCTCGCCTTCCCTCTGCTAAGCCCTACCAGAGCTGGCTTTGACCCATTCCCTCCACTTGCACTTACATTCAGGAGTTGGAAGTATTAGTAAAGGAAAGACCTAAAGGGACAAGGACATCTCCATTTGCAGAACCAGGCCCTGTATCCTTGACTGCACAGACCAACAATGTTCACCAGCCCATCAGGCTGTGGTGACTGGGAGACAACCACCCTTTCTGGCCATCTGGGATGAGACTCAGTTGGCTTTGGAGTAGTCAATAGTAGATTCAATAGCAGGTTTTCTTGGAAAGCTGATATCGGGATGCTTAATTAATACTGAAGGTGCGAGATTCATACACACCAGCCAGGATGTAACCAGCACACAAAGAAAAATTAGATGCTTTTAACAGCTCTTGTGACATTGCCCTGCAAGGGGGAGCAGCAAGCAGCAGGCTGTGAAGTGAAACAAATCTCATCTCCTAAATTTCATGAAGGTATTGTCTGCATGCAGGAGCCAGGAGCCAGCGGGACTCCCACATCTCTTCCATGTATCCCAGTTCTCAGTGTTCTCCATCTCACCAAAGATGCTGTAAGCTGTGCTCTAGCACTATAGGGCCCAGGAGGAGATGGAGAGAAGGCAGAAGTTGCTGGTGTGGAGTCTGCAGGGTCATTGAGAATGATGACTTCAGCTATGTCCCTGCATCCTCACAGAATCACAGAATGGCCAGGGTTGGAAGGGACCTCATGGAACATCAAGCTCCAACCCCCCTGCCACATGCAGGGCCACCAACCTCCACATTTAATACCAGACCAGGCTGCCCAGGGCCCCATCCAATCTGGCCTTGAGCACCTCCAGGGATGGGGCATCCACAGCCTCTCTGGGCAGCTGTTCCAGCACCTCACCACTCTCTCTGTAAAGAACTTCCCCCTGACATCCAACCTAAATCTTCCCTCCCTCAACTTAAAACCATTTCCCCTCATCCTGTAGTTATCAACCCTTTCAAAGAGTTGGTTCCCCTCCCCTCTGTAGGCTCCCTTTAGGTACTGGAAGGCTGTAATAAGTTCACCCCACAGCCTTCTTTTCTACAGGCTGAACAAGCCCAGCTCCCTCAGCCTGTCCTCGTAGGGGAGGTGCTCCAGTCCCCTGACCTTCTCTGTGGCTCCTCTGGACCCTCTCCAACAGCTCCCTGTCTTTCTTGTACTGGGGGCTCCAGACCTGGACACGGTACTGCAGATGGGGCCTCACAAGAGCAGAGTAGAGGGGGACAATCAATCCTCTGCTTCCTACTCACTTCAGGAAGATATTGTGTCCCCAGTGTCACTCAGTTCACGGAGAATCATCTCTAGTAAATCAATCTTACCACACGAAACCAAGAGTCTGCTGTCTGTCAGGTCTGTTGGGGTTGGGTCTGCTACATCTCATCCTGAGGAAGGGAGCCCAGTTTGCCTCCCGAGTGGACATCTGACCCAGTCTGTAAAGTGAGGCCAGTGATCCTCCTAGATGAGCAGTGTGGTGTATGGGATTTAGGGCCAGTGTCCTAGCCAACCACATATCTTGCTGGACATTTTAGCCCCACAGAGGGAAAGATTTTGGCATAGGTTTAATAGACCTTAGAGATGGATTGGCTAGTTCAGCTGGAGATACAGGCATCTGTATCTCACTGATCAAGAGATAATGCAGTCAGCCCAGGGCAATTTCCTACCCATGTCCACTGGTACAATAATACCATTCACAGTACAGGGCACTCACTGTGCTGAATTGTGCCTGTGAAGACTGACCTACTGCTTTCTTGTTTAAGAATGGCAATTATATCTATGTCTGCAGTGTTTGCCAATGGTCACCAGATGCTCATCTAAGGCTACAAGCACTCAGAGACAACCCTGATCCAAAAGCCAGGGCCTTCCTCAGAGAAGGCATTCACCTGTCCCTGGATGGTCTGAGACCCACCTGGACACACTAGTTCCTTCCAGCTCTGCTCACTGTCAGACCTGACCAAATTAAACAAATGAACAAGGAAAACTCTTCCACCCCCAGATTATGCCTTGGTATTTTTGAAAACAGTGTGTCTCCAGTTCCACTCAGTATGATGTGCAACCATGAAGTGAAGCACTCAGGAGTGCTGGCAATAGTAAAATGCTGCACAAACGTACTTGTCACAGTGCTGGAGTGAAAAGATACTTTAACTTGTCTTGGTGGAGGACAGAGAGGTTCACAGGCAGGGCTAGGCCTTGGTTCACAAACCTTCTGGTAGTTTAGAAGTTCTGGTGGGTTCCTGAGCTTTTACAACATCTCCCAAATCCAGCACTTCTTGCAGAGCTTTGCTGGACTTCTGCCATGCCATATGTCTGGGCACAGAGCCTTTGGCATGTGGGAATCCTTGGTTTAGAAGAAATGACGCAGCAACATGCAGTCCTTGCATGGAGACATCACTCCCATCTTCCATGCATTACCTTTATAGCTGCATCAAGGTTTCAGATTTCACCCCCCCACACACATACACAGCTTGGTGCAGCAAAACTGCAGCACTGCCTTCAGTTCTGCATGGAATGGGAAAGTGCAATCCAAGGTTCTGTGAACCTCCTCTCTGTGGAAGCAATAGGTCTTCTCCCCACAGAGTTTAGAGTCTGCAGCATCCCTCCAGCAGCCTACCATGTCTTGCAACCAAGACACAAGCCTACACAGTGCCATGACCCTCATGCACACTCCAAAATGAGATTCTGCTCAGGACAAGACCCATCACTGCCTGAACTTCTCCCTGGTGTGCCTGGTGTGATGCAAACCAGAGCAGAACAAAGACCTGCCCAGCCTGGCAGCTATACTTGCCTCTAAAGTAACATCTGTCTCAGGAATGTGTGTGAATTTAATATAGATTATTAGAAATCAATATTCAGCTGCTTCCTCTCCTCCAGCCAGTGAGATCAGGTGCTTCTTTCTGAAAACAGTTCTGAATCAGAGGCTCATTTTTCCAGCCAGAAAAGTGGAGCATGAAAAATCTGCATGCTAAAAAGCTACAATAAAATTGATCTTTCATCCTCAATAGACAGAGCCTGTCTCTGTTGCCTTCCCTTTCTTATCATTTTTGGCAGGAGGTGGTGGGTCCTGCTGACCTCATGTTTCACGGACAGAACAAATGGCTTCTCCAGCAGCTTTCTGCTGGCAGGTTTCCCTTCTGGAGCTTCAATGGGCCCCTCTGCTGTTATGAGATTGGTCCTTGCAGACCCTGTAAGTACTGTCCACAGCAAAACGAACTGCCTTCCCTCTAGACTTTTCACCCTGCCATTGTAAATCCCACTGGCTTTGTGCCAGAGACTACACTAGACACAACCATAATACAGTCATTTTTCTTCTACATGTTGGAGAAGGAAACAGCAGAAATGCTATTCTTTCAAATAATTTAACAAAATGCAGATCCCAGCTCAAGGTAACTCTTTAACCTCTTCAGTGAAAGTCTTCGCTCCTGCCAGAACTGTTATCCTGCAGTCTGTCCACATGCAGGGGCTTTTCAGGGAGAAGAGTTCTGCCTCTATGAGAAATCATATCCACTTACGAGTGTGCTGGTCGTGAGCAGCCTGAATAGATGGAGAGATAGCAGCTGTCTCTCGAGAGCTGCTTTTACAGAGATAGGTTGTGTTCTGGGAAAAGACATCCTTTGGGACACAGGGAAGTCAATGAAGGGAAATGCTGCTTCAGAAAGTATTTGTGCTTCTCAGTCCTTCTGGGCTACAACAGCACCCTGCAGTGTCCTAGGTGGAGCCTGCTCCCTGTGCCTGATCTCACTTGCTCTAGGATGTGTCTACAACACACAGACTTGTACACTTGCATGTTTCCTGCCCGCTCCAATGCACACAGCATGAGGACACATCAGTTGTGGGAGTCTGTGTCTGAAGAAAGCAGAGCAGAGGGAGCAGCAGGTCTGATCAGCACTCTCAGATCACTCCAGAAGCATTTCATGTATTGACTGGAGGGCCAGGGAGAGGGATTGAGAGCTCTTAAGTAGACAATGGATGGCCCATAGTGGACTCAAGGGCTGGCAGTTCCCCTAGAAAATCTATGATTCAGGTTTCCTTAGAGTGGCAAAATAATTAAGGTTTACATCTCCACCTGTGAGGCTGCAAATATAATTCCTTTGCTCCACTGATATTTGCTGCAATTCAGAACTGATACCATCCAAGCTAGTGCTGACTCCATCTCTGTACTCACACAGGCAAACAGAAGGCAGGAGAGATTTTTTGACTCTGTCTTACCACTGCTTTGTAAGCAAGGACTTTCTTCTTGGGATCCTGTGAAAGAGCCGCTGGAAGGAGCTTTCAGGAGTCAGCAGATTGAAAGTGGAGTACAGTAAAAGAAACAATATGAGCCAGCTTTGGTTTCATCCAAAAGCCTGAAGCATACAAAACTGGAAGAACAGATGCAAAATTCAGATGAGCAGAAACAGAGCTGTAAGATGTCCCCAGCCAGGTTGCATGGTGACAATGCCAGCCGGGCTGTGTGGTGACACCCGGCCTTGTTGGGTTGGGCGGCCGCCTCAGCCCTGCAGGCCTGTGGGGTCTTTGCACCTCGGCACACTTGCCTCTCCAGCTGGATGCCTGGTTTAGAGTCTCCAAATTGTGCCTGGACAAGTGGCCTTGTTAGATTAACAGCGGCTGTCTGAAATGCCACCGACCCTGAGAGCCAGTGGTGTTTGCAGAAGACTCGAGCTAAGGTTCAGTCTACACTGCACTGAGGAATATGGAGCAGTCCCAGTACTGGCTGCTCATCTCCATACTGCTAAGCCTTTCCTACAAGGTTGCCTCCGCTGGTTGCATCACCACCTGGGCCATCACAACTCTGTAAGTCCATCACATGATGGCCAAACTCTGAATTTCCTCTGCTTTGTGCCAGGTGCAGATTCCCAGTCACCAGGGATCTCAACATACAGACTGTGGGTTCATCTCATGATGGATGGTGTCCAGTTCAACCACTGAGTCAAGCAGATTTTGCGGGTGGGTTCCTGGAGAAAGGAAGGGTTCCTCCTCACATGTCCTGGAGGGCACAGGTGGGTTTCAGGAAGCTGCCTGCCAACACAGCCCTGTGGCTATGCCTCATCTCTCAGGCCCTGAGGATCTCAGAGCACAGACAACAACCTGCTGGGCTTCTGTGGGCAGCTGCTGCTGGCCACCACGTGCTGCTCTGTGGCACAGAGGTGGCCTATTGGGACGAACTGTCCCTGGAGCAGCCCGCACAGTGTGTCAGCAGGTGGCTTTGCCTGTGACAGCATGGTGGTTGCTCATCTCCAGAGCCTCACGTGTCGGTCTCTGCTGACACAGATGTATGGGCAGCAGTCAAGAGCCCTGCATTCGCAGTGTGGTGTAAAGCTTTACACTGCCCAGAGATACTGCTTGGGCCCTGCAGACAGAAAGGGCTTTTCCAAGGAAAAACAGGACAGGAAAGACCCAGTAATCCCCTGAAAGAAACACCAGCACATTCCTCCAGACAAACAGTTACGTGACAAGCGGCAGAAACGGCTCCCCAAAGCCGATGAAGAACGAGTCGACAAGTACCATGTGTGGAAATTTCAGCTCCAGTTCTGCAGTGCAGGCTATAATCATGTAGGAGGTGTAAGCCAGTCCTGCCAAGAATTCAGGGCTCTGCTCCGGAGAGACGCATGCGCCGTGCTGGTGCACTGTGCCCTCTGCCAGACCTGTGCCTCAGCGCAGGGCTGTGCTCCAAGGGTGCTCCTGACCTGCTGCAGAGCACTGGTGAACTTGCTGCATGCTGCAGAGCAGGAGAATGGGTCCTGGGGGCATCACTCCACCCTGCTGGATTCAGAGCAGCTGTCATGCAGGAGCTGTGTTACTGTGCAGACAGCTGCCTGTGCCTCTGTCCCCCCCAGCTCCTCCATGGGGCTGGACAGCTGGTTAACACAGGTTGTTATAGGGTCTGGCACAATTCTGGGAGGTGCTGGGAGGTCCCAGCAACTGCCTCCAACAGCTACTGCATGGGAACAGTCAGAGAGCATGTGGACAGGTGGCATATTGGCATTGGTGCTGCCACAGAGAGCATTCAGAGCTTAGAGATGTCCCACTCCAGGTTCTGCATGCTGGCATGCTGAAGGGACCTCCACAACTCAGGCTACAGACTGAAGCATTTCCAACAATATGGAGAACAAGAAAGAAGACGGCATTCTGCTGTGTGTGGTTGAGTTTATAAAAGTCTTAGGAGCAGTGATGAGAATGAAGAAGGGATGAAGGGAGTTTGGATGAGCGTCTTACTGATGCTACAGACACACACACATCCCACACACATATGGGCACAGCTTCTCTTCTCAACTCTTCCCAATTATCAGCCCTATTCTCCCAAACTACTTAAAAACTCTTTATACATCAAAGCTTTGAGTCCAACAAGAAGTATCATTAACTCTCAGTAAGCTCAGTGGGGAGAGGAGTGGGGCAAGCACAGGAACGTGACTGTAAACAACCTGGAAAACAGCTCAGGCTGAACAAGAGGAAGTTCCCTGTTGGTCAGCACATCCATCAGCATTTGGGTCTTCATGCCTTCTGAAAAGAGTGATGTTTCTTGAGGCAGTGGGAGTAAAGTCTTCACTCCAGTGCTGGTATCCACAAAAGGCAGTCAAAACACTGCTCCGGTCTGCAAAACCTCCTGGTGCGCTTTCAGCAAGAGGCCACAAACTGTCTTGTAACCTCACATGAAGGTCCCCAAACTCTCTGAAAATGTGAGTCCAGCACCTCTTGCCTCTGCCTCTAGAGTCAACTGAACTGGCTTTCAATGCCAGTATTCTGGTGCTCTGTATGTGACAGCAGAGAAGTAAAAATTAGGAGTCAGGTCTTGAGCAGTAGTATCTCAGGCAAAAAGCCAGTGCTTTCTTCTTTGTAAAGCCAATCTGATATCGGTTACCTTCCTCTCACCCTGGTACTTTCTGAATTAAAATTGAAAATCCAAACAAACTCCTACTCCAAAATTATTTCTGCCGCAATAGATGGAAAAATAGTGAATAACAGAGCATGCAAAGACCTCAATATCACAGCAACTGAGTTCATCTTCTAGAAAAATGCCACCAAATGTCACCAAATGCTTTCCCCCAGTGCATGGACTGAAGCTCTGCTTGTCACGTCTCCTTCTGAAATGAGACTGGAAAACTTGTCAGCACTTTGTTTCTGAGAAAGCAGAGTAAAAGCAAATAAGTCTCTGGGAAGGGCCCTTGAGGGCTGTATGGGCACTGTGGTGGGACTGGAAAGGACCTTGGAGTTGAAATGGGCACTGTGATGGAGCAAGATCTCCCCAGGTCAGGTTCAGTTTCTTTAAGAATATTTCTGTGCACACGTGGTTTTGCTGCTGCTCTACATCTTATGTGGAAGAATTGAGATAAGTGCTGTGATGGGAAGCAGCACCAAAGGAAAGCAAGCAGACAGACAATAAAGAGACTCTTTTTTCTTTCATGAGCCCTCATCCCTTCTGGCAGGTTTATAACAGTTGACTCCAGTGGTGCTGGACATGCAGAGAGCGAGAAAGTCATTACACTTCTGGGAACTGGCAGGGCATGGGAGCATTCACCTAGGATGGGGCCCAAAGTGTTACTTTTCCAGAGCCCTGACTCTTCTGGGTGAATGACTTAGTTTAGATTAAAGGAATCAACAAACCCAAGTACAAGGCATTCTCCTGTGGTAAAACGGCATCAGCTCTGCCTGCACTGCCAGCACGCTTGTGGGAACTTAAAGGAGAAGGAGACAGAAAGCAAAAGCTGGGGAAGCACAGAGGTCCCAGTTATTGGACAACACACTGCGACCCGGAGGGCACACGGTCAAGAGGAACTTTTTTGCTTTCAAATGCACGCTCTTGTTTTGATAGTGCAGTTCTTTTTTTTTGTTTCCAATAACTATGAAGGAAAAAGAAACTGTCTACTCAGAGATTATCTCTGCAGAGATATGTGGAAAGCAAAGCAGAGCTGTAAAATATCTACAGCTAGGGATCACAATCTGGAAGAAGAAAACAGGAAACATGAAACCAGTGGAAACACAAAGATAAATGATCACTCAGCTAAGGAGAGTCTGAGACAGGGAGATATTTCCTACTAAAGAAAGGAGGTTTTGTGGAAGTGACACCTCGCTCTGCACATCAGGAGAAGACTTTCCACCCAAGAATTGGGTGAAAAACATTATTCCCTGACTTGGGGAAAATGAGTAAAAGGACCAGGTGAGCTTTCAGCTCTGCAGATGATATCACGCTGCATATGGTACGGAGAGCTGGCCATATGGGCCAGCTCATGACTGAACAATGGCAGGTGGTGCTTGGGTCCTATGGCTATTATTTTATTCTGGAGTGATCTGTGGTCAATGAAGGGCTGCTCCTGCCCACCTCCTCTCCGAGCTGAGCTGTGCTTCACAGTGGGAAGGGTGATGGGACTGCACTGAGGTTGGCTGCTGGGGAAATCAGGGAGGAACCATCACAGCCACATTGCTCTGACCACACAAAGTCCCTGGGAAAGGGTGGAGATCTGTGGAGGAATAACCATCAACAAAAATTGAAGCCACCTTCCAAACTCAGGCTGTGATTCTCTGCTCAGCTGGGCTGAACTCCATGTGTCATTCTGGACTTGCTTCTTTGACAGCCATGGGAACTTTTTCATTACTCAATCATTCTGTTCTGACAGTTGCACCCAAGCATTCTCTGGCTCTGCAGCTCAAGCCACTGTGACCTTCTTGATCTCAGAAGGGTATTTGGTGAAGGCTGCATGTAGTTACTCTATGGATATTATGCTTCCTGCTGTACTGGAGCCCTAACAGCCAGCATTGGTCTGTGCCTACTGGTGGCACAGCCAAAGATGGAGTGGGAAAAGGCTGGGAGAAGTCCTTGTCCTCACTGCACTCTGAGACAAAAATCCCACTGGCATCAAAGGACTGAGGGCTTCACTTGCTCTTTTCAGGCTGCACTTTGTCAGAGATCCTCTTGGGAGTTTTATCAAAACAATGTCCAAGCAAGCTGCCATGACCCAGGGGATTGGAATGTGGCCCTGGGAAAGCCTCCCCAGCATGGCGGCAATGGGCACAGCACATCTTTCCCCACTGCAGAAGCAGCTGAGCCTGACGGTCTGTCCTACCTCTAATCAGACATGATCACAATCCCCAAACAAGCCATCCAAACCAATTGCAGTCATAAATGGTACATTCATTCCCATCTGCCTCTTGCTGAAAACATACTGGCTGTGCATGTGGCATGCACATACCAGGGACTGGATCCAGCTGTACCAGGGGTGGGAAGACAGCACAAATTTATGTCTCAAAATACATGGTTCCCACCTTGCAGTATCAAAGGTGGGGGTCTTCCAGTCATTGGGACATTGCATGAATCCTCACCAGCAGACTGTGACTCTTGCAGCAGTCCTGTCCCACATGGATGTGGGTCTTCAGAAAAGAGCAGACTTTGTAGTGTGTCTTGCTTTGGGATATCTGCTTGATGGTCTGCCTTTCAGACCCCTGACAAAAGCCAGCAAGCTGGATGACTAATCACTGTCAGCTCCAGCTGGCACCAAGAGATCAACCCCACTGAAATTTCTCCTTCCTCAAAATTTGGGTCCATACATGGCTTCTTCTGTGTCCCAAGCCCAGCTGCCTGCCTCCCTGCCCAGGCCCAGAAGATTTGTTTGGGTTGTGCCTGCATCTGATTTCATATGCACGAAGGTTCCTGCAGGGTCACATGCAAACTGCGGGGGAGAGGCAGCCGAGGAGGGTTCCCCCATCCAGCCTCTTCTGGAGGATTTAGAGCCAAAGACGCTTGTCCTTCCAAAGTGTTTTGCTTTGGTATCTTTTAGGTCTATTTTTTTCTTTACTTGAGTATGTTATTTTAACCTCGTGCCATTATATAATAGTAGAATCATAATGAGTAATAGTACCAGGCTCTTACACTATTTGTGCAGTATTTCCCTGGGGTTTGATGCATGCTTGCTTTCCTACCCTCGCTCTCTCTGTCAGTCTTCTCCAGCAAGGCAGAGCCTGCCCCCTCTCTGCTTCTCCTGCAGAAGCTGTAGATGGCTCTCCTGCAGCTGCAGTGCAGTAATCCACATGTATACAGCACAGTGCCCACAAGGTCAGAGGTGCTGAACACTCAGGTGAAGCCAGAGGAGGCACTGATGATATCTTCTCTGGTTTGGTCTGCAGTGAAAGCCACGAAAGAACCAAGAAGAGACTTTCATGCCCATATTGCTTTCCTTCCTCAGGGCAGTGGATGTGCAAGATGTCCCTGCCCCCCACATTCCCTGTTCTTTTGTGCCCAGGGTTGGTGCCCCATGGAAGCTGGTAGGCAGCACCTTGAACCCACGAGCCATTGGCTGCACCAGGCTGTCTGCATGCAAGCACAGACACCTGGACCTGGCCTCACTCCCCCTGGCTGTTATCAATGGCCTGCTGTCCATGGCAAGGAAGGACTTCTACTACATTGTATGGCATTCCGCTTTGCCTTGTTCTTCTCTAGATTGCTCAGATAGATTTGCAGCAAGCTTGGCTCTTTGAGGCGATCACAGCTTTATGCAAGCAACAGGGAGGAAAACTCCCCCCACCTCCTGGCTATCCTGGCAAACTCAGTGCCTAGTCTCAAGGAAGACACCTGATGTCATACAGAGGGAACGCTTCCTTAGCTTCTCAGGCTTGCTCAGCTTTTGCCCATAATTGAACTTACTAATTTTGGCATGAAATCCTAACTAGTAATGGGAAAGTTGGGAAAAACTCAACCCTGAATGCTGACAGGTTTGAAGGCCAAGTTTTCTTCCCGCCCACATATTTGACAACCCAGGCCTCACACATTCTTGATTCCTGCTACATGACATTCCTTCAACCCTGCCGATGCTCTGGCCAACCTGCTGGTGGTTCCCATCCATCCTCTCCCTTGTTTGATGTTGACCCAGTCTGCGGCTCTCATCTCTTGGCAGACTCCTGATGGAAGCCGAGGCTTAAAAGTAACCCGAGAGCACAAAGAGGTCTCCTGGGACTGTACAGTAGGCTGCAGAAGCCTTCCAATCTGCTGGATGCTTTCTATTGTTCACACCCTAAGGTAGCATCTTCATGTGACAACAGAGCCACTGATGCAGCTACTGTTAAAGTGGCTGCAGGTTGGAAAGCTGAGACATGGAAAGTTGTCTCTTACAGACAGCAGGACCTGAAAGTCAGCACACGGGTTTATAAAGAATTGGGCTGGGAGCTCCGCCCCGTTAATGTTTATTTTTAACAAATGTTGGAATATTGTTCCAAAGGACTGGAAAAGGCCAACAGTGTACAAATATTTACAGAGCATAGAATAAACTGTCAGCCTCTCAGCTTGACATCAGACCCAGACGAAATCATGGCAAGCTGATACAAGGCTGCTCAGAGAGAATTAAAAGCTGTTTCTGCTCTTTGAGCCTGAATTCATTATCCAAGTTTGCGGAGTTTGGTCTACAAAGGTAAAAACCAACATGCTGACCTTCTATGAAGGCTGAAAGTCAGCGGTATTACGTGCTCAGAAGTCTCATAAAAACATTTCCTCTATTAAGTGGATTTGAATCTGCCCAACTGTGAGGTCCTGAAATGTATCTGCTATGAGGGTGTCCTCATCTGGTGATGCTGCAGCAGTTTGCGTGGGGCTCCTTCACTCCAAACCCTGCATGCACAACGGGAGCTCTTCATCAGTGGGCTGAGAAACAATATTTGCTCCTGTGGCTTTCAAGTTCAGGAAAGGTGCTGCAGTAGATAAATAAAAGAGTTTAGTAGATGCTGCAGCTGAACTCTGGTAACTGAGGTTTTGATAGCTAGGCATTCCTGACTATGCCCTTTAGTCTTAATGCAGGTAAATCTTACCCCTCCAAGAAGGAAGATGAAGATGCCATTGACAGCAGACAGGTTTCCTGGAAAGCTATGACCTTGAAAACGGCTCAGGGGTCACTGTAGATATCTGCACAAATTGCTGAAGTGATGCTTTGGCTGCATGTAGGAATGCAGAAACTGGCTCTGAGAGAAGTGTCAAAGCTATTTGTTAATAACATTTCTAAGACTTTACTGGAAGAGTCTTCCCATTTTTAGCTTCATGGGTTTCTTTTAAGATATTTAAAAATGAGAAGAAAAAAGAAGATTCAAGAAAGAGCTACAGAGAAGAACTTGTTTTTAAGGAGCATATTTCGGTGAGAGATAAATGCATGTCTACTAGTTTGACTCATCTGAGAAAAGATGATCAAGTGATGGAACAAAGTTAGTAAGTTTATACATATATGTATATAAATATATGTATCCATAGCAGGGTGCTGGAACTAGATGATCTTAAAGGTCCCTTTCAACCCAAACCATTCCATGATTCCATGATTCTATATATTAAAGAAAAATCTTTGATTTAGTAGAAAAACAAAGAACAGGGTTTAGTGTTTGGTGGTGGAAGTGAGGCAGTGCCATCTACAGTGGAGGTGTTCTGTCCATCAAAATCAGCACCCTGACATGGGGATACAGTGATTGATTCTTTTCCCTGGAGTTGGACCCCACTTTCTACCAAATTAGTGCACAGAGACGTTTCTGGGTACAATGTGTCATTTGTGGTTGCTTCTGACTTGCAAACAAGCCCTGAAAAGCAATGGCTCCATGTCCTGCCTGTTCCCTGAAATTGTTCTATGTCTCTGGAAAGTATCCACAGGATTCAAAAACCCTGATGCATTGGACCTCATCAGTGGTAGCTGTTGCCATTACAAAATAGGGCCTGTAGAGGACTGAATTTGCAGGCTATCGTAAGTACTGGCTAAAGGGTCCAGGTAGTGACAGCATATTGAATTAAGACTGTGAATTCATCTAATGCTGCAATATAAGGCAGCAACGGACTTCAGTGGCAAGAAAAACATGTAAGAGATAACTTCATCTCAACTAACAATAAACATTTCTTCCATGCCAGCAGCTGCTTGCAGGTTGTACCCAAGCATGCAAACCAAACACAGATTGTCAAAAATAATAGGGGTCCAGACTGGCTGCTGCAACTTGATGCCTTTCAAGTGCTGTGGCAACACAGAGGGTAGGGAAGCAGCTGGATCTTCCCAGCTGGGCATTCCTAGAGAATGACAGCAGCTGGCATTGCATGGAGACAGCACAGTGCCCCTGGCAGACCAGGACATTTCTGATCTCTGGCTGGTAAAAAAACAGAAGATTGGAAATGATCTTGAAGGCCATTTCATATGTCAGTGTTTGTGCTGAATAAATGCTTTGGGACATCAGTTATCTTGTCGTCAAATAGTGGAATGATCACTGGAATGTTTTCAGTTTCAAGCATGCAAAATAAATTCTTCCAAAGGAAAAGATTTCTACTTGAGATAGGTACACTGCCTATCTGCCCATCTTTCTATCTGTCCATGTCTCTGTGGAGAGATGAACAGGAGCTTATTAGATACCACATTGCATGAGGGGCAGCTCACAGTGGGAGTGTGCTGCATTCCCAACACTTCAGCAGGTCCACATGCCAAACCTGTGACAGACCTCACCGTGGTTTTTTCAGCTTCTCATGCACAACAGCAACAGATGACAGGATACAAAATGAGCTCAGTCCTATTGCTTGGTGGCCAGAGCATATGGTAGGAATCTTCTAGAGCCCAACACATAAGGCATTTGGACTCTGAATCCTATTTTCTTCTCACTCTCTTGAGCACCAGGGATTATAGGCTTAGGCAAGTCAGCTGGGGATAACAGAGCTGTGTCCAAGGGCATGAGTAGAAAATGGGGAGGAAAATCTCTCCAAAACCTATTCCTCAACTCCAAAGAAAACATGAAGCAGCAGCATACAGCATCAGTTAATTCTCTTGCCACTGTTTTGGAGACTGCTGTTTACATTAATGTGTTAGCTCACATAACAGAATGTATAGCTCTTGACTCCCGTCTTAAGGACAGGAACCGCATACAGCCATGCCGTATTACCCAGAGGAAACGTTCCACAGAAAATGGCCCTTGGGCTGCCCTGCAATTGCAGATGCACCTGGCAGAGCTCCTGCTCTGGGGTGTTTGATGAGACAGCAAGCACACCCAGACTGCTCTGTCTGCAGACAACAGTTGTCCAGGACCTCTCATTCTGTGCCCAGGCATTCCTCAAGTTCTTCATCTCCAAAGTGTGGTGAAGCTCATGGCAAGGCCTTAGCCATCTTCATGCCAGACCCATGCCACCCACCACTCCTGACATGCATCATTTTGGGGACAAGGACATGGCCACCATTTCCAAGGGGAAATGAGCTGAAGTACAGGAACAAGCAACCATCTCAGAAGGCTTCTTTGCTACCAGAGCAAAGCCACTTTTACAGCACCCAAAGTAGCAAACTGTTATTACAGTCTATAGAAACAGAAGATCTACAAGATCCCTCTCCCAGCTGCACTTAAATATCCCTCTGCCTTCTGCTGAGCCATTAGAACTGCACTCCATGTCAGTGAGCCCAACACTGTCTGGCCCAACCATTCTCTGGCACATCAGGTGTCACTCCAGGAGAAGCAGCAATAAGCATCACCATCCACAACAGACACATCTTTACTCAGGCTTACAACTCAATTTTCCTACTCACAAATACCTCAGCTCTCTCTAGAAAATGCCATCTGAGTTCAATGTCCCAAAAGCATTGAGAATTCTAACATCAAGCAACGATCTACTGGAAGATCCCATAGATCCTTCTTTGCATAGGAGAGGAAAGGCTACTCAAAAACTAACACCAGCTGCCATACTGTCAGATGCCTGTTTAAAACCCACAGATATGACTGACATGAGCCTGGTGTCACAGCTGGAAATCATTTGTTCTGATGTAGAAAATCACAGGCATGTGAGAGAGGCCTCTAAGCACATAACATGACATGTCATATTGGTCAACATTCTCTAAGGTTTTTGTTTCCTGCTATCACATTGGTAGGGACAAAGATGTGAGGCAACATCTATGAGAGTGGTGGAATTGCTCTGAAATAGTTAAGGGCTTCCAAACAATATTAAAGTTCTGTCTTCTGGAAGGCTGATAAGAAGGTATCCTTCTGCCAAGTGAGGACATATCCAGATGTGAAGGTTCCACACACGAGCTGCAGCTGTAGCTTTAATTTGAATGAAGGTCAGATCCAAGATTCTTTAGGATGCTTAAGTTTTGGATTTGGGATGCTATGGGCATTATAACATATTGGCTGTGGACACCATGAGGAATGAGGATCAAAGCCACCACCACTGTCATCACATCACCCCTATGGATCTTGTATTGATTCATAGTTCAATTCTTTTCCAACTATTCCTTCCTGTTCTATTCCTTCACCTGCTCTGCTGCCACAATCACAGTTCTGGAGTGGCGTTTCTCTGTTCTCTCAAAAATCTGTCTTAGTTGCTTTGCCTTCTCTGCTGCCCCTGGCCAAGATGCCTCCTGTATCCCTGGCCTTGAACTCCCTTTCATGCTCCCATGTCCCTTTACTGGGATGAAAAAAAGGACAAAAAGTTTTCCATCTCAAGATGGAAACAAATGTCACGAAAGGTTTCTTAAAATATCATCTCTCACTGGAAAAGTGTGAGTCTGCTAATTAGAAAAGACATGTCAGGGCCTCATGCTGTTTGAGTCAGGATGGACTACAGCCAAGGACTTTCACCATGCATCAGCTCAACTCCTAGGGAAGACCTCATGGAGCATTATGGGAGATGTAGTCCAAACTGGAAAGACTGGCCCAAGCAGGTGGACAGTGAGAGGAGTCGCCAAAACTACAAGTCCAGTGAATCACCCCAGCAGCATCCCTGGGTTGAACAACCTGATTTTTTGCCAGCCTCTGAAATATTGTAGGCTGTGATATTTCACTAGAAAGTAAATACATTTTTTTTTTCTACAGAAAAAGCCTTATTTATGAGAAGCTTGGAGTACTTTCTGTACTCCAACAGGGAGTTACTTTCTGTAACTCCCTGTGTAGCAGGGGCTGTGCATCCCTGGTCCCAGTAGCTTCTGAAGAGAGGACCATGTGTTGGTCGTAATGCTTCCCTGTCTCTACCTCCCTGCAGGGCTCCCTTTATGAACCTGGAGATATGAGAACTTTCAGATGCAGCTTTTCACTATGACAAGGATACCAGGGGACTTCTTTTTGCCCTCCCTGGGAGCTGCTTGGAATCCAGCCCCTTAAAGGCACTGCCCATTAGCAACAGGCTTCATTATCAGGCAAGGCTAATTGCTGACACCATTCCCCATTCATAAGCATTCAGCTTTGCAGAAAACCAGGAAAGCTCTTACCCACAGCCCTAATTCCTTTGATGATAAAGGTTCTGGATGTGCCATATCAGCCCTCACCCTGCCTACGCCAGGAAGCCTTTATTTAGCACCAACATTTATCATTGCTAAACGTATAAATAATACCATTAGCCACTCTGAGCAGTGATAAAATTAGCACTGTAAACAGAGAAAGTGAGTGACCTTAGTGGAGAACCATTGTTGATTTTGACCCAACACCTACCAGTATGATTAGTCACAGCAGAACTGCTCAAGGAAAGGGGCCATTGGGGCTTGTTTGGAAATTAGAGACTTGCACTGTTTATTTTATGAAACAGATCTAATTCCTGCTGAGTTTCTCTGTAAGCACCGGGTCACGGCCCCACCTCCGCTCCTCCGGACTCAGCGGCTCCCCAGGGGCTCATGAGCTGTGCCTGGTTGCTTCACGCAGCGCTCCTGTAAGCTAAGCTCTCTTCCAGGCTGTGGAAGGGATGCTGTCCTGTCTGTCCTGTTCATCCTGCCCATCCTGACCCAGAGCTGGGGCAGGAGGTGCCACGCAATCACAGGCACAGAACTGAAGCACTTCTAATGACTTCCTCTTCTTCACACCCTGGCGATTTTCCACCCTGACCAGATGTATGTGTATGGGGGAGGGTACAACTCCTGGCCACGCATCCCTTCTGAGGGAAGCTAAGTCTGATGGACTATTACAGACCGCAGCACAGACAGCTATTCCAGCGGAAAATGCTGCCACAACAGCAGTGGAGCTGGATACTAATGCAATTAGAAGTCAGCATATGCTGGTTACAGTTTACAGTTCCTTGTGTAAAGGCTGAGTTTTTAACAGCAATATTAATAGGGAGCTCCAAAGGCTTCACCTGGGCTTCAATAACTGCGCTGCTATGAAAAGGTTGCCCAAGCATAGATAGCTATGATAAATCAGGATGAAATACTAAAAAGCCTTTCTTAAAACTTTCCTAAAGGTGGCTGTGAGTTCCATCACCTGGAAGGTCTCAAAAGACCTGCAGTCCTGCTCACTGGGAACAGTTTTTTGTTCCAAGGGCCTTCTGAACATTAAGCACCTGGAAAAATACAGTCTCTAGTTGCAGAAAAGAGACTTTATTATCCACTGAGGCATCCTTCAGCATAGGGAACGTGATTCACCACCCCCAGAGAAATTACATCCAGGCAGTCGGTGCTCACACCAAGCAGCAGGTTCCACGAGACCACCTGCTAATCTCAACAGCAAGCCTGGCTTCAGAAGCTGAACAAAATCACAGCACCCACAACTTTGAACCTTTGGGGTCATATTTATTTTCCCAATCACTAGCATTAAACAGCATCACCTCAGACTTAGCACTGCGTCCTGGGGTCTGTGTTCATCTGTCCTGCAGGTGGGGAGCAACCCAGCACATGAGACACCTACTACAGCTCTGTCCTCTGAGATTTCCCCCCTCTCTGTTTTTCTCACTCTCCCACAAACAGCTGACGGGTAACGACTTGGACATGGAATACATGTTGTAAATCACAGTCTTTTCATCCACATTTGTCATTTGAACATGAAGTGTACGTGCTGTACTCTTTCAGATTGGATGGGGTTGGTGTACACAACACTGGGTCGAAAGAATGAGACAAACTGTTATGTAGTCAGTGTTGCACTGGAAAAACTGCTTGAATTATCAATGTGGCTGAGCAGAGCAGTTCCCTGGAAGTACTGATGCCCATGCAAAGTGTTGACTGTTCCATAGAAGCAAAGAAATGTTGGTTGGAGGGACCTCAAGAGGTGGTCCGGTCCAAACTCCTCATTGAGCTAGTCAGAAAATGGCTGATTTGGGAAGTTTGGAACTAAAAAAGAGCAACGTCTTTCCAAAAATGCTGTCACGGATCTGTTACTTTATTTACTGTAATTTAATTAAGCTGATCACTTGATTAATTTGATGATCTGAGGCAGAATAAGATGCACTGGAATGAATCACCCAGGGCTGTGGGAGGAGTTCTCCACCATTGCCAACTCAAAAATCAATACAAAACAATTGCTAAAATACGTGCTCCATAAGCCTTCACTTGCGGAAGCGCTCTGGCCTGCTCTGTGCGGTAAGACAAGCCAGATGACATTCCTTCTTGGCCTAACCAGCAGTGACTACAAGCCCCTTTTCCAGCCATCTTTCTGACTTCACTACCTCGTTCTGTTCATAATACCACGTTAAATGGGCACTGGTGAGGCTTGATGGTTCTCTGCCCTGCTATTAGTATTGAGAGATATCCCACATTCAGTCAAGAAGAAAGCAATCTTGCAAACTACATCCAGGGTCCTAATGCTATCCTATTGCTTTAGAAAAGGAACATGGCTGGGTTTGGAAATGAACTGATTTCTGTGCAGGAACTGTCATGCCATGAGCAAGGTGGGTCCCCAGACTTCAGGGACAGGGAATGTAGAGCTTGTCCACAAGAACAAGAGAATCTTACTGAGGAAAAAACAGTGAGATATGAGAGGGAAAACACACTGATACACAACTCAGTGTGCCCCTACTTCTGCAGCCAGCCTCCTCCTGCCCTTCCCGCACACAGCACCTTTCCACAGAGCTGCCCCACACCCTCGAGCCTGCCTGTTCCCCATCCAGAGACAGTGCTTCATCTCACCCAGTGTCTGGGCACACTCTCCTATTGCTTGTCCCGGATCTTGCTAATGTGTTTGCCTTCCCCTCCTACCACTGGCTGCCGGGAGGTGGTGGGGAAGATGTGTGTCCTAATTGCAAGCACATGCTGGCCAGCCCTGCTCACAGCCTGACGGTCAGAGCTGTCTCAGGAAATGTAAGTGAGCTCTGACGCGTGTCTGTGCCATGTTCATTTTCCTGTTGTGCTGCTGATTGGTGTGTTCAGCCCAAAGTAAACAATACCTATGCCATGCACTACAGAGTGCTTTCCTGCTTGCAAGTGCCAGGTGCTGGCAGGCGCAGCGTGCAGGAAGGCTGCAGAGCCTCAGCAGACTGGCAGGTCCCAGCCTGCAAACATCGCTTGCAGTGAGCAGCAGAATCCTCAGGAGGGAGAGCAAACCACTTTCTCACTCTTTTTTCACTTTTTCCCAATTGTTTGCTGCCTGGGTTCCCATCACTGCCACTTTCGGCTCTCATGTTCACCATCTCTCCAGGGCCTTCCCTGGGTTTGGATCTCCTTCTGAATCCTGACAAGCTGGGATGAACATTCCCACCATCCCATGCTGGCCACAGCCTCCCACATTCAGTGTCACCCGAGGTTTCCTCTTCTTCCTTTCATTGGCTGCTCCCTACCAATGGGGACAGTATGCATCACCTCCACACACGGACCACAACACTGGGCTGTGCTCTGAAACAGTCACACATGGTGCACTGCCAGGCTGTGCCAGGTTGAGACAGGGTAGCAAAACCCCCTTGGCTTGAAAATGGGCCTGTGGCAACTGCTGGACACACAGTGGGAAATTCTGGAGGGGAAAAAGAAAGACAAAAGAGTGTACTGGAATGAACACCTGAGAGAAAGGAGGCAGCAGGAGAGAGGATCCAGGCACTCCTCTCCAAGGCACAAAATTGGCATGAAGATGGTGCTACTGTGCAGCAGCAGATCCGGTGGCACTCACAGAACAGAAGTGGGGCTGAGAAGAGTCTCTGATTGTGGATGACGCATCCAGGGTGCAAGACCCAACGTTGTTTATGAGCAGCAGCTCCTTCTCCTGCCTCCCTGCACCAAGCAACACCTCATGCCTGTCAGCACCCTGATGGAGATCTCTGTGATGTTCAGGGCAGTGCCTGCAGCCCCTGCCTGCAGTGAGGGTCCGCAGTGCCGCTGCCTGGGGCACCCATGATGTCCCATGAGGGCCTCTGTTGGTGGCGGGCCTGCGGCTACCAGCCCACCAGGCCCGGGGCTCAGCTGTGCTGATGGGAATCTCACAGAGCTGCCAGTTGCATTCCAGCTCATTATGTTTTAATTTAGTCAATCCATAGGCTGCCTATTGTGAGGATATCAGTGCTGAGGAGTAAAATCCAAATCCAGAACATTGCAAAAGAACCAAACTGCCAAAATGCAGAGACAGGGAGACAAAGTAAATCTGTCACGAGGCAGTCCTGACAGACCTCCCACCCCGAGAGGAGCCAGTTCCCAATTAGCACAAAGAACTTGGGCAAAGAGGAGGAACAGATTCAAAAACAAATGAAAGGGACCAAAAATGGTCAAGAGAAGGCCAGTGGAAACACTCAGGTCAGTGCTGTGCCACGTCGCATGGAGGGGGTCTGCCTGGCACCGACCTACGCTGGCTGGCCACAGCACACGGGGATGCTGCACTGGGCCACAAGCCAGGGCGAGGGGAGCAGGCGGGGTGCTGGGCACTAGGGGTGGCAATGAAAGCTCGTAGAGGTGAGCCCAGGGACCTGCATGCTTATGGGAGAGATGTGAGATTGGGAGGGATGAGCAGGCAGGGCACAGCAAGGAGCCAGAGCCCCTCCTAGGGCAGCACTGCTGTCCCTGTACCCACTCCAAGCTGCATTTTGCCTCCATGGGGCTCTGAATTTGTAGCCAGCAAACAGCAATCCATCAGTTGGTAGAGAAATCTCCGCCTTGGAGCTGGTGCAGTGGCTGTGGTGTCACTGAGTCTCCGGTCCACCTGTCACATATGAACTGGGTGCAGGCATCATGCGGGCGGGCACTGGGATGCTCCCTTTGCCTCTGGGCTCATGACAGTGCTGACAGAGGAAGGAGGGAGAGCTGGTTAGTGGGGGGGGAAGTCAGGCGAGGAAGAGTTCTGTTGGAGGTATAAATCCATCGGGCTGTGTGACTGTAACACTGTATTCCAGCTAAGCATCTGCCTGCAGAGCTGGAGGCCAAAGGGATGCTGGGTCTGACCTCCTGCATAGTGCGATCCTCCCGCCAGGCCGGTGCTGGGGCAGCACATTAAGAGCCATTTCCCGTATGAGGGCTCCTCAGCCCCACGCCCGATCGCATCCAGCACTGCAGCTCGCGCTGATCTTCCCGTGATAAAATAGTTTCCTACTCGCTTTGAAGCCTTTGGGCTCCAAGTCCAGCCTGTGTTTGCTGGCTGCTTTGGTCGGGCTGTTTGGGATGCTGTCTGGGGAAGGAGCAGACACCTCCCTGCTGTGGGCCCTGGTGGGTGGTAAGGGGTGGGTTTCAAATCCTTGGAGAGGATCAACACTGAGCCCGGCCCTGACTCCTGGCTCGTTAGTTAGGTTTGCTCAAACACTAAATCAGTCCCCTGGGTTCAGGCACACTGGAGAGGCCAGATGAGAAGAACTGAGGAAGATGGGGTCACCAGCTGCCATCAGATAAGCCACACAACTGCACAATCCGCCCCCTCCCCACCTGCCCCTGCCCTGCCCTGTCTGTCTGTCTGTCTGTCTCATGGCAGGCAGATTCCTCCCCTTGCTCCCATGGCCCTCCTTCCCCAACCGCCCTTTGGCTTTCCTCAGCTCCCTGCAGTCCTCTCTGTTCTTGACTAACCTAAACAACTCTATGGCCTCTATGAATTTTTTCCCTTTACTGCTCATCCTGGTTTCCAGAGCATTGCAGACTATGCAGATCATAACAGCTATATTTAAGGTTGCCTGACAGTTTCCATGATATGACCCATTGTTCGGTTGCTTGCAGCAGTGCCAAACTTTAACCCTTTTGGCTGAAAAATTAGGGATAGTTTCAGCAAAGAACAAGTTCAGTCCTTCAGAAAAGCCAAGTTAGGGGAAAACTCCTGGTTTGCTCCAATTGTCAGCTAGGTAGCCTGTCCTTGAGAGATCTGGTAGATGACATGGGGAGGACACCTGGCCTCAGAGCTCTTGCAACTACTTGTGACGGACAAACCCACCCAATTACCCAGAGACCTGAAAATCCCATTTGCTCCAGTCACTGTGACACAGAGCCTGGAGGAGCTGGCAGCTGGGAGCAGCCCTGGTCACCTGCCCACCTCTGAGCCCCTGCAGGGTGATGCCAGGCACAGGGAGCCTCCAAGTTCCTTTGCTGTCAGCAAGCTGCTGAGAAGCCAGCAGAAGGCTTTGCTGGTTGGTCTGTGGCGTGAGCGACTGCCCAGTGCTTTGCCTCTATTGAGTTTGGTGGTAGAAGGGAATGAACACAATAGTGACCTTTGAGGCATATCTATAAGGACAGATCTGCTGGGTTTGCTGTCTGTTTTTAAACTGAAATCATATTTTATTGATAAAGTTTTCCACTTTTTTGTATTTCACAGCCTTTACATAACTATATGTTTAATATAACCACAGCCTGACACACACAAAAAAAAACCAAAACCAAAAAAAAACCAAAACAAAACCAACCAACCAAAAAAAACCCCAAAAAACAAAAAACAAAAAACAAACAAACAAAAAAAAACAAAAAAGATCAAATTAATAATAAAAAAAAGTTTGTTCATATGACAGAACCTATTCCACAAAGCATTCACACTGGAACCAACAAAAGCTGCAGAGGCAGAATCAAATGTCATTCTCTATGCTGCACCTTTCCATCATTTTACTTTGTTTTTGTACACAGTTTGTATCAATGTCTGACAGCACTGTAGCTGGCAGGGAACCTACAGCCCTGCTCTTGTGTAGGACTTGGGAAATCCCATGCAAGTTTTGTCAGTTTGCTGGAACCTGTAAAAAAAACCCTGCAAGCACAAAATCTGGTCCCACATGGGGCCCTGAAGCAGGTGACAATGCCAGTTATGCACTGTTCATCACACCACAGCTGAAAAAATCAAACCTACGGCCTGAGATGTTAAAGCAAGGACTTGGAACAAACACAGCTGCAAGTGATGGGTCCTGCATGAGCTGTGTGCTTATCCCATGTGCTACAGAAACTGCCTGGGCTGTCAAGGGGACGCTTTGTCTAACAAGCAGTCAGAAAACAAGAGTAATTGGCAGCCAAAATTTAACACCACTGATTTTTCCAGCTTCCATTCAAGTCCTTTCCACAGCCAAGAGTACACTCATGTCAAATACAGGCAGGAGTGAAGGAGTGAAGGAAAGGGATGAAAACTCTTGTGTTCCTCCAGGTTGTCCTTTAAGTCAGCGGATGGCTCTCCCACACCACTCATCCCCTTACTGAAGGTGCCACGTTGCACAGCCAACCCTCCCTCGTGAGCTGCTGTCACCCACATCTCCCTTATAAATCCTTGGAAAGCAAAGAACATGCTCGTGCTCTTCCTGTCCTCTTAAAAACAATATTACACAACCCACTTCTAAAGAATGATGGTCTTTCTTATAGCCATTCTGAAACTTGAATATTTTATAATGGATAAAATGATCACAGCGAATTCCAAGGACAGCCAAGGAGCTCAAAGTGATCCGATCATATTTCCAGCCATGAGACCTTTGGAAAGAGCCCCAGAAAGAGGGGGAAACACATTAATTTTACGTTTTAATATTCAACAAACAGAGCAGGATCTGCAGAGCGGCAGTGTCCAGTTGAAAGTGTCGAGAGGTTTATTTTTGTTCAAACCTGCAACGGGGCTGAGTTTGGGACTCTCTGTTTAGCTTTTCAGCCTGTAGTTACATTGTGTAAACAGTTTATTTAACATCATTTTTGGCACTTCTTCAGTAAACCCACCATAATAATCCTACTGGCAGACCAAACAGATCACAGATTAGCAGACAAAGCTGCTGTAAAACACCAAATTACCCATCCCTGCTTTCCTGTTTTCGGGAGATGTGAAGCCCCGTACTTAGCCGTGTTTACGCCTCGCTTCATGGCTGAACCCCCAGGTCATGGAGCTGCTCCCATTAATGCTTGGATCCACCCCCAGCTCCGTCACAGAGGGGCAGGGGAGTGGGGGGAAGATTTTTTGACCCTTTTAGGAGCTCATAAATGCGCTGGGGTGCTGGCTGTTGCTTAACAGGGTAGATATGCTGGCTTGATCCAGATTGGAAAAGACTCTGGACAAATGCTAAAGTCACCTATTGCTTACATTTCATTTTAATGCGCTTGAGTTCAATAAAAGTTTATCATCTCCATTAAAACGGTGCCTATTGGAACTGATTTAATCTCGTTAGCGCAGAAAACCACATGAAAGGAATCAAGTTCATGGACAAGATTGAGCACAGATACTTTTGGAGCATAAATTACATAAAAGCAACGGATAATCAGCCAGAGCCACAGTGCCTGTCACCTGCATTATTCACATATTTATGCCACTTTGCTAGGGAAGGTGCTGGGCAGGAGCCATATCGCAGCGGGACTGAGCGCCTGCCAAGCACAGGAGTAATCGGCTGCTTAATGTCACAGCATCAACACTCTCCTAAAGAGTCCATGAATTGTGTTACATTTGAACAAACAAATGTCATGTGTAGGGGTGCTGGTCAAATGTCTACTGGCAAGAGGACAATGCGCTCGTAAATCTTGCCTACGTATCACCCTGCTTTCAGCATGGGGATGCTCTGTTTTTTGCAGGGGAAATGCCAGCTCCACCTGGCTGCTCTGGGACTCAGCTGAGCAGGAGGGATGTTGCTACAGGGCAGGGAGTTGCTCAGAGATGCCTTGGGGCTGCACCCTCAGCTTGGCCTCCTGGCAAAGGAGGCGGTGGAAATGGGCACTCCTGCAATTCCACATTCTCCTTTCAGTGACTCCATGCCCTGGCAGACCATCCTTTTGCCATGATGATGGGGCAGAAGGAGAGAGAAACAAGAAAGGGCAGAAAATCATCTGGAAGAGATGCAACACTTCCCTTTTCCAAGGGAGCATCTTGCTGCAAGCAGCCACCCCATCCGATCCCATCCCACCCCATCCTATCTTGTCCCATCTCACCCATACTGCCATGGCAACTCAGTCATGCAGACCTCAGCCCCACAGGATAGATTGTTGTGCTGCTGCTGCTGCCTGCAGGGCTGTGGTTTGCTGACAAGGGCTCTCTGGAGAACAGGAAATCTCCTGGTGTCTGGCCAACATCAACACCATGCACCTCTGTCTTCCAGTTCCCCATTGTGCAGGCAGAGAGAAGCACTGAAGAGTTTATCTATGCTTCAGCATCTCACTTATGGACACAAGTCCCAAATGCCCAATGAGATAAACCACACCCTTAGCATCTTGAATGAAGGCACAGCTCTCTGTGCTCCCAAATCACCCTTGCACATGGATGGGATGTGCCCACAGCTATGCAGATGCCTGAATCCTGATCTTATCATTGCTGCTGGCAGTGCTCACTTAAGTCCCAAAGACCAACATATCCTCTCTCTTGTTACAGCCAGTGCTGAGGCTGTGCTGCCCCAAAGTGAAGGGGCAGGAGGGTTCTTGCAGCTCTGTGCATGGCCAATGGGCACCAGCACATGGGGATCTCCAGGCCTCATTACCTGGAAGCACAGAGGTGACCCAGAAAAGACTCAAGTCCTGGAATCTTGATGCACGAGTACGTGCATATACATATACATGTAAAGATGGACACTAAAGAGGTAGACTCAACCAGGAGGCCTATAGTTCACCAGTAACCGCTGGTAACACCACCATCTCATTCTGAGCATAGCACAGGGTGCCAAGCCCCATATCCACCTTTCAGCAGGAGGAAAAGAGTTTCCCTGAGGTGAACACATGGCTCTGGCATAGACAAATCATCGAGTCAGCGTGGAGGAAGGTGACACAGGGCAGACTCCGTCCTCCACCCAAAACAGCTGTTAAGGCAAAGAGATGGAGGAGTGGGTAAGAATTTGGTCTGACTTAAATAAGTATTTAAAGCTTAAGTGATGGATAAGAGGGAGCACGGTATCACTTGGCACATATCTGAAAGATGCAGATGAGGGAGACTATTTTATGTCACATCTAGAGCATGAGTGGGAATGTATATAACCTACTTCTGTAGAAAAACTGGAAAGAAAACTTTCCAAGAACATCACTGGAACATCACTGGCTGGAAAATTCACAGCCTATGGGAAAGCCTTGGGAGTGGTCTGTCTGTCAGGAGCATGTCCTGGCTCAGCAGTGTGGTGTCTGGGTCATGTGAGTACCTTGGGCACAGGTCGTGGTGAGTACCTTGGCCTTTGCTACATGCTCCTCGTTTGGAAAAACTTGTGGCTTCAGCAAGCTGAGCTGACGGGAGTGTGATGGGGTACCCTGCAGACTTCGAGAGAGGAGGCATTTCCTTGAATACTGCCTGGAGAGAGACAGAGTTTAGCTTCCTGAGCCCAGAAGGAATCTGTGGGGACAAGATTCCACTGGCAGGACAAGAGTGGGTCAAGAGCTCCTGGCTCTACACTCACCACAGATACATCTGCAGTGGAGGTCAGGGGTTTCTAACCACCACTCCCAGCTTGCTTATGGCAACAGCAAGAGCAAAGCTGAAGCTGTTGATTGGAGCCTTCAAAACCTCTGCTCATGCAGGAGGCTCAGCTCAGCTCTTCTGCTCTATGACCAGGGACAAGCATTTGTACAGAGGACATGAGATGATTCTCATCTGACTGGCCACCATGTCTAAGTGTGCCCATAGCCCTGCCAGCTTGCAAGGAAAATGATTCATTAGTATGTGAGCATCCTTCCTGGTTACCATTCACCCACCGTGCCATATACTGGTGGTACCAATGTACGAAAACCCCACACCTCAGTGCAAATTACAAGTGGCCACTGATGTGGACCACAGTGGACCACAGCCAGTGGGATGCTGCTTTGCCCAAAGGTATCACAGATGTAGAGCTTGTGATGTCCCCAGAAAAGCCTTGTGACACAGGCCCCGAGGTGCCATCCCACCTGGAGAGACCTACATGCACCACTTCTGAAGGGAGCAAAAAATTGCAGGTCATTTGGTCACTGTAGTGATCCCTTATCCTCAGAAAGCTGTACACAAACAAGCCCGTTCTCATAAGTATCTCCCATGTTCAGAGAGGTCTGAAACAGGATTTACCAATTATTAAAAATCTCTCTGAACGCAGGAAAATTCAAAGAGGGCTTGAGCAAGATTTTCCCCCTTTCAGGTGACTGCCTGCGTACACCACTTCAGAGGGAATGAGTGAGCATGAAATTCAATTATATGGGCACCCACTCAAACATCTGAACCAGAACTGCTTCCCTTAATCTGTACATTGAGGAAGGGGTAAGACCACGAAGCCACTTTTAGCGTGGCAGCTCTTTGTTTCATCTGCAGTCCTGTAAGATACACAGCTCACTTAACTGAAGAGCAGGGATTTTGAGCTGTGTGCGGCTAATGCTTTCTGTAAGCAACACAACTAACAGCACTGCCATCACCGTCAGCCCCCGCAGAGGAAGGCAATGGGGAGCAGCCATTGCTCAAGGGCTGGCTGAGGGAGGAGGCTGATGAGCGAGGCAGACACGGGGCAATGGGTGACTGGAGAACAGCTCTCACAGCCCTGTGCAGCCCTAGGGATGGACATAAGGTGAACAGCTCGTTTGTGAGGTTGATGAGCCACGTGTGCATCCAGAGGACAATCTGCCTTCCATCTTGTCTCCCAAACAAGCGTCTCGTAGTTCACCTGATTTTAAGACTTGTTGCTCTCTTCTGAGCTAAAATTTCAGTTGAACAGCAGAACAGTATTGCTGTGTCACCCCATCCATATCATGGCATCATCATTCTGCCAAAGTGTTGTGGTGCTGCAGTATTTGAGACAGTGAAATGAGACTTTCTGGCAGCGCCAGCAGATGTAAGGTGGCCTGATGTGCTGAAGACTTACACTGTGTTTCTCAATTTCTGCAAGGAGGCTAATGTAAAGTTTTCTGCTGAGCTATGATGGAGGTTAAGAAGCCATGAAGGATAGCAGATGTGTTTGAAGTTGCTCAAAATGGGTTTCCTGACAGGATTTAACAGGTCACAGCACCTGCAGCAGTGAAGCACTCTTGAAACAACCTGTTGTCTCAGCAGAACATTGCCGTGATTAAATAATACTTGGATCTACCTCTGAATGTAAGTCACTGGTCTTTGGCACCACATGGCATAGGGACTGATGGCCAGCTGTCTCGTGATGTCCCCATCTCAACTGAATCTATCTGGGGTAACTCCACATCAGCCGGAGGCACTAAAACCAGAGTAAAATGAGATTAAGTTTGGAGCTGAGTCCCCTTTGTCAGTGTCTTCCAACCAGAGAAGTTTTGGTTTGGAAATCTTTTGCTCTTTGTAATGCCCTGAAGCCTCTTTGATGCCAAGTTTCATCTGCTTCCTGCTGAAGGCACTGCTAGAACACCATTCAGATCTGTCTCCATGAGTCAGTGCAGACACTCTGCAGCCCTTCTCACTGCTGGGCGCAACACCAGCCCTGCCTGGATGCTCCAGGGCGGCAGTGTCTTAGAGTAGCAACCTGTCTGTCTTTCACATAAGACCATGTCTCAACAGAGATTTAGCAAACATCATAACTCTTCTTGCTGCAATCTGGTGAGCAGGCTGCAGCTAAAGCACTGGGAAAAGGGAGCAAAATGAGGGACCAGAGATAGGTTCTGAAGTAGAGGAGAGGTCTCAAGAGGGGAACATTTTTCCAGTGCTGCTCCGATGCTCCCTCCCAATGGCGTCTAGCCTGTGCTCATTGCACACCACGAGGAGCTGGCTCACTGGAGGTCTTCTTTCTAATTAGCAGTGCTGTAATGGATAATTAAAGCCTTGAAAAGTGGAAAACCCCATATTTGCTAGCTGCTGGCTGAAGACTGCTAACCCTACGCCATGTGGCTGAGTCCCACGCATCTGACTGAGCCCATGAGATCAAGATACCATCAAATCTGGTTTCTGAAGGGCAGAAGTACACTACAGCCAAGTCTTTCTGCAGAGAACTGGCTGTCCCTGGGAGCAGACAGTCCCACTGACCTGACTTCAAGCCCAAGAACCTTTTGGTGAGGGCCCAGTATGTGGAGAAGAAATATCTCCAAGACGGATGCTTTTAAGATGTTTTCCCAACCCAAGAGCATTAAGTATTTGGAGCTGGGACTGCAGAGGCAGAGGAATTCAGTTGCTCCAGCTTTCTGAACAAGCTTTGTAGCACCAGAATTTTTTAGAAAGTGCAGTAAATGTGTTTCCTCTGTTTGCATTAAACACTGCGCAGATTGCTGTCACAAGGAATGAAAACAGGAGTTGGGTCAGTAAATGATAATGAGTCTCCATGTGCCTTTCAGGGGGTCAATGCCAGATCACAGAGCCCGGGCCCGTGCCAGGAATCCGGGGGAGGTTTCCTGGAAGAGCTCGGAGCAGGAGCAACCTCGACGCCGGCCCTGGCTCCTCCAGTGAGTCCCAACCGGGGGAGCTGCTGATCATCTGCAGATGCTCTGCGGGCACCGGAGCAGCCAGCACACAGGGCTGAGTCTTGGGGCTGGGCAGATACTTCGCTTCTTGCTGCAGAGTACTGTTTTTGCCAAAGCCGAAATTTTAATTAAAAACAACAACAAAAAAATTGTGTCCTTTTCCCCTTGAACTTTTGGGAGGATTCCCATGGAAGAACACCAGGAGAATCCCCCAGAAGTAAACATTTCTCAGTTATTAAACTCAAGTAAATAAACAACCCAACCCCTGTCGTACTCCCAAGTAAACAGGAACACTTTATTAAAAAGAAAAATGCTCTGTTTCTGTGAAAGGAAAAGCTAATCCCACACCACCTCTCTGCAGCCCCAAAGGCACCCGGCCTTGGCTGGATGTGCCTCCTTGCTACAGCACTGCCACCACATCACCCGTGGGACTCAGAGGTGTCAGCATCATCCCCGAACACAGGTTTCGTGGACCTTGGCTTGAGCTTCTGCAACTGTGACCCGAGCACTGGCTGGCCCAGCTCCAGCAGCTGGCACCACCAGGCCCTGCTCTGCAAGGAGAAATGTTCCTGTGGGAGAAGCATCCCGCAGCCTGGGGTGCCACTGGCACTCATCACTGTTCCCTGCTGCTCGCCACGTGCCCCCGCTGTGCTGGCAGCATCTCCCCCTGTTGCCCCTGCTGTGTGCATGGGCCCTGACTCATCTCTCATGCATGTGGAGGGCTTGTGTCCCAGCAGCTTGGGGTCAGGCACTGCTCATCCCCTGGTGAGAGGAGGAGATGAGCGGCCATGGCTTAGGCAGCAGAGCCAACATTCTTCTGGGTGACTGGCAGTGCTCAAGCATTTGGGGATTCAGAATAAAGAGTGCTCTTACCTAAAGTCCATGCAAGACTGCTAAGCAAAGAGGGCTCAACAGCCTTTTTCTGTGCACAAACCTCCTCCTGCAGGAGAATTGCAGTTTCCAACAGCAAAGTGAGGTAGCACCATGCACAGAAGTGATTTTCACAGAATCAAAATGGTTTGAGTTGGAAGGGACCCTTAAGGTCATCTAGTGCAACACCCCTGCAATGAGCAGAGACACATGCAGCTCCATCGGGTGCTCAGAGCCTGGCCCAGCCTGACCTTGAATGTCTTCAAAGATGTGGCATCCACCACATCTCTGGACAACGTGTGCCAGTGCCTCACCACCCTTATCATGAAAAAACCTTCTTCCTTATATCCAATCTAAATCTCCTCTCTTTTCATTTGAAACCATTTCCCCGTGTCCAATCACAACATAAAATGACATATTGTCCATCTTCTCTCATCAAGGTTGTTGAAATCCTGTAGTACCCAAGGCTCTTTCAACATATGTTAAGCCACTCAGGCAGCCTGGGAGCACCGACCACCCCTTTCTTGCCCCTGGTGAGGACACAAGAGCTGCACGTGTACTGCAGAGAAATTCTGGTCAGGCTTGTTGCTCACTTTGGTGTTTAACATTCCCACTGATTATCCAGCGCTGCCTCAGAAAAATGTACTTGGAAGCAGTGCAGTATTGTGTCTGGGGGGAGCGGTGGCTGCCTCCAGGGAGCTCTCCTTCTGCAGACCTTCCTTGCCAAGTCCCACTTCTGAGCATGCCTCTCCCTCCAACCCCCAAAGCCATGGAGGCCCCAGCTCCCCAGGAAGCAAAGACAGGAATATCTCCAACCTCCCGGTCCTCACAGGGCTTTACAGGGCAGAGGACCATCTCACTCCCACCATGCAATCTGCATGGGCCTTGACCAGCCAACCTGGGAGTTTGGAGCCATTCTTTGGGAGTTGGCTGCATTTCGACTGCAAATTTTTGTCATCTCAAAGCCATGATTCAGAAGCCAGATAGCCATCACTGCTTTCCAAAGCCCTGGGCTTTGCTCCAGCCTGTGGGCACTGGCCCAGATGGGGAAGGACATGCACAAGTCAGCTTGCCTGCTATGATCATGGGTCAGATCTTCAAAATCAACAAAGCATGGTGCCTGAAGGGTCAACAGTTCCATGGCGAGAAGATGACTCCAGCAACAGCCTCCTCATTTGCAGCACCACTGCTGTTCTGGGTCTCCACCACTGCATTTACCACCCTGGCCTAGCTCTTAAAAGAAGCCTTGCAATTACAACAATTAGAATTTCATAATCACTGAGGTTGAAAAAGGTGTCTATGGTCATCTAGTCCAACTGTCCTCCTACAACCAACACTTCCCAATAAACCATGTTCCTCAGTATAACATCTTAATGTTTCTAGAACAACTCTAAGGACCTTGACTCCACCACCTCCCTGAGCAGCCCGTTCCAAGAGGCTGGATCACTGCAGTGAGGCCAGTGGGATGAAGTTCAACAAGACGAAGTGCCAGGTCCTGCCCTTTTGGCACAACAACCCTAGATAACACTACAGACTTGGGCCAGATCAGCTGGAAGACTGTGTGGAAGAAAAGGAGCTGGGGGTGTTGGTTGATGCTCAACTGAACGTGAGCCAGCAGTGTGCCCAGGTGGCCCAGAAGCCCAATGGCATCCTGGCTTGTGTCAGCAATAGAGCAGCAGCAGAGCAGGAGGTGATCATCCCCTGTACTCAGCACTGGTGAGGCTGCACCTGGAGTGCTGTGTTCAGTTCTGAGCCCCTCACTGCAAGAAAGACATGGAGGCTCTGAAGCATGTCCAGAGAAGGGCAATGGAGCTGGAGCACAAATCTGATGGGCAGGGGCTGAGGGAACTGGGATGGGTCAGCCTGGAGAAGAGGAGACTCAGGGGAGAACTCATGGCTCTCTACAGCTTCCTGACAGGAGGTAGTGGTGAGGTGGGGGTCAGCTTCTGCCCCCACATAATGGTGACAGGACAAGAAGTGATGGCCTCAAGTTCTGCCAGGGGATGTTCAGGTTAGATATTAGGAAAAACTCCCTCTTCATTTAATACACCTCTCTATCTCCTCCTACTCATGGAAGATGGAAAAAGCTACCATGCCCTCTTCTTATTTTCATCCTGGAATTCATAAGTCTTACAAAAAACCATGGAAAACAGGCTCTGTGATTAACACAGACAGGTAACGCTGATGGATTCTCTGCTGTGAACCTCTTGTGGCTTAACCTTTGCCAAGCTCCAGCTCTGACTGCCAGGATGTCTGCTTCCAGGCAAAGGTTTTGCAAGCGCTCAGCTTAAACAGGTCGGCTATTCCTCACGACAGGATTTGGGAAAAATGTTGTTTTTCTCCATGATAAAAAGCTCCTCAAAGCCACTATGCAGAAGATGGAACCCTTTGGCTTCAGCGCGAGGGCTCACAACCAGGTATCTCTGGGAAAATTCGGCTCCATTTGATCAAATGATAGATCCTCAAAATTCAGAGTTTACACATCATGTCCTGTGGAAAAATAACATCTGCTCATGTAATCCCACTTTCTATGGGAATGCAGGAAAATGAAATTGCCCAGGCAATCAGGAAAGTTTGAGAATTTATTCATGAAATTTGAGAAAAATATTTTGGCACTGGAAAACACAGATTTGTCAAAATTTAAACCTACACGAACGTCCCAGCTTTTTTATTTTGCCTGTTAAAAATGTGAAAGGTATAAATTTGAAGATTTTGAAAGGACATTGGTATATACATCTGTGCCAAACCTGTCCAGGTTTTCCTCCCACGGTGACACATTGTTTAAAGATCCAGGTTGCTGCATTTTATTTATGTATTTTATTTATTTTTAAATGAAAAAGAAGCCAAAGCTCAAGCAAAGCATCTTAGATTTTCTGAAACTCCTTTTTTCTGTTCTGACATGAGCATCATGAAAGTGCCCAGAGGTGGGGAGAGAGGGGAGAAAAACTCTATGCCGGCTTTTTAATTGGAGCAAAAAAGAATTGTTCTAAATGTCACAAGAGGACTTCTGCTGGGCAGCCCCCCGGGCTCCTCACCCCCTGCAGCCCTGGAGGTGCTTTGCAGCTCTCAGCTCTTTGATGAGAGCACTCATCTCTGTGTCCGTGGTGGCTCAGATCACACCCTACATCCCTCAGCTCCCCATGCACAGGTTTGCGTGGGTCATGCTGTGAGCACACGGCAGGTGCTGAGCATGTCCCTGCCTCGCTCCTACCCAAAGAGACAAGGTCCTCTGGGGCTGTGCTGCTCTGGCTGTGTTGCACGTGTCCTGCGACAGCCCTGAGCCAGATCTGCCTGCACTTGGGCTGTGCTTGCTCAGATGTACGGGAACAATGCAGGAGTCATGAGGAAACCTGGCTGAGCAGCCAAGTGCAATAGGATGTGCTGAGGTTTGGGAGCACATCCTCTCATATATGGTTTTACTGTTCTTTGGAGTGTTGGTGGGACACGTTTCAGCACTCATCATTTCCTCTGCCATGACAAATAGGTGCTGAACATGCAAAGGAAGGCTAGGATAGAGTCCTGAGCCACTGTGCACATGTATGAGAGAAAATGTGTATGAGCCCAGTATGGGGCTGAGTGCTGGCCCCAGCTCTTCCCTCAGCCCAGTCCCTGCTCTTTTCCTGCTCTCCTTCATCTCCTGAGCCTGCAGTCCTTCCGCACACAGGAGAAGCACCCTCGGTCACCACCACTCTGTGCCCCGCTCAGCCTCAGCAGACTTCCAGTGGCTGCCTCCATCCCCTGGGGGATCCGTGGCTGCAGGCAGTCTGGAGCAGGTCCTTGGGATGCCACTGCCACTGCTGAGGCTGCTGTGCTCTCACCTCAGGGCTGTGGGGTGGGCTGGAGGAGCTGGCTGCTGTCCTCTGCCATGTACCAGCAGGAATTTCCAAACAAACCCAGTAAACCCAGGGGCCAGAAGGGGATCCTGGCCTTACAGATCATCACTGTGGCCCCAATAGCTCTCATAAGGCAGAGGGAGTGGCTGGCACTTCTCCTGTTCTGAGTCCCCAGTGACTCCAGGTGGATCATCAGCCTCAGAAACCAGATGGGCATCCCTGCCTGGACACCAGCTCTAAGAAACATATCTTGAGGGCAGGGACATGCTAGGAAGCGAAGCATGGGCTGGCCATAGGGCCTGGTGCCTGGAGCTGGAGGATGCCTTAGCTCTCCATGGATGTTGAAGAGGGACTAGTGCCCATAAGTCCAGTTCTGTTAGCCACAAGCAACCCCTCCAAGTGGCCTATGCTGCCCTGGAACTCCTTTCACCTGAGCAGCCCCAAGGAAAGTGGTGGCTGGTTGCATGGGCATCGGGTATCCCTGTCTTCCTGAGGGTGTAGAAGTGGGAGAGTGCCCCAAGCTCTGTGCACCACTGCGGGGCAGACACCATGGCAGGGGATCAGGATTCCCTCCTGGACCAGGTAAGAGCTGCAGGGAGGGTATTTGGTATCTGACTACAAAAAGCTGGGCTTGCTTACCCCAGCCAGGTCTGTGAGCAGGCATAAGGAAGCTGGTTCTCCATAAGCCTGTCCCTGCACAACCCCAGGCGCCCATGCTCACCACCATCCCACTTCTGCCTGGAGCATGCAGGGCTGGTGCTGGTGGAGAAACACGGGCATTCTGACACGTGTGACCCAGAGCAGAGCACCGAGTTGCAGAGAGTTTCATCATTTGATTTCCACCATGCTCCCAGCTCTGCTTAAGCCAGTTTTTACATTAAACACACGTGAGGTGCTAACTGCCAGCAGCTGTTTGTGCTTGCCACGATAATTCCCCAGCCTGCTGCTCTGAGCACGTTGCCTTTTTCCTTGCATCCCTACTGGTTTTGCTCCTCTCCCAGGCTGCTTCCCAGCTCTTCCTCCCATCTGACAGCATGTTTTTGCTCTCTCTTCAGCTGCTCACATTGTCTCTATGCTACACTTCCAAGGACACTTTCTGCTCCATCCCACGCAGCCCATCGCCCATGTTACCTCAGTACCCTCCTCTCAGTACCCCAGAGCATCTCATCAGCTTCTCTAGATCCACCACGGCAGGTTCCCAGCCAAACACCAAAGGCAAGAAGCAGTAGCCATGGCATATTCATAGCTCACAACATGTCCATCTGTGCTGCTTAAACAGAAAAAACAAACAAACAAAAACATAGCCTGTTCTTAATCTTAATTGTTAACTGGCAGGGCTGGAATTCTCCAGGACCAATGCCTCCACTCTCTCTGTTCCAAAAGGGGCTAGGAAAGATGGCAGGGCTGCAGCTGGGTGCAGTCTGGGCAATGGCTACTGAGCCCCGTGCTGCCTGCCCAAGGCCATGCCCCAACCCTGGTCCCACTGGGATGCAGCCAGCATGGCTCAGACCCAGCACCAGGAATGTACAGGAGCAGCAAAGTGAAGCAAAGTCCTCCAAATGCTGTGATTCCATACCCCTGCCTGTGGGAAGCACTTATCTCACTCTGAAGGGATGAGGTATGACCTGTAGCAGCAAGAATGGTCAGCATTAGGTGGCATATGGCCCCTTAAGTCCCGATGGGGGATGACTGAACCCCCCACCAAACCACCTACCATTTAGGAGCCTGCAGATGAAAATTTCCTGCCTAAACCCCTTCGCTGCACCAGCCTGCGATGCTCCAGAGAAACAACAGCAGTAGCTCAGCACAGCCTGAGCCTTCAGGAAACAGCTTTGTCCACAAGCTTAGTAGCAAACCCTGGCTGCCTTGCTCCCATCCTGGTCCAAATTCTCACAGCGTGGGTGGGTGGGAAGCTCCCTGAATTGCTTCCCCACTTGATGAAATTCACTGCAGAAATGGGCTGAAATTCAGAGCTGATCACATTTTCCCCCGCGCCTGTCAAAGCCCAACCGGGAAGCCCAGTAACCGGCATATAAAGCTACTACTGATAGCAGCACACTTGTTCCAGACAAAAGATCAGGAGACGTATGTCATAAAAAGGCAGAGATGTCTTCCAGATGTTTTTGTGTGTTGGGTCTGCACAGATGTTTTCGATGTCTGCCCATAAATGTAAGAAATGTAAAACATTTGTGTCCCACAGATGTAGAGATTAAATTATGCAAGAGATGTGATAAATCTCTGGGTAATGCGAGAAGACCATGAACTATTCACATTCATTGTTTTTAGTAGAATCGGCCCCATTTTCCAGAATGCAGCTGCGAAGGAGATTTTTATTGTTATTAAATGTGACTAAACATGACGTAGGATGTTGAAAAGCAGCACGCACAGAGCTGTGTGAAACCATATATTGCAAACAGCCTGGCAGGGCCCTCGGCTGAGGTGGGACACGGCAGTGGGGTCAGCAGCCCCTGGCCAAGCCTGGCTCCCCTGGGTGGGCACACGGAGCATCTCTGGCCTCCACAACAGGGAGTACTGAGGGCCCAGAAACAGCACTGAAGGCGACAGGAGCAAGAAGTCTGGCAGCACACCCCGGGCAGGACAGACACTTCCCTCCAGCTCAAGCAGGTCTTTGGACTGCAGTGCTCATCCACCTCCATAACAGCTGCAAACCTTTTGGTTCTGCCGGCACAGAGCTGAGCTGAGCCGTTCCCCAGCACTGCGGAGCCTCCAACTCCTGTCGCTAGGAAGACCTCAGTGCTTCCCCATGCCAGCATGCTAAATCCTTGCTTGCATCAAGGAGACATGGCATTTTCTTGGGAATCCTCCCTGCTAAGAATATCCTCTATTTACATACTCGCCAACGTGGGGGTGGATGGGAAGCAGGGCAGCGAACTGAATGTACTTGGAAGATGTCTGTGTTGGTTACTGTAGAGCTCTGCAGCTGACTGAGTCTGTTTGCAACAACCATGCGGATGATGGCATTCATGACAGCTCCCTGGGCCGGTTCTGCCGCAGCACCCATCACCCATGGGCATTTGCTGCATGGGAAGCCCTGCAGAAGGGTGTGCACAGGTGTTTGTGTGTGTGAGGGCTTCCCAGCTCCCCCGTAACATCCAAAACCCCACACTTGAGCATTGGAAGAACTGGTGCCCCTGGCAGGGGCAGACCTTGGCAGGGCACAGCTCCCTGGGGAGCAGCATCACCTCAGTGCCCCCTGTGCTCATTCTGATGACAATTAGGGGGCATGTCCGAGTGAGATTCATCTCATCTGTAGGCCCTGACAGGTCAGATGGGTCTGTCTGGGGATGAATCTCTTTCCTTCTCAACCACAGAGTAACTGAGACCTGCACCCAACTGCCCAGTGAATTACTGGTTCTGTGTTTTGGTCTCATCCATCTGTTGCTAAGGAGAGAGGATGGCTCCTGTACACCTAATGGAGAACAGGCTGGTAATTAAAGCCCTGAGCAGATCCTGTTTGCCCAGAACAAAAGGTCAGGCAAAACCTTGGCAAGATGAGGTTTTCCAGCTCCTCTGCACAGGGCTGGGGCATGGGCATGTCTACACTCCGTCAAATGAATCATGCACTGGAGAGGCTCATTTCTCTCTGATGGGGATGGCTATCTTTGGGATGTTTAAAGACCAAAGCTGAAGGAGAAGACAGAAATTAATTTCCCTCAGGCTGAGTCAAGAAAGTGAGGACAGCCTTCAATAGGAGAGGAACAAAAAGCCTGAAAGAGAGCATGGAACTGCTATACAGCCCTGTACCCCCAGTACCAGTGTGCTCTCTGCACTAGTGACCGATTACATGTGTTGGAGAGGTACATCAGACACTGTGCATCTCTGCTGCGACACTTCTCTGTGCACTTCCCAGCCTCAATCTGCTGACTGAGAGGTTATCTGAACTTTACTGTTTACCAGTTCCAGTGATTTTCCTTCCTGAATGTAATTGCTTTTTGAAGTCAGTTATGCTTTTGGCCTTACTCTATCCCCTGGTAATGAGTTTCACGATGAATTATGAGTTGTGTGAAAAAGTACTTCCTTTTGTTTGTTTTAAATCTGCTACCTGACAATTTCATGGAGGGCCTCCTCATTCCTGAGCAGAAAGAAGCAGTGACAGATTGTCCTCTAAGCACCTTCTCCAGACTGCTGTGCGCCTCCCCTGTCGCCCTCCTCCCACCCAAGAGAAAGAGCCCTTGTCCCCTTTGTGGTTCCTATGGGCAGCATCACATTCCTGTGCTCGTGCTGGCTGCCCTGAACCAAGAAATAGGGAAAGAAAGAGAAGACAGAAATAGATAAACTGGAGTTTGGAGTTGCTGTGGACTCACCACAGCAGAGCTACGCCTCCTGTTTAGCTCCCACTTCCAACCTTAATCATTCCCAACATCAGATTCCCTTTCTTGCCCCTCACTGAGCTGATGTTTTCCGTGACCTAGCCCAAGAACCCCAGATTTCTTTCCCTGGTGGTAATTGCTAGCTCAGAGCCCAGTGCTCAATTAGCAGGGAGTCAAACCACTGCATATTTTTCATTCTGTTCCAGTTTGGGCTCGGATGTGACAGAAGATTTTCCAGTTCGAGTCCAGGCTAATAGCAGTTCATTAACTGTTTGCATGTCACAACGGGGTCACACGAGGTGCCCACAGCCTGGCCTCAGCCCAGGGTGGGCGCAGCCCCTACCACTCACTCTGCCTTCCTTGGCACCTCTCCGGCACAGCACAGCTTTCCTCAGGTCCCCTCCCAGCTCTGCAGGGCCATGGCTGGTGCCAGCACCAGCCAGATGAGAGAGAGGAGCTGAGGGTGCCATGGGCACACGGCGAGTCACAGCCAGGAACACTTCATTTTCCTAAAGAGTCCCGTTGCTTCCATGCTCAGCCCCACTCAGCCTTTTCCTTTCAGTGTGGATCTCTGTGCTGACCTCCCTCCACACTGGAAACCAGTTATTCCCATCTTTTTTTCCCATCTTTGAACTCAACAGACATTGAGAAGAGGGCTGCCTGCTTCTAGGAGGATACCAGGATACTGACAAAGCATGACAGCCCTTCCACACAGCCACGTGGACTGTTTATGCCACCCTTACACACGTCCATACTATATAATAACCCTCAGCATCAGTTGCCTTCAGTCTTTTCCTACGCAGACCAGAGCCATGACCTTCCCAGTTGCTGATGAGCTTCCTAATATTTATGCTCTGAGAAATGTTTTATTAGTGGCTTTTAGCAAGTTTTTCCTAAAAACATTTTTGGCCTGTCCTTATTATGGGTGTCACATCCAGCGGACATACTTTACACTTCATTCTATCTTCCTTCTTTGGAAATTATTTCAATTTTGATGAATATCTCTTTTCTTCTTACAGCCTCTTTCCCTACCAAGGCACGACAGGTCTGTTTTTTTCTTTCTGGATATTTGAGCACATTCTAGATTAGTTGTATATATTTATTCTGAGCCTCTAATACTTTGTCTTTAAACAGCTTTTATGCCTCCTGTAAATATTTTACCCATTTAGCGTTTCTTTTGAATTCCTTTTTAACAACTTTTGTATTTTTATCTTGTTCCCATTCTTAAAATTAAACTTTGAGGTGGACTCCGTTGTTTCTTTTACTTTTCTTCCCTCTCACAGTCCTAGAAGGAGTCGGCTCTTTGCAGGACACTCACTTTGATTGGAGCCCAACCAGGTCACAGAGCCTACAGCTCCATCATTGCCAGAGCTGGAGCCTGGGCGTCCCTCCTGAGCTTCTCTGACCCCAAGCACTGTGTGGGAGAGCTGAGGAAATTCCCCATCTCAGAAACACCTTGGCTTGGACTGCCTTACGTCCTGCTGGAGCCGAGCCCCAGTGGCTTCCCCCCCATCAGGGATGATGGCCACAGAACCCAGGAAGAGCACAGCTGCAGGCCTGGTGTCCCCAGGGAGTGCCGGCAGCCCGAGAGGCAGCAGCACAGCTCATTCCCAGAGCTGGATACAGCCGACCTTAGAATAGATACCACGGGGGATCCCAGAGAGGCGAAAGAAGTGTATCCACCCCTTCATTCATCTTGTTCTGCTCTGAGAGATGCTGGGCTGCCAAATCATAGAGCTGGCTCCATGGGAATGCAGAGCGTGGGGACCCTCACCTGGTGAGGGACACAGCTGTGCAGCTCCCTGCTGCTACCTGCCCCTCAGGCTGACTGCAGCTCAGCCCAGCTGTGGCCAGAGGTCCGGCTGCCCACCTGTGCACGCACCCAGTGGGGACAGGGCTGGGGCATGGCCAGAGACACTGCTAGGATGCTCCTGTTTGGAAGCACCCCTTGCCCGTGCTCATCCCTAAACTGCCTGGGATGGCCCTGCCCATGCCAGAGCTGTGTTGAGAGATGCATACGGAGACGAGAGCTTACAGCTCAACACTCAAACCCTGTTGGCTGAACAGTGTACAGACATCAGGTGATCAGAGCAGGGACAGAGATCCCTGGTGCCTCCAATCCTGCAGGCTGAGCCGGGGAGTTGGACTGCTGCTCAGCACACAGCGCACAGGCTGATAAAAGCCAGGGTGTTCTGCTCTTACTGTTGCTGGGAGAGCAACATCATGCTGTGAGCTCTAACCTAGAGAAAAGCAAACTTCAGGGCTTTCCAGCTCTGAATTATGGACAAAGCTTTTGGAAGAGCTCCTAGATCTAACCCCCTTGGCACACGGACTGGAAAGTCTCAGCTACAAGAGCTCCATCTCCCTTGAGCACCCCATCTGCAGAGGTGCATTTCCAATTCAGGAATCATTGCACACAACTCCCCCACCGCTCGCTGCGGGTGCCCACCCAGCTGGGGCAGCTCCTGGCCCCACCCCCTGCTCATACAGCCTCAGGAGCGCCCACTGCCTTGGGAGAGAGGAAGCCAGCTGGGCATCCTGCTCTTCCGATGTGGATAAGTTGTGCCTTCCTGAAACGGTTCCCCTTTCCCTACAATTTCATGCTTAGGTGGAATTCTTCCCCGTTTATCTCTGGCTGGGTGGTCTTTGGCTTTGGGTTTTGGTTGTGGTTTTCCTCCTAGGATTCTTAAGGGATGAAATTGGTGCCTTGGTGTTGAAGACCAGGATGCCATGGAAGTTTCGAAGCACACCTGGCTGGAAACTATTTCACCTTTGTCAATAATAACTGTAATCAGCAATATGAAAAAAAGAGAAATAAGATCTCTAAATGAAATATTAGCAGGCACATCTCAGCTTGTTCTCTGCTCTGATACATTCTTGTGTTTTGCTCTTGTATGCAGAAGGCAAAGTGCGCTGTTTATGGTTTTACTGTTGCATCCAAGTACTTTATATACTTATTTTTCATAACAAAATTACTTTGTCCATAAATCAGGCTGAACTCAGAGGCAGCTCTGAACCATTACCTCAGCCTCCTGCTGTAGCTCAGCTGTTCATAAACTGTGTGCCCGGCTTCAACATCCAGTGCGGGTTGTTGTAATTAGGAATAAAATATTTGGGAAACACAGTTTGCATCACGGCTCTTTAAGTAAGTATTTGGCTTCCTGGAAATGATGACTCATGGTGTGGATGTGCAGAAATGTACCAATAACATAACCTTTCGATCCTCTAATGCCAGACAGATCAGTTCAAAGCTGGGCTTCGTGCTGCCCGGATGAATGGTGCAACAGGCCGTATATATAGCATCGCTTTGGACTCACTCTTTTTTGCACTGTGTGGGAAAGACAAAAAAAGGGGCAGACTGTGACACTGAGGTCAGCCGGCTCCCAGGGCCATGCTCTATCAGTTCATCGCTGATCAGCTCCTTCTTCTGCCATCCGGATGATTTAATAAGCAATGGTTTCTGGGGTGAGCCCCATGTGCTGGCACATTCTGCAGGGTCTTTGCAGCTCGCGGCAGGTACGATGCATAAAGAGCTTTGCAAAGAAATATCCCAAGCATGGGTCTGGTCCCTGGCAGGGCGAGGTGGCAGCACTGTTATTGCTCAGAAAATGTATACAAAATTGTCATGAAAGAAGCCTCATTTGTTCCCTAACACAGCATGTTAGCAAGCAGGGGGGTGATTTTCCAAACGGGTGCCCCAGTAGTTGTGCAGCAGCCAGAAGAGGCAGATGTGGAGCTCTGCCAGAGAGAGACCTGCCCAAATCCACTCTGAAAATCCAGCGCCTCTGCAGAGGTGCACATGGACCTGGACCCTGCTTAGAAGCTAGATGCAAAATGGATGTGGAAGGCCCAGCCCTGCTGGAATAAAGCATCTCGTCACTTCTGTGATGGCTATTCTTTCTGACCATTTTGCTCTTTGAAAAATGCTTCAGTTTTCCCAGACTGTGGACAAGGTAAAAATAGGACTAAGAGCAGCCTTCAAAACAGCACTTTGCACCCCTGTCATTTGGGGTGCACCCAGCAGAGATGTTCTGCAGAATGGACGTGGATTGGGGATCACCTTGGCATGAAAGCCTGCTGCTGTCATAGGGTCACAGTCTGCCCTGGCAAGTAAAGCACAGTGGGACACAGCACAGGCTGTACACACTTTAAGTACCACAAAGCTATGGGAAAAAGGAGCTCCTGGGATCCCTGGGCTCCTGCACACTTTGTCCCTGGCTCACTCTACATAGCTCCAGCCCCCAGGCAAAGCCCACCCAAGTATCCACTCCAGTTGCATCACCTTAAAAAACCCCAATCCAACAGAGCTGAAAAGATAAAGACTGGGCACAGATAAGCTCAAAGGAAAGATGCTACAAGCAGCACCATCACATCTCAGTTTTTAGGACTCTGTGGTTCCATCACCAAATGCAGAAAGTCTTCTCACACTCTGTCTGCAGATCTTCAGTTCAATGAGTGACCTCTGCCTCCACATAGGTGCCACCAAGAGCAGAGCTGCTTAGTGCACCTGGCTCAAACTGCACGCCCAAGGGCAAGCCAAAGCCCCAGCAGCGAATCATCCCCTTCCTTTTGCTTGCACCACACAACGGGGGTGCTGCCCCGCCATGCCTTGCTCCTTGTGCTCCGTGGCAGGTGTGGGGTGCAGCTGGCCCATGGCACGTGCTGCAGCTGGTTCACACAGCTGCAGGGATCTGGCAAGCAGCTGTCTGCTTCTGCACTTGCAAGCATGGGCAGCTGAGCACAGATGTCCCTTTGCCCGTGCAGGTCCTCATCATTTCTCTGCTCAGCACTGGGAACCTGCCCACATCTTGCTGCCCATGACAAGGACCACGGCACAGCACAGCCTGGCATCCAGGGTGCAAACCTGGGCTCTGACAGCCCCAGTCTGCCCCAAGCACAGCGACTCCAGGCTCCCTGTGCTCACCATCAGCCCCTGCTCAGGAGGGCAGGGATCTGCCGGCCTTCCTCCCGCTCAGCCCAGCCCATCCCTCCCAGCAGGCAGGCAGCCAGAGCACCATCACCTCCAGGAGGCAGTTTTACTGGCTGACACTATAAATGTACTGTGCTCTCATGGATTTGATGCTGTTTTTATGAACTTGGAGCTCAGTGCGGCTGTTTAGTTTGAGATGAGCGAGGAATGTATTAATAGTTGGGTAAAGCACACTCCGAGCTTCTAATCTGACCGAGCTGTTTGCTTTAGGGAAAAAACACTTCACTTTTTCCATTCATTACTATTCTTTGTTAGTGGCTGCAGCACCCGCCCCCAGCACACCGGAGCCCACATTAACCCCTTTCCTGCTGCACCCAGTGCCACTCAGGGGTTCCCCCATCCCGAGCTGCGCTGCCAGCCCTGTGCACCAGCCCTGCTTGTGGTGCTGGGGCAGCAGCAGCACGGCACTGGGCCACTCGTTGCTTGGTATGTGGAAGGTCTCACTTGCCAGGGCCACCCATACGCGGTCCCACCAGGAGCAGAGCATGCAGCAGGTCCCCAGATGGCCACTCGCTGTGTGCCGGGGCCTTGCTCTGCCCCTGCCCACTCCCACTGGGACACAGTGACTGATTTACGTTCAGATGAGGACTGCAGCGGCATCCTGCTAAGTCTCTCATCCAGCGTGAACTTTCCATAAGCAAGGCTCTATTTTTAACTCTGCCAGGGCTAAGAGAGGGGTTGTCTCGTGGGGGCGAGGAAGTGGCTGTGCCCAGCTGTGGATGTGACCTCAGGGAGCATTCAGTGGGGCACAAGGCCCTACTGGGAGGACCAGTCCCATCTGGGCGCTGTCGTGCCTCCCTGAGCACCTGCACCTCAGCAGGGGGTGAGGGCAAAGGGCCCTCCAGTGTGTGGGGATGATGGCTGTCCCCATCCCACTGCTCCTGCTGTGCTTGGGCTGGCCCTCCTGCTGTAAGCTCAGCAGCACTTCCTGGACATACTGTTTATTATGGTAGAGGCGGCAGGCTGTAAATCCCTGCAGAGGACAGCGCAGCCCACACACCTCCAAATGCCACGTGGCCAGCCCATCCAGGCTCTGCCCTGGCACAGAAAGGCCAGGATCCAGCCAGGGGGGCAGCAAGGGACAGACCGGTCCCCTCCCCAGGGCGGCACGAGGCGCTGGGTGCTCCTGGGGCTCGGCAGGGACTTGTGCCCCGCTCCTTTCTGCTCCTACTTGGACTGCCCATCAGGCACGTCCCTCTGCAGCAAACATGGATTTTCCATGCTTGCTGGGTTTTCACACAGCCTGTTCCCAAGCACCGTGTCCCAAGCAATTTTAAATTACTCCAGCAATAGAGCACTTGCTCTGTCCCCTGGGGAGCCACTCTGCTCCCATAGATCTTGCTGCACGGAACACAGGATTTTGCTGCTGTCCAGCCTGCACTTCCCTCCAGTTAAACTCACTGAGGGGCTCTGAGCTGCAGTGCCTCAGATGTTTAACTTCTCTTCCCCAGCTTCAAGTGTTCACCTGTTTGCAGCAATCAGGACTGATTCCTCCAGGTTCCTACAGACCCAGGCCAAGTTCTGCCCTCCTCAGCTGGCAGCTAAACCGTGTGACTTGGTCAGGACATGCTGGCCCCACCTTCCCAACATGACTTGAATAGTGATGCATTCACAGCCGTACAGATTTGCTCCCCCAGTCACACATACACACATCTGCCCACACCCAGCTCCAGGCCGGGTGTTTCTCACAGCAAAATATGTCTTGTTTAATTGATTGGAGAGACACAATTAAGAGGTACTGTTGGTTGTAGCAAAAAACAGCATCTGGCAGAGCCCGTGGTGCACACACGTGGTGGTGCACACGTTGACTCAAGACTTCCCCGACTCTCACAGTGAAGATTTGTGAATCAGAGCACTCATAAATCCCACAGCAAGAAGCCGAGCACGAGAACACCGAATTTCCACCCTTCAGGAAATGTCAACACTGAGAATTTTCTTCTGATTCTCATTAAGTCAATCTGTGAAAGTATTGACATCCACTGGGTCAAAACTTGAAAAACTAACTTCCATATTGTCAAATTACTGCATCAAAAGTATCCATACAATATATAGTATCTAAGATCTAATTATATGCCCTTAGAAATAAAATCAAATGTAATAATAAAACAAATTTACCCAACAAAACAGATTTATTTGCATCGAAGAGCTTCTAACGTTTCAGTTGTATGGATAAAGCATGAAAACACCACTGATTCTTTTCACTATTTTTCTTATAACAACCTTAATAGAAATCAGGCCTTTCCTACATGCCCTCCCAAGTGGCATCCAAGGGAAAATGCTCAACCCAAAACTTCACATGAGTTCACCCCTTGCACACAGCACTCCTCAATGGCCACATGGACCCAAATCACAAACCCTGCACTGCCAGTCCTCATAGACACCTTCTGAAAAGGCTGACCAGTGAGGGAAAGAAATACACATAGAGGGTCGAGGAAATAGTATGATATTGACAATGTCAGCCCCAGTTCCCTACATATATTCTCTCACTGAGTTTCTCCTGACACATGACCTCTAATCTGGGAAAAATCTGGCTTCACACCTTTAAAGGACTGCTTGAGATCATCTCTTTAAATGAAATGAAGTCTCCACCTCACTGATGCCATGGACAAAATTCTGGTCAGATTCAGCAAGACCCCAGCCCTCCTGTGGTCACTGAGGCACAAAGGTGACAGCTCCATCTGCTCATGGTCACCCAGCCTGGGGCAGTGGGCATGTATGGACTGGGATGGGGACAGTGGCCCTGGATCAGCGCACACGGCACATGTGTTCACAGCTCTGTCTCTGTGGTGAGCAACACACTGGTACCACCACCACAGTGAGCCGCTTTCCACCCTCCCAAAACAGCACGCATGGCCCTCTGGCACCCTCCACAGACTAGTGATTGTTCCCAGGTTCTCCAGCACCACAGAGGACTCCCTGCCCCATAGGATCATTTGGGGAAGGAGGAGAGACCTTCTGCTCACAGCCCTATCATGAGTTTTGAGGGGGAAGTTCAGTGCCACAGCCACAGCTCACATCAAAGTGCCTCTTCTGCAGGTTTATCTCACTCCATTTGAGCTTCAGCTCCAACCCCAACATTTCCCAACTCCTCTCAGTTTCCCTCATGGTGCCCCTATGATACATAATACTGCCCCATCCGAGCAACCCTACTGAAAATAACAGGTGGTAGTGCAATCAGTTGGTGCCTATGCTACAGGAGGGATGGGTGAACACCTGGCAGAGCATCACAACTGCAGTGTGTTAGGGGGATTTCCATGTTCTCCCCTAAGCTAGTAATTGGAAAGAGCAGGATGTGGGAGTCCTCATTATGCATATGAGAAAAAATACCCCTTGATCAGAGTGAAGTTTGTTTGGTTTCATTTTGTGTTACAGAGACCTATGTGCACGTGGTCACTGAGATGGATGGTCTCTGTATCAGGGGCTCCCCAGGAGCACCCTCAGGTAGCCTCCCAGGTGGTGACCATCATCTGCTGGGGGATCTCTGTGCTGCCACGAGCACAGTGGAGCTGCCTCTTCTGGGGCTAGGGAAAGGCTCTGGTGACTGTGTCTGGTGCTGCCAGGAGCTGAGCACCTCCTGCAGCAACGCTGCAAGTGCAGCCTTCCCATCTGCTCTCCCCGGGCGCCGGCAATTGGTGTAAGCAGGATCGAACCCCCCGCCCCACCTCCCTTGGCTGATGAGCACTGAGTTGTAGGACTCGCATTACCCTGTGCTGGGTCACCCTGTTTCCAGAGGAGAGCCAGGGCAGTGCAGGGCTGTCCACACTCACGATTAAGCCGTGGTAGCTCCTGAGAAAGCAGACCTAAGGCGACAGCCGGGCTGAGACAGGAGGAACGCGGCCACAACCCCACAGAGTCGCAGGATGGGAAGGCTGAGTACGGACCGCGCTGCTCAGCAAGGGATGCACTTCCTATGCTGACTCTAGGGGTCATCCGCCTTCAGCTTTTACGTGCAGAACTTGCCAACTTCCTTATTCCAGCCCTCCAAAGGCAGCTGCCCCAAGGGCCACCAAGAGACCCAGACAGCCTGCGCATAAACAAACACGGCGTTGTGCTGAAGGATCCGAGCCCGACTGCAGCTCTCCCATGCAGGGAGCACTTCGTAGCACGGTGCTGGGATGTGGGCTGGCAGACATGGCTGGGGGGCACCCAGCAGGACTCCTAACAGACACCAGACCTGCAGGGCACGGGGCTGCCTGTAGGGATGGTGTCCCAGCCTGGCTGCATGGAAAGGGGTGGGCAGTGCTGCTATGCCTTCTCCACACCAACTGCAAATGGGCTTCAGTGCTGACAGCAGCTTCAGGGCAGGGATGCTTCCTCGATCTACAAGTGCTAAATGAATAATGAATATCAACAATGAATTAATTGGCAGATCCTTGCTGTGTGGCAACCAATTACAAACACCTCCAGGCAGTGGATGCAGTTATTCACAGCATGGTGAGACAAAGCTTTGGCCTAGTGGTGCAGCCCATGAGCTAAAAAGTCCTAGAAAGGAATGATGGAGATCTTTCTAGTAATGTGCTCTTTTGGTATGCCTGGTGTGGAGTCACACAGACACCTCACAGACTGAACCTGTGGCTGCTTCCAGTGAGGTCTGCCCAGCAGCAATGAGCACAGGGGTGACACAGCACCCTGCCCCTGCCTGCACAACTGCACAGCAAAGAGCTCCTGGCTGCCTGAAACAACGTGCGTCAGCAGTATTATGTCAGGCTCTTTAGCCAAATGGAAATGGTCCCATGGGATGTTTAGATTATGCTGTACTAGAATTTTGTGGCTGAAAAGCCTCTCAACCAGTCTCGTAGGCGATTCATCCTTGGTGTGTGGCACAACGGGCATCCAGTGTGAAAGTGAATTTGGGATGCAGGAATGGTGCCGAGCCCCTGGCATGCCAGGCAGGAATAGAAAAGCTGGAGTGGGGATGGCAGTGGCCACAGTACCCAGAGATACAAATGCAATGAGGATTCAGACGTAGGAGCAATTTTGTTTCCTGTACCCATCACACCACAGTACGTTGGTTCAGGCATTGTCTGGCAGCAAAGAGCAGGAGGAGCAGAGGTAACCCGGGCAGCTGGAAAATCCTGAGAGATGGGGCAGCCCCTCCAATGAAGCCAGACACAGGGCAACCCTGAACCAGCCCACTCTGCATCTGCACCAGCCTTGTTGCAAGGGGTGGCTTTGCTGCCTGCTGCCAGCAAACACCAGAGTTCCCTGGAAATCCCAAAAAGGGGGGCAGGGAAAAGTGTTGGGGTGCTCTTGCAGGAGGTGAGAGCAGAGTGAGGTCAGCAGGACGGCTCCTCAAGGACATGGTGAATGCCACTGTCTGACTGTCCCAGGAAAGCACATGGAAACAAGCTGAGGGTCAAAGAGGTAATTTGAAGGATAGCACCAAGGCCAACTGAAGTAACTTGGTTTGATTTTTTTTTTTTTTAACTTGTTTTTATGAGGTATACTGGAATAATAAAGTCAGTAGGATATAGAAACAAAAAGTCAAAAAATCAGTGTTTCACCAGCCAATGTAAAAGCCAAACATCTTGACATCAGCAGAATGTGTCTTTCAGTGGTTTTTCTAAACAAATTTAGTTCCTATGGAAAGTTTCCATTGAGATGAATGGGCAGAAAAGTGTGCCCAGCTCTGCTGGCAGGGTGCGGGCTGTCTCTATGGCCATGCACATCCCTGTGCATGGAAGGATGGTACAGAGCCCACCTTCCAGCACATGCTGACACTGCATGCCTTCTCCAAATTCATCACCTCGAAATCCCTGTGTGCCCATTGTGGAGTGGAAGCTTGAGCTCCACTCCCAGCTCTCTGCCTGCTGCATGGGTGAGAAACCTCTGAGCCATAAACTACTTCAACTGGATCACTTTGAATCGGACTGGCGTCTTCTGGAGGCTGTTAATGTCCCAGGGCCCTGCCCTGGTGGGGCATCTCTGCTGCAGTTTAGGGCATGGAAATGAGTGTAGCTCACCCACCGCCAGCTGAGTGCTTCCAGCTCCCTGCTGTGCAACTCCATCCAGCACAGCTGTGGGGTCAGCCAGTGAGGAGCATTGCTGGGTTTAGATGTTTCCATTAGGTGAGAGAGTCTGTTCTGCCCATCCTACAACAGCCTGGCACCTCTGGGCAAGAGAACAGTCCTCACAAAGCACCACAGCTTCCATTTCCAACCTACCACAAAGCCAGTGTCAAGGCTTGGCAGAAGGCGGAGCTGCACGTGGCACTTTTGTGTCCTTCCGCTGGTTGCTGCTGTCCCTATGCTGTCCCAGCAGGTGAGAAAGGCTGTTGTGGGGCCGTGTCTCGCCTGGAAGGATCACGGCAGGGCTGGGGCTGCTTGCTGCAGACATCATTCGGTCCCGCTGCTCCATCCCTCACACACAGAGCAGCGGGAGCCGGGCCCAGAGAGCCTCCTCATTCCAACAAAACCTCTAAAAGCATCAGAAAATGTTCTCATCCCACACCAGGAGAGACCCAAAACCTCGAGTGATTTCCATGAAAAACCAAAGACCCTCCCTGGTGGACTGCCGTGGTGGCAGACATGCTGGGCGTGGGAAGGAGGGCCAAGGCCAGCTCAGCACGGCAGCGGGGGTTGGCTGGGAGCCCCCGGCCCCAGTGGAGCGCTCCCATCGCCGGGACGGGGCTCTGTACGGCCTGTTCTGCCACAACTTTCCACAGCATAAATAAAGGAATAATCACTTGAACTTGAGCCCAAGTCTGTACCTTAACGAGCAGACTGCAATCCAACTTTCCCTTCGACTTAATGAATATTAATTAACTGCACACAATTGAGCAGCTCCAACAAGGCAGGAAAGGCATGCGCCTGTCCTGGAGCACAACAGCACTGCACTCTCATGGGATGCAGGGATCCAAGATCCATTCCCCTCTGAGCAGCCTTCCCCTCCCAGCTGCATCCTGACCAGTAGGCAGTCGTGGCTGCAGGGTGGTCTCCCTGTGCTAACCCTTCCCCCCTGGTGCTGACCTCTCCAGATTAGACTTTAACTCAGACTGGTGCACTCCTATGCGACATTTTCCTTTTGATTAATGACTTTTTTTCTTTTTTCCTCCATTGAAACTCTATCGTGATGGAAAATTCCTAGCGGATGCAGAAGTGAAGCTGCTGCTCACGGGGAGGTTTGGTGCTATGGCTGATGGCTGTTGCTCTGCTGAGTCCCTAGCATTGGCACAGTGGCCTCACATCACTTTGGCACACCTGGAGAAGGAGTTCTTCATCACCCACATCAACCATGCTGGTTCCTCCACCAGGAGACCTTCCTCTGCCATCAGGGAAGGCAGGTGTGTGCACAGTGGGGATACAGCAGAGCAAGCCACTCTCCATTGGCAGAGCCAGTGCTGTTGTCCCCACACTCTGCCACAGCCTCCTGCACCACTGGGACAGAAGGATGTGCTGAGGCAGGACCCCATCTGAGGATGTGATGGGGGTTTGGGGAGTGGGGATGGGCTGCTTCTCTCACGCTGGGGAGAGCGCAGCCTCCCAGGAGCATCCATGCCAAGAAGTTCATGATGTTCTCCAGATGCTCTCCTTTCTACTCACAAAGGCGGAGATTGACACAATAAACAAACTATTTGTAAAATTCCTCAGTGAGGGCAAAAAACCCCACATTAAATGGAAACATCGATACCCCCTGAAAGAGTGCAGGAGGGGGGAGCATTCCCGGGACCTGATGTTATACCAGTGGGTATAGAAATGAAAACATGCATAGGACTGGATTTTCTAGCAGGGCAATTCACCAGAGATCATGGAGTTGCCAGTCCTCAGTCCCCAGACGATGTATTGCCTTGTTCAGCAGAGGAGAAAGCATCATGTCTGCATGCGGCGTGGTGAGCTGGGAAGCAACTGGGCAAGAGGACACAGACCCTCACCCAGTGCTGTGCATCACTCCTCCCACCACGAGCACTGGGCACCTCTCCCCTGCTGGGCTCTGCCAGCCTCCCCATCCCATCTCTGCAAAGCACCAATGCCATGGGCTTAGCACCTCACAGGAAGTTCTGAGTGCCCACTTTGGTGCCAGGTGATTTTATTTCCAATCCTATCTCCTGGAGCTTCATGAGAGTGGGAGAGGCTCCCCTTTTCTCTAACAATAAGTTGCTTCCTTTCCCAGTTTCAAAGAATGGCTCAGGACCACCCCTTTAAAAGGCCTGGACTCAACACATCAAAGGAGAACCCTAGAATTGATTCTTTTAATCAACTACTCATTTAAAAGTCAAGGCTTATTTCAGTTTAAAATCCAAGCTTGTGTGGAAGAATTTCTGTGAAAACAACTATTGCTTCTCTCTGAACTCTCCCCCATGCCTTCTAGTCACCTTCCAGTCTTCACAAGGGTCTTGTGCCATCAGAACAAGACTGTTCTGCCTATTATATCCTATGTATAAAGGCCCTAAAATTGGAATAAGCATGGAAAATGGTCCAAAGGAGAACCTGGCAAAGTCTCGCTGGACCAACAGCTCTCTCCACCACAGTTCACCTCCTTTTTTTATTTATATTCTCATGTCAGCCCCACATGACCTTTGTCTGGTTTGTCCAATGGGGCCAAGCCCATCTGGGTGACACCCTGCTTCCCTCTCTTGAGAGGTGACATTCCCTGTGTGCTTCAACTGCACTTCTGGGCCCTGTATGCAGCACAGAGTTCTCCAGCATGCTCCTTGTTTTTATAGCAAGGCCACTATTTTTAATCAAAAAATATAAGAAGATCTCAGTGTGTCTTTGAAGGATCCCATCAACTACTTCTCTCAAACCATCTTTCCTCCTTTCAACATTATGACTGTCTCACGGCCCCCAGCCAGGCCCACAACCCAGCGTCTGTGTTCCCGTCATCAACTGAGTGTCGGGAGAATCAGCAGTTTCCAGCACTTCTACCACAGACTGATACGGCTCCAAACACTGAAACCATGCCAATCAATGAGGTTTAGTACTGCTTGGGAGCATCTCTTATGCTTTCAATGACCAAGAAGCCAGAAAATCACCACATTTGTTCCCATGCAAGCCGTGGTAATGATGCACACCACCAAGAGACCCATCTCCACCTGCCTAGTATTGGAGGAACGTGGAGGAGCGCCTCGGAGGGACCCTTTCCTGATGCTGACATAGCATCACATTGCAGAACTGAGCCGTTGCTAACAATAAGCTCCAGCTAACGGCCGTTTGGAGCCAGGTCTGAAAGCAGTCTCATTGCGAGTGTGGCCTATACAGAAACATCTCCAAGAATGATTCAGGAAAGGAATCTGCGCAGTCCTGCCCTGCTCAAGCAGAGACCCAGTTTTCACACGACTTAGGTGGGCCGTAATAACTCGCGTCCAGCAGCTGCTCCACTTCTTGTATCAGATAAAGTACCAAGGACTCGTGTCCAGGACTCGCTAATGAGCAAAATGTGGAGCGTGTGCATGCAGGGAAGAGGAGAAAGGCTTTGGGTTTGCTGCAAATTCTAACCGGCTTTGCGGAGGCAGGAAAGTCTTTCCCGAAGTTATTTCTGTCTTTCCATTCACTGCAAGGGGGGAAATGGCATTGTAATTTCTAACCAAGATTTCACTATAGTATTGCTTCTTCCTGATTTACCATCCTCAAATCCCAGTGGAAGAGCTTTAGCGGTCTGGGCCAACTTTTACTTTGGCAGTTCAGGAGGAAAATCACAAATGTCTGTGAAAGTCACCAAAATATTCCCTAAGTTTTCATCACTCCAATGAAGAAAAAGAATAAAAAGCAGAACAGAGAAGGGGGGAGGGCTGGAAGGGGTGCAGAGAGCAAACAAACATCGTTTAGAAAAGCATGCTGTTATTCCTGGAAGTTGGTTTGTGGAAACACAATTTACAACGCCTATGAAAAGTTTGGCTATTCATACCATTCCCTTTTGGAGCTGGTAACCACAATGGCAAGCTCTCCCTGTGCATTCAGTCACATAGCGTGATCTCCAAACCCAAACAGCTTTGCCCATCCCAAAGTGCTGGATTTGCATCTTGTTGCTTGGGTGTACGAGCTGTGTTTTACACAAGGGATAAAACTTGGAATTATAAATAAGGCCAACATAGAAAATTGCATTTAAGTTTTCCTTCCCCCTCCTCTTTTTGCAAAGGCAAAATATTTTATTGTTTGTTTCCAGCGTTCTTTGTACAGACCGTAAAGGAATTATTGATGGTGTCACAGGGAGATTTGGAGGGAGAAGAATCAGAGAGTAACCAACGAGAAAAAAGAAGTATGATCTAAAAGAAGGTAGCTCTCTACTTATATCCCTTACCTCGAAAAGTAATACTGGGGAGATAAGAGAAATTCCTGCTGATATTTGTGATGAAACAACCCAACCATGCTCAACGCAGGGCCACCTTTCCTGTGCTCCAGGGAAGGCAGAAGAGATTGGGTGATGTCCAAATCTCTGTGTGTCCTCTGGCTTACTGGAAGCATAGCACTAACACCGGGTCTCCTGGCTCCAACCCACTTCCAGCCAAGTGACAGATGGTGCTGTCAAGGTCCAGTCCCTCCTCCAAAAGAACACACAGCCAGCGTTGAGAAGCAGACAGGCCTCTAATTCTCAGAACTTTGGAGATGCTTTCCCTTCTTATGGCCACATTCTGGTCTTGTTGCTTCAGTGCTGATAGCTTGCAGGGACATAGCAGAGCTTTTCCAACTGTACAGCTCTCGGTGCCACATCCACCTCTGCCTCTGCCATCTCTGGAATGTCACAGTTGATCAGTCCTGCACTTCAAGGGGTGCCCCGGGAACCAAATCGTGTTGATTCAGGTGCAAATCAGGTAGCAGAGAAGCTCAATTTCTTCCAACATAACCGAGAGGAAAATTCTCTTCAGTACCTTCTCTGGTCATGTATAGAATTTGTCTTTGGGTACATTTCCTAAAGTACCCCAAAAACTCTGAAACAAATAAAAACGGTTTGGAGCCACCAATCACGCACTTCTGCTGTGTTTTTCCATCTTCTGCCTCCATTTACCAGTCACCGGGGGAGGGAAAATCTACCCAAATAACCTTTGGTGGATGAACAACACAGGAAGGTAAGCGCAGGGAGCCCGGAGCTGCTGCTCAGCCCGGAGCTGTGCCTGAGAGCCGGAGACCTCGCCTGCTGCACGCCTGCTAAATAAAGAGCCCCTAAAACAAATTCCAGAGCATGCATGCTCCTCAAGTCGAACATATACTATTTAGGGCCTCCGCAGAGCAAATAAAATGCCTATTACAAAATAACTATTTAGAGAAAATGCTGCAGAAAGATCTAGATAGAACTATGTATTTTAACATGGTCTGTTTACAGTGCATCATTGCTTCTCTGTCTGAAACCGTGCTGTAACACAGCAAAAATGCATTTGCATTCCTTCAGTGCAAAAATACTCAAGTACAGACATCACAAGAGTATCACAGCTATTCTCCTTTCTCCTTAGTTATTTGTTGTGTTGTTGTTGTTTTGGTTTTGTTTGCCTTTTGGTCCTTTCCCAGCTTCTAGAAGATTGACCTAATATATCCTTGGCCCAGGGTAGCACCGTTAGTCAAACTGTGTGTAATTAGCTCTGCAGCTGAAGAGCTGGGCGGGCTGGTCGCTGGGGGAGCTCATCCATGCCTGCAGAGCGCTGCAGCCCAGGGATGCTGGCAGAGCAGGCAGAGCCGTGCTGCTCCTGCTGTGGCACAGCTTGGGCCCCAGGGAGGGTTTGGGAAACACCATAAGGACCCATGGCTCTCCTGCTGGCATCTGCCCACCACCCCAGCACAATGGGAGAGGGTTTGGGAACAGCAGAGCCCTGCCCTTGGGATCTGCTCTGAACAGACAGGTGGGGAGAAATGCTTGCCAGCAGATGTAAAGCCAAATGGCAGCCTTGGAAACAACATACAGAATTGTTTGCCACACAAGACAAGGCGGAAGGGGAAAGGTATTGCTAGGGTTACCTGGTTGAGTTCCCTACACAGATTTCACCTCCACGCACAGAGGGCAGGTGGACAGGCAGGTGGCTCTGTGCCAGTGTCGCTGCAGCGCCGGGCTGCCCCTGCCTGCCGAGAACACAGCCTCTCCAGCGCTCTGCAACAAAGGCAGCAGAGCCCCTTTTTTCCTCATGCTGCTCCCACGCTCCCCAGCAGCCCTCAGGGAGAGCACGGAGCTCCTTCCCGTGTCTCTGGCTGCCAGACTCTGCATGGCAATGCCCCTCGTGCTGTGGCAAATAGCGGCACGCAGCGCAACCCACTGCCCATCACTGGGCTGCCAGAGCCAGGCACCTGGCAGCCAGAGCTGTGCAGCAAACAGACTGTGCAGTCAGCTCAGCTGCCCGGCGCTTTCCCACTTCTCTTCCCTCTAACATCCTTGCTATCTATTTTTTTTCTCTTTTCTTTCAGTGGTTTATTGCTCCCCAGTCTGCTGTGGGTGAGCACAGCACTTCTGGGACAGACTATTTACTAGAAGGTATTTGGTACATTGCTTTAATAAGAAGATTTTTTTTTTTTCTAAAGCCTTACAAATATGTTTAAAATCTAAATACAATGAGGCAACGCAACATCAGTTAATAGCTCCAATAATATGCCAAGCCTGAGAATGACAAAAGCTGCCAGCGGGGTGCTACAAAGCAGGGTTCAGAACCCCACCGCTTCCCAGCTAAGCAGAAACAGATTCCCAGCAGCAAACATTTGTTAACCATTTTGGAGGCAGCAGGACAGGGTGCAGAACGAGCCTGGCCGCCTGCGTGTCACTGCCTTGCAGAATCCTTGGCACGGGAGCACATCAACGTCCTTGGAATTAAGGCCCTTGTGAAGACTTAAAGGCTTACTGGTCTAATATACGTAAGAATTTTTCCAAATATTATTCTAAGTAATTCAGAGACACTGCCCTGGTGCTGATAAGTGTGAATGAACATAGCTCAAGGAGCAGAGCTGGCATGCTCCTGTAGCAGCACTTCCTACAGGGCTGCACATCCATAGAGAACATTGGGCATGTAGCAGTGGGAGGATGCTCAGATATCCCAGGAACTGTTCTTTGCACAGTCTGTCCCAGGAAATGCTCAGCATCCCCAGCTGCATGGGCAGCGTCCTGAGTGACCCCTGGGGACACTGCAGGGCACAGATGCTGCCCCAGGCAGGACACTCAGGAGCACCCACCCGTGTTCACTCTGCAGTGAACATGGCTACAAGGCTGGGAGCACCCTGCTGTCACCAGGGCAAGGACTGTCACCTGCCCTGCAGCACAAACCACGCTGTGTGGAGCTGCCCAAGCATCAGGATCAGGCCCTCTGCTGCCCAGGACAATGGTTGCCTGCAGCATGTCTCATCCCCAGCAGTGACAGCGCTGACCCAGTGCAAGTGACAGCCTGGATGTCTTGAGGACTCTGGTGAGCCCCAGCCCAGCAGGGCACTGGCTGTGTCCCCCCGTGCCCCTCACAGACCACCTAGCACCAGCCCCATCCTGCTCCCATGAAGGCAGCTCTGGGGCTGGCAGCACAGCCCATGAGCAGGGTTCCATCACAGAAACAGAGATCCTGCTTGAGAGCGAGGCGCCACTCGTTATTTCCCCTGAGGAAAAAGATGGGAAAAATAAGAGTGACTATTGACAGCAGCCTCAGTGAGCCAGCAGAGAGGATGGGGACCTAATGCAGTCTTCAGCAATCAAAACCAGCCACAGCTTGGTATTGGTCTCGCATAGACCAAAAGTCCTAATAAGCTGTTAATGGGAAAAACGATCATATTTATTACAGGAAAACAAGTTTATGATTACTACAGAGATGACATCATAACCCCCCGTGCCAGTTTAAACAATATTTGGAGAATTCATTTGTTTTGTACTATTTAAAATTACAGTGTGGAAGCCTATTTTAAGTGCGCGTGTGAGCGTGTACGTGTGTGTGTGTGTGTTGATGTATCCATGCTAATGTTTATTTAAATCTTTTATTTATAAAATTGATGTTCTTACGCCTAAAATGGAAATTTTCTGCTCCAAAACATGTCTTAATTGTGGAAAATTATTGTATACGTTTGTGTTTTGCCTCATGCTCACATCTGTGTGTTTACCACCAGGCACGTGCATGCTGCACATCTGCACACCGACACACGCGGCTGGACCGCTCCGCTCGGCGGTCAGCACAAAATCCCCGACACACCCGAAGCACAAGGATGCCAGCAGTAAAACCACACCACAGACAGCCATCTGGGTGCTCCCATACCCACAGTGAGCCCAAGGCACAGGGGAAACCCTAGGTTTGTGCCCACCACGAGCAGGATGGGGCCGTGCAGAGCCAGCATCCCTCTGGCTGCTCCACAGGGCCATCAGCCACCAGCAGCTAAGGGCATCCTCATACAGGGACATTCCTGCTCCCACCTGATCCCATCCCCTTGGTTTCATGGCACAGAGGGAGCTGTGCACATGGCACAGACAGGACATGCATCTGCTGTGTGCAGCTCTGGGGGCACATCCCAATGCCATCACCCCCCCAGCACCTACAGCTTTTGGAGGCCCCAGGCAGTGCTGCAGTGAGGTTTTTGGTGAACTCCCCCCCACTTGGCGGCAAGATGAAGGGCCAGACAGCTGGAGATGTGCTGCATCCCTTTCGCCAGCATGTACCTGTCATCCCAGAGATGGTCTAGACACTGGGGTCTGTGCCTCACTCCCACCACTGCCATAGGAGACAATCCCAGAACCATCTGCTCCCCAGCAAGATTTTTCCCTGGAGGCATTCAAGGCCAGGCTGGATGTGGCTCTGGGCAGCCTGGTCTGCTGGTTGGCAACCCTGCACATAGCAGGGGGGTTGAAACTAGATGATCATTGTGGACCTTTTCAACCCAGGCCACTCTGTGATTCTATGATTCTGTGATTCTAAGAAAAGGCATTGAGAGAGTTGGAACAAAGTCACAACAGTCCAGTCCTGCACCAAAACACTGCTGTGCCCAACCCTCATGGATTTGGCTTCCTGCTTGCAAACCCAAACCAAAGTGGATTGGTGGGTAAAGGTCACACAAACTGCAGAGGCATGGCCGAAACATTAAGTAACATTGAGTAAGCTTTGTTTAAAGGAGACAGCTGTGCCACTGGAATGAGCTGCAAATAAGTGAGATTCCCAGTGACGTGTCTTCTGCTCTGCCGCGGTCTCCCACCACCCACGAGCCGTGCTTGGTGGGCTGAGTCCCCCAGCAGCAGTCATGCACCAGAAATATGGTTGCAATTCTGGCAGAAGGATTTGGCAACCACACAGAAACCATCCCAGGAAGTAGGCAGGTGGGAGACAGCATTTATCCCACTGGGGAAAGCCAGGCAGCCTGGGCAGGCAGGACTGCCCCCTGAAGCTTGGTAGAAGGCACCAAGGGCTGAATCCTTGGGCTGTCCCTAAAAAGAATTCACCACTGAAGGATGTGGTCAGCACCTCTGGAGAACCAGAGCACAGCCACCTTCCCCTGGGAGGCCTGTATACAGCTGTCCTGTGAGAAGTCCAAGACCAGGAAAGGTGTTTTATGGCTGCAAAATTCATAAAAATCACTTGCTAACCTGTATGTGCCAGAGCAGCAGGGCCCAGAGCAGGAAGATAAGAGAAATGGATTTTGGCATTGCATAAGGATGTTGTGGGATTGAGGTGACATAGGAGCCTGGGGAAATGACACCAAAGCCAGAAGAACTTAAAGATGCACGGTGGAAAGAAGCCACCTTATGGTGACTATTTTTTGTTTTTTTTATGGTAAGACTGACAGACTGGCTGAAAAAAAGGTGCCAAAAATATGGCTCCAAGCATGGGAAGGGATCAATCTGCTCCATGAGAGCATCAGATAGTAGAGGAAATGGGAAAGCTCTGGGTCCCAGCAGCCCAGGCTCACAGAGTCCCAAGAACAGAGCCGCTGCTCCAGCAGCCCTCATCTCACAGTGACCTGCACTGCACAACAGGTCTTCACAGTCTGCAAGGTCTGACGGGTCCTATGGCTTCTGGGAGCTTCCAGCAAAGAGCAGAAGGGTTAATGAGCATTTGGGGGAGAAGAGGAGTGTGGGGAACACCGTCTCTCTGTGTGGGTGTGTTTAAATGAGTTCAGCTCAAGAGATTCCTTAGATTGTGGTGTTATCTCTCACGGCAAGGGATGGGGACCCATCTCAAAGCGGAGCAAGTCCAAGTCTCAGGCTGGGGAGTACAGTGGTGCCTGGGATGGGGTGAGCTGAGGGGGAGGTGCTCAGCTGGGGACCTGTGCCCATTCCATCCTATAAAAGGCTCTTTGCGTGTCAGAGAGAAAGTTGACTTCCACTCTTGACAGCTCCTAAGCTCCAGTGTCTCCTAATAAACTCCATATCTTCATGCAAAGGAGTTGCTTCATGTATATGAGATATGCAGAATGATGAGGCTCAGAGCCAGCCTGAACTTCCAGGACAAGGAGTGCCTTTTTAAGCTGGAGGTCTGCTTTAGAAAACTTCTTTACTCCAGTTTCCTGGGCATAGGAATGACAGGAAGATTGGAAAAGAGCAGTCTGGGACCAGTGTGGGCACAGCAGGGTGAGAGCCCGTTACAGCAGTAGATACTTGTTGCCCCCAGTGAAGATCCAAAGGACACCGCATGGAAGGAACATAACTGCAAGATTGTGAAGCCACATCATGGCAGATGCCGTCCTTGCAGTGACCCCAAAATGTCACCAGGAGGAGCGGAGCTGTCGAAGAGGCCTAGGCATAGAATCATAGGATCACAAAATGGTTTTGGATGGAAGGGACCCCAAAAGATCATGCAGCCCAACTGCCCTGCAGGGACATGAGCAGGGACATCTGTCACTACATCAGGTTGCTCAGGGCTCTGCCCAACCTGACTTTGAACACTTCCAGTGACAGGACACCCACAACTGCTCTGAGCAACCTGTGCCAGTGCCTCACCACCTTTGCCATGTCCCTAAGTCTGAAGGGCCAAGAGCAGTGTTCAGAAAACTGCTTCCCCTAAGAGTGCTGTTTTTCCCCATGTCCATCATGCTTTACATCTATGCAACTTTTTTCAATTGTCCCTGTTTTTCCCCTAGTAAGTCCCCTCTTCTTCTTGTCACAGGGACAGCACCTTTGACAGCTGGTACCAGCACAAAAACATTGGCCATCTCCACCTTCTTCAGACTTTCTTCCAAGCATGGACCAAGAAAGGAAGAATGAAAAAGAACACATGAATCCTGAACTCCTGGGTTCACTTCCAGATAGACTTCCTAAGATTATATCCATTCTCTTTCTCAGTTTTCAATGTTTTAAGAAGGTACAGTGACATATTTGCTTTGGACACTTGGAGTCAAGGACAAAGCTGAGCAGTGGAGAGATGTGGGCTGGTGGCCCGTTAGGGAAGCTGGGCCCTCCCCATCATTCTCCATCCTGGGCACAGGGCCTCATGTATCATGAGATTTGCCACAGAAACTGCCAGTGTTATACCAGCTGCTAGAAGTCAGAAGTTGGGATCTCTCACACTACCACCTTGCAGTTGCCAGGTCTTGGTGCAGTGAGTTGCTCCTTGGATGAAAACAATGTGGGGAAGCAGGCTGGCATACCGTATTCCCTCTGCAACACCTCTGTGCAGAAAACACGGCTGCTCCTTACTGCCAATCCCCATGGAGACATCACTGCTTTCTCTGCAGAATGCCCACCTCAAGGTGTGCCCCATCTGCTCCTCGCTCCTTCTTTTCCTCCAACCAGACTGAGATAACTCTGCCCCACAGTTACTGAGCCCTGCAGCTCCCCATCTCAGGTGCAGTCAGGCACTCTGTCCCCTTCCCCGAATAGGGTGGCAAGGTCCTAAAACCTGTCCAGCTGTGGGTAGTCCTGCTGATGTTCATCACAATGGGTTCTCCTTCCATTCCCTGTCTGCTTTCTGTCATGCAGAGCAACCGCAGAAGCTGCCACCAACTGTCACTCAGTGCCCCACGGCCTTCTGGACTTTCCTATCCAAGCTTGCTGAAGTGTTTCTGGGGAAGATGGCCAGAGCCAGCAGAAACCCGCTGGAGCTGTGAGATCTGCTTGCTGGCAGCCAGCAGACAAAGTGTCCCTCAAGCTGGAGTCCCCTGGGGAGAATAAATGCTCTCCATCTGCTGGGATGGCCAGGGTCTGCTGTGCTGACCTACGCTCTGCCCATGGCTTTGTCCCAAAGCTTGTTGACACCAAAAGGCAAGACTTCAGCCATACAAAAAAGCCAAATGTGCAATAAAAAACACATTCTGATACCGAATTTGGGCTGTTGGACACTGGGAAGGGCAGAGACACTTTGGGTGGATTTCACAAGTATTTAGATAATTTATAATTGGGGCACTGGGGTTAATGTCTCTGGGCACTGTCCCAGGCGCCAGGGTCTGCCGGCTCCCACCACTGTCCCAGGCATGGAGGTCACACAGCCCCTGGATTTGCCAGGCCAGACACCGAGTCTGCATGGATGGATGTTCAACAGTGCACCAAAGCAAGTTGGGTTTGGGGCAGGAGAGGAGGAAGAAGAGGCAGGTGGGCACTGACATCCATAGGAGCAGAAGGTCTTAGAGCTTATCTGCAGTGCCAGATGTGGGACAAGGAGTCCAGCCAGCTCCCAGGTGCCAGATGCAGCTGATGCCCATCTCCAGCTGCACCACAGCTTATCAGGGTCCTGGTCCCACTCGTGGGCAGCAGCTGGTGACCTCCCATCCCCGTGGCTCGATAGGCATTGCAGGACTGAAGGTGACACACAGGGTGTGCCCAGCAATCTCCCCATCCCATCCCGCCCCACACCGCTGGCAAAATCACTCCCTCCGAGCGCCCCAAGAGGCTTTTTTTTTTTTGCAAACTCTTCCAGATAAACCCAACTTATTTAGCTGATAATATATAAACAGTTTATCAGCTTTGCGCATTTGCAGTGCAGCGGGATGGATGTTGTTCTTGGAATTCTGTTTGGTCATAATATTTAGAAGAGGGCTCTGATAGCAAAGATAAGCAGCTCGCCCGCAGCAGATGGCTCGCGAGACGCTCAGCGGAGCCAACATTCTGCAGGGAATGAATAAACTTGTAATGCAAGTTGTTTGTAAGTGGTTTTAGCTAAATGTCACATGTAAGACTGCACAGACATGCTCTGTCCAAGGTGTTTGAATTTATAGGAGCAAGGATACAAAGCCAGGGGCCAAATTTGCTTTTAAACTTCCTTAAACAAATGTACTGAGGATAAAATACCTCTGGATTTGCTCTTTGAGCAGGGGTGTGAGCAAGGCACGTGCAAACACACAGCCCATCCTTCCCAGCACGTCGTGCCTGCTGCCATGCCCAGTGCCACCTCCACCCGTCTGCCCCCAGCCCTGTTTTCTAGATGACCCCTGCCACGCCTGGCTCATTCACTGCCTCCATAAGGAGAGCAAGGAAATACACTCCTCCTCCCAAGCACCCCATGAATTCTTGCTTCATCCCCTCCAGCCGGATGCCCAGGCTGTCAATGGGCCCCAGATAGCTCTGGGCAGCCAGGAGCACAGAAGGCATCCTGAAACTGAGCTCCCCCACTGCTGCAAGGGTGGAGGAGACGCCAAGAGGCAATCCCATTCCTAGCCCCCAGCCCCACCCAGGGGTCTCCACAGGGGTTATCTCCCTGTGCCAGCTATCCAGAGAGCTGTCTCTTCTCCCACTTCTCTCCTGCCCTGCCCCTCGCAAATGCTGCAGAGCTGCCACATGTCCTGCTGGTCCCTTGGCTTGGTGGTGGCTGTCCAGTGGCTGCACACCACACTGCAGTCCCCCAGACCAAGGCTTGGTGCTCAAGTTCCACGTCTCCCTCCTTGACTTCACCTCCCCTTCCCACATTTTGAGAACAGTGATGCTGCTGAGCAGCAAAAGACCTAGCAGTGGGTGAGTGCACCCAAATTCCGCTCTCACAAGGGACACTATGGGCAGTGCTGTCTGTCTGCTGGAGGATCTGTGGGGCTGGGAGCACAAACCACCCCACCCCTGGGATCACAGCACGCAGCAGTTGGAAGGGACATCTGCTCCTAGGCCCTGTTCAAGCAGGACCGAGGACAGAGCAGGGAAGCCCCACACCTACACTGTGACACACTGCTGTAGTTCCAGGTAACGCCAGCAGCTCTGCGCCCATGGGTGCTGCAGCCAGCACAGCTGCTAACACTCCATGTGCAGCAGGATGCGCCTCATGGAGAACACAGTAAAGGCAGAAGGAGTTATGTAGGAGATGCTCTCAGCAGAGCTGGTGGGAGATCACCTGGCACCAGCTGCACAAAATCAGCTGCCCAGAGGAGCTTGACTGAATCTCCTCTCTCATGCTGCCCAGAGGTGCCTCCAAGACTGGGTACTTAGGGTTCAGAAAAGGATGCAAAAAAGGGAAGAGGCTGAAGCAAAGGAGAGTTCACCCTGTCCTGTGTTTTGAGAGTTAACAAACCCGATGTTTCCAGCCCATTCCATTCATCCAGTCTTTCTCTTCCAGCTACTAAAGAGTCAAACAGGTCACATTGCTCCAGCATGGCCTCATGCTTGAGCTGCAGAGAGCTGTTTCCAAAAAGCCAACCTCCTGCCCCAACATAATCGTGTTGGGCTTCCTTAGCTGCATCTCTTAATTGTCTAGATTTATGAGGCCTCTACTGAAATGTTGAAGACAGCATTTAGAGTCCCTCAGTTCTTGTTCTGTTTAATTCATTCCCTTTTTCCCCGGGTTGCGATTCCAGCTCAGCATGTGCAGCCCTGTCATTGCCAGCAAGCTCTTTCATTTCCAAAATGAGGCAGATCAGAATCTCTGCGACTTGATTTCTTTCCCTCATGCAGTCTCCCTTCACCTTTTTACAAGTTGTATCAGTGGTAAATTAACTGAGGGCTGGGCTCTCTATCCACCATGCATACAGCCTGGCACAGGGAATATAAATTCCTCTGGCCAGCAGTGGTGGTATTCTTGTTTCCTGAATGGGGGAGTCGCATTTGCAGCCTGTATGAGCTCAAGGTTTTGGTGCATCCAGCAAATTTTATCTCCTCTGAGAGCTCATCAATAACGTCAGTCAGGAGCCTTTGTCTCCCAGCTCTCTCCAAGCTTCTCTCTATGGGATGGACTCAGACAGAAAGTCCAAAGCTGACTGGTTCAGGTTACTGTCTTCAAACTGTTCTCCACAACCAGAGAAATACCAAAAGCATTAAGTTTTATCTACTTAAGGTTGGCCTTTTACCCTGAGACATCCTCATTTGAAAGGTTCCCTAAACTAACAGAATTGCTTGGGTGAGAGAATTCCGCTTGCTTTTGTGCAGTGCACATGCTCATGACATAGGTGATCTGTGATACTTCCCCATAGAAAGTTTAATGTATTAATAAGAAGGATTTAATGGAAGCAATATGAGCAATTTACCTCTGAACTGAGAATAGATGCAGGGTGCTCAGGTAGGCAATTCCTATCAATGCTTAATCATTTGCACTTTCCCAGAACTTCTGCTGCAGCCCAGCCCAGCTCTGCAGGTAGATCTGCTTGGTCTGCACAACTCTCTAGGCTTCAGCACCTCTGCAAATCTGCCACCAAGATGTACCATCCCCAGCTACAGCCAACACGAGTGGCCCGAGGCACAGCCACGTTTGTGACCAACGAGTGAAGGGTTCTGTGGCCTCAGAGCCCCAAGGGCACATATCCAGGCTCCCTTAGCAGGCCCTGGATCTCTGCCTCAATTGCTCAAGGTAACTGCAGATGAGCAGAGGACCATAAGCCTGAGCAGCAACAGGGATCTCAGCTGCCTCCTCACTGGTCCCAAGAGCACCCCTCCACAGATTGGGTCTTTCAGAGCTGTGCCAGCATCTGTTCCTGTCCCATTGAGATGCAGCCATTGAACAATCCCTCTCTAATTGGCATTGTTTGCTAAAAATAAACTCCTGCTCAATGAAATGCAGCCAGGATGATGCAGATCCCCCAGAGCTTGTGCTCCTTGTTAGACCAGCCACCCTCACACACTGCTGTGGTGCTGCAGCAGGAATGCCCAAGCTGCAGGCAGTGGCATGGGTGACTACAGCCCTTCACTAGCTGGGTGAACCCTTGAGGTCCATGACTGTGTGTCCTCCAGGTGCGAGTGCTTCCCACAACCCGTGGGATTTGCAGCAGTCCATGAGTACCCAGCTGCTCCCTCTCTAACCAAGTAGAGGAATGTCTCACACAGTTCCTTGGCTGGTGACTCTAGGAAATCATGGACCCTGCCCCCAGCAGTGACTGTGTGGCATTAAGCAACCAGCACAGAGACTCTCCTGTCCAAATGAGAGGAGGAAGTCTGACAGCAAACTCCATATGCTCAATTTTCTAAAACTAACTATAAATGGTAAAAACTCAAAGTCCTGCTTTCTCTGGAGGTTTTCAAGCAAAATAACCCCGAGAACGGCAGCTTCAACTTTTATTCGGATGAGAAAACATTCTTTTATTTTGACATCATCTGTGTCCGTTTTTATCATAGGGATAAAGTATCTTTTATCTGGACGTAATGCATCAAATTGCAGAGTGAGTCATACGTGAATCTATACAATTGAGCTGACGTGCTGTGCCTTGGTGAGGACTGGCAAAGTCTAAATGTCACACTGGAGGTACATGGTCATAAACAGGCACTTCTGCTCTCCAAGCAAGCAGAGTGCCTTGGTTGGAGTGGCAGAGGAAGCTGTTAGCATCATTTCACTGACACTCATGGGAGGCAGCTGGAGAGCTGGGCATGGACCAGGATGCATCAGTGAACCTTCCTCACACCTACTTAATTTTGTGGTGATGCGGAGTTTATTGATCTCCTGCAGATTTTGTTACACACGTTGACATGCGGGCAGGTGTTTTAATTGGGAGTTGTTGTGGGCTGATGCTCTGTCAGTGAGGACCGGAGGAGTTTTGAGCCAAAGGATGCTTGTGCTCCCCACACTCAGTGTCAGACTGCAGATGAGCTCGGGGTTAGAGGTCACCTGGACTGCTTGTATGGGACGGCAACCCTTGCACACACTGCAGAGCTGTGCCATAAATGTCAGAATACTGAAGTAAAGCCAAATTCCTTCCTTGATTGCCTCATTGCTCATGGTCCAGAACCACCTTTGCAGGCAGGTGTTTCTTCTCTGTTTGAGCCCTTTGTTCTCTGGGCAGGGTTGGACAGAGACATCCCTCCACACACCATGTGGGCTCTGGAGTGTTCTCAGAATCACAGAATGGCTTGGGTTGGAAGGGACCCCAAGGATCCAACTGCTAGATCAACTACTAGATCAGATTGGCCAGGGTCCCAAAGTGTGCCTGTAGTGTTGCTATGGACAGCTTCTGGCTACACAGCTCTTGCCCTCCTATGGGCAGCAATCAAAGCTCCCCTTCTCCTTTTCCTAAACAGACAATTGAGGGTGAAAAATAAGAGGATTCCAGAGCCTTATGACAACTCATGTCCTTGGGGCTTCCTGAACCTATCCTTTGCCACCATTAAGGGTCCATACAAGACCATAGGCAGGGCAGGGCAGCATGGCATGCCTACTGCTTTGGGCACAGTGTCACTACAGCATGTGGTCTTCCTTTAGTTGAGTCCTCCAGAAGTCACATACCAGACAGAAGAGTGACACACGAAACTAACCAGGTTGTGCTACCCAATGGCTGGGAATACATCAAAACCAAGTCCAGTGCAAACCATCAGATGAGCACGTGGTTCCCTTAGCAATCAAGGCTCATGAGCAAGAGATGGAGCTCAGCTTCAAAAGAGGAGGCAGCTCAGTGGTAGAGACTAGTCATTTTCCAAAGTGGTCAAACCACTAAGCCAGGGGGCAGTGGTGATACAAGTCCTCTGTCTCCTTGGCCAGCCAAACCTCCTGGGTCACCATGGTGGGAGCTGGCTGTGAGCTGGGCATTGAACTGCCCTGGAGATTGGAGGAAGTTGCTGCTGGTGGTTGACCACTGCCATAGGGGTGACACAGAGCTGTCACTAAGTATTCTCCACTCATACATATCGAGTGGAGGTCCCTTCTGCTTTTTTTTTTTTCCCCTCTCAATACTATCAGAAAAAGGCACAGCAAAGGAAAGTCGGGAAACCTCAGCTCTCCCATGCTCAACCTTCCCTACCCAGCTCTTCTCAGAAAATGGGATGTCTGGGGAGCCCTGGTGTAAGCAAGGTGCCCACCATGGCAGAGAACACTGCACCAGATGCTCAAAGAATTGCTAGTTTGGATCCCATGTGAGCCCAGGTCAGGAGGGAGGAAGACCTGCTCTTTGTCTCTGCGTTTTGTTATTTCCTTGCAAAACCCTGTGATTAGACAAACAACAGAGGAGGACATGAAGAAATAAACCAACATGCTTTTAGCTACAAACTGATTCAGTCACCTATACGTGGGTTTAGGGGGCTTGTAGAGGCAAGAGTGGTTTCTGGATGAGTAGGTGAGGGCTGGAATGATCTCCTCTGATCTGAGGAGCCTTCAAGAGCCATTCTAGAACTGTCAGTAAACAGCCATTAGCTGCTCAGTTGTGGGGAGCCAGAGATGTGGATCTTGCTTATAGGACCATGGTTGGATTAACAGCAGTGTCAGCTCCGACACAGCTCACCAGGACCTGGGCACAGCTGGGCACCTCCCAGGAGGCCACCAGGCAGGGGCACTAAGCCAGCAGTCCCCCCCTGCTCCCAGATACAGCATAACTTGGTCTTAGCTCTCCCCAGAATGGTCTTGTACTCCCCAGGGCCCTTGCCTACCCCTCTCAGGACTCCTACAAAGCCGACGGATTAAAATTCAAAGGTGAAAGCAAAGCAGGAAACACTTTGATACCAGGAGACGGACCAGCCGAGGAATGTTACAGGATTTTTCCATGGCTGTTTCTTCTCAAGCATGTACACAAGCAGCGCTGGGTTATGCAACTTTGCATCAGTGCCTTTTAGCTGTTCAAAGCAGAGGAGAAACGGGCACTATTTAGAATACACCTCTCTTTAAATCAAGCTGAGAAATGTGCACTGGCATGAGCTGCAGGAATTGAAAACTGTGCCAGTTCCAAGTGTTTCCACTAATTTGTACGATGCAGTATCTTTCCAAGAATAAGGGAAGCTCTGAAAACCCATGACTGTCTAATAACATGCAGTGAGATGGGAGTATACGTGGTGAGGGTGGGTGGTAAACTCCTTGTGGGCATGTTATGTCTGAAAAGCCAGGCTGAGAGGAGACTGATAAATCACAGAACCATAGAATGTCTTGAGTTAGAAGTGACCCACAGGGATCATCAAGTCCAAGCTCTGGCCCACACAGGACTACCCAAAACTCAAACCCTGTGTCCGAGAGCCCTCCCAATTAGGAGGGGAAGGATTCTCCCGAGGGAACCAAAATGTCTCTGCAGACTCAAAGACTGCAGAAAGCCTGGCCCAAAGTGAGTATCTGGTGGAAGGACCGTGCTTGCTGCACTCCTCGTGCCGTTCAGTAGCACTCACATCTCTCATCCTAGAAATCATCACTAGCAGCTTGGAGTCATCATACTTGCAAACCTCTAGAGGGAACATGGGAGTTCTGCTGCCCATGCACGCTGCAGCTGCTGCAAATTTGGCTTCCCTCTCTCCTGAAGTTCAAGGCAGGAGTGGGACCACAGCTCCCCGCAGTTCCCAATGAGGGAGGATTAGCACGAGCAGCTTCTGCAGGTTACATCAGTTTTTCTCCCGCTGGGCTGCTCTTCCCCACTGACCCAGAGAAGAGCTCAGCTGACATTCCTGCACGAGCTGTGAGCTGAACACACCACACACAGCTGAGCTGAGCATCTGTGCTCTCCCAGCCTTAAGATCTGAACAATGGAACAGTGCTGGGCAGCACAGCATCCCTCCTCTGCATCCCACCTCCAGCTTTTCCCCAGCATCCAGCAGCTACTACAATTCCTGCGCAGTTACAAGAGACTGGCTTGGTACCAAGCATTGGACAGCAAAAACACATAGCAAGCTGTAGATCAGCCCCTCAGCTTTCACACAAGGCTGCTATGAAGGAAATGACCCTGCAGACACCTGTAGAGCTCAGCACTGGATAGCAGCACCTAGCTCAGCGTTTCCAGCCTGCCCAGCCTCCTGGGTACCACACCATGCTGGCCTGGCCTTTATTTTTAGTTTCTCCTTATCACTAAGGAGTCGGCTGCCAGCTGCTCCCTTCAGTACAGCGCAGGAGAAATAATCAGCCCTGGCAGTGACCACACTGGCAGCAGAGCTGGGGCTGGCGAGCCAGGTGAGTATGCACCCTGCTGCCCTCAGCTTGGGAGAGGCTCCCCTGAGCACAGACATCCCCCTGGGTGCTCACTATGCTCACACACAGCACATCCCTGGAGGAAAACAGTGTTTCATTTGCAAGTGCTATGGAAAAGGACTGGAAAACCATCCATGTGCAAAGCCATCTCCAGCAAAGAAGTCTTCAGTACACTGCCCTGAGGTTTAGGATGCTTTGTGCACAGAGCTGGTGGACTATGCCCCAGTTCTGCTCTGGACAGAGCTGCCAGGCATCACTGCTCTGCCTGCTGGAGCCCAAACAGTGCTGGCTCAGGATTACCTGCCTTGGCTGGGTGCTTGGCAGAAGGAGTTTTGAGCAAGGGAGGAAATAGAGAGGGCATCTTTGGGCATGCAGCAGGGACCCTGGGCTGTGATGCACAGCCACTGGTGGGCACAGGTCACCCTAAAAATGGCATAGCAAAGTTGTTCCCAAATAAAGTGGGGATCATGCAGACCGCAGCATACCTCATGGATAAAGTCTCCATTGTACACTGAAAGTTAATGAAGAAAGTTGTGTTTCCACATAGTACAAGAGCTCAGGAAAGCACAGTGCCAGGCAGTGCAGAAACATCAGAGGTCTCCAGTGGGATCATGACTATGTGTGTGTCTCAAACAACAAATACAAACATGGCTAAATGCTGAGGTTCAGCAGGGCTATTGATGGGAGGGCCAGAGTGGGAAGCATGGGTTGTGGCAGGAGCAAACTTAGCTCAGCCACTTCCAAGCAGTCAAGAGCTGTAGCTGCAAAGAGTAGAGGCAGAAGTTGCTCTGAAAATGAAGCTACAGTCTGGGATGCCCAGGGAGGGGGGTGCCCCAAAAGCCAAGTAGTACTGGCCATGAGCTCTGAGGAAGGTAAGGTGAAAAAAGAGTTTCAGATAGGCTTAGGTAGCTTCTGCATCACCTCCTAGAGGAGCCCAGGAAAAGCCACTTCCTCCTGCAAAGATCTCCTGCTTCGGGTGAACACGAAGGAAAAACAGAAAAAGCTAAAACCCCACTGAAATCACAGGAGGTCCCTTGTGGTTCCTGGCTCAAGTTGACATAGATCTATTTCAGCTGAATGCAAGATTATCTTGACAGCTTGAAAGCTGTTCTTGGGCACAGCTCATGCACAACACATGTAGCTATGGGAGACACTAAATCACAGCCTGGTGGACATGGGATACCAAATAAGTGGAGATAAGAGACAATAATACAGGTGTGAGTTACTTTGACAAATGCCTTCAAGATGGCAATTCATTATTACAGCCATACCACAAGCAAGGCCTTGATTAATGGATGATTCCGTGGATTTCAAATTGCTACCACATCCTCTGGCACCTCACAACTTTCAGTAGAGTTCAGAGATGTCAGGTAGATGGACAAGTCACAATGCCAGGATCACAGAGACTCTAGGTCCAAAGCTGTTCCATCCTAGAGTGAGAAGCAACAACTCCACCTCCAAGAAACAAGGCAGAGCACAAGTTATATCCAACACGACTTCTGGGCAGCAAAGGGAATTCCAGCATCAGCAAGACTTTGAACCTCCCTGGTGGTCTGCACTTTCCAAAGGTGGCAAATACACAGCAGCTTCTGCAGCAAGCAAGTTCTTTACCCATTCCTCCAGTTTCAGCCTGACTCCCATAGCCACATCCCTTGGGCAAAAGTGAAATGCTGCTGGTTCTGCCTTTCATCCTGCTCTTTGAGTCAGACACCATGCTTTCCTTCTCTTCTCACCTCCACAGAGCTTGGTCAGCAAAGGGGAGAGAACAAGAAAAACTGTGGAAAGAACACAGAGTAGATGCAGCATGCTGATGGAAAACTGTCCAGGATGAGCAACATGGGGCTAAGGAGCTGGAACATAAGCATGCTCGGGGAACCACATCAGACTGCAGCAAGACCCTTACCTTGCTCGGGAATTGAGGATGCAGTGTGAATGGGAAGCTCCCACGTGGCCAGGCAGCACTGCCCACACCATTGAGTCTGTAGGCTACTCTCTGGGCTGTGGAAATTGGGGTGGATCAGAGTCCTCAAAGGAGCTCTTGAGGAGTGTCCATGCTATGACCTGTGAGACTTGTTAGTGGGGTCTATCAAGGTTTTCATTTTATCATATCACTTAGAGCAACCCTGGTATCAGCAATGCTTAGACAAGAGGCATCTCTGGTTCTGCAAGTAATGGTTCTTTTTCAGTGTTGCTGAGGCCAGCCCTTTTATCAGGTGGCTCAGCTGTGCCCTTGGACCAGCTCTCCCAATGAGAAAGAGTCTTTAAATGGTGAGATTTGAAGGTGCCAGCATTTAACTCAACTGCTTCTCTTAATTTTTGCTTTCTTGCCAGTCCTCTTGTTTTACAGACAGGACATATCACATTTTCTAATTGCTTTTGGATTCTCTGGCCAGGACCAGCATATGGGTTTCCGCCATTAATAACAGACATGGAGCCATATCTCCACCAATGTCTACCTCCCCTGCCCATTGCTACCTCCTTTCAGGTGTATCTCTGCCAGAAAAGATTTGGAATCTGTGGCAAACTCCAAAGCTTACCAATTGCCTTTGGCCTCCTCTGCTGATCTCCAACCCCAACAGAGTGACTATTTGCTTGCTCAGTGCAAGTTTATCCTGGAAGCCTTCATCGATACTCAGCCACATTCGTCACTTGAGTCTCTGCAGATCCTCAGCCAGTTCAGGTGGGGTTTCTTGCTTTCTCTGTTTCCACCCAGTTCTGAGCTTTGTTTGGGCCAGCTCAAAGGGATGCCTGGCTCTAAGCCACACATCAAGAGCTGGTATCAGATCTGGATCGCTGAGTCTCTTTTTTATGGGGATAAGTTTGGCAGCAATTGGTCCACTCAAGCTGACTGCAAAAACCTCTCCTCTCTGCTGGTTTTCCCAGCCATTCATTGCACTGGGATACTAAACTAAGCCGGGGGTGCCTCCTGGGGAGATTTCACTTGAGGGAATGGTTTCTGAGCCCATGTGGGAAGAACAGTTCTGCGTGTCCTGTACCAGCATGAACCACTTACTGCAAATGTCAGATCCTGCCCATCTCCACCTCCTAGGATTCCTCCTGGCTGGGACTCATGCAAATCTTCCATGAAAACCTCCAAATTAATCTTTAGCATTTCTGATGAAGTCTCTATTGCTTCCTCTACAGCTCCTCTCCATTCCTGGGGCTCCTCTGGATCTTTTTTTGCAAATATTCCCATTGTATGTCTTAATTTCTTTCCCCAACTATATCAGCTTACAGAGGGCTCCCTCCAGTTGTGCATATGCTTAGCCAAACTCAAACTCTTAGAAGGAAACATTAACAATTGGTTCAGATATTTCTTTCTCATAGTCTTGGTTCTTTACAGGATCCTGGTTTTCTGCAAATGCTGAGCATCAAATCACAAAGAAAACTCAATGTACTGACATCCTCCAGCTTTTTCTGAGCCACTGCTCTTCCCAAAAAGTTCTCTTCTGGGGAATTCTGCCATTCTGTTCCAGCCTAACAAAAGCCAGAGCACGCAGTTGCCTCTTCATGCCACTGATACTCCGGTTGAGAGTCACAGCAAAAATGACACCATTCATAAAGATATATCTTTACAAGATACCACTTTTTGAAGGAAACCTGTATTAGTGAAAGGACAGAGCAACAGGAGATGAGACAGATGGCTGTGCACTGTATACGTCAATAAGAACACAGCGTAGCTTCAGGATATGCTACAACAAACTAAAATACCACATGGCTGACCTGGTCAGCTATGCTAGGGCTGCTCTGTACTGAGCCTAAGCCAAGGGGATCAAAGAAATTTGCACATTCTCTTTTTTTTTTTAAGTGTAAGCGTGGTACACCCAGTTCCATAAAACTGGGCATAGATCACGGAGATGTCCTCTCTGGAGGAATGAACCCTTCATATTTCTTGGTTATTGTTCCAATGATTTTTCTTTTTCCAATTAGATTAAAACAAACAAACAAACATCATAGATGAAAGCCACTGTGCTGCAATCAGTACTGCAAGTGAATCCTAGTAATTCAGAGTGAACTACCTTACAAGACAGAAGTAGCAAGTCCTTGCCCATTTGAGCAAAGGAAACTCCTAATTACACTTGTAAGAAACCAGGCTATTGCTAAGGATGTGCACAGTTCATGTACCCAGACAAGCCAGATGCTACCTTAAAACACCCCCAAAATTCCCAAAAAGGGTTAGCATCCACAGATACCTTGTAGATAAAGCATTCAAAGGTCTAGGGCACTGTTCTGTCCCTTATTCTTTAGGATTCATATTTAGTTTTGTTATAGACAGCATCACAGTGTTGGTGGGAAAATGCCACTGAGGGACCTGCTCACCTGGAGGTGCCCTGGTCCCCTCCCCAGCAGGGAGGATGAAATCAGGGAGGATCAAGCAGTCAGTGGTTTCGTACAGTCACATCCTCAGATCCTGGCAACACCAGACATCTCCCCCTGGCAAATAGCAGGTTCATCCCCTGGGCCCTAAGGATATCTCAAGGGATAAAAGCCGGTGGCTTTGCCCAAAGAGTCCTTGTCCTTCTCAAGCACTCTCAGAAGCTAAGGAGGACAAGGATCAGAGCACCTCCTGTTCATGCAAGGGGAGAGAGCAGCCTCACATCTCCTGGGGCCACAACTGCGGGCACCCACGGGTGCCTTCTGAGCAGGTGAAGGGTAACCATAGGCCAATCCATTAACTGTCTCGATGGGGGCTACTAGTCACGGGACTGGGATGTTCAAGAGGCCACAGCAGCAGCAGGACATGGATCAGTGGATCCCACAAGACCCTTATGTCAGCCAATGTCTGCAGTGGCATATCAGAGGTGAGGGAGTCCAGCAGGGCTATGAGGTCTCTTTCTGGGTTGCCTTTCCCTCTGAGTTTGTCTCCTTTGGGGCGGGATGCCCTGTGCACAAGGACCACACGTTGGTCAGCACCAAGGCAGAGCCCGCCATCCACACGCAGCCCAGGACTGCAGCTCAGAGCAGGTCCGTGACCCTTTGCATGCATGGTGATGGCATGGTGTCAAGCTCAAGAGCGACCCATGGGTCGTGACCACAAGGAGCACCGTGAGCCGTGCTACACCATCCTCCAGCACACCTGGTGGAGAAGCAGGGCTGAAAGGTTCCAGATGCTCCTGGGAAGGCAGTGTGGTGTGGCAGGCCCCTGAAGCAAAGCCCCAGCAGGCTGGCCCTGCAGCTGGCCCTGGAGAGCACTGCATGCTGTCCCCAGCCTTCAGCACTGCCCAGCACGTGCCATGCTCGCTCTGTGTCTCCCATTGCCTTCAGCAGCCCCTGCAGTGCTGCTAAATGCAGTGTCTTTCCAGGCCTGCTCCTTGCCAGCAGGCTCTGTGTGAGGCCAGCGCAGTTTGCTTGCACAAGACAACAGAAAGTGATTTTTACACTCAACAACAATGAAGTATTCTTGCATATAACAACAAATATGTGCTTGCCAAACTTGATGCCTGTTGGAGAAGCCCTTAAATCCATCAGCTGCCTCCCACCTCATCCCAAGGGGGGCATGTGATGATCTGCCTGTGTTCTGGTCCTGCCTGGGGGGGGACGTTCTGGGTGAGATGTTCATGCCCTGTGGGACAGCGGCCATCCCAAACCACAGGGGGGAATGCAAGCCAAGAGATGTTGTTATGGCTTGGTGGAGAGGAAGACAGGGAGGGCTGAGAGGAGGAGAGGTGGGCAAGGTCTGCATGAGGAGCCCCGGCTCCAGCCAAGGCCATGTCATCAGATTGAAGCTGAGCCTGGCATCTGACCACTTCACACCACGGGCACTGCACAGGGACAGGCAGGGGCCAACCCAGGCTGTGCTGTCATGACTGGGCATTGCAAATGACATCACACAGGCTTTCCAAGAATGTTTGGAATATCTAATTTCTTTCCCATTCCAGTAGTGCCATAGAGCTAAGATCCATTGGACTGGCCTCAGTCTAGTTTGCTACAGTTCACACCATGCCATGGGGCTGGAAATATTGCTGGAAAACTGATTTGGCTGGATTTTATCTTAACTGCTAGTCTGGAAATAGCAGGTAGATTTGGTAATGTCCCTCAGGGCCACAAGTGGTTCCCACCTTACAGGAGACACAACCCAAGGAATGCTGACAGATAGCCTGGCACTGCCAGAAGCCCATCTAGAACAAAAGCTGCACCTGATCTAAGGGCCTGTCCAAGTAATTGCAGAAAAAACCTACACCCAAACATAAATAATAGACCCCAGAAACTGCACATCAGGAACTTCAGACTGAACAGATTGAACATCATCACTTCTCATTGCTTTTTTAAAGGTGTATCTTTTCTGGTCTTTAACTGGAAAACACCACTGATAAACCACTTGCATTCAAACAAAGCCACCTGGTTTTGATTCTGATACATTCAATGAAATGATGATGGTAATGATGATTATTTTTCCATTTCAGTGAAACCCTCTTGTTCAGTGCCTGCTGTAAGGAGCTGTGGAGGTGGCTGATGACCAAACCCTGGGGTCTTGGGGTAGGCAGCCTCCCATACCAGGCACACTGTGACACTGCCACATGTTGGCTTTCCTACTGCAGCCAGCCCCAGCTTCGCCCCATGCATGGCAGCAACAGGACATGGTGCTCTGTTAGTGGATATGGATTCCCCCTCTGCTCGCACAATGCTCACCCTGGCTATGGCTAAGAGCACTCAGACAAATATCCGCAGGTTGCATTTATAAATTTAGAATATATTTATAGTGTGATCATATATTGCATTTTTTTTTAAAGTTTATGATTACATTTAAAATATAATTTCTGCACTCAGCCAGAGATGGACTTCAGCAGGACACAGAGATGCTTCAGCTGGACTCAGTACAGCAAAGTTTACCATACCTGCCATGATATCACAAGCACAGGAACACACAGCCCAGGGCATTGTGTGGGTGTGCATACAGTATACGCCCCACTCCTAAATGTCTGGCCTATAAATGCCAGAATCTTCCCGTACGGAACTAAAAACATTTATTCTGGAAGAGCCCAGAGGCTCATGGCTAAAGGCAATAAATACAGATTTAATTTCATAGTTAATGCCCTGTCCAGGGTAAAACACTCATTTTTAATATCGTTGCCTGCGACCTGACATTACCAACAAGATGTTGCAATACAATATCTGAGTCATTGCGCAGGAGATAATGGTATTTTCTTGAGTTCAATCTGGAGGAGAGCTGGCCCCATTAATCAGACTTGAAAAAGTGATGCCAGAGAGTCTGCCAGAGAGTCTGTCTGGCCTACTCCAAGCACGTTACGTGACCCAGGGAGGCAGGGAGAGGGGGGAGAGCGTGAGTAGACCTGGACGTCACAGTGGGAGCTCTCCTGGTCCATGGGCACTGCCTTTTTGGGGTCAGCCAAGAGGCTCCTGGGTCTGGGGTGCAGGGGACAAGGGAACAGCTGCATTCCTCCAGCTCTGCCTTTGCTTTCATGCTGTCCCCAAAAGATGTGCCGCCCTGTAGTATGACCCTCAGCACAGCCAGATGGGGAGTTCTGGTGGCATGGAAGAACTGGTGAAGGTGAAAGGTCCATCAGCAGCCCTGAGAGTCCCATGGCTGAATGTACCAGGGGCCAACCACAGAATACAGCAACATTTGGTGGAGTGACTGAGGCAGCAATGTCCATCACGGTCAGGTAAATAAACACTCCTAGGTAGGGACACGGGGAAGGAAAACCATGAGGAAACATCTCATGGAAGGAATACTGCCATTAAGAGCATGAACAGGTCTTGTATGTCTTCACAAGGGAGAAAGCTGAGCAAGAGATAGATGGGGACTGGGAGGGAAACCTGCTTGGGCTGCCTTGAGATCTGGGAGTGCTAATGGAGCTCAAGAGGACTGGAGAAAACCAGAAGCTCTCCTGGGAATAACGGGCTTTCTTTTCTGCAGGCAGGCAGCAGTGGCTCCAGTCATCCTGCAGCACCAGTGTGGGAGGCAGACCTCTCTGGCGGAGAGCTTCTGGCAAAAACAGGATCTATGCAGAAATATGCAATGCACTTTTAACACTGAGCGCTATTGGTCTATTTGACCAACTTGCCTAGGGATGCAGAAGATTTGCTTCCAGCAGAAAGGCTTTAATTCAAGATTGGGTATCTCCCTGTAAAATAAATGTTTTTTCTTGACCAGAATTTACAGAGGGATGCAGCAATCAGCAAATGAAAGTCCCTGGCCTGCTGTGCAGATGTCAGAGCAGATGATTCCTTCTACCTATGAAAGTCAGTAAATGGCTCTGCAGAAAGTCAAGGCGTGAATGAAAAAGTGACTCATAAGAATGAGACACATCAACTCCTGTAACTGTACCTCCAGAGGCAGTGTGCCATTTCTGGGAAGAGCAGAGGCTGCAAGACAGAACTCAGAACACCCTGAGATCTAAGTCAGAGGAGGGATGAAGGAAAGCACCATGTTTGTCAAGGCTCTATACAAGCCAACAGCCTTGATGGGGAGGTAGAGGTAGAATTGGGTGCAGAGACCCAATTCTACAGTCTGAATGGCCAGCTGCAATTTATGAAGAGTTGTTCCCAGCACCACAGTTAAGAAATGAGAGTCCACAGACCATTGTCGGAGCCCTGCACACATTTCAGTAAAAAAAAAGAGTTTGAGGATGGATACCCATTTGCAGATAGTTCCACAGGACACATCGGTGACTCACCATGACCCGGACACTCTTCTGCTCCCCAAGCTGAGTGATGCACTAGATATGGCAGAAGGAAGGGATGCCATCCAGAGGGACTTGATAAGCTTGAAATGTGGGCCCTTGTGAACCTAATGAGGTTCAACAAAGCAAAGTGCAAGGTTTTGCACTTGAGTCACAGTAATTGCAGGTATGTAAACAGACTGGGAGAAATACTCCTTGAGAGTAGACCTAATGAGAAGGACTTGGGGGTCCTGGTAGATGAAAAACTTAACGTGAGCCAGCAGCGTGCACCTGCAGCCCGGAAAGTCAGTGGTTACTGTGGGCTGCATCAGAAGAGGGGTGGACAGCAGGACAAGGGACAATCCCCTGATTGTCCCTCTCTACTTCTGCCCTCCTGAGGCCCCAGCTGGAGTACTGTGTCCAGGTCTGGGGCCCCAACACAGGAAAGATGTTGAGCTATTGGAGAGGGTTCAGAGGAGGGCCACGAGGATCCTCAGAGGCCTGGAGCACCTGTCCTATGAAGACAGGCTGAAGGAACTGGGCTTGTTCAGTCTTGAGAAGGAAAGGCTGGTGGAAGACCTCACTGTAGCCTTCCAGTATTTCAAAGAAGTTTAGTAACATGAGGTAAATCAACTTTTTACATGGGTAAATAGTGATAGGACAAGGGTGAATGGTTTTAAACATAAGGAAGGGAGATTTAAATTAGACATCATGGGAAATTATTAACAGAGAGAGTGGTGAGGTGCTGGAACAGCTGACCAGAGAGGCTGTGGATGCCCCATCCCTAGAGGTGTTCAAGGTGAGGTTGGATGGGGCCCTGGGCAAAATGATCTAGCGGTTGGGAACCCTGACTGCAGTGGGAGGCATGGAACTTGATGACCACTGAGCTTTGTTCAACCCAAAACATTCTATGATTCCAGGACCCTATGAATCTATGATTCTGTGATGTATGGCCATCTGCCTGCCATGAGCTGAGCACCTCAGCAGGGACATTCTTACCATAGGCATCCTCCTCAGAATGACTGACAAATGCTTGTTCAAAAGTTTTATCAATGAAATCTGGTACTCTGGATGGCAAATATATTATTTCAATATGAAATGTTCATTTCCCATTAGAAAAAAAAATGAAATGAAATGAAATGAGATGAAAAATAATAAAATAAGATAAAAAAGGAAATTGGAATCTCAGTTAAACCTGAACAACTTAAAAGTGATTAAAGAAGGATGTTAGGGTAATGCGGAAAATTTTTAAAAGTTTTCATAGAATCACAGAACAGCATGCGTAGAAAAGGGCAACAAAGATGACTGGGTTCCAACCCCCTGCTATGTGCAGGGTCGCCAACCAGCAGACCAGGCTGCCCAGAGCCACATCCAGCCTGGCCTTGCATGCCTCCAGGGATGGGGCATCCACAACCTGCTTGGGCAACCCGTTCCAGTGCCTCACCACCCTTTGGGTGAGAAACTTCCTCCTAATACCTAGCCTCAACCTCCCCTGTCTCAGTTTAAAGCCATTCCCCCTTGTCCCCTCACCATCCACCCTCACAAACAGCCGTTCCCCCTCCTGTTTATACGCTCCCTTCAAGTTCTGGAAGGCCACAACGAGGTCTCCCCAGAGCTTCTCTTCTCCAGTTGAAACAACCCCAGTTCCCCCAACCTTTCCTCACAGGAGAGCTGCTCCAGCCCTCTGACCATCTCAGTGCCCTCCTCTGGACCCGCTCCAAGAGCTCCACGTCCTTCCTGTGCTGGGGGCCCCGGGCCTGGACGCAGTGCTGCAGATGGGGCCTCACAGGAGCCGAGCAGAGGGGGACAATCACCTCCCTCTCCCTGCTGGCCACCCCTTTTTTCATGCGGCCCAGAACACAGTCGGCCTTCCGGGCTGCAACGCACACTGCTGGCTCGTGTCAGCTTCTCGTCCACCAGGACCCCCGAGTCCTCCTCCGCAGGGCTGATCTTCCCCCAGTTTCTATAAATACCTGGGATTGCCCCGACCCAAGTGCAGCACCCTGCACTTGGCCTTACTGAGCCTCATTAGGTTCAGTATCCTGACACAGAATCATTGATCACAGCCTTTGTGTGCGACCAGCCGGCCAATTCCCAATCCACCCAACAGTCCATCCTTCAAATCCACACCTCTGCAAGCCAGAGAGCAGGATGTGGTGAGGGACCATGTCAAAGGCCTTGCAGACGTCCACGCAGATGACATCCACTGCCCTTCCCCCATCCACCAAAGCCGTCTCTCCATCACAGAAGGCCACCGCATTGGTCAGGCACGATCTGCCCTTGGTGCAGCCATGCTGGCTGTCTCAAATCACCTCTTTGTCTCGTATGTGCCTAGACACAGCTTCTAGGAGGATCTGCTCCATGATCTTCCCAGGCACAGAGGTGAGGCTCACCGGCCTCCCCCTTTCTTAAAAATGGGAGCAACGTTTCCCTTTTTCCAGTCACCATGGCTTTCTCAGATATGATGGAGAGCGGCTCAGCAACCACATCAGCCATCTCTCTCAGGACCCCGGGATGGATATCATCTGGCCCCATGGATTTATATACATTCAGTTACATGACTGACTGACATGAGGACTCGGACATGTTCCAGTGTTACAGTGGGACGGAATCCCATCCCATGTCTAATTCAGATCTCCACTCCTTTACGTTAAAACCATTCCCCCTTTGTCCAATCACCACCACCACACAAAAAGTTCATTTCCCTCCTCTTTATAATCTCCTTTTAAACAATGGAAGGCTGCACTGAGCAGCCACAGCAAGTGTTGGTGACGGGGCATGCAAAGAGCAATGCCTATGACATCAAGGGACTGTGTCACAGAGGGGCACTGTGAGCTCAGGGGAGAGGGGCTGACCCCAGCGGTCACGGAACCCCCCACTGCCACTCTCGAGCTACCATGGCGGGTAAGGCAGCAGGCTCCTCCTGCTCCTGGCACTGCGGCCCTCCAGGGGATGCCAGTGCCCCAGATCTCACCCCAGCGCCCATTTGGGCATTTCTCCACAGAGAGAATTCCTCCACGGATGCAGACGGTGCTTCCGACACCCGACGCGAGTTTCCCTGGATCCTCTGTGCCTCCACCGGCCACTGCAGCAATGCAGCCCAACGTCAGCGGAGCAGTGCCAGCGTCGATCCAACCCCTCCCTGTCCCCAACGTCGCCTATGTGGTGCCTCAGGCTTCTGTTTGGCCTGGGGTACCAGGTGTCCAAGGACAGGGAGTGCAGCTCCTACCTGGGGGGATGCCCCCAACAGTGGTTCAGCTGCCACCTGGGGGGATGCCCCCAACTGCGGGTCAGCTGCCATCTGGGGGGGTCCCCCAAATTGTGGGTCAGCTGCCACCTGGGGTGATGCCCCAAGTTGTGGGTCAGCTGCCACCTGGGGGGGTCCCCCAAGTTCTGGGTCAGCTGCCACCTGGAGTGATGCTCCAAGTTGTAGGTCAGCTGCCATCCGGGGGGGTCCCCCAAGTTGTGGGTCAGCTGCCACCTGGGGGGGTCCCCCAAATTGCGGGTCAGCTGCAACCTGGGGGGGTCCTCCAAGTTGTGGGCCAGCTCCCACCTGGGGGGAAGCCCCCAACTGTACATAAGCTGCCACGTGGGGGGAAGGCCCGAACTGTGGGTAAGCTGCCACGTCGGGGGAAGCCCCCAGCTGTGGGTAAGCTGCCACCTGAGGGAGTGCCCCCCATTGTGGTTCAGCTCACTCCTGAGGGGCTGCCCACTGTTGTGGGTCATCTCCAACCTGGGGGGCGGCAGTTACCCCTGCTCATGCTCCTACCCGGCGGCATGAAGCCAGGTATGCCTCCCCCCAATGCCCCTGCCCACTGCTGGGAACAGCCCCCGGTGGCAGGGACGATGCAGCCCCAGCAGCCGATGGGGCTGCGGCCTGGGGCCGCGTTGCGTGGGCAGCCCCTGCAGCCCGCAGGCAGCTGCCCGCTGCAGGCCCCCGGCCGCCCAGGCCCCTCAACTGTCCTCCAAGCACCTCCGGTACAGCAGCAGCAGGTGCTCCTCACACCCTCCACCCTGCCCACCAGCAGGGAACAGGCGGAGATGCCCTTTGGAGATGCCGTGGTGTACACGGAGGGCCAGGGGCACCCAGCACCCATCAGCGTGTGCCCCCAACCCACCACGGCTCCGCTCACCTGCAGCATCGCAGCTCCGGAATCAGGTGGTGAGTTTGGGGGCTGCAGGCTGTCTGCACCGGGTGGCTGTGGGAAAGTTGGCATTGCCTCACTAGGGATGTTCTTGCTTTTCCAACAGCAACAACGAGCTCAGACATCCTGGAGGACATCTCCAGCATCAGTGACCTCCTGACTTGGATGAACAGCTGTGAGTTTGGGGGCAGCAGAGCTGGCGGGGGAGTGTTGGCACCGATTTGGTGTGGGAAAGCTGACATTACCCCTGTGGGGATTTTCTTCCTCTTCCAGTAGTGACACCCGAAATAGAGGTCCCGGACAACATCCCGGACATGGATGATCACTCGGCCGAGTGCCCAGCCCCTGCCTGCACCACCAGCGGTCGCCAGCAGCGCATCCAAGCCACAAAGAGGAAGCTGCCGCAGGGCCAGGATGCTCCAGAACCAAAACGCCGGCACTAGCCGAAGCTGAGTGGGCACAAACAGGAGCATCTGCAGAAACTGGACCACGTGGTGCAGCAGGAGACACCACCATAGCCAAAAAAAGGCTACCTGTAGCCCTGGGCTCCTCGCTGGCCCCTTGCCCCAGGGGCACCAGCACCAACCCCAGCCCTACCCCTCCAAACCTGGGCTGTCCACCAACAACACCTTGGACTGAGACAGTGTGGGACTCCATTAGATTATGTTATCATGTTTTATGTTATTTTATGTTCAATTATGTTCAATTACATTAAATTACTTTAAATTATTAAATGTTTCGTATTCACTTTGCTACGACTGCCTGCAGTTGTTCATACAGCACCAAACGCCCCCCCAGACCGCTGTGCCCACCTGCAGGGCAAGACGGGGCAGCGCAAAGGGCCGTGTCCCAGGGCTGCCCCACCAGCAGCCCCTCCAAAATCCTCTCCAAAATCCCCTCCCCTCCTCAGTCAGCACCACTGGGAACGTAGGGATGGGGAATGGTTGGGGTGGGATTCTGGGAGAGCTGGGGCGGCTCTGCCTGCAGGAGAGCAGGCTCAGGGGGATCCCAGGCACGGCCATCAGTCCCTGCAGGGAGGTGCAGAGAGGACGGAGCCGGGCTGCACCCAGCGGTGCCCAGCAGCTGAACCAGAGGCACTGGGCAACACACTGGGGCACAGCTGTGGTTGCAGCAAGGCAAGAATGCAGCTCTGCATCACTGGTGGTCTACATCACCATCACTGCTGACAGTGCCCGTCCGGGTTGTCTGGCTGTGGGACGGTAACCCCCTGCCATTGCCACCCCCTGAAGAAGAGTGCAGAGGAAGCAGCTGAGGTGCCCAGAATGAATGGCCTGGGTTGAAAAGGACAACAAATATCATCTGCTATGTGCAGGGTCGCCAACCAGCAGACCAGGCTGCCCAGAGCCACATCCAGCCTGGCCTTGCATGCCTCCAGGGATGGGGCATCCACAACCTGCTTGGGCAACCCGTTCCAGTGCCTCACCACCCTTTGGGTGAGAAACTTCCTCCTAATACCTAGCCTCAACCTCCCCTGTCTCAGTTTAAAGCCATTCCCCCTTGTCCCCTCACCATCCACCCTCACAAACAGCCGTTCCCCCTCCTGTTTATACGCTCCCTTCAAGTTCTGGAAGGCCACAACGAGGTCTCCCCAGAGCTTCTCTTCTCCAGTTGAAACAACCCCAGTTCCCCCAACCTTTCCTCACAGGAGAGCTGCTCCAGCCCTCTGACCATCTCAGTGCCCTCCTCTGGACCCGCTCCAAGAGCTCCACGTCCTTCCTGTGCTGGGGGCCCCGGGCCTGGACGCAGTGCTGCAGATGGGGCCTCACAGGAGCCGAGCAGAGGGGGACAATCACCTCCCTCTCCCTGCTGGCCACCCCTTTTTTCATGCGGCCCAGAACACAGTCGGCCTTCCGGGCTGCAACGCACACTGCTGGCTCGTGTCAGCTTCTCGTCCACCAGGACCCCCGAGTCCTCCTCCGCAGGGCTGATCTTCCCCCAGTTTCTATAAATACCTGGGATTGCCCCGACCCAAGTGCAGCACCCTGCACTTGGCCTTACTGAGCCTCATTAGGTTCAGTATCCTGACACAGAATCATTGATCACAGCCTTTGTGTGCGACCAGCCGGCCAATTCCCAATCCACCCAACAGTCCATCCTTCAAATCCACACCTCTGCAAGCCAGAGAGCAGGATGTGGTGAGGGACCATGTCAAAGGCCTTGCAGACGTCCACGCAGATGACATCCACTGCCCTTCCCCCATCCACCAAAGCCGTCTCTCCATCACAGAAGGCCACCGCATTGGTCAGGCACGATCTGCCCTTGGTGCAGCCATGCTGGCTGTCTCAAATCACCTCTTTGTCTCGTATGTGCCTAGACACAGCTTCTAGGAGGATCTGCTCCATGATCTTCCCAGGCACAGAGGTGAGGCTCACCGGCCTCCCCCTTTCTTAAAAATGGGAGCAACGTTTCCCTTTTTCCAGTCACCATGGCTTTCTCAGATATGATGGAGAGCGGCTCAGCAACCACATCAGCCATCTCTCTCAGGACCCCGGGATGGATATCATCTGGCCCCATGGATTTATATACATTCAGTTACATGACTGACTGACATGAGGACTCGGACATGTTCCAGTGTTACAGTGGGACGGAATCCCATCCCATGTCTAATTCAGATCTCCACTCCTTTACGTTAAAACCATTCCCCCTTTGTCCAATCACCACCACCACACAAAAAGTTCATTTCCCTCCTCTTTATAATCTCCTTTTAAACAATGGAAGGCTGCACTGAGCAGCCACAGCAAGTGTTGGTGACGGGGCATGCAAAGAGCAATGCCTATGACATCAAGGGACTGTGTCACAGAGGGGCACTGTGAGCTCAGGGGAGAGGGGCTGACCCCAGCGGTCACGGAACCCCCCACTGCCACTCTCGAGCTACCATGGCGGGTAAGGCAGCAGGCTCCTCCTGCTCCTGGCACTGCGGCCCTCCAGGGGATGCCAGTGCCCCAGATCTCACCCCAGCGCCCATTTGGGCATTTCTCCACAGAGAGAATTCCTCCACGGATGCAGACGGTGCTTCCGACACCCGACGCGAGTTTCCCTGGATCCTCTGTGCCTCCACCGGCCACTGCAGCAATGCAGCCCAACGTCAGCGGAGCAGTGCCAGCGTCGATCCAACCCCTCCCTGTCCCCAACGTCGCCTATGTGGTGCCTCAGGCTTCTGTTTGGCCTGGGGTACCAGGTGTCCAAGGACAGGGAGTGCAGCTCCTACCTGGGGGGATGCCCCCAACAGTGGTTCAGCTGCCACCTGGGGGGATGCCCCCAACTGCGGGTCAGCTGCCATCTGGGGGGGTCCCCCAAATTGTGGGTCAGCTGCCACCTGGGGTGATGCCCCAAGTTGTGGGTCAGCTGCCACCTGGGGGGGTCCCCCAAGTTCTGGGTCAGCTGCCACCTGGAGTGATGCTCCAAGTTGTAGGTCAGCTGCCACCTGGGGGGGTCCCCCAAATTGTGGGTCAGCTGTCACCTGGGGTGATGCCCCAAGTTGTAGGTCAGCTGCCACCTGGGGGGGTCCCCCAAGTTGTAGGTCAGCTGCCACCTGGGGGGGTCCTCCAAGTTGTGGGCCAGCTCCCACCTGGGGGGAAGCCCCCAACTGTACGTAAGCTGCCACGTCGGGGGAAGCCCCCAGCTGTGGGTAAGCTGCCACCTGAGGGAGTGCCCCCCATTGTGGTTCAGCTCACTCCTGAGGGGCTGCCCACTGTTGTGGGTCATCTCCAACCTGGGGGGCGGCAGTTACCCCTGCTCATGCTCCTACCCGGCGGCATGAAGCCAGGTATGCCTCCCCCCAATGCCCCTGCCCACTGCTGGGAACAGCCCCCGGTGGCAGGGACGATGCAGCCCCAGCAGCCGATGGGGCTGCGGCCTGGGGCCGCGTTGCGTGGGCAGCCCCCGCAGCCCGCAGGCAGCTGCCCGCTGCAGGCCCCCGGCCGCCCAGGCCCCTCAACTGTCCTCCAAGCACCTCCGGTACAGCAGCAGCAGGTGCTCCTCACACCCTCCACCCTGCCCACCAGCAGGGAACAGGCGGAGATGCCCTTTGGAGATGCCGTGGTGTACACGGAGGGCCAGGGGCACCCAGCACCCATCAGCGTGTGCCCCCAACCCACCACGGCTCCGCTCACCTGCAGCATCGCAGCTCCGGAATCAGGTGGTGAGTTTGGGGGCTGCAGGCTGTCTGCACCGGGTGGCTGTGGGAAAGTTGGCATTGCCTCACTAGGGATGTTCTTGCTTTTCCAACAGCAACAACGAGCTCAGACATCCTGGAGGACATCTCCAGCATCAGTGACCTCCTGACTTGGATGAACAGCTGTGAGTTTGGGGGCAGCAGAGCTGGCGGGGGAGTGTTGGCACCGATTTGGTGTGGGAAAGCTGACATTACCCCTGTGGGGATTTTCTTCCTCTTCCAGTAGTGACACCCGAAATAGAGGTCCCGGACAACATCCCGGACATGGATGATCACTCGGCCGAGTGCCCAGCCCCTGCCTGCACCACCAGCGGTCGCCAGCAGCGCATCCAAGCCACAAAGAGGAAGCTGCCGCAGGGCCAGGATGCTCCAGAACCAAAACGCCGGCACTAGCCGAAGCTGAGTGGGCACAAACAGGAGCATCTGCAGAAACTGGACCACGTGGTGCAGCAGGAGACACCACCATAGCCAAAAAAAGGCTACCTGTAGCCCTGGGCTCCTCGCTGGCCCCTTGCCCCAGGGGCACCAGCACCAACCCCAGCCCTACCCCTCCAAACCTGGGCTGTCCACCAACAACACCTTGGACTGAGACAGTGTGGGACTCCATTAGATTATGTTATCATGTTTTATGTTATTTTATGTTCAATTATGTTCAATTACATTAAATTACTTTAAATTATTAAATGTTTCGTATTCACTTTGCTACGACTGCCTGCAGTTGTTCATACAGCACCAAACGCCCCCCCAGACCGCTGTGCCCACCTGCAGGGCAAGACGGGGCAGCGCAAAGGGCCGTGTCCCAGGGCTGCCCCACCAGCAGCCCCTCCAAAATCCTCTCCAAAATCCCCTCCCCTCCTCAGTCAGCACCACTGGGAACGTAGGGATGGGGAATGGTTGGGGTGGGATTCTGGGAGAGCTGGGGCGGCTCTGCCTGCAGGAGAGCAGGCTCAGGGGGATCCCAGGCACGGCCATCAGTCCCTGCAGGGAGGTGCAGAGAGGACGGAGCCGGGCTGCACCCAGCGGTGCCCAGCAGCTGAACCAGAGGCACTGGGCAACACACTGGGGCACAGCTGTGGTTGCAGCAAGGCAAGAATGCAGCTCTGCATCACTGGTGGTCTACATCACCATCACTGCTGACAGCGCCCGTCCGGGTTGTCTGGCTGTGGGATGGTAACCCCCTGCCATTGCCACCCCCTGAAGAAGAGTGCAGAGGAAGCAGCTGAGGTGCCCAGAATGAATGGCCTGGGTTGAAAAGGACAACAAATATCATCTGCTATGTGCAGGGTCGCCAACCAGCAGACCAGGCTGCCCAGAGCCACATCCAGCCTGGCCTTGCATGCCTCCAGGGATGGGGCATCCACAACCTGCTTGGGCAACCCGTTCCAGTGCCTCACCACCCTTTGGGTGAGAAACTTCCTCCTAATACCTAGCCTCAACCTCCCCTGTCTCAGTTTAAAGCCATTCCCCCTTGTCCCCTCACCATCCACCCTCACAAACAGCCGTTCCCCCTCCTGTTTATACGCTCCCTTCAAGTTCTGGAAGGCCACAACGAGGTCTCCCCAGAGCTTCTCTTCTCCAGTTGAAACAACCCCAGTTCCCCCAACCTTTCCTCACAGGAGAGCTGCTCCAGCCCTCTGACCATCTCAGTGCCCTCCTCTGGACCCGCTCCAAGAGCTCCACGTCCTTCCTGTGCTGGGGGCCCCGGGCCTGGACGCAGTGCTGCAGATGGGGCCTCACAGGAGCCGAGCAGAGGGGGACAATCACCTCCCTCTCCCTGCTGGCCACCCCTTTTTTCATGCGGCCCAGAACACAGTTGGCCTTCCGGGCTGCAGCGCACACTGCTGGCTCGTGTCAGCTTCTCGTCCACCAGGACCCCCGAGTCCTCCTCCGCAGGGCTGATCTTCCCCCAGTTTCTATAACTACCTGGGATTGCCCCGACCCAGGTGCAGCACCCTGCACTTGGCCTTACTGAGCCTCATTAGGTTCAGTATCCTGACACAGAATCATTGATCACAGCCTTTGTCTGCGACCAGCCGGCCAATTCCCAATCCACCCAACAGTCCATCCTTCAAATCCACACCTCTGCAAGCCAGAGAGCAGGATGTGGTGAGGGACCATGTCAAAGGCCTTGCAGACGTCCACGCAGATGACATCCACTGCCCTTCCCCCATCCACCAAAGCCGTCTCTCCATCACAGAAGGCCACCGCATTGGTCAGGCACGATCTGCCCTTGGTGCAGCCATGCTGGCTGTCTCAAATCACCTCTTTGTCTCGTATGTGCCTAGACACAGCTTCTAGGAGGATCTGCTCCATGATCTTCCCAGGCACAGAGGTGAGGCTCACCGGCCTGTAGATCCCTGGGTCTTCTTTTCTCCCTTTCTTAAAAATAGGATTAATGTTTCCCTTTTTCCTGTCACCGGGAACTTCACGGTTTTGGACTAAATGTCTGAAGCTTCTGTTGCCAAAAGAGTGACGATGCCATCGTTACAGCTCTGGACTGTAGGCAAGCCCCACTTTATTCAAATTAATATTCACTGTGACAAAAAAAAAGAAAAAAACAAACAAAAAAACAAAAAAACCACAACCTTTTCATGAAAACATCTTTTCTAAGGAACAATTCCCACTTCCCAGTTCTGTGACCCTAAAATGCATGCCAAATGTCTCTAAGAATCAATTCTATTTTATTTAACTGAAAAGCAGAATAGCTGTAAAGTTAGTATTTAAAGTGGAGCTCTGTTCTGAAAATATATCCACTTAATGCTAAAAAGATTCGGTTTCACAGAGCTGAAAACAATTATGAAGCGAATCAATTGGGAGAAGTATTTAATCAGAAAAATATGAATGCTAACTGGGAATTGTTGAAAAACATTTTACGTGTTGCCCCAAAACCACAATCCCACAATTGAGAAAGAAGGCAACACTGGTTAAAAAAAAGACTCTGGCTTGTGAAAGAAGTGAAGACAACTGTGAAAAATAAGAAAACCATATATAACTTAAGAAAGGGGAAACTGATAATAATGAATGAGAAGTGAGAAACTGTAGAAAACTGATAAGGAAAGCCAAGAGCTGAGGACAATGTATGCGCTGCAAACCTGAAGCTGATGAGAAGCAATTTCTCAATATAAAAGGAATAAATATAGCTCTTCTGAAGTTGTTGTTTGTGTTAGTCTGTCTCTGGATGGAGGCACTAGAACAGTCAACAGCAATAGAGGAAATCTGATGTTTGCCAATGTTTGTGGAGTTTTTGGCTGAACCAGATCCTGGCAGGCTGGTCAGCCTGGCATCAGCTCTGAGCAGGCACCTCTGAAGGCTGCCACAGCATGCAGCGGGTGGAGATTTCAGCTGAACAAATACAGTGAATGCTAATTCACATAGATTTATGGAAAACAGGACTTGTCAGACAAAGATTCATCTTTTTCATGAAATTACAAGTTTGATTGATAAAAATAATATTGGTGGTGTAATATACTTAGACTTCTGCAAGGCAATTGACTTGGTACTGTACGACATTTTGATTAAGAAACTAGAACAATACACAATCAACATGGCACATATTAAATAGATTAAAAGCTGGCTGGGTAACGTGTCTCAGAGGCAATTGTAAATGGGAACTCCTCACCCAGCAGGGGTGGATTTAGTGGAGTTCCCCAGGGGTCGATTCTTGGCCCAGTTCTATTCAACATTTTTATCAATGATCTGAAAAAATATTAAATCATCTGTGGTAAAGTTTGCTGATGACACAGAGATTGTGAGACTGGCAAACAGAGAAGAAGCCAGATCACTGATACAGAATGGCCTGGGTTGCTGGTTAAACTGGGCACGAGCAGATTGTCGATATCGCCAAATATAGTCATACATCTTGGAACAAGAACGCAGATTATGGGTCACACATACAAGGCAGGATGCTCTGTCCTGGGAAGTGGTGGTTGTGAAACTCTGGGGGGTTTGGTAGAGTTGGGACTGCACCCTCCTTGTGTGTGAAGATGCCCCAAAGGCTGCAGCACTCCTGGAAGAGCTGGGGGGAAATCAGATGTTCAGATGAAATTCAGATGAAATTCTATGCTCCTGCCTTTGGGTGCCTGTGCCAATGTCCTGCTCACCAGGACATTGAGAGAATGGGAGAAGAGCCATGAAGATGGTAATAAAGAGAACTGACCTTGCAGTGAGAGGCCTCGGGAGCTCAATCTACTCTGCTAGCCAAAAAGCAGGCTGTGGGGTATATGGACCATGTCTGGTTTCCCACTGAAGACTCTCCAACCTAGCAGTTAGAGTTTTACTACAATCTGATGTCCAGAAGCTGAAGCTAGATGAACTGGAAGCAGTAATGTGGCACAGTATTACTGGCATACTAGCAAGGGTAATGAACCACTGCAAGAATTCACTTGGGCACTGTGGGAATCTCCATCATTAGCAGATGTTATATCATGCTTCGTTGCTTGCTGTGACTCAAGTAGGAGAAAATCAGGGCTCAGATTATAGCTGGTAGCCAGAGTAGATAATCACAACGATATCTGCAGTCCTCATAGTTCAAACAGCTCCAAAAAGGAACTCTGAAAAGAGTTTCATCACTATTGCTGCCTGCCTGTACCTGTAGGTGGGACTGAGTCCTGTTGTTCCCTTTCAGTCATGCACCACTGATAGCAAAAGCTGTTGAACGTAACATTTCTTCTGGTGACACATCTGTCACACAAAATAAACAAACAAATAAGAATTCCTAGACCTGCAGTGATCTTTGGAGCCAAAAGAAGTGAATTAGTGTAGCAGCTATATTAAATGAAGCACAGCAGAAGTGACCTCTCTTCTTCCCAAGACTTGCCACTTAGGAGCACCTCATGTGCTTTGAATTTGGTTGAGACATGTGGTGACCTGATGGAACTGAGCTACTCGATGGGCCCAGGGATGCCCAGGGTCTCCAACATCAGCTTTCAGAGGAGAAGAACAGTCTGAAAGTGATGAGCTATGAATTTAGGAATGGATGGGCACCTGGAAGGTGCACCTTGTGCTGAGCAAACTTCCGATCTCACACCAGGGTGTCTGCAGCCTCTATCTTACTTTGCCATTTGCCGCTTTAATGCTCTGGTTTTTCTTTCACTATGGCCCTTCTCCATCATTCTCCAGATTAACTTTTTTTTTTTTCTTCAAAAATATCAACCTTGTGTTCTTGACCACATTCTTTTCTAGATTCTTTTTTTTTTTTTTCCCCTTTTTTTTTCAATTCAAGTATAACTCAGAACTGGGCTTCCTTGCAAAGCTTGGCTCTGTGTGCTTCTGCTTGAGCTCCAGCCTCCCCTGATCCCAGGACTCTGTGCTGGGGTCAGCCTGCTCTGGCACTCCCACACCTGGCTGAGGAGTGCAGTTCTTCCTGTGCTAAGTATATGTCTAAAGTAGGGCAGATCATTCTGGGGCCAATGTTTGGGTCACAGTCACAATTCTGCACTACAGGAGAACTAAAAAGACTAATTATAAGATGCTCATCAGCACACAACATTTAAAAAAAAAAAGAAAAGGAAAAAAGAAACTGATACAATTAAACAACAGAAAAAAAGTACTGAGGAAAAGTTGAAAGGGGAGATTCATGTGCCAGTGCCAGTGAGGCGCTGGCACAGGTTGCCCAGAGATGTGTTGGTGCCCCATCCCTGGAGACACCCAAGGTCAATTTGGATGGGGCCCTGAGCACTGATGGAGCTGTGGGTGTCCCTGTTCATTGCAGGAAAGTTGGACAAGATGACCTTTAAAGGTCCATTCCAACTCCAAGGATTCTATGACTCCATGATTCCGTGATTCACTATCTAGAAAAGCCAACTTCAGCACAAAGAGACTGTTGGCCAGCTGTTTGCTCAGCTGTCATTTAAATCCCCAACCCTGAACCACCACACATCAGCTGGAGCCAGCAGGAGCAGTGTCTGCCCTGCGACTGAAAACCTCTGGGTGCTGCTCCCAGGAGGATTGTGAGGACTTCAGAGCCCACACCTGCACATACCACAGCATGGAGATAAGCATGGCCATGGGATCCCTACAGAGATCCAAATCTTACTCCATTTCATTGAGGCTCCAAGAACCCCGAAGAACAGGTGGAAACAGGCAGCTCGCAGAACAGTCGGTAGAGGTTCATTATCCATGCTGCAGTAACAAGGCAGAGGAGGAGGGGAGGAGAACCAGCTCCTGGAGCCCAGCACAGCTGCTTGGCCCTCGTCCTGCCTGCATGAGCCCCTGCCTGCTGCCCAGCCGTGGGGAAGGGGAAGGAAGAAACGGGCATCTCTTGCCTTCCTGGGGCAAGGCCAGGCTAACCCGCAGCTTCCCCACTGCCATTTCCAACGGAGAAAACAGCTTCAGTTTGCTCCAACAGCCTATGTGCCAACATCAAACATGTTTTACAACTGACCTGCAAAGAATGTGTGTCACTGAAGAGGATATGTAGCTCTGGAGAACATAAAACACAGCTGTGCTGTTTAATTGTATCTCATCCACCCGATCGGAATAACAGGCAAAGATGATCTAAGGGAGATAACTCCACCGAGTGTGTTAGGAACGGCTCTGCTACCTTCGCCAGTGGAAGATTCTTATAAATTCACTCCTCCTGCCATCCTTTTGCAAAGGGTCAGGAGATGTACTGACAATAGCAGCATGCAAATATTTCAGAACTTGGCCACACGCTGAGCAAACATTCTGGATAGCTTCACGAGTAGATTAAAATGCCAGATCAGCGAGCAGTGGTGCACTTTAAATATGCTCACTAATTTATTAAGTTTATTCTTAGCAAGCTTGCAGACTTCAGAAAGTTAAATTTCTCAGTGACAAATGGCTTGGATGCTGGGCAGCCAGAGCGTGCATGCTGCAGTCAGATGGCCCCGGAGAAGGCAAAGCAGAGGAGCAGATACCACCGAGCATTCTGTACCGGTGAAAATTCCCAACGGAAGGGCCTGCATGGGCTTATTGTCAAGTCTGCTCTACAAAGAGCTCAAAACCAGGGCTCTTGGCACATCCTACTCTTCTCCAAAGAGCTGCTGCCTCCCACTCTGGGCTTAGACATCCCTTATCTCCTGGCTGTTTGCTGCGGGTGAGCTGCTGGGTGCACCAGACCTTGGGGCACCCTTTGTGTCCTGGCTGCACCAGCAGTCCCTTGTGTTCCAGGAATGACTCTGGTCATCCCGGAGGGTCACCTCCTGCACCAGGGGCTGCACCAACCTCATGGAGGTGTCTCTAGTGGGACACAGCAATTACCAGAATCTCCAGCTGGCAGCCCTGCACCACTGCTGTCTCAAGCTCTCTGCAGCCCTGCAAACCTGGGGCAGGGTCTGGAGTATCAGGGTTTCCCTAGGAGGAAACCAAGGCCAACACTGCTCATAGAGATATTTATTTTTAGGATCCTTGTTCAGCTTGAACCGAGAAGTGTGTTTGCAAACCCTTCTAAAAGGCTGTGTGTCTGACTTTCACTGTCACACTTCCCTGAATACAAAGTGTGATGGCTCTGGGCTGACACGGAGACACAGCCCATCACTCAGCAGCAATGTCCAAGCCCTGGGTCCCCTGTAGGAATGCAGTGACACCAGGTGACACATGAACATGAGACCACACCTGGCAGGGGAGTCTGAGGCAGCTGCACACAGCAGTTGTGCACCTCCTTCACTGCTAAAGAGAGGAGGAAATAGTTTTGCTGCAGGAAAGCAGCAGAGTAGGAAGGGGACGCTCTCAGCCCCAGGATCCCCGGTTGCTCTGCGTGGCTGGACAGTGGGACACAGGCCTGGGGCCACCTGACGGATCTACCCTAGAGAAACAGCAAGGAGCAACAGCATGAGGATGAGCAAGCAACGGCGCGAAGGATTTGTCAAACTCGAACACCACCCAAAGGACCACTTCTGCTGTTTGAAACCCGCTTAGCAGCTCGGCATTCAGTGAGCCTTTCTGGACACCCCAGGCAATGGGGCGGCCTCCAGGGACGGAGCTGTTTGTCAGCGCTGAACCCGGGGACTCCAAGCAGCACGCCGGGACAGCTCCTCGCGCGGTGATGACAGCCGCTGGTGGAGATGCCTACGTGCTGTTTGTGGAGCAGAAATGAGACGCTGTGAGTTTTCCAGGGACAGAACGCAGCGGGGCCCTTTGAGCTGGGGCTCACAGCTCCACGAGGCTGTTTCACAGCCTTTGCCACATCTCTGGGGAGTTATTATTCATCGTCTTGCTTCAGAATGGAGTCGAGCCTCCTCTACTAGTGCTGCGAGCAAAAAGACTTTCCCAGGAACGTTTCCTAAGCAGAGACCAAATCCCACACAGCACTGCAACCCTCCAACAACTGCACACGCTGTTACTGTTATTTGCACTGCACACCGAGCTGCCGGACCCACGGCATGACGTGCTGCTGCGGGTGGTTAAACAAACTCCATATGCCCCATCCAGCAGCTGGCTGGCCGATGTCAAGAGCCCTGCAAAATGACCTGCTCTGACAGCACTTCTCCTGGTGATCCACTTTGATTTATGGCCTTCGCCTGCTGTGCAGATAGGGAACAACACGCACAGATACACCGAGGCTGGATCTGCAGCCAACTGTATCCAACAGCTCCCTTCAGCTCCTTCATTCCCACATCCCACTGCACTGCACCTAGTTCTAGGAACACCTTGAATCAGACTCCTATAGTGAGATGCTCAGCCCAGCTTCCTGATGCTTTGCTCTTTCTCAGCTACAGTTTTGCTACTAGAAATGCAGGAAAGCTGCAAAACTCTGACAGTTTGGGAGTAACGCATTGCAGTGTGTTGTGGGAATGCTGACAGCCCATGGCTCAGAGACTCATCCTAAGAGCAGAGATGCCCCTCTGGTAAGGTCGTACCAGACTGCCATCCTCAACAGCCACAGCCTCTCTGCTCTCTTCCCCACCACTGGCTACAGTAGCACATGGAGTGGAATGGCCCTGAGAGGCTTGAAGTATAATGGAAGGCTAAATCTGGCTGTACTGTTAATGGTGGAGCATGAGGAGAGAAACTTATGGGGTGAGCGATGCCTACAGGATCACAAAGTGCCCCTTTGCCTCCAGAGCAGAGCCAGAGCCTGTGCGCATTTCCCATGTCGAGAAACCTCCCTGGCTACATGCCCAACGCTGGGCAGAGCAGTGGGAGCCCATGAGGGTCAGTGCAGAGCTGAGCAAGGTTCACACCTACCCCGGGGCTCCGGGCACCATCCCAGAGCAGCCCTGGCGAGAAGACCCAGAGCGGGGTGGCCATGGGGTGCCCACAGCTGTCACAGCCTCCTGATGAGGTCAGCAGCCAGGAAGGCCCTGGGGACAGCTGATAAGCCTTCAGTGTCTGCTCCAGCAGTGGCCGTGTGAGCTGGGTGTATTTTTGGCTTGAAGTTGGGTCATAAATCAGTATGAGTCAGAAAATGCAGTTAAGGCAGAGCCATGTCTCTTGTCCTTGGGCCTTCTCCAGGCCAACACCAACAGCACCGAACTGCTGGCTGCTTTGTGCCCAGGACATGGGCACGATGGACACAGGCAGGTCCCGGGTGCAGGTATATGGCAGTTGAAGCAACCTGCCTGGGCAGTGGGATGGGCTGAGACCCATCGTCAGCTGCAGGCAGGTGAAGGAGGGCTGAGCCAACAGCTCTGCCTCAAAGTAGAGGTGCCTCTACAGCAGACACAGAGCACGGAGGAAGGCTATGCATTGTAGACTTGCCAAGGAAATCACCCTGGATCACCTCAGGCAAAAAAAAAATATGAATTTGCCTCCTGTCCCCTTCCAGAAATGTCCCTCATATAACTCACCACAGCAGTGCTATTGTGAGTCAGCAGAATAGTAGCACATCACATAGAGGAGTCAGATACCATGCCCTGATGTGCTCCTCTCCCTGCTCCCCAGCTATAATCTTACTGCTTCTCTCCAGTCCTCCCACACAGGGATAAAGAATCTGCACCCAATGCACCCGCCAGCTCCCAGGACTAGCATGAGTCCTTCAGAAGAAATCTCCTCTCCCAAAGATCTGCTTTCCCATGGTCCCTGAGATGATGCAGAAAAAATGCATTTTGGGGACTTCCAAAATGACAGCCTTATCTGTGCAGTGCCCACAGCCTAGAAGCCAGGCAGGGGCCGGAGTGGCCCAGAGTGGAGGAACAGGGGGACAGGCAGGCGCTGGTGCTGGGTGTGAGGCTCTCAGCCATGCTGTAGCACAGCTGTGCTGTGGGCTGCAGGAGCAGGGAGCATTGAGCCATGTCCCCAGCCCCTGCTGACCCAAAAGCTCAGCAAAAGCAGCTGGGCTATAGTCTGGCATATGGCACTGAGATGACCTGGCAGCGTGGTAACCTGCCCTGGTACCTTGCAGGGTCTCCTGACTGGCTCCCAAGCTGCTGCTGAGCACCTCCACCAGGGCCTGATGTGCAGCTGCCACCCCTCTGCTAATGCAGCCCAGGGTACCATTGGCCTTCCAGGCTCCAAGAGCTCACTGCTAGCTCATGTCAGATTTTGTCCACCAGAACCCCAAGTCCTTTTCTGCAAGGCTGCTCTCAAGAAATTCTTCTCCCAGTCTGCACACATAACTGAGACTGCCCCAACCCAACTGCAACACTTGGCCTTGTTGAACCTCATTTGGTTCATGTGGGCCCACTTTTCAAGCCTGTCCAGGTCCCTCTGGATGGCATCCCTTCCTTCTGTTGTATCAACTGCACCACTCATCTTGGTGTCATCAGCTAACTTTGCTCCTCTCCAATAACAAGTGAGAAAGCCAAGAAATAAAGCAGGTACATTCCGGGAATGCTGCGGCAGCAAACAGTGCATGAATCACGTCAGGCAGTGTCTTCTTCCCAAAAGATGTGCCTGTCCCCCGGGAAGGAGCACAGCCCTCAACTGGAGCATGGCCCTCAGGGAGGAGGACAGGCCCTGCAGGACAGGTGTCCGTGGAGTGGGGGAGCAGGGTAAGCACCAGGAAGAGGGAAGCTGTGCTTCTGCCACGGCACATAAAGAGCCACACAGCATTCCCCGGCCCCTTTCCCTGCCTGCACCCCCCTCTGTCAACAACTTCAGCTGCGAGCCCACCCTCACCAAGAGACCACCCCTGCTCCATCCCACCTGGGCATAGAGAGCTCCTTGGCACAGAGCACTGCTCCTGCCATAACCCATCAGCCTTGGTACTGAAACATCTCTGCCACAGCAGCCTGCATGCCAGCATGCTTAATGTGGCCATATACAAAACAAAGTGCCCAAAGAAAAGCATCAACATGTCAAGGTCACAAGAAGAGGCACAGTTCAGTAGGAGAGCTGGACATGGCACTGCGGCCTGGAGAGCAAATACAGCACAAAGGTTTGGGATTATTAGTGTGGTCATCAATGGATGCCTACACAACAGGAGGGATGCTGGAAAACGGAAACAGGTTCAGAGAGACAAAGAGAACGAGGCTGGCCTCCCATTCACCCCATTATCGGCGGCTCTGCAGCCACCAGCACAGCACTGCAGATAGACTGGGGCACAGGGGGACACCTTTATTTGGAGACGTGGGGCTGGCGCGGCCCCACGAGATGGGTAGGAGGTGGGAAGGAAATGGAGTGAGCATGAGAGAGCCCATCCTTCCCACCTCCTTCCCACCTCCTTCCCACCTCGTGGGGCCGTGCCAGCCCAGTGAGGTCCCTGCTGGTTTCCTCTTGGCTGTCAGGCTGTGAGCACGCTACAGAGCCGTGCCAGGCTTTTACCGTGCACAGCAGGATGGGGCCGGCCTCCAGCCTCAGCTGCCATAAAACGGGAAATAAGGGAATTGGAGCACGACCGCAGCGACCACCGAGCAGCTGCCACTGAAGGGCTGGGGCACTCTCCTCCTGCGAGGCAGAGATGCATCGCCCCATGCCGCCGCAACACAAGCATGCATGGACCACGGGAGAAGGATCAGCACCCGGAGGAGGAGGAGGAGGCGGCTCAGTTTCACCAGGCTCTGCCCTCCCCAAGCCCCGCTGGGAGCAGGGCAGCCCCAGCGAGCCCTGCAGCAGCCGGCGCAGCCCCCGCTCACAGCGCTCTGCAGTTTTCTGCTCGTAACAGGTTTTATGAAAAGTTGCTGGCAAAAATGCACGTTTTCTTTGGCTGCATTTTGCACGGATCTGGCAAAAATGTAACGTTAGTGTCTCCCCTTGAGAGAATTTTATTGAGTGGAACAAAGTCGGATATTTTTAGCTACCCATTGTTAGCTGAAGAACAAAGCCATAACTAAGATATTTTGTCTCTTACACTGAAATGGGACTATCAGACAAATCCATGTACAGTCATATGTGGCTGCCCATTCAGATGGAGCAGAAAAGAGAAACTATTTTTAGCTCGATGCTCCACAAAACACCCGCGTGGCCCCTCCCTGAGCGTGGACCAGCCCGGGGGAGAGCGGCACTGCGGAAGGGGCTGCGGGCCCTTCTGCCACCCCTTGAGCTGCCCGACAAGTGACATTTGCAGGAGAGAACACGTCATACCCTTCTAAAACAAATTTCTTTCATACATTTTTCTCCTATTTTTATTCCTTATTGTTGGGCTTTACCCATAGGCATCAGGGTAAAGTTGACCAGGATGCAGACGGGTTGCAGCAGAGCAGTGGCTGTAACACAGCACAGAAGACCTGACCCTCAGCCCTTTTCCCAACAGCTGCAGATCCCCTGAGAGTGATGGGGGCAGTGCTGCAGGGAGTGGAGAGATGGGCATGGTACAGGGACGGCACAGCTCAGGGATGGATGGGAACAGTGCAGGGATGGATGGGCACAGAGCAGGGATGGATAGGCACAGTGCAGCACAGGCACAGCAAGGGATGGATACAGAGCAGAGATAAATGGACAGCACAGGGATGGACGCAGTTCAGGGATGGAGACCATGCAGGGATGGCACAGCACAGGATGGGCACAGTGTAGGACAAGCACAGCATAGGGATGGGCACAGTGCAAGGACGGATAAACACAGTGCAACATGGGCAAAGTGCAGGGATGGGCATAGCACAGGGACAGATGAGCACAGTGCAGAACAGGCAGAGAGTAGGGATGCATCCACAGTGCACGGATGGCACAGTACAGGATTATCACAACGAAGGGATGGATGGGCACAGCATAGGGATGGAAAAAGTGCAGGGACAGGCATAGTGCAAGGAAGAATAGGTGCAGTGCAGGGATGGATGGGCACAGCACACCATGAGCAAAGCGCAGGGATGGGCAGAGCACAGGGATGGATGGATACAGCACAGGGATGGATACAGCACAGCTGGACAGCACTGCTGCGCTCCGCACAACCCCGTTGCGCTGGGACCCTGCTCTGCTGCCAAGGCAGCTCCCAAAAGCATTAACCCTGCAGCAGCAGGAACCCCGCGTGAGGCCAGCAAACCTCCCCGGAGGTTTGCAAACAAACGAGATGAACCGTTTATGTCAGGACGCATTTTGCAATGCATTCATTTAAAAAGAAACAAAGCGGTCCATAAACGCCCCAGATTTTGAAGCGTGAGCGATGCCGGGAGCTTTTACTTAACAGTTCTGCGGGTCGCACTGGTGAGTCACGGTGAATTGGCACTAAGCTGTCTGTGCAGCCGGCCTGACCCTGCGCGCAGCCGCCCCACCGAAGCAGGAGCACGAGGAGCAGGAGCCGGGAGGGATGTAGCGGGGCTGCGTTCAGAGAACCCTTCCGAGCAGCTTCCAAACGGCCGCCGGGCACCCACGTGGCCCTTCCCCATCCTCCTCCGTTTGCAAAGCCGCATCCTCTCCTCTCCTCGCCGCGCAGCGGTGCGGGGCTGCCAGGTGCGCGCGGCCCCACCGCCCAACCGCCCCCGAGAAGCAGCGGGAGCGCGCCCCGCGGGGTGGGGGTGCCGTGTGTCGGCCGAACTGCGAGCGAGCAGCCGGAGAGCAGAAAGACGTGGAGTAGGAAACGCAAATTACCTGCGAACTTTTCAGCTGAGCTACAGTGTCCGGGAGGAGATGCGGCTTTTGGGGGGTCCTCGCTTCCTCCGCGGGTTAGGGCCGCTTTTATCAGGAAGCAGTGATTGTTTTTATAAACTCGCAGAGCACAGTAAGAACCGGTTTAAAATAGAGTGAAAGGAACCGGTGCGGATGGAATTAGACAAACTCTGCGAGCCGCTTTTCCAAAAATAAATTAACTTCTTGCAGCCCGCGGTGCGGAGCGGGGAGGCCGGGGCTGCGGGGGGGGGCTCACCTTGCCCGGCGCTGCCCGGGGGCGGGGACGGGCCGGGAGCGGTCGGCCCGGGGCGGTGCGCGCTGCCCGGTCCCCGCTCCGCGCCCCGCGGACGGCCGCGGCCCCAACGCCGAGCGCGGGTGGGACCCGCAGCGCCCCCCGGCTGCGCGGAGCCGCCCGGGAGCCCCGAGCCCCAGCCCGGCAGCGCGGCTTCGCCCCGAGCCCGGCAAGAGTTAAGGAGGAGGAGGAGCCTCCGCCGCCTGGGCTCGTGGAGCAGCGAGAGCCGGGAGCTGCCGCCTGCCCCGCGGGCTCCGCGGGCTCCGCCGCCTCCACCTGCCCCTCTGCCCCCGCTGCCCGCGTCCCGGCCCGCCGCGCTGCCCTCGGGACGGCTGCGGGGTCGGCGCGCATCCCTGGAGCGAGGGCCGCCCGATCCCATCCCCACTTCCTCGAGGAAAAGCAGGTGCTCGGGGCAGCTCCCGGCCCCATCGAACCGCAGAGCACCCCGAGCCGGAAAAGATGGGCAGGGATCACCGAGTGCAGCTCCGATGGCTGAGAGCGGTGTCCCAGCGCTCCCTGAGCTCCGGCACCGGGCCGTGCCACCGTCCTGTGGGGCACAACCTTCCCCTGACCCCCACCCCGTCCTGACGCAGCTCTGTGCCGTTCCCTCGTGTTCTGTCGCTGTCCCCAGGGTCAGCGTCCCCGCAGCCACCGCAACCCCGCACCCCGCAGACTCCCACGTCCACGGGAGTACCCGGCTGTGGCCGAGGGGCATGGAAGGTGGTTTTGCGAGGAGCACTGCAAGGGAACGGGGTGCTGGCAGGCCCTGCTGCCCTCTGGGCGCAGCCTCACTCGGGAATGGAACTGCTCTTTATCACAATCTTTGCATCAGCAGGTCCTAAAGCACTTGATTTCTCCAGGTCCTTGGGAGTGAAGAACCAGCAGCTACCAGGTGCCCTTTACTTTCGACTTCCCTTCAAAGCCCCCAGAACTCACTTTCCCACCTTTCCTGGGCTCAGGCTTGGCTCAGCCATCCTACAGGGCTGAGCTGGCACAGCTGCCCCAGGGCAGCATCCATTCCCAACCCGAAGTCATGCTTTAACCTCAGCTGTCAGCTGGAGGCTGCATGCAGAGAGCATCTTTCCACAGCAGCCCTCCTCACCGGCACTGAGCTGTGTTTTCTGAACATGGGAGCAGCCCAAGCAGCAGATTCTCTGCTCAGGTTGCATTTCCCCTTAGCCCGAAGCCCACAGTTCTCCCAGGGTCCCTGCCTATGCCCCCCCAGCCCCATGTATCCTCTCCCAGCAGCTTCCTCCCCCAAGATGAAGAGCAGGAAGGTGTCCCCCCACCCTCACACTGTGTGTGCCACTGCTGCTGGGAATGGCAGTGCCTGCAGTTCTCCACCCAAAACTTTACCCATCCAAAAAAATACCACTCTGTTTTTTTTCTGGTACCAGCAGTTTGCTCCCTTGGAGAAACCTCCCCTCCCAGCCCCCCCCCCCCCCCAGGGATGCATTTGCGTGGAGCCAGCAGCCCCTGTTCCATCCTTTCCAGAGCAGGCAGGATGCTGCTCCCCTCTGCAGGGAAAATCCTTTTCTTCTATTTATTTACATCTAGCTTGCTGTAAATTCACCCGCCTGTGAACCTGCAGTTCACACTAACAAATGGTGTTAAACCTTTTGGTGTGTGCAGCAGCCACTGGCGGGCGGACGTACACTGTGGGGAGATCTCCTCCACCCTCCCACAAATCCTCATCTACAACCAGCTTTGTCCATATGGCATCGGGCAAGTGCAGCATTCTGCTCTTTGGCCAAAGATATCATCAGCCTTCTAAGCAGTGGGGGCACACAGATGAACCACGTTCCACTTGGTGTCCACTGGGAAGCCCAAGTCCCAATGTGTCCCGGTGCCAGGGCTGCTCCTCCACAGGTGGACGAGGGCTCCTTCCCAGAAGATCCACCCCAGGTTTGGATGAGGCAAAACCAGAGCTCAGAAAGGGTCCTTTGGGAGCAGGAGGCTCTGGGGAGGAAAGCAAAGGGGAATGAGCATTTCAGAGCTGACAGATTGGTGTTCCTGTGCAAACTGGTGGTGCAGTAGCTGCACGGATTTAGGCTATTATCGTTAGGGCTCAGGGTTAACAGAGCACGCTGTGCAGCAGAACAAAACCTTCTCAGAGCTTTATTGCACTGCTGCACTGCTACAGGGGCTACTGGGCATTCGCTGGAAGCTCTTTGCACCACAAGGTCTCCTTTGCAACCAGCTCTCAGGCAGGGTGAGATGGGAACGGGGCAGGGAAGGAAGGTGAGGCTGCAATGGCTGTGAATCCATCCCACAGCAGCTGCAGCACACGGCCACACATCTCCACCCCCGGCCTCCCTTCAGCAGCATGCTCAGTTTATTTTAGCCAGGGAGATGGAGGACGGAGAGCCGGAGGATCAGAGAGCTGCGGGGTGCGGAGGGGGGGTGCCTTCAGCACGTGTGACATGCGCCTGGTGTCACCGAGCACAGGGCTGCGTGCGGCGTGATATACGAGCTGCGGGCGTCGGGCTGCAGCTGGAGGAGCTCGGGAGGTCCCTCTGTGGGGCACGTGGGCAGGCAGACCCCACGCTGGCTGCCGGACGGAACCGCTGGGATGCAGCCAGCAACTTTGCAGAGCGCTGTTTTATCGCCTTTCTCATCCTTGCTGGTTGCTGGAAGGGTTAAACACCTCCTCTGCCAACCTGGTACACCAGGATTCCTGCCCCATCCTTGCCCCACACATTGCAGATGCACAATGTGCACCTACATTCCTTGACTGCCTGGTGCTGGCAGCCTGCTGCAGGTCCCACGCGGGGCTCACAGCGCATGGCACATCCCCACGGTGGGGAATCACCCCAAACCTGCTGGAGAAGGAACAGCCCAATGCGCTCACCCTGGTGGAACAGAGCTGTGAGCTGAGGAGCACAGCAGCCACCTATGGTCCCTGAGCAAGGAGATGTGGTGCCTCCTGCCTGAGAGGTACCTGTGTACCTGGGGGGTGCAGGCAGGATGCCCAGGAAGCACCCGGCTGCTTCCAGCATGGCTCAGCACTGGTGCAGGCAGACTTGTGTTGCCCTGAGTGTATTTCAGCCTTGTGTGTGCAGGGAGGGTGATGTGCAGAAAGGGCTGATCTGCACCAAATTCTGGTGCATTACACTCATGGCTATGTGTGTGCAGAGCTCTGCAGCAAGGTGGGCCAGGGCACGTGCCACCCTGCTTCAAGCTAAGTCCCTCCATCAGCCAGCACAGGGAGAGTGGACAAAAAATCCACACTGGAGCTGTTCCTGTGTTGCTGTGCCCTTCTGCTGTCCCACACTGAGCCCAGCCCCTGGGAAGGCTCCTGCGATCCTCCAGACCCCCTTGTATGCATTAACCCTCCTTTGGCCACAGACACCCCACCTGAGGTGGCCATGTGCCCCATGGGGTGTTCAGAGCTCAGGAACATCCCCGGCATTGCGTGATGGCTGGGGGGTGGCGGGCACAGCCTGCCCTGAGGTACTCCAAACAAGGCAAATATTAATAACAAAAGCAGGAAGGAATGGAAATGCCATGTCAGTGGCTGTGGAGCACCAAGCTGCCATGCACAGCAGCCCCAGGTCACCAATGCAGGCAGCTTTAGCAGCACCAGCTGCCATGATGCAAAATGCCAGCTCCCGGTGTCAGGTGGATGCAAGGATTGGAGACAGGAACGCCAGTCCAGGGGCAGCTGGAGGGCTGAATCCAGCAGCCATGCTCTAAGCACGTGCAGCAGGCTCCCCATCCCGTGCTCTGCCCCTTCCTGGGGATACAGGCACACCAAGGGAGCTGCAGCCATCCAGCCAGCCATCCCTGGGGATGCCCTCCTGCCCTGAGATGCTCTGTTCAAAGCCAGCGGTGCGGCTCAGCCACCTCCTGCACTGATGGCACCCACGCACACACGGACATGAGGGACATGGAGCCCTGGTGCTGCCATCCCCTGCACCACACCGGGGCTGCTGGCAGCTGAAGGGACCCCACTGCTCAGCCTCTGAGCAGAGCTCAGGACCGGGGTGTGGGCAGCGCAGATGTAGCCAGAGATGCGCTCCCCACACTATTCTTAGGAAGGGTAAAGTTTATATAAGAAATTTAAGCTTTAAACCCAGGCACCATAAATAGTCTATTTTTCAAGGGCTGCAAGTCAGTTGTAGGCCAGCAGCCAGAGCCAAAATTTGGCAGCTGTCTTTGTTTAATGATTAATTAAAATGAGGTAACAAAACGAGACGTATCTATTAACGAGGGTATTTGCAGCGTCAGTAGACGATTCCAAATGGCTGATTTTTTTCCCCTTTTAATCTCCAAACCTCTCGTCAGGAAAACAAGCTCTTCCTCGGCAGCGGTGGGCAGGGCTGTGCCATGGCCCCTCACCCTGGGAGTGGGAGGGGAGGGCGTGCAGGCACGGCTTTATCTTTATGGTCCTCTGCCTTTAAACAACGCGAACCCTCCGCAGAAAGATTTTTCCAGCTTAGAGATTTTATTAGAACGTCAAGTAAACTTCAATGGAGAGACCCTTGGCTGTGACAGAGGAGGGAGGGGGAAAGTCTGGGCATCGCTCCGGCATTTTGCCCAGCATGGGGTGGTGGGTGCTGCAGAACAGGGACAGAAACAGGAGTGCTGGAGGCAAAGTGGCACTTTTCATGCTCTCTGCCGGAAAAATGGGGTCCAATCCACATCTCCACCCTTCTCTGGGGGAGCAGCTCATGTTTGGGTCAGCTGTCAGCAGTATCCAGCCCACGCCCCTCAGGGAGATGTCCCAGGAGCATCAGGATGGGGAAGGTGCTCCACCCCCAGCCATCACACAATGCTGGGGACGTTCCTGAGCTCTGAACACCCCATGGGGCACATGGCCACCTCAGGTGGGGTATCTGTGGCCAGAGGAGGGTTAATGCATACAGGGGGGTCTGGAGGCAGCTCCGGGGGGTGTGTGGAGCAGGTTCACCCTCCCCGGGGCTCCAAAGGCCTCACCACATGGGAAAGCACCCAAGTATGAGGAAAAGGGAAAAACATCCCAAAATAGTTTAGTCTTGTTTTCTGCGCTGAGACGCCCAGACAGGGTGGGAGTTCTGGTTGTGTCTGAGCTAAAAATTACAGTAAATAGCGAAGTGGCTGCAAAGCCCCACGTTCTGGATAAGAAGGACACGTGCAAACGCTGCCCGTCAGCGCGAGGACATTCTGGAGGTGAAGGCCCATAAATAACCGAGGGGGGGATGGAGCTGTGCAAGGGATGAGCCCCAAGTGCCTGCTGCAATATGTGCTCTGCCCAGCGAGCCTGGGCTGGCGGTGTGGGGAAAATGTGGGGACTGCTGAGAGCACAGCCAGGACCCTGTGACCCCGTAGCCATGGCCAGGACCCTGCGTCCCCTTAAACACGGACAGGACCCCGTGACTCCATAGCCACAGGCAGGACACTGTGTCCCCATATCCAAGGGCAGGACCTGGTGTCCCTGTATCCACGGCCAGAACTTTGTAACCCCATACTCATGGGCAGGACCCTGTGACCCCATAGCCACGGCCAGGACCCTGTGTCCTCATACCCACGGGCAGGACCCTAAGACTCCATACCCACTGACGGGACCCTGCTGTCCCCAGCCACACGAGGACCAAGGGTCGAAGAGCAGCCTGGCAGCAGGAGGTGCTGCCTCTGCCCGCCGCCCGGACCACTCCGGGCTGTGCCACTCTTTCGGCATCAGCCTCCAGCCGCAGCTCAGCCGCTGGTGAAACGCTGTGCGAATCCCGAGGTTACGGGGCTGACTGCCGGCCCTCCGGGAGCGGAGAAGCGCTGCGGTCGGCCCGGCCCGGCACTGCGAGCAGCGGAGGCGCGGTGCCGGCCGCCACCTACGGCCCGGCCTCGGCAGTGCAGCAGCGGGCGGCGGGACGCGGGTGCGGTGCTCGTCCCGCGGCCAGGCGGGGAGGGGGACGAAGGAGGCTCCGGGAGCGGGAGGACTCCCAGCACTCGCAGTTTGGGCGTCGCAGAAAGCTCTGCGAACAGAAGTGCGGCTTTGTTGACTCTTGGCGTTTAGAATCAATCACAGAAGTATAGAATCGCTCAGGTTGGAAAAGACCTTCAAGATCATCGAGTCCAACCATGACCTAACCATACTACCCTAACTAACAACCCTCCACTAAATCATGTCTCTGAGCACCACATCCAAATGGTTTTTAAACACATCCAGAGATGGTGACTCAACCACCTCCCTGGGCAGCCCATTCCAGTGCTTAACAACCCCTTCTGTAAAGAAGTCCTGATATCCAACCTAAACTTCCCTGGCTCAGCTTGAGGCCATTTCCTCTCATCCTGTCACCAGTGGGAACAGACCAGCCCTGCTCTGCTGGAAGCACCTTTCAGATACTGGAAGAGAGCAGTAAGGTCTCCCCTCAGCCTCCTTTTCCCCAGACTGAACAGCCCCAGTTCCCTCAGTCTCTCCTCACAGGCCATGTTCTCCAAGCCCTTCCCCAGCCTTGTTGCCCTGCTTTGGACCTGCTCCAGCACTCCATGTCCTTTCTGTGCTGAGGTGCCCAAAACTGAACGCAGAACTCGAGGTGAGGCCTCACCAGTGCAGAGCACAGGGGCAGGATGACTTCCCCAGTCCTGCTCACCACTCCATTCCTCATCCAAACCAGGATGCCATTGGCCTTCTTGGCCACCTGGGCACACTGCTAGCTTGTATTCAGCCAACTGTTCATCAGTACACCAAAGTCCCTTTCCATCAGGCAGCTTTCCAGGCACTCTTCCCCAAGTCTGTAGGGTTGCCTGGGGTTGTTGTGACCAAAATGCATTAATTAAATTTTTAATTTAATTAATTAATTAAAATGTTTAAGCTCAGTCTGTAGGCAGTCTCCCGGAATTGTGGTCCTGCTTCCCAGAAGCACACACTGGTGGGGATGTGGTCCTGTGGTTGGACATCAGTCTGGTCTTTGAGACCTGGCTGTGATGTGAAGGCAGCAGCCCCGGGCAGTTCATGCAGGCTGCTTACCCACATGGTGGGAAGGTGTTTCTCCACGCAGCCTGTTGCTCTCCCTTGGCCCCAGAAGCACACTGAGCCTTACCTGCCTTTGAGACCTGGCCTTGAGAAGCCCCTTGGTCTGGTTTCAGCTCAGTGAGGCTCAGCTCTGGGGCTGGAAGCTGGTCGCTTAAGTGCTGTCTCTGTGCAGCGTGATCAGTCCCAGATCACTTCTCTGGTGGGACAAAACCAACCTCCTGGGTCATGCAGTAAGAAGTGCAGATGTGTCAGGAGAAGGGAGAAGCAGAGCACAGCTATAAATCCTCCTAATTCAGAGGCAGGGGCTGCTCTCTGCGTGCCTGCAATTTGCCACATCCTGCAGCTGTTGTGGAGAAGCTGAAGGCGAGGCTGGGCCAGGGAGCCCAGAAACGATGGGCTGCCAAGGCTGGTATGAACCAGGCCCAAAGTCTGCAAGGAACAAGGAGGAGAGTGGAGGAGGAGGGACTGGAGAGGCTGAAGCTGAGCCTGTCTTCATGCGGTGCCCATGTGCTGTTATATCTCTAGGCTTTTCTTAACATATATCCTAGAGTGAAATTCCTGTTTTCAGCCTGATTTCTGCTGTCTGGCCCTCTGAAGGCTCACTTGACTCAAAGTCAGTGATGATGCTAAAAGATGCTGGTCGTGTTTTCATGTGTCATGGGCAGAGAACAAAGAGTAAATTAGAAGGGAAAGGACCTTATTCCTCCTTGAAACAACAGGAATTGATTTAATTTACATTTTAATAGACAGAATTGAAAATAATCAAGAGCACCTGCTGCTGAGTGCAGAATGTTTGCTTACCCCTCACTGAAAGAGCAAAAAACCAATATCCTTGTGGCAGGGTGACTGGGACAGAGAAATTTGCCTCCGCAGGGACTCAGATCCACCCCCACATCTCCTCCTCTGCCAAAAATAGGGCCCGCGGTCTGATGAGATTACAGGTAAGAAATGTAAACTCTTCTTTAATGAAGCTCCCCAGGTTGTACCTTGCCGTTCACCTTTGCTTCCTAAGATTACCCTAAATTCAGGTATTTCTGTGGCCCAAGGGACTTTTTTCCTCTTTCTTCACTATTTGTCTATATTTTCTCCTATATACTTTCTATCTCTTTGAAGATTTTACCAGCTAAGGCAGCTCTTGCGATGCCCAGTTCCACCTTGTGGGACTCTCCCTACAATATTTTCATTATTAGTGAGAAATAAGTGCTTTTCATCAAAATGCCACTAATCTGAGGGATAAGCCACCCAAAAGTTCAGCTCCTGGGGGAATCCCTTCAATTACCTCAATCCAAATATCATATTTGATTTTCACGGCAAAATCAGCAATGCCAAATTGATCTCTCCTTTTGGATTCTCTGGATGTCAGGAAATCAGGAAAAAAAAAGTAGAACTCGTGGGCTGAGATAAAACTATTTACGAAGATAGAGAAAAGTAAAAGGAAAATAGTTATGACTATGTATATATGTGTGTGTGTGAATGTATAAAACAAGTGATGCACAAGCAATGCTCACCACCTCCCGATTGATACCCAGCTGACCCCCTGAGCAGCAGAAGAGTGAGATGAACAACCACTCCCTTCAAAACTCTTTCTACATGATGTCATATGGTATGGAATATCCCTGTGGGCAGTGTAAGTAACCTGTTCTAGTTCTGTTCCCTCCCAGCTCCTTGGGCCCTTTGCCAAGAATGGCATTGGCTCTTTACAGCACTGCTTAGCAGCAGCTATAAACACTGGTGTGTTATCAGCATTGTTTTTCTCCTAGACCCAAAACAGAGCATCATACCAGACACTGAAGAAAGCAATTCCATCCAATCTCTTTGTTCCCTGCACCCTCTTGCTCCTGGTTTTCTTTGCAATCATTATGACAGAGCAGCCAGATGCTCCTGTTCTGTCCTCAGGTCATGCTACTCACCACCAGGTTAAAAGGTCCATTAGCACTTGGGTTTTTCTCTCTTTGAAGATGTGCATGCTAATAAACAAGTTGCTCCTTGGCCTTCATTTGGTAAGACCTTAATGGCTGATCTTTCTCCTTCATATGCTGCAGGTAAATTGTGTATGCAGATGAGTAGCACTGACCAGGATGCTTCTGCTTTGCAACAGCCATGCAGACAAAATCCTGCCCTAAGATGGTGAGGGCAAGAGCATAGGAAGAGCACTGAGGATAAGGAACTTTGTATCCATACTTTTGTTGTAAGCAGCACAACCATGGAACAGCCTCAGGGCTTGGTGCTTTGAGCATCCCTCCATGGTGCACACGGGGGGCTGGAGGATGGATGCCAGCAAGCAGAGGAGGTGGCCGCTTCCATCAGCTGCTGCCCTGCCTTAGCACAGCTTTCCATCCCGGGTGACAGTCATGCAGCACCATGCTCTGGCTCACTCACTGATGTAGAACCACTGGCTTCAGCAGTTTCTGAACCTAGTGTTCAATTTTACTGGCCAGCATCACTTGGTCTTGACTGGCAAAGCTCCCCTTATTTGTAAGATCCAGCTGCTATGGGCTGACATTCATTGCTGAAGAAGGAGAGTTCTTCTACTACCACCCCTCGATCCTGAGCCCACAGACATGTTGTGTCTCTTTCTCAATGAGCTGAGGTATCATGGGCAGATTGAGCTAGAAATAATTCACCTTTATGTTAGCAATCCAGATCTACCTCAGCCATTTCAATCCTAGCAGCCTGATCCACCTGCTGGTTGTTGTGATGTTCTTCAGTGGCACGACTCTTGGGTACATGAGCATCTATGTGATGTACCTTTACGACCATGTTCTCTACCAGGGGCAGCAATATCTTTCCACAGTGCAATGGCCCAGATGGGTTTGCCTCGGTGCTGCCAGTTGTTCTGCTTCCATATCTGTAACCGCACTCATAGGGGCATCTGCCACCGTCCAGGAGTCAGTGTCGAGGAAGAGCACTGCTACTTCTCTCATTCAGCAATGTCTAAAGCCAGGTGGATGGCCTTCATTTCTGCAAATTGACTCGATTCACTTTCTCCTTCAGTAGCTTCTGCAGCTCATTGTGTAGGACTTCATACAGCAGTCTTTCACCTCCAATGTTTTTCCACAATTTGACAGGACCCATAAGTGAGCAGGGCATATTTCTTCTCATTTTCTGGCAATTCATTGTATTCTAGAGACTCTTCAGCACGTGTCACCTCCTGTTCTGGTGATACTCCAAAATCTTTGCCTTTGGGCCTGTCCATAATCACTTCTGAGCTTCCTGGATGACTGAGATTCCCTATTCAAGTCCATTGAATAATCAGTGCAACCAACTTACTCTACGTAGGATAAATTGCACGTTTCTATAATTCTGTTGTGTAATTCAGCATTTATGGTCAGAAGGTTGGCAGAGCTGTTCCAGGTGACTCACGTGCTCCATCACTGCCTGCTTCCACAGTGATGCTCAGTTTCACACCTCACTGCATTCTGGCAGGAACTTGAGTCAACTGTGGCACCCCAGACCACTGATGATCACTTGCAGGCATACCCGTTAACTTTGCACATGGGAGGTATGAGCTAAGAATGACATGGGAACAACTCACAGACCTGAAATGAGTGTGAGGAATACCAAAAGGAGAACATGCAGACAGGAAGCTTCAAGCCACCTAGCCCTTCCCTGGTGAGGAGACAGGTCTGGATGTCTGTGGCCTTGACTAGAGCAGAGAGCAAGCTCTTAGCAGAGAGGTGGGTGTTCCTCCTCTGGCAGGTGCTGCTCATTGCCATAGCAGTGCTGAACAGCAGCCTGCTCTCCTTGTGGGGGACTCAGCCTTGCTCCACTCTCAGCTCCTAAAGAGCTGTTGGATGTGCTCCTCATGCCCTCCACAGCCAAGCAGGGCAGGGCACAGCAGGGCCCTCTGCATGCAGAAGATGCTGAAATAGCGAAAGCCATTTTTAGTCTATTTCTGTAGCAGCACGTAAGTGGTTCTGAGAAATACAGAGACATCTGCAGCTTTAGCATCTCTAGGTGACTCCTGGGCCTTGCCACCGTCCAGGCAAAGCTCGCTGCCTCTGTGTACCCAAAGCATGCACAGATTTCTCTTATTTCAGAGAAGGAGGGGGTAGCTTTAAAATCCAGGATTTAAAACTTTCACAGTGCCCAACTTTCCCAACTTTCACAGTGCCATGCCCCAAATTTAAACACAAGATCTTTCACAGCCGAACCAAGCACACTGTCTGCAAGCCAAAAGATCATTTTCCAAGGAAACCAGAATGACAACAGTTAGGCTGACAAAATGCATGAGCCATTCATTTTCTAGGTACTACAAGGGCTAAACTTTACTTCTCTGCAAACAAATCTGTAGGACTAGGACCACTCTCCCAAAAACAAGTACTGAAGCTGTAAATGAAAAGACATTTCCTTCTGAATCAGTCTTTGAAATCCCTCCCCAGGATGTGAGCTGCCCAGAAAACACCATAACTGAAATTGCAGAGGACAGTCCTACAACTGTCACTGTTATGAACCTTAGAATAGAGAAGAATATTTCTCTTTTTGTGAGATCCTCACAAACCTGCTGAGATGGAGCTGTAGTTTTGCCTCTTTGCAGAATTTACTGGAATCACAGCTCTGAATCCTGCACTGTGCACACAGAGCCAAGCCAGTAAAGTTGGACAAAATTGCCGGGAACCATTTGACTAAAAATACCACACAGTATCACTTAGTTACCTCATCAAATAAAGAAACACTGGCTGGAAATCCCATGCCAGCTGGTCAGAGCCCTGAGAAAGCTTTTCTGCTCCCAAAAGTGTAACAGAACTAGCAGAAAACCTGAGCTGAAAATCATTAGCATGGGGAAGAAATGATGCAGCAGGAGGGCAGGAATGCACAGATGCACCTTTAGGAACTTCAGGTGTGTTTGGGAAGCAGTTCAGGAGCCAAACTGATGTCCTGTGTGGCTCCAGGGAGCAGAGCCAAAGACTGCGGGTGAGCTTTAGGCTGCAGGACCATGATGTGGAGGATGGGCATGAGCAAAGCGCTTCCTGTTGTAAGGAAAATCCCTTTGTTCCAAGCAGAAAAATGCTCATTTGAGCTATTGCGTGAGGAGATAAAAGTTTGGAGGTAAATGAATCATATAGGACTGACATAATGTCTATAAACAGCTGCACTGAGAGCTGCAGGCTGGGCACTGGGGGCAGATCCCCAGGGCTGGGATAATGGGGGAAGAATCACACAATGGCTAGGGTTGGAAGGGACCTCAAGGATCATAAAACTCCAACCCCCCTGCACATGCAGAGCCACCAACCTTCACATTTAATACCAGACCAGGCTGCCCAGGGCCCCATCCAATCTGGTCTTGAACACCTCCAGGGACAGGGCATCCACAACCTCTCTGGGCAGCTGTTCCAGCACCTCACCACTCTCTCTGTAAAGAATTTCCCCCTGACGTCCAACCCAAATCTCCCCTCCCTCAACTTAAAACCATTTCCCCTCGTCCTGCAGTTATCTACCCTTTCAAAGAGTTGATTCCCCTCCCCTCTGTAGGCTCCCTTTAGGTACTGAAAGGCTGCAATGAGCTCACCCCGCAGCCTTCTTTTCTCCAGGCTGAACAAGCCCAGCTCCCTCAGCCTGTCCTCGTAGGGGAGGTGTTCCAGTCCCCTGATCATCTCTGTGGCTCCTCTGGACCCTCTCCAACAGCTCCCTGTCTTTCTTGTACTGGGGGCTCCACACTTGGACGCAGCACTGCAGATGGGGCCTCACAAGAGCAGAGCAGAGGGGAATGATCACCTCCCTGTGAGAGAAGAAGAACGTTGCCAGTAAGAATAAAGGGAGGCAGTGTTTGGAAAACAAAGCTCTGAGAGAGATAAGGTTCGTGTTTGGAAGCGAGGAAGAAAAAGGAATATTGATGGTTGGGACGTTGGGACTGTTAAACTCGGAGCTCCGCACACAGGGCGCGCAGCCTACCCGTCCGCAGCCACCGCCACAACGAGCCCCCCGCCCCCCCCCAAGCCCCGCCTCCGGGAAGGAACAGCCTCATTGGGTACCTCCGGTCACGTGACAGCGGACGTCCGCCGGGTCGTCTTTCGCTCCTCATTGGTTCGTCCTCATCACGTGGCGAGGGGGAACGTCGGAGCCGCTGCGCTCCCATTGGCGGCCGGCGGGGATCCGGGGCGGGGCGCGGCACGCGGATGTGGAGGCTGGCGCGGACGCTGCGGCGCGGCCTGGCGTGGGGCGCGGGCACGGCCATGGCCGACGGACCCTCGGCGGCGCGGCGGCCCAAGGACGTCCCGCGGCACGTGTGGGCCCGCGAGCGGCGGCGCAGCGCGGGCACGGGCCTGTCGGGGCCCAACACCGTGTACGTGCAGGTGGTGGCGGCCGGCAGCCGCGACGCGGGCGCCTCTGTCTACGTCTTCTCCGAGTTCAACCGGTGAGTGCGGGGCCGGGGCCGGGCCGGGGCTGCCGGCCCGCGCTGACCCCCGTGTCCCTCAGGTACCTCTTCAACTGCGGCGAGGGGACGCAGAGGGCCATGCAGGAGCACAAGTGAGTAGCGAGGGGAGCCGCGGGGGGACGTCCCGGGCTGCGCCGGCCCCGGCTTACCGCCCCGACCCGCTCTGTCCCCAGGCTGAAGATCTCGCACCTGGACAGCATCTTCCTCAGCAGGGTGGCCTGGGCCAACGTCGGCGGGCTGCCGGGTGAGTGGCTCCTGTCCCTGGGTCCGGCCGCAGGGGCGGGGCTCGGCTCTGCCCGCAGCCTCTCGGGGGCTTTCGGGGGTCGTTAGTTGCGGTGTGGCCTCAGGGTGCGGAGCGGGGGCGCTGCTTGTCTGTGCGCATGGCTTTGTGGGCCTGAAGCCTTCAGGAGAAGTTGCTGCCGGCACTGAGAGCTTTGTGGATGTGAGTTAAAAAGACCCCGGTCCATCCCATCCTCAGCACAGGGTGACGTTCAGGCCGAGTGCTTAGCGTCTTGTCCACTGAGCTTTGGCTGTCTCTGGGAAATGGGGAGGTTAACAGCCTGCTCAGGTAACTTGTCCCACGTGACGATGATGAAGGTTTATGGATGCTTTCTGTGTCTGTGGAGATGAGCAACTTGTTGAAACCACCACAGAGCTGAGGCAAAATTGAGATTGTTTGCAGTTTTGGGTCTGGTCTTCCATGAGAAGCTCTGACAGCGAGAGGGACCTTCCCAGCAAGATCCATCACCTTTTTTTTTTTGGCTGTGATAAAGTTGTTTCTCTGCTTTGTTTTAGGTATGATCCTCACGTTAAAGGCTATAGGACTTCAAAGGTGTGTCTTCCTAGGGCCACCAAAGCTGGTAAGTAGTGGAAGCTTGTAGAAAGTGGACAGGAAAGCATGAAATATTGGTACTTACCTTTCAATTGGGAAAGCTGGTGTCAAGGTCTCTCACTATAAAAAAGACACTGAGACTGTGGAGCTTGTCCAGGGAAGGGCAGTGAAGCTCATGAGGCGTCTGGAGCACAAGTCTAATGAAGAGCAGCTGGAGAACTGGGATTATTTAGTCTGGAAAAAAGGAGGCTCAGGGATTATTTTATAGCTCTCTACAACTACCTGAAGGGAGGTTGTGGTAAGATGTAGATTGACCTCCTCTCCTCTGTAGTTAATGATAGGACAAGAGGGAATGGCTGTATGTTGCACCCAGGGAAATTCAGGTTGGATATTAGGAAAAATTTCTTCTCTTAACAGGCACTGGGCTCCCCAGGGAGGTGGTGGAGTCACCATCCCTGGACATGTTCAAGAAACGTTCAGATGTTGTTCTAAGGGACATGGTTTAGTGGGGAAGTATTGATGGTAGGTGGATGATTGGACTGGATTATCTTGGAGGTCTCTTCCAACTTTAGTGATTCTATGATTCTAAGGCAGTGGATCATCTGAGTCTGAGGTGCTGTCCCAGAATAGCATCAACCTGAAGTCTGTGCCAGAGAGGCTGGGTTTCAAAAGCAAATCTGTTACATACAAGACAGCATCACACTTGTGCTACTTAAGACTGCCTTGTCAGTTCGTGTTCTGGTAAACCATTTTAGAAAAAAAGGGCAGTTCTTCTGACTGTTCTTTTTCCCCACATTTTAATAGAAACTTGGTATCTGAACACCTGCTTAAGGCAATCCTTAAGTCTAATGCCATATCTAGGCTTACATTTCTGTTCCTCATTGTTATTTAATTTCTATATCGTATCTGCTGGGTAGTAATGATGACTCAAGGGACAGGAGGCACTGCTCTTCATTTTCCTGTCTTTTTGTGAATGGCTGATGCCTGCTGGGGGTGGTATACCTGCCCACTGCTTTCTGACTGGCTGTTGCTGCCCAATTTCTTCTGACCAGATACTGAGCTTCTGATTTCATGGAAGTAAACTGTAGCTTCTGAAAATGTTGCCTGTGGTTTGCACTGCTGAGGGGTAGTTTACTGATTCACTTTTTTTTTCTTTTTTTCCAGCAAAACTACTTGAAAGCTATTCGTCTCTTTCCTGGACCCCTAAAAAGAATGGATTTAGGTATGTATGTTAGGGATATTCAGCCAATATAAAGTTGTAACTTTTTGGTTTCAACTGTATCCAAAGTTAGGTACTACCAACTTCAGAATAAGTAGCTCAGGTTTGGGTCCCTTTAAATCCATCCCAAGAACTGTCTGGAAGAAAAACAGTGTTTCCAGATCTGGTTGTGGCAGGCAGCTGCCAGTCTGCCCAACTAATATATGGAACTTGGCTTCAAAGCACTGTTAAGGAAGCTTGCTTCTGGAGATTATTAGTGAACTTGCTTACCGTTGTGTTATGAACTGTGTTTTGAGGGCAGTGGGCTTCTAAGAGCTTTAATTATTCTTTGATCCTTGCACTGGGGCAGAAAAAGGGAAGGGGGTTGGTCGTTAAGTGTTTGTTTGTTTTTCCTGAGAGAGGAAAAGATGCTTTCCTGATAGTAATTCTTGTAGCCTATGAATCTCTTATGAACTTCTTAATGCCTGTTTTTGTCCTCTTCCCAGCTGTGCAGTTGCACACAGAGCCAGAGTACAAGGATGAGACAATGACAGTCCACCAAATACCTCTGATAGGTGAGCGTGTGATGTAGTAGTTAAACAGGAGAAGCACTTGTTCATTAATTAAGGTGATTAAAAAAGCAGCTTCTGTTTGCAAGCCTGAGTAAGCAGAGATTTCAGAATTTGCATGTTTTTCTCAGTAGTAAGATCTCTGTCAAAGAAATGAGTCATGCTCAGTCAGCTTTCATTTGTTCTTTTAGCAATGGGTTTAGAATGACGTGTAACATGGCTGAATTTTGACTTTATTAGCCAGCTGAGTATTCCTGCTGCTGAAAGTTGCAATACTTCAAGAACAGGCATAGTTTTCATAGAGTCTAGCTGTTCTGAGGAAATCTGAAGGGTTTAGATGACAGGTGGCACCTGAAGACCAAGTCAGACTGGTGGAAGGGTTCTGTATTTTGGTACAGTTTTAAATGCTAATATCACAGAAGAGGAAATGCTGCTCTTGCTTTTCTTGTTTGTCCACTTTGCTTGAGAGGTTTTTGCCTGCTTTTCTTGGATTTGGAACAGGAAAACCATTAGCTGCTGGAAGTACATTTCCTCAGAGTCCTGGATTATCAGCCCAAGATGGAAGTAGCTCCGAAAGTGACACAGAGCCTGGATCCCCAGGAGCTGCACAGCAAAGCTTGAATAAGAGCAAGGAGAAAGGAAGCCCACAGAAAACAGGTGAAAACAATGGAACTATTAATTTGCTTGAAATGAAACCAGAATAAGGACTTTTTCTTTTTTGTCCTCTAAGCCTTTTGCCTGATGCAAGTGAGACCTGTACAGGAGCTCAGCTGAAGGATTACGTGGAGCACAGTGAGATCTAGTACTTTTGAACTTGAAGCAAAACTAAGAAGGCCTAAACATAGGACATGATTCCTGCGTGGAGTTGTGATTAAGCCTTGTATTGATTTGCTCCTGTCTGGAGTGGGTTCTTCAGCTTTTGTAATGTAATTATGAATGGATGTTGTTAACTGTTCAGACAAGGGTTTTAGTTTTGCTTGTAGCTGAACCTCTGGCCTGAACCACCTCCTCATGCTCAGGACGCTTTGTCAATGGGCTGCAGGTTGGCTGGATGATGTTGCTTCACTAATGTTTTAATAAAAATTCATCTTGGCTTAAGGGAAAGAGATATTCGGTGAAGACATTCAGTCATTTTTCTTTCTGTTGCAGATGACGAACAGAAACATGAGGGCAAGCATCCAGATCTGGTCATGGCATTCCTTTGTAAAGTAAGCTTGAACACAAAGATACCTTGTTCCATACTTCATCTTGCTAGATGGATTTATTTGTAAATAGTGTTTTCAAGCAAAAATTTAGAAGCTTTATAGTTCTTTCAAAAAGGCAGCAGTAGTAGGAATAGAAGCCAGTTAAAACTGGAAAGGTTTTTTGGTAACTCTCTTTACTAGGCAGCCAGTTAAGAGTAGACATGTTCCATTTTTGCTGTAAGCTTATACTATGGAAGCCTATCTTGCCTATATCACAAAAGAGGAGAGAGAGAGAGAAGCAATAGCTTGATCCTCAAAATCCAAAAGGTCTGGTGAAAACTTTTTGGAAGTAAGTTAGACTAGTGGCAGGAGAACTAGTAATTAAAAAAAAAACAAAAAACAAACAAACAAAAAAACTATTCAACCTTCCTTATCTGGAAGGCTGGAAGGTGATTTGTTAAAGATTTGTTGTTCCACATCTACTGGGTGTGATATACTGGATTCTTCATGTCTCAACTGGAACAGTGGGAAAGACTTTGTTTCACAAAATTTGATATTGAAAGGAAAGGGGGGGAAAAGAAATACGTTGGCTTCTCAGGAAATAGCTAAGCTGGACATAAATGGATCTTATTTTCTGGCATTGCTTAATGTTCTTTTATTTGGTTGATTAATTCTGTTTTAACTCTTTTCAGATTCACCCAAAGAAGGGAAAATTTTTAGTTGTTAAAGCACAGGAGATGGGTCTGCCAGTGTAAGTATGAGAGCTGTGCACAGGGAATGGGACAAGCCCCGGTGTATTGAAGATGTCAAGCTAAATTTTCAATGCCTTGTTTTCAGGGGAACACCAGCCATTCTTCCTATAATTACAGCTCTTAAAAATGGGGAGAGCATCACTTTTGAAGGCAAGGAGGTAAGATGCATAGATGCTTTCTGGCTGTGGGTCCAGTGAAGGAGGGAAATGGCAAAATTTTTCTGTAGAAGGGTGGGTGATAGTTTTCTGCCTGTTGTCTCTCATCTCTGCCAAGGTGTTTGTATGGGTTTTGGTGTTCAAGCTTTGAGTGGTTACTTTTGGTGACTGGTCCTTCTATTCAGCCCCAAGTTGTTGCTGCAGATGGCTCTTGAGGACTGTCTGTTGGAGGATGTTGTGAGGGTGTGATTAAAGAAATACGCTCTGAAATGTGTTCATTTGTAACTGTGAATGTCTCTGATTTGCTGGGGCTTCTCAGTTTCACTTTCTCAAGCTGATCCAGATTTAGGTGTGAACTAGTGGAGCTGATCCCTACATATTTTAAATCTGGGACTTGAATGCTTGTATAGCCATTCTTCTCTCCTTACTCTGCACTTCTTAGACCATAGAGGTGAAGTGAGCTTTAATCTCTCTGACTCTAGTTAGCAGTGAGAGGCAGTCAGCCCTGGCAGTGTCCCAGGTGATCTGTAAGTGAAGACCATAACCTGGATGGATACGATTGTCATATCTTTTTGTCATAAGAATTTAGCAGAGCTTCTTTTCCTGAGCAAGCTGTTAGTAGTGTCTGAATCTGCACTGAGAACCTGGAAGCTGCTAAAATTCCCTTTGCTTTCTTTCTTCTAAGATCAGGATTGCATTTGTTGTGACGCAGCAAAATGCAAACTTGTTCCTGTCCTGCCCTCTCACTGCACGAGGACTGCACTGTGGTTTTGCTTAGTGTTGAGTGTAGTTGCCTGAAGCTGCTTCTGCAGCCCCAGCAGCCTGCTGAGAGCTTGCTGGTAGAACTGCTGAATGGAGACCGATGTAATGATGCACAAAGGGCTGCTTGTACACCTTCACCCCACAGTGTGGTCTTTGTATATCTGTCTGTAGCTTTCACCTGAAGAACTGTGCACCCCTGGTGATCCTGGCCCAGTGTTCATTGTGTTGGAATGTCCTCATGAGGGCTTTGTGGATGCTGTCTGTGAAAATGAGACCTTCCGAAGGTAGCGGGGATGGGTGACCTGAAGTGTTTGGGGGAAGACGTCCATGCTGAGCCTTCTAGAAAAGGCAGGTCTATGTGTAGGACCTGTGGGATTCTGTGACTGTGACAGATCTGTCTTCCCAGAGCCTTCAAAGGAGGAAATAGGCACTGGTTTCTTGCTATGGAGCAACGTTGAGGCTCCTGTTTTTTTGTGCAGTGAGCCTAGATGCTTAGTCTGTGTGTAATATCTCCATGAGACTTGTGCAGAGGCACACTGAGTTTCTGAAAGGCTCTGCAGGTGTTGCTCCTCTTGGAGGAGGATAGCTGCTCTGGGTGGGAGAGTGGAGATGTCAGCACATGACTGTCTTAGATCATCACTGTGAGCCTTAGTCCCACTGTTGTGGGGAGTCTGGAGCTCCTGTGCTGTGCTGTTGAGATCTATGCTCTGCTTGCTCCTGGGGGAACATCTCCAATAATACAAGAGTGGAATTGGAGGGAATGCCAAGGTGATTAAGGATCAGTGCTCACGTATCCTTTCTGTATTTGCTCCAGGTACCAGGAAGGACTCAGTGAGAATAAGGTTGCCTTGGTTATTCACATGACTCCAGAGTCGGTGCTTCGGGACAGCCGCTACCAGCAGTGGCTGGAAAGGTGTGTGGTCTTCTGATCACTTGGCTTTACATCATTACTGGACAGCAGTGTTCTGATGTTGTAAAGATTTTCCCAGTGTAGGTGTTGTGTGGCAGCAGAGCTCTGTCTCAGATGAGGTTTTTAGCAAGTGGCTCAGGGGTGTGCATAAACCAATGTGGGGCTGAAGCTGTTGTGTATTTTGTCATCCTCTTATAGATTTGGACCTGAAACTCAGCACTTGGTGCTCAATGAAAACTGTTCTGCAGTGCACAATGCACGCAGCTACAAGATCCAAAGCCAGCTGAACCTCATCCACCCAGAGATCTTCCCTCTGCTCACTACATACCAGAGCAAGGTAGGCAAGGCCCTTCCTGTCTCTGTACCTCACGCTCTTGAGTGAAGAACGTGTTTCATGTTGTACTTTTCCCTGCAGGAAGAAGAGGCTGTGTGTAGTGTTCCCATTGTGCGAGGAGAGTGCCTTCTGAAATACCACTTCAGACCCCACCAGGAGTGGCAGAGGTCAGTTGCAATCTTCTTGGCGCTTCAATTTTTGAGTGTTGGGCTATCAGCTGTGTTCTGAGGGTTGTGTCCCTGTCACTGAAAATCTAAAGTGTAGGACACAGATGAATGAATTGCTGATTTAATAATTTGGACAGTAGTTTGGAGGGTTGTTTTCGTTCCTCGCTCTTAAAGTCCTATATGCATTTCTCTGTCCTCTGCTTTTGATCTCATGCTGTGCACCCAACTGGCTGTGAGAGGGAGAGACTCCTCAGGAAGCCAGGTGAAAATCTTACCAGACTTTGTGTGTTCAAATGGTATCACAGCTGAAAGCCCCAGGTGATTAAACAGAGTGGGTCACTTGCTAGTGTGCAAGCAGGAGAAGGTGTTGGATGAAGCTGTTGAGGGCAGAGGGTTCTGTGATGCATCGTTTACTGAGACTCGAAATTATGTCTCTTTGAGCAGAATAGGAGACCCTAAATGCTAAGAGGAAATGTTTTTTCTTAAAGGTGTCAAGGCCTGTAATAGTGCTCGTGCAATGATGCAGAACCAGTGGACACTGATGGGTGCCTGGAGCCCTGTCAGGTGGTTGCTATTCTTGCAGGAGTCTCACTGCTTCCAATGGTGGACCATGCAGTGCCCTCTAGTGTCTACAACTCTCTGAATCCCACCTCATTGGTGGGATGGTTATTTTAGTGGGGATGCTCAGTCCTGCCTGACCTTTCTAGCTCACACCATACTCATGGGTATGTCTTCTCCCAGTGCTTGAAATGGAAGAAATATTTGATCCTTTGTTGGAAAGCTGTTTTGGCACAGTAATTTGTCATGCTGCTCTGAAAAGTGCTGTTTTTTAAGTTCCCTGTCACCCCCCATCCCGATGCCTGGCTTTTTCTTTCAGAGATGCTGTGACCATCTGTGATCATGATGCATTTGTTGCCGAAGCCCTGGATCTCCCTAACTTTCAGACTCGTGTGAAGGAGTGCAAAGAGAGCCTGCCTGCTGTACCAGGTAAGGATCAGCAACTTGTCTTATCTCAGTGTAAGGCCAAGCAGAAGGCTCTGGTGAGCCAGTGCTTTAAAGCTCAGGTTAAGCTGTGAATGTGCAGTCTTTCTGCTGCCCAAGAGATGCTATGAAGTCCTCCTGGAGCTGTGCAAATTTCAGGCTGAGCTCAACCTAAGTTTAGCTTATACCTGTTGAATTATGCGGTCTTTTGCTTCTATTGTTGTAAAGGTGCTAGGTTTGGAGATTGACCACTTGGGGACAACTGCAAACAGACAAAGCATCTGTATGGTGTTTCTCTGTGGTGATGAGATCTGCTTGTGTTGAATGCTGTCACAGCAGGCAAAGTGTACGTCCTTATGTTTGGGAAATACCTCCTCTACAAGCAGCTTCCTGTGTTCTCTAAATTTCAGTTGTCCTGTTGGCAGTGAGGCTTTCATGGTATGGTGCAGCACAACTGACTCACTGTCTGGATCCTGATGCAAAGAGTTAGGGCAGTGTGGAACAGTAGCTAGACCCCTCTTGAACTGACAGCTCTGTGTTGGCCAGTGAGATGAGTCCTCATTTGCCTGCCTTGTTATATGCAGCTATGCATCCTGCTTTGTTTTTGTGATTGTACCTGTTCTGTTTTCTGTCCTCCTGTGGTAAGTTCTGGTGCTGTGGGAAAGCTAGATACTAAGGTGAGCAAAAATCACAGAATCCCAGAATCACTCAGGTTGGAAAAGACCTATAAGATCATCTAGTCCAACCATCCACCTATCACCAATGGTTCTCGCTAAACCATATCCCTCAACACAACATCCAAACGTTCCTTGAACACCTCCAGGGAAGAGGACTCCACCACCTCCCTGGGCAGCCCATTCCAGTGCCTGACCACCCTTTCAGAGAAGTAGTATTTCCTAATATCCAGCCTGAATCTTCCCTGGCGCAGCTTGAAACCATTCCCTCTAGTCCTATCACCAAAAAATGAACATTCCAGGTGCATAGTCTCTGGAAATGCTCGGTCGTTGAACTGAACAGTGTCTGACTGGGCAGTACATGGATAATGCTTACAAACTTGTGTGCATTTTTGCAGGAAACATGAATCCTTATCCTGAAATTGTATTCTTGGGAACAGGATCTGCAATTCCAATGAAAATCCGAAATGTCAGTTCTACACTGGTAAATACTAGGTAAATCATTTGTGTTTTGCTTAGGGAGAGGCTCAGTGTTTTGAGGGTGTTTCCCAAGGGTTGTTTTGACCCGTGTGCTGATGACACAAGGAGAGTGCCCCTATAGTGGAGTCTGTAAGACTTCTATCTCAAGCACCTGTCTCTGTAGGTGGGGAGGGCTCGAGAGTTACTTGTAAAGACAAGATTTTAATGTCTTCATTTTGCCATTTGCCCCAAGGGTGTGTTCACCATCAATATAACACCAGACTGACCTTTGTAGATGGAACAGTGTCTAGAACTTTGGCTAGTAGGAGTAGCAGTAGAGGGGGAGCACTAATAGCTCTCTACCCTCTGACCCAAAAGATCCCCTTCCCTGAATAGACCCTGCTCAGAGTTCATCCAGTGGTTGCCACTTGTTTTTGTCACTTGTCTTGCCAGCTCTACCCGATCCCTGCTCTTGGACTGTGGGGAAGGAACGTTCGGACAGCTCTGTCGCCACTATGGAGAGCAAGTTGACCAAGTGTTGTGTAACATAGTAGCTGTGTTTGTGTCACACATGCACACGGATCATCATTCGGTAGGTTATGTGTTGGAGAAGGAGCTGTGTGCAGGTTTCTCTGCTGTTTGAGAGCCAGATGTAGCTGCAGCTGATGAATGTGGGCTGCTCTGCTCTTAAGGCTGCAGTTTCACCCTTGTGCTCCCCAGGCACTACTGAATCTGTCTGTTTCTAATCCCTTTTTGCATCCTGTTAGTGGTCCCTGTATACTGTCTAGAGATGTCTTTTATTTTTATTTAGTTTATTTTTAAATCAGTATCCAACCCAGCTTTCTTTGGTGCTTTGCAATAAATCCTCACAGAGGGATCAGTTGGTCTGTCCTAGATTGGGCCTGGTTGGGGCAGGCTGTTTGTTGGTCTACTGTCTCATGTCTGGAAACCAGACTGAGAGTGCTTGTTGGTTGGAGGCTTTCTGCTCTCCCATCTTCTGCTGGGAGCAGACACAGCTCTGGAAGGGTGGAGAGGCATGGTGCTGTGGGCTGCTGGTCACCAGCTTGTGCCGTAAGTGGTGACAGTGTTCCAGCAGCTCAGTATAGTGCAGTTACTGGAAAAAAAGGTGGTTGGTACTTCTGACTGTAGATTTTCCTGAAACTGCACCTTGCTGAGCTGCTGTAGCACTGCTGAATACTTATGTTCTTGAGTCTCTCTGACTACAGTTTGCTGTCTTTTCATCCCTTTTGCAGGGCTTGGTGAACATCCTCATGGAGAGGCGGAGAGCTTTTGTAAGTTGTACTTTTGTTTCACTGTTCCCAAACGTACCTTGGAGCAAGGGAAGGGAAACTTTTCCTATTTAGTGGAAAAGTACCTTCTTTTCCCGAGGTCTGTCTTCTGTGTGATTCAGTGTCTATTAGTACTGATTCTCCTCCTGTCTTTTTTCTTTTGCAGGCTTCCCTTGGCCAAGCTTTTAGCCCGCTGTTTCTGGTAGCACCTGAACAGATCATGCCTTGGCTACATGAGTACCACAGCAACTGTGAATCAATTCTCAAAGACATCAAGTGAGTTTTCTGTGTGGTATGTCAGGAAGTATTTTTGCTGGGTCCTTATTCAAGGCAAATGATTGTCATTTGTTCTCCCCATCATTTTACTGAAGGCTGCTCTTTGACACTTTCCTCTGTGCAGGACTGTAATGTGTGACTTGCAGAGGAGATGAGAGGATCTGTTTCTTGGATGTGCTCCCTAAGAGGGGCTTGCTTGCAGATTATGAAAAGGGAGCTGAGCTGGTGTGAAATGACTCCTGAAAGGCAGGGTGTGTGACACTGGGGAAGAAATGATTGGATGAGTTAGTAGGACCCTGAATAGCAAAAGCAAAGGGGAAAACAGGTGCATAAAATCGTCTCATTTGTCAGGCAGTGAGCAGAGAAGACACTTGTGTGAGAAGGTCTGCTTAAAAGTGAGATCAGGTTTTACCTTGTTCCTGTCCTTAGTCCTTTCTTTTCCCTTCCCTCACAGAATGATTACTTGCCAGTCCCTTGTGAAAGGCCGTGAGAACATCAAATCTAAAGCCAAACGGCTTATCACTTCTCTATTAAAGAACTATGACTTGGCTGAGGTAAGCTGACAGCATCTTGTGCTGCAATAAAGGACAAGAGGGAATTTGAGGTCTAATGCTTATGTTCTTTAGTTTCAGACTTGCGAAGTCCAGCATTGTAAAAATGCTTTTGCATGTTCAGTGATCCACAAATCTGGATGGAAAGTAGTATATTCTGGTGACACAATGCCCTGCATGGCCTTAGTACAAATGGGTAGGTGACAAAAACCTTTTCTTTGAAAGACCTCTTTGAGTATGGCCTTGAACTGTCAGTAACTGGAGCGGTCACTCCCAGGCTCTTTGTGCTATGACTGCAAGCCAGTGGGAGGCTCTGGGTGGAAATGAGAGTTCACTTGCTTATTTAGGCAATTGAACTAGTGTGTGTTCAGCTGAAGGTGAATTATGTGATTATTTACACAGGGAAAAATGCTACTCTGCTGATCCATGAAGCAACACTGGAAGATGGAATGGAAAAAGAAGCTATAGAGAAAACACACAGGTGGGGTGTGTTTTACTCTCTTATCACTGCAGGGAAGGCAAAGCTGCTTAGCTGGGCTTTGACCTCGGATCTTGTGGTGAGGGACCCAAGGCCTGTAGGTGGTTCTGGTGTGCATAGAGCTCTTCAGCACTAATATTAGAGCATTGCTCACTGCACCAGCTCTATAACTCTTTTTTGAGCATCCCCAGAGAGAAATAGGGGAAACTTTTAAATAGACAGTAGCAACTCTACAAACTGACTAGCCCAAAGGAAAGGCCTTCAGCTTGACTGCACTGCAGGACTAAGCTTGAACAGTAGAAGGGTCATTCACACCCCTGTCAGCTATCTGCATGATTCCAACTGAGCTCTGCAGCCAGTGGTACTGCCCCCTGCCCCCAGTAAAAGGGGGGGGGAATGGATTTGAGAGCAGTTTGAAGCAGTGAGCTGGACTTGCTGGCACGTCTAGGTTGAGCTTTTGTCCCCAGGTTGTGAAGCACTGAAAAGCTTTGAGTTAATTAGCATCTTTCCTGCACTCTGAGTCGTATGGAAGCTAGAGACTTGCCAGCTGTGCAGCAGTGTCTGGGCTTGCTGATGAAGACAACTTGTGCCCAGCAGGTGGTGTAAAGTGTCTAGTGTTTGCTGTTGGCATGATGTGACATTAGCTGCAAGATGCAGCCTGCTGTTCCTTGCTGGAGGAGCAGCATTGGCTAGTGTGTATGACATGCCGTACTCCTGTTCCTTTTGCAGCACAACCTCTCAGGCAATTGAGATTGGGATGAAGATGAATGCTGAGTTCATCATGCTCAATCACTTCAGCCAAAGATATGCTAAGATCCCACTGTTCAATGAAGACTTCAGTGAGAAAGTTGGAATTGCATTTGATCATATGAGGGTAAGTTTGGAGTTTTGATCGAGACTGCGAGAAAGGTTTCAGTGTTACTTGGGGATGGCTGCTTAGGAATGAAATTTTCCATTTCTAATATAGTATCAACATGCTGTGTCCTTCTGAGAGCGGTTTCCTGTGAGATAGCTCCTTTTACTCAGCAGGTATCACCAACGTGGGGGAGAGTGGGTGGCATAGTGCCCAGTTCTCGTTAGGACAGGTGCTGATGGCTCTTGAGAACAGAAATCTATTCTTCTGGATGTTTGCCGCACGTCACCTCTGCTGTTTGTGCTATTGCCAGCTAAAAAGATAACTTCACTTCCATTCCCTTTCCCTTCTCAATGATGCACTGCCTTAATGGCTTTCTGCAAAAGATGTCTGGGATCCTAAACCCTGTAGTGCTGCTGTTGTCCTGAATGTGGGAGTAGTACACTGGCTGATGAAAGCCTGTATATACAGTGTGTGCATGCTTTCCTATGAAGAGAATGTCAATAACTTGGTATAAGGGATTGATGGACTGGCTGCTGTAGGGATTGTAAATGCTCATCTGCCTGGCAGCTGCAAATCATCACCAAGGTGAGGGCTCCTCTGTGCTGGGTACCACCCAGAGGAAGGGGCCTGTCCTGCTTGCTGAACTGCAAAAGGCTGGGAGCGAGGGATGGCAGTTCTCAAGCAAATGCTCTTGTGCCCAATGTATTGCAGGTACGGCTTGGTGACTTTTCAACCATCCCAAAGCTGATCCCACCTCTGAAGGCTCTGTTTGCAGATGACATAGTAGAAATGGAGGAGCGGAAGGAAAAAAGGGAGCAGCGCCTTCTGAAGGAGGCTGCAATAGTCTTGGACCAACTGACTGGTGGTGAGAACAAGGAGACCCCATCCCAGAAACGGAAACAAGATAAGAACCATCAGGAAGTATCAAACAAGAAACTTAAAAAGCTTAAAACAGTAAACTGAAGGAAAAGAGGTAGAGAACATTCTCTGCTCTAAAAGAGATGCCCTGTGTTGTACAGGCCCCTGGGGCTGGCAGTGCTGGGGCAGGTGCCATGGGAAGAGGGGCTGGCCTTGGTGGCTGGATGAGCTCGGTTGTCAGTGGATCTCTGTGGGCTGAGGCTCCCAAGCATGCTGTAAGCAGTGCAAGTCCTGTGGTGACAGTATTTACCCATACAGTTCTAAAGTTCCTGACCCTGGATATCACCAATCCACGTGTCATTTTTCTTTTAGTCAAGAGTTCTCTCTGAGGTGTTTTAATTTTTGGTTTTACAGTAGAAGCTATTGGTAATGCAGCAGCAGCAGTTACAATCTTGGGAGTTGCAAGAGGTGAAGTCTGCTAAGCCCTCATGGAGCTGTGGACTCCAGAAGGGGTGGGGAGGAGCTCTCTGGTTACACAAGGCGTATATCCAGGTGTCAAGACCTAGACTGTAGGAGGAAATATCAAATAAAATGGGACCCAATTAATTGCTTTTAGATATTTAGGTTAATTTAAGGATCTGAATGCTGCTGCATTCCCATTTTATTTTGGTTTTCTTGGTTGATTTTTTTCCCCCCCTCCCCCCAGAACAGTTTTCCAAAACCTTCACTACAGTCTGAATAAACCACTCAACATCACACACAAGTGTTTTGGTCAGATAGTTAATGAGGTGAGGGGTCAACAAACACCTGAATTTTGGGAGAGAATGCCCTTATTTATGTGTTACAGTACCTTGATCAACCTCACAGCTGTTACAAACGTGCTTTGTCCCAGCAAAACCACACCTGCTTCTGCTGCTTCCTTCCTGTTGGTTTGAGATGGCAAACACTGGCAGCAGCTTCTGCAGGGCTCCAAAACAGGCAACTATGACTTGTGTTAGGTGTAGTGTTTCTCTGGCTCAGACTTCTGTAATCATGTGTGGGTTTGAGGGGGGAGGGATGGAGCAGGCATTGGAAACAGGCTGCCCAAGGAGGTTGTGGATGCCCCATCCCTGCAGGCATTCAAGGCCAGGCTGGATGTGGCGCTGGGCAGCCTGGTCTGCTGGTTGGTGACCCTGCACATAGCAGGGGGTTGGAACCAGATGATCGCTGTGGTCTTTTTCAACCCAGGCCATTCTTTGATTCGTTGCTATTTCAGTGAAGGAATTCCTCAGAAGCTACTGCTAGTCCCCCCACGTGCTCGACAGGGGGTAGCAATACGTAGTAAAGATGGCTTTATTTTAAGGGGATGGAAGATTGAAGACAAAGGGGCAGTAAAACATCTTAGTAGGTTAGCCGTGCTTTGTTGTTACACGTGTAAGCTTGGCGCTGCTCGAGCAGAGCAGCAGAGCAGCAGGCTGCGTGGGCTTACAGGGCCCATTGCTGCACCCGTCTCAGTGTGGGCGCATAGAGGGCCGGGGGGTGAGTGGGCTTATCGCTGGGCTGCCGCGGCTCCGTGTGCTCCTCGTAGAAGTAAAGACGGATGTCTTAGATACGTGCCAGAAATCAGGAACCAGGGAATCATTCTCACGTCGAGGTATTCATACGCAGCAAACGCAGTCCCGATGGAGGCCGCGAGCAGCAGCTGCCCCGGGGCTGAAATGGAAAACCGGCGGGGCGGGGCGATCGGCTGCCCGACTGCCGCCGTGCCCCGCCGCCCCGACTCGTCCCCCGGGCAACCGCGGCTCCTCCCCGCAAACAGCCGCCGCATGGAGGACGCGGAGCTGCCCGCGGAGGACGCTCCGGATCCCCGCGTCCAGCGGCTGCTGCGCCGCGCAGCTCGGGGCCTGCGGCTGCCGGCGGGGAGCGGGGCGGACGGCGGCGAAGCGGCGGCGGAGCTGCGGGCGTTCGCGGCCGGGGCGGCGGGGCGGGCGCTGCTGGCGTGGCGCGGCCCCGCGGGACGGCTGGCCCTGGGACCTCCGCCGCCGCCGGCCGCCGCCGCCCGTCCCAAGGCGCTCTTCTTCCTGCGGCCGCCCGGGCCCGGAGAGCCGCTGTGCGGGGATCTGCCCGCTGACGCCCTGCAGCACTTCGCCGCCCTGGTGGAGGAGGTAAGGCGGGAGAGCGGGGTCTGCTCCGCGCCGATGCGCGGTTGGGCGGCGGGGATCCGAGCGACTCCTCGTGGGATGGATCGCAGCCGTGGCCTCGGCACCTCCGGGCACGGGGCGCCCGCACTTCGAGCAGCCACGTGCCAGCGCCTCGCAGCCTCTGGGTAGAAGAGCTTCCTCCTCACGTCTAACCTCCAGCTCTCCCGTTGTAGTTTAAAACCGTTTCTCCTTGTCCAGTCCTTGTCAGACTGCGTAAAAAGTTGCACTTCACAGAAATGTGCAGGCTTCATCCCAGCCCCATTCCTCCAGCTATCGGTCACGTCCCGATCCACAATTACAGACCCCCTGGGTTCTCTGTCCCCGGCTCCAGCAGCACTGCACGCTGGGTGCCTGTCCTGGGCTGGGTTTGGTTTTGTTTTGTTCTGTTACCCAGCAGGGCTCAGCTCCTTCCCCACCCCCCTCTGCAGGAGGTCGCTGAGAAGTGAGGAGGAGGAGTTGCTGTTCCATTGAAATAAACTATTTTACTATAAGTGGTAAAGGAATGGGAGGTAATACAATATAAAGGAATCAAGAGTAATAAATCAATCAAACGGGAAAGGGAGCGTCTCCTAACTGTGTGCTGCAGGCTCAGTGGTGTGGAGCAAAAGAGAATATCCTCACATCACTGCATTGCTTCGTATCTCCCTCCCCAAAACCACGTGGGAAGGTCTGGAGCGCTCTGGGGTCTGTAGTTCTCCCTCAGCAGCTGTCCCACTTCTGTCACTTCGTTGCATGATGACGTGATATGGAATGCATATGGAAAACCCTGACAGGTATCCACCTTCTATTCCATATCATTACATTATGCCAGAATTGTACAACACACATACACAAATACATGCAAATAATAAACAATAATTAGCATTATATACATATGCACATGTATACATAAAACTGCTGACTCTGCTCTCCCAGCATCAGGTCCCCTTTCAGGTACACACTGAATGTCTCCATTACCTCATGTTACCCACCAAGTGAACCCAGGTCTGAGCAAAAGCAATCTTCTCCCCTGGTGCTGCTCCAAAATTCCTACCTTCAGGCCAGTCTGCGTCAGTTCCAAAACTCCTGAACAATGGGGGTTTCCCATTCAACCCTGTTGTGTAACCAACAAAATCCACTTGGCATCAGTGGCATTAGGGTGTCAAAAGGAGCTGTGCTGCAGTACCAACCACTTTGGAAGCAGCCCAAACCCACTCATACACTGCCAGTATCTCCTTTTCAGTTGGAACGTGGCACTCTTCAGGTCCTCTGCATCCTTCCATGGGAACTGCTGAGTCAGGGCTGGAACCTCTGATGGACCACCTGAGGCAAGCAAGGAGTCAGCCATGGGAGCAGAGGTGAAGGCAATTCACCTGTGCTACTGGAAGGGGTGGAGCCTGGCTGCACCTCTCTTAGATCCCATTTAAGTGCTGGCTGCCACTGAGGAAGGATCTCTTCCTGGAAATTACTCCTCATGGAGAATATTGTGAGCCTACAACATCGATTAGCATTTTTTACTCATTATATTTCCATTGTGATAATCCTACTTAGCCTAAATTCTGTACACTTATTGATTGTACATTTGGTGAGCCAGGCAGGCTAAAATAGACCAAAATAGGTATAATGTCTTTCTGTGGAACATCTATACGTGGGTCAAGGGGGAGAACATCACCCCCTTAGATAAAATGATCCCCTGGGAGATTCCAGGGTTTATGGGTTCTCCTTATTACCAGTTAGAAACGGGGCCTCTGTGTATTATGGGGAATATTTCCCCATTCCATGTGACAGAATACTTTCAAGGATTAGACAAAGACATCCTAATTACAAAAGAATGCAGTTAGCTGCCTCTGCAGTGGCATGGCCGTTACATGCCTTAAATCAAGCTGAGATAAGAGCTGACACCTTAGAAAGTGAAAATCAGCTATTAAAATATCGCGTTGAAAAACTGGAACAGAACTTAATGTATTAACAGGGAAAAGACCAATTCTACGTTCCCTGATAGGTCAGGCCCGCAGTATTTCAGTGGTTAATAACCACACCTCTGAAACAACGGACTGTTTGAACAGGAAAATAAAAACTCTAAATCCAATCTAGAGGTCCTGCTTGTGGTGGATTCCTTGGAACTCCATCCTACCATAACCCAAAAGACAAAGAAGTACAAGGTAGACCAGCAGTGATGCCCCCTGAGCAATGGCTCCCTGCCCAAACGCACTTACACATAACGGCTGGGCCATACTCACCAACAGAACTAAAGGATGTGGTGCAGTGATTTCGGCAGAGGCTGAAAGAGAGCGTACCGATGTGGTTATGTAGATTATGGGATTCAGGGACGGAAGGTGTTGTGGTTAATGGGCCAGAAGTATCAAAATTGGCCCCTGTGACGGTGCACCCTGCCCTCAGGCAGAGACTGCATGCTGCTGTTCAGTGTAACAGTGAGAACCATTCAATAATAGACTGGTTAATGGCAGCATGCCACATGGCTTGGCCAAACAAATCAGATTTTCCATTAAACACAGGATTATGGCCCTCCATGGAGGACCTTCAAAATTATATTTGTGAGCTGGGCATAAGAGAAGCGATATATGAGGACTCGTTCAAAAGCCCAGATATGGTAAAGTTTTTGGCAGGTGTGTGAGATTTAATCTTACAGCAGGCCCCTTCCCACCTATATGGGATCTTAGTTTCCATATTAACCCTCCTGGTGGCCTCGGAGGCCGTGATTCCACAGGCTGCCCAGTCAGTAGCTGATCTGGGGGAGACTAGGCGCAATATTCGAGTAGTGGAAGCAGCAGAGGTGCTTCCAGTAGTTTAAACCAAGAGGCCACCTGTGTGGAATCCTCAGTCAGGGCCTGTAAGGGTCTCACGAAAACAGATGTTTAACAACCTTATTGGGGCTGGGGTCCACTTTGCGAAAATTGACCACCAGCCCAATCACATCCTCCTTCAGCTCTCCCAGCATCAGGTCCTCTTTGAGGTACGCACTGAATGTCCCCATTTCCTGCCCGTTTCCTCAGCTGGAGACAGCTGAAGGATAATCAGAAATTCCAAAATTACCCTAAGAAACCAACAGTAAGAAAGTAAGTAGAAAAAGTACCAATGACGACGTGGAACCTAGAGGATTTCATTGTTCTCAGTAGGAAAAAAGTCCCCTCAGGTGTCTCGGGCCACAGTGCCTGAGCCCCCTGAAACAAAGGACTTAACTTCGGCTCAGCTCATGGTGCGACAAGGGATGTTAGTCCCCCTAGGGCCTCTGGAAGGGACTGGAGGCCCGATGTAGGGTTGACAATATTCTGGTTCCAGAAAAACATCCAGAGGGTTATGGCACTTGTCAATACAGGAGCAGAAACATCAGTTATCTACAGAGGTCCGACCAAATTTGATGGAGACAGAGTGATGATTGGTGGCTTTGGGGGACAGACTATTCCTGTCACCCAAACATGGTTGAAACTGGGGGTTGGGCCTCTCCCACCCCAGGAGTATAAGGTATCAATTGCCCCAGTCCAGGAGTATATCTTGGGCATAGATATTCTATGGGGTCTGGCTCTCCAGACAACTGTGGGAGAGTTCAGACTTGGACAGAGATGTATCCGTACCCGGGTGGTGCAGGCAATATTAAGAGGCCTGCATGGGCCTATTTGCCTGCCGAAACCCACTGGATTACCAATGTAAGGCAGTATAGACTCCAGGGTGGGCGAGATGAAATATCGAGAATTGTGCAGGAATTAGAAAAAGTGGGCATTATAAGACTGCACACAGCACATATAATCCCCCATAGGGCCAGTGCGAAAGTCAGATGGCACGTGGAGAATGACGGTGGATTATAGAGAATTAAATAAGGCCACGCCGTCTATTCATGCGGCCATACCCAATATTGTGTGACCTGGCTAATTGGAAAAAACCTGATGATGTTAGCTTACATCATTATACTGATGATCTCCTGTTGACATCCGACGTACTGGAGGCAGTAGGAAAGGCGGCGGATTCATTAACTGCCTATTTGCAACAGAGGGATCCTCAAAATGTGCAAGGTCTGGGCCTGTCCGTAAAATTCTCTGTACACTTATTGATTGTACAATCCTGAACTCTAAAACCCAAGGGGTAACCTCAGGTCTCCCCTGGTGTCCTTTGTCAAAGGCTCCAGGTGGGGCCCTGCTCCCCAGCTGGTGCAGAGAAGCTCTTCTGGTCATACTGCTCATTTGTTTCATTTGTTCAAAAGCTTTTTGTTGTTCGGGGCCCCTTACAAAGCCTTCCTTGTCACTCGATGGAGAGGACTTAGGCGAGACTGTAATCTGGGATGTGCATTCTCCAGAAACCCACAGCACCTAGGGAAGCTCGTGTTTCCTTCTTGCTGCTTGGCAGGGACACAGCAGTGATTCTGTTGGTTGCTTCCATTGGGATGTGACGATGTCTCAGTCCTGGGGACTGGATTTTCTAGTGGAAGGGTTTGGATTATTTTCTCTCCTTTCTCAAAAACTTCTGCCGTGTTGCCCCACACAATAATATCATCAATGTGTTGCAGGTGCTCAGGGGCTTCACCTTGCTACAGTTCAGTCTGAACATGAGTTTAATGTTCCAGGTCATTGAATCCACGCTGAGAAGTTCTGTAGGATGCTGACCACCAGACTGGGCTTCCAGGAGCAGGCTGCCAGGCTGTGGGCTCAGTGTGGCTGGCAATGCATTACTTACATGGGAGCTTTTGTTCTGGCTTGAGCTCTGTGGCTGTGCTGTCTGCACAGGCAGCAATTTTTGTATCAGATTTTTGTTTGTAGATGACAGCAGGTAGTGCATGATACGTGTTGTAAACACCATCTGTTACGGGGAGGTTTTGGGGTAGGAACACTCCATTCAGCACTGTTAGATCTGTTTTCTGGCTGCCTCCAGCTGCTTGGGGGCACGTTTCGGGCTTTTCTCCCCGCAGCCTCTGCAGATGGATGCAGTGTTTCCATGGGGAGCAGATCGTGCCGGAGTTTGGTCCCACTTTTCGCTCAGACTTAACTTCAAGGAAAACAGAATGGTGATACAGGGTGGCGAGAGAGGTGGAAGATTGAGAAGGACCTTCAGTTTCCTGAGTCTGAGGGCACACGTGGCTCTGGCTGCTGCAGAGCACGTTGCAAAGGGCCTTCTATCAGCGCTTCTAGGTCAGCCTTAGAAGGCTTTGGTTGGAGAAACAGCCTGTACAGAACAGTGAGGAAGCCCAGCATGGCTGCGGATGTCTTTTCTGCCTGTCCCACACAAACCCTCATTAGGGCTGAAAAGAACATGCCTTCTCTTCTTTGTGGAGCTGGGGGTTGTTCTGCGTGCAGGTCATGTTTTGATGGTCTGACAAGGAAACAAGCAGCTGGTTACAGTGACTAGCACTAGCAGCCCACAGGATTTAATAGTGGAAGATCTCAATGGTAATAGACGGAACTACTGAACGTGAGCCAGGAGTTGGGCACCCTGCAGCGGCTGATGCTGCTGTTCCCCAGGCCAGCAGTGTGTCAGCAGTGGCTGCGGTCACCGGCACCCTGATTTCCCAGGCACAGTGCTGACGTTTTTTTTCTATTCAGATTTGGGCCCATCTGCAGTTTTTTTTATATCTTTTCTTATTGCAGCCCACCCAACTTTCACTGGCTTCAGCCATAGCTGCATCCAGCAGCCTCCCTGTGCCCGCAGCACAGATGAGTGGCATTGGTCACCAGGGACAGCACAGCTTTGTTGGTCTGCTGCCACAGCCTGGAGCCAGCTAAGCCAAGGCAGAGCCAGCCCTGGCAAGCCCAGGCAGCCCAGGGGGGCTCTGCTGCCAGACTGGTACCAAGCTAAGGCTGTGCAGGAGTAGCAGGAGTCAGATTTACAGGGCTGCAACTTGGAAAATAACCGAAAAACTGAAGAGCTCCAATGCTCTTGGGAAGAAGACAAGGTGATCCTCACCAATGGGGGGATCCCAAGAGGTCCCAGGATAGCTTTCCTCTGAACTAGGGGGGTCAGCCCAGCTCTGCTGCCCTTGGAAGTCACCTGAAAGCAGTGCCTCTGCCCTGCCCTCTGGTAGTGAAGCTGGCAGTGAGCACCAGAGCTGTGTGCAGGGGAACAGAATCTGCCTCCAGGTGTAGGTTTGGAGGCTGGGGCAGCTGGAGAAGCAGCAGGACTGGGCTGCCTGCTTTGTCTGCTTGTTTCTACCCTTTTCAGCTCTTGGATTTGGGAGAGGTGTAGTATAAGGGTTTGTCATCACATGTGACTAACCTCCTTTCATGAGAACAGTGCAGAGATGTCTGATTTTTCACCTTGCACACAACAAAACAGTCAAGTGAGTGCTACTGAACATCTTCCCATCCAGCTTGATTGTCTTCTTCCCTCCTGGTGAAGGGAGATCCCTCAGGATAGTTGACAGTGGTGAACATTGTTGGAAAGGGAGAGCAATGAGCTCTGAACCTCAGCATTTTCTTATTCCTTTGTGCCTCACAATGCTCAGCAATGCACGAGAGGTGTGATGTGGACAGGGCTGAAAGCTGTCACCACAGCCCTGGTCTGAGCCACAGCACCAAGTTTCATAGACAGGTTTCATTCCTGGCAACATTTTGGATCACCAGCAAAGCAGATCTGTGGAGAGGTCCTTTCCTTCTGCCCTGCCCTTGTTTCACACAGGCATGGAGCTGCTTGGGCCAGCAGTGAGTTCCAAGCTCCAGATTTGGTTGAGCATGGAGCTCAGAGGCTGGTGGCCCATCAGTTTCCTGCAGCACTTTTTTCTCCATTGCTTTTTTGCAATTCATTCTGCAGGTGATCGTGCCCATCCTGACAAACAGGAAGAATCATCAGGGCTGGCCACGGGTGGTGTCACAGGACATCATACGTCATGTCCACAGCTTGAAAAGTGCTGTCTTCGTGGTGGTTGGCCAAGTGAAAGGCAAGACCTTGCTGCCTCTTCCAGCAGGCTCGGAGGGAATAGAGAACATTGATCTGGAACATGAGAAATTGTGAGTATCACTGCTTGCTGTCCTTTGGTGATCTGCTGATGCATATGCTGTGTTCTGGGCTGCCCTCACCAATCATAGTGGCTTTTACTGTTCACCATTGACCACTACTTGTCCAGACTGACCAGATGAGTGTATTTTGCTCTACCTGCTCTCTATCTTACAAATTCTGTCTCTGGAGCACTATAAGCAGGCAGAAACAGCTCAGAAAGTGACAAGAAGTTGCGAGCACACAGCAAAGCAACAAACTTCATGGAGAAAACAAACTGTGAGCAAAACCTCTGCTGCTTTCCCGTTACCTCTGAATGGGGAGCCAGGGTTCTCCTGCCAAAATTTTTCTGGCTTCAGTTTGCCAGTGCATCCCCTCAGCTGCACTGCTTAGAAATCGTGTTCCCACCTGTTCATGGTTCATGCTGACTGCTTGGTCAGGGCTGTTCTGTCTCCCTTCAAAACTGGATTTATCATATATCTGAAAAAACAGCTACAACTTCCTGCAAGTTTGTGAGCTGTTTGTGGTCCCACACAGAGATTTGAAAAATTTTGAATTTGAAATATTTTGCAGCCTGGAGCGGATTGATAAATCTCTTGTGCATGCCACGGAGTCAGCTATCATAGACTGGAGCTACCAGATCCAGAGAGCACTGAAGAAAGAGTCCTCTGAGCCTCTCCTGCAAGGCAGTAATCCCAACCCCAAGGTGGAACTGGAGTTCTGGAAGAACAGGTACCCTGGGCTGGAGCATGGTGGGCCCTGGTGCTGGCTGGGGTGGAAGGAGCCTCGTAGGTGCCTCTAGCAGAGCTGATTGACCAGTTGCAAAGTGTTGCCTTGGATTTGTGTAAGAACTTGAGGCAATGAGAACTGCTCCCACACATAAAATAATCCTGATCTGCATAGTGCCTCGAGGTCACACGGCAGCTGGTTGCATTTTGACTTAGCCATAGCCCTGGTGACACATCTCTAGGGAAGAGTTTTGGAAGTGCTCTCACTGTTGCAGCTCACTAGGAGCCAGCCACAGCAGTAAGAGCTGAAGGACACCTCTCTGGATCTATCTTCTCAGCCCAAGTAACTTATTTTTGAGGTCTGGGAGATGTCCCACTTCCTAAGAAACACAAATCTGGTTTTTTGCCTTGGAAGAGGTAGTTTCTGTGCCCTGTGCTAGGGGCCGATTAGTGCAGCCACTACCACTGAAGTGGTAGTGAAGGCTAATGAAATTTTCAGCCTTCTCAGAAGCCATCTTTTATTTTTGAAAAAACTACTGACTTTAACAGGCCTGTCAGCAATTTTTTTTATATCTCAGAACTGGTTTTCATAACTCAGCCTCTCCTGGCTGGAATGCAGTAGTCCTCTCAGCCGCTCTTGGAGCATATGTGTCATCAACAGGCATGTGATAGATCTTGATACCCAATGGAGCAACTGATGCTTGCAGATGGGAAGGGGTTTGAGACATTGCTGTCCTTTTATGGCCTCTAGGAAACCCTGCTCCATGCAGCAAAATCTACAGAGCCTGTCTGCACCACAGTTGAACTGATGAGTTGAGCTGATGCTGGCTCAGTTTGTGAGCTTGTAATGTGTCTGTTGTTGCAGGTGTGATGACCTGGAGTGCATTTACAGTCAGCTGAGGACAAGGAAGGTTAGGAACATGATAGAGATGCTAGAGAGAGTTGAGAGCAGCTACTTACCAGCCTTCAGAGCTATGCTCATGGATGTTGAAGCAGGTGAGATAATGATGCAGCTTTGACACATCTGTATGGAAGGACCTCTGGCCTTTGTTCATATCCTAGTTTTACTGGTTTCAATCCTAATGTGTGGGCTTGGTGCTTAGGAGTCCGCTATGACCATGGGGACTGCAACCACATTGCTAGCCCTGTTTTGTTCGAGAAGTTGGTCTGCTTGTGCTTTTGTTTCTAACCTTGGACAAGTATGATCACTGTTCTGTTGAGCCAGACCATTCCCAAGGGTCAGGATGAATGGATTTGGGAATTCACTGTACTGTACTAAAGCAATCACAGTAATCCAGCAGGGCTCATCCAAAATGATATGAAACAAAGTGTATCTTGAGCCTTTATTACATCAGCTCCTGTGGTGTTGATCTGCAAGACTGAAGTTTCTGTACAACAGGACAGTTTTCACAGCCAAGAGAAAGCACACAGGCCTTAGGTTATTTCCCAAGCTTTGACTGCTTCAGTCCCAACCTCTGTGGAAGGGTAGCAGCATTTTGCACTTTGTGATGAAGCCCTTTGGGCATGATGATTTCAGGGTCACCCCTTTGCAGACCTCATTTAAGGGTTGGCAGTGGAGGTAAGGGCATCTCTTGCTTGAGATCCCTGCCTACCTGCGGCCTTCCAAAGCTAAGTAGCTTTTCTCCTTCATTTCTGCATCCACAGCTGCTGCACTTGGGCTTGTTCTCATTTGCTGTAGCCAAAACTTTGCCACCCTGCTGTTATTACAGTACTTTCCATCCTGTTATAGCAATACAAGGGTATTAAATCATTTTTTTTCTTCAATGAGAAGAAAATCCTTACAATGAAGGATTTGTTTTCTCCTGTTAGTGAAACAAAGTTCTACATTTAACATGCTGCTACATGAAGATGGCGAGTGAGTTTTGCTTAGGGGAGTTCAGTTCAGCCAAAAGAAATGCTGCAAATTCCCCTCTGCTGTGAAAACCAGCAGCACCCTGCTGCTCCACTGCCTGTTGCTCACTGTGAGTGACCCTCCATGTTCATCTTCATCTCAGCTGCTCTGTGGCAAGAGAAAATTATTCAGGCTTTGCCAGCTGTGTTCATGCTGACAGATAATAACACTCTTCTTCAAATGGAAATGTTCCTTCTTTTAAGGACATATTACAGTATGCACAGTGTATGGGCAGTGCAGATCATTGGGGCTGGAGAAGTACCCAATGTATAAGGAACCAAGAATTCATTGTCAGTCTAATTAATTCTTTAATAGCCTAATCAAAATAAAAAACATATTTGGTTTTAATACAGTAACAGCAATACTAACTGGCTAATTCGGACTGTAATTGTTCAATCCCATTACAACACAGTTCAGATGGGTGGTGTGCTCTGTGAGCTGATGTCTGTGTCCCTGGGTCTGTGCAGGGAGGTCAGTGTTGCTAGTGGGAGTTTCTTCTTCCTTCATCGTGGATCTGGGGTTATCTTTATATGTGTTTGGGTACTTCTGTCGCTCCTTGTTGGTCTACAGATGTAATTGCATCGTGATCATATGGTGTCATTCATGTTTATGCTCTGTAGGATTTTTCTCAAAGGTAAAACTACACAGATGTACAAAGTCAACTCATGTCTGTGTGGCTGAAAGCTTTGGCTTAACTTGTTGTTGGACAGCTGTGCTGTACAGCCAGGATGAGTGGGGTTGTGGTCACCTGCCTGGCTGGCAGCTGGCTGCTATAGCTAAAAAAAGCTCAGGCCAAGACAAGCCCTGCAAGGCCCCTCAGCCTGTGCTGCATGGCAGGGTCTGCAGGCTGCTTGGAGTGCTGGCAGCAGACATTTACAGCACTCATTTCCCTGCGTCTCATTGAGCAGTTCCAGACCTGGCTTCCATCTCTGTTGGTTATGGCTGTAGATGAGCAGTGGTCCTGGGTCTTCTTCAGCACCTGGGTGTCTGAGTACACATTGTGGTTGATGGGTGGTTTGCACCATGTGTAGGTGAGTCTCACCAGCTCTTCTGCTGCTTCACACAGCTTTGAGTGAAGCCCAGGACATCCATCTGCACCTGATGCCCCTCCGGCGCCATTTGGAGGACATAGAGAGGGCTGACTTCAGCGAGGTGCAGCCACTGCTGCTCCCCCTGCTCCACGTGGTGTGCTTGATCTGGGTCAGCTCCAAGCACTACAGCCAGCCTGCACGCATCGTGGTGCTGCTGCAGGAGATCTGCAACCTTCTCATCCAGCAGGTGCGTGGCTGTCACACTGATGCTTCCAAAAGGAAGTTTTCTAAATATAGTCCCCTCTCTCTTCCTCTCCTCCATCAATCCCTGGCAAAATTATTCTTTCAACCTGGAATATTCAGCGCAAGAAGTGACTCCTGGGTGTGATTTTGCTGTTCCAGGCCGTGGTACACCTATCTCCAGAAGACCTTCTAAAAGGAGAGATGGAAGAGAGCCTGGGCAAAGTGCAGATGGTGCTCAGCATCCTGAATGGATTCAAAGAGGCATTTGAGGACAGAAGGGAAGAACTTCACACCTATTATAAATCAGACAAAGAAGTGAAGGAGTGGGATTTCCATGCCACTATGGTGTTTGCAAGGCTGGACAGCTTTCTGAAGAGACTGGAAATGGTGGAGGTGAGAAAATTATTGCAAGCTTTAAGAAGAGCTTTAAAACCCTAAGTTCATTTGTTAGCACTTTCACTGGGTGCCTGGGGACGGGGTTACTCGCTGCTAGGTCTGCTGGGACTTTGTTTTACCTCATTCTGCCCTGTAAATGATTGAGCTACTCAGTTGTGCTTTTCTGTTCATATTGGTAGGTGTATTTGTTCTTCCAAAGAGTCCTCTTGGGGCCCTTACTCCTGTTGGGCCAAGGAAGTGGGAGTCATTGGGGGCTGTGGATCAAGCAGTGCCATCTCTGAGACCCCCTGTCCTGCTGCCCCTGTCAGAGACACCCTCAAGCTGTGTTCTGACAGGCTGGGAGAGGCTGCCTCTTCCCCTTGGTTCTGTGTGACCTGGGAAGAAGCTCATCATGTCATCACTTCATGTCCTGGTGGTCTGCCAAAGCAGGGTGCTGTGGCTCAGGGGTGTGCCCATTTGCCTATTCAAAGGCAGATTGGGGTTGTTTTTCTCCTCTTGTTCTCTGCAGTGGAACAGAAGGTTTTACTAGTCAAAGTAAGCTGTATATTTTTATGCATTATTTAATTAACTGTACTCAAAATCATTGTGACTGATGTCTGTTTTAAAACTCTTCATAATGATGGTTTCCAATAAGATTTGCTGTGCAGTAAACCAAATTATTCTGGCCAGTGTAGAGATGAATGTTAATAGGCATAGAGTAACTGCAGGTCATCATGAAGACAATATGAGTGACACAGTAATTATGCACTGTAACTCTGCAAAGGCTCTGGGGCACTGTTTGCTCATTGCTTGGTTACTTTGAAAATGGACTACAGGAGAAAGCCATTATGGAGGGTTTGAGCTGCACATGTACTGACATGATGGCAGAGCTTTGCAAGACTGTCCTACACCCCCAGGGACAGAGAAAGGTTGCACAGTGTGCAGTTAGGTGGAGGAGCTGGAAAGGGGTGAGGAGTGAGCTGTAAAATAAAAATTAAAAGCAAAGACACACCAGCCTGTTAATGAGGAAAGCTGCTGTCTCCCTCTCTCTTCTTTCCAAGCAACCCAGTAAGATAAAATGAGGGGCAGAATTTCATGAAGGGTACAGTTACTCTGGTGCACAGGCAGTGTGTGAGCATGTGCAGAGAGGACGGCTCTTCCCTGCTTCATCTCACAGTTTTGCTTTTCTTTTCTGCTGTAAAGCTACTGCCTGGCTGGGTGGCTCTGCTTGCACTCTTGTTGTCTCAGCAGTGCAGGACGGTTCTCAAAGCTGTGAATATTTAGCTGCCAGAGACCTGCAAGATGTAGTTCCCTTGTCTAAAAGCTGTTCATGATGAGCCTGGCCATGGCTGGAGCTGCAATCGCACAACATCTCCCCACCTCTGCTTGGAGGGAGGCACCAGAGCCTGACAATGCCTTGGCATAGATGAGAAGCTCTGGACCAGGGGCTGTCATCCATTCAACAGCCCACATGGGGTGAAGCTCCCTTGCTGCTTAAGGTTGTCTCTGGAGCTTGGGATCAGCCCACTCCTGGTCCTCTGAGGCAGAAGACCAACACCAGTGCTCACTCATGCCCACCAAGAGTCCTACTGAAAGGGAAGGACAGGGTGGGGTTGTGCTGCTGCCATACCTCCTGAAAGGTAGCACTGTGGGATCAGGCCTGCTCAGGAGTGAAGGGTGGGAAGGAAAGAGCTCACTGGCCATCTCAGCAGAGATAGGTCTCCTGTTTTGAATCTGCTCCCTAAATAACCTCAGGAGCACTTTCTCAGCAGGCACTGTGTTTACAGTGACAGCTTCAGCTCCCACTAGGCTGTGAGCAGCCAGTGGTGCCCATGATGATCTGGCTCCCTGCTTGTGCTGCTCAGTGTGTGCCTGGGGAGGTTCCTGCACATGGCAGCAAGTGCAGCTCCCTGTTGGGACAACTGTTCTCATTGTCTTCTGTCAGTGTTATAACCTGTGCGTGTCTCCTTTGACTTTGAAGGATCTCCTGTCAAATGCCTTGGATTTGATGAAGCTGGAAAAGATTGAGTTCAGTGGATTTAAAGGGAAGGCCCTGAGTCAGAAGGTCCTGGACATGCATGAGGAATTCCAGGAGGCATACAAGGTCTTTGCAGAGCGAACCTATGACTGCCTCGACCTGACCAACGTGGTGGGTGCGACACGTGTTTGTTTTCAGAGCAGTGATGAAGAACTGGCCCACATGCACTCCTACTGACTCCTTCCCACCTCTTCCTTCCTTTTGTTATGATCTTATCACTCACTGTGGGGGAAACGCTGTCACTGGGATGCTCTGGTCCTACAGACATTCGGGAGCTCCTGCAGGCCCGTACCTGGCATATCCTGCCACTTCAGGACCTTAGACCAGTGCAGCTGGGATGCCTGGATTTCTGTGCATTTTGCACAATGTTTTACTATAAGTGGCACTTGCTAGGGTGTATGAACTGTACCAACATCCACATTATTTTGTTTCCCAGCTCTCAGTTCCTAGATAGCCAGCTCAGGTAATTTCTGGGGATGCCTTTGCTTGTCTTGCTGCACAGATGATGTCTGGTGCTCTTGGCATTCAAGGATTCTATGTTTAAATAGTCATAGTGCTTTAATTAAAGGATCATTGCCATCCTCTGAGTCATGGCTCAGTGAGCATCCAAGTCCCAGGTGCTCACAGCAGCACAAGCAGGGCACAGCAAGTGAGCCACTGTACTTATGGTCTGCTTGGAAACTCGAACTCCTGGCTTTGACACCAAGCAGTGTGACCTGTGCAGGCTGTGAAGGAAGGGTGGGAATGGAATTTCTCAAAGGATCTGTGTCATGATCTCAGCAGGAGAAATCAGAGATCCTCTGCTTGTCCCATTTGCTAAATTGAGTTGTCAGGACATGGTTAGGCTGCTATGCGCATCCAGAGGAGTGAGTGCTAAAACAAGTGGCCACAGGATAACTCACTGCTGAGAAGCTCCAGTTCCACATTGCTTATGGGACAGCCCTTCATGGTGGTCATCCAGCTGGAAGGAAAAGGCAAAGTCCCTCCTTCTGCCTTGCTCTGAGTTGTGCTGGGATGATGGGCGAGTGGGCTGGTGGTGGGATGCAAGGCTGGTTTGTCCATCCTATGGGTGGTAGGGGCTGTATGGCACAATGAGGGCAGCTTGCACTTCATTTCCTGTAGTTCCCATGAGGTCTCTGCAGTGGGAAGCACAGCCCCAGTGCTGCCTGGGAAGGTCTTTCTTGAAAACTGCTTGCTCCACATCACTCCTTGTTCAGGATAGAGGACACAGAAAGAGTGGTGACAGTGGCTGACTTGGTTTTTGTGATTCCTTGGCCTCTTGAGTCACACTCATTCTTTCAGTGCTTGAGTTTTCCACCCTCTGTTGCTGTCTAGAGACTTTTTTTTTAGCTAAATTGTGACATCTGGTCTTGCTGAAGCTTATTGATGGCAGAAGTAAAGCTACTGCCTTGCACTTTGTTTTTCCAGTTAAGAGACACACAGCCTAATTTTTATGTGCTTTATCCAGATTAGAAAGGCCGAAGCCTTGCAGTTTGTCAAGTCCAGCCTTTGATTTTACTTGTAGGAAAAATAAAACAAGATTTTACTCTTCAGCTTCAAAGGCTTTATTACCTTTTATCAGGACAAGAGAAGCAGTGCCAGAAGACAGTGGAAGTTACAGAAATGAACTGCTGAGGTTTGAAAGACTTCTGGAGTTCACCCAGTCCAACCCCCTGCTCGAAGCAGAGTCAGCTAGAACAGGGTGGTCTCCAGTTCGGTTTAGTATCTCCAAGGGTGGAGACCCCATAACCTCTGTGAGTATTTTCAGTGCTGTTTCACAGCCTCATGGCTTGCTGTTTTGCCTTCCTACAGGATTTTGAGCAAGATGCCTTTGATTTCCAGCAGAAAGTAGAAGACATCGATCGGCGTCTGGGAACTGTTTTCATACAAGCCTTTGATGATGCCTCGGATTTGGAGCACACCTTCAAGGTTTGTTATGATAAGACTGGCAGCTCTGGGGTCTCAGGGCTTGAGGCTCACCCACAATCTGTTAAGCTGCAGAGCTGGCAGGGCGGTGTTTGCAGACAGCTTTGGAAGTATTTCTGCTCTTCCCATTAAGACACAGATTAGTGTGGTTGTTTTTCTTCCCTTTCTTTACCTGCTTATTCACCTCTGCAGCTGATGGAGATGTTTGGGAGCCTTTTGGAGCGGCCAATAATCGCTGCGGATGTTGCTGGCAAATACTCTGACCTTGTCCACATGTTCAGCAGTGCCTTGAGCGATGCTAGGCTGCTCTACTCCAGGCACATACGAGCAGAGCTGGAGCTTGGTGAGTAGAAATTGCTGAGTAAGGCTGATTTATTAGAGCTGGATGAATTTTGGGAGAGGGGAAAATAATTTGTATTTTCTGGGGAAACTGAAAACTGAAAACTTCTAAGCTGCAAAAATGCACAGCCACTGTATCTACTAGTGGAAATGGAAATGCCTGGGAAATACCTCGTTCTTAGTATTAAAGCAAATAATCTACCAGGGTGGGGGGAAGATTTTGTGTGTGTGTGGTATGTAGCTGGGAATGGAGATACTTGCTGAGATTTTCCCCTGTAAGGATGTGACAAGAGTTTTCTTCATCTAACACTGAGTGGGGCTTTGCTCCCGCTCATGTGCTCCTCAGTATGAATGCATGATGTTTCTCTTAATGCAAAGTATGAAAGTGGGGATTTGTACCAGAGGTTTAATCAGCCTTCTCCAGGTTTAGTATTTCCCACATGTGCTATAGCAGAGGTGAATGGGTACAATCCTGGCAGATAACTGGAACCAGACAGAGTTCAGAAGAGACAGCGCTGGTGGAATCTATGCAGGTTAACAAAAGGAGTTGCAGTGATTCATGGAAGGAAGGGTCCATCTTTTGCAGTGTGTTTGAAAGGGGTTGTTCTGTGGGTGTTACACAAGATGGTCAGAAGTAGTGGCTAAACAAAAGTCCCTAGATCAGTGTTTGTGGGGAGGAGGGCTTTCCTCCTGGGCAAAGTCTGCCTCTGTATCAGCTCCATTTCTAACATGAGCTGGGTTCTTGATTGATCAGAGCTATTCTGAGATGCTTGCGTTTAAGGGAGAGGGCTGGGAAATCAAAATGGTTTTATGCATACGAGTTGCTTTTCATGTATCTTTGAGGTTAGAAGGGCAGTGTTTAGTCAAATGCAGTTTCCGTGTTCCCCCCCAGGTTCCCCTGCTGTGCATAAGAACATGCCACCAGTAGCTGGAGCACTGCGCTGGGCTCAGGAGCTGCGAGCACGGATCCAGGCACAGTTTGGTCACTTCAGGCACATCACACGTCTGTGCGTGGCTGTTCCAGCTAAGTTGTTTCGTGACTATCTTGATATCTTTTCTCTAATCAATCTAATTTTCTTTCTGTATCGAACATCCTGCAATGCTTATACTTGAAATATTTCTTAGTCAGAGAGGAGTGAAGTGATAGCACTGGCTCTCTTCAGCTTGCCAACAGTTGGTTTTTAAGGAACTTGTTAGCTGAATTTGTTTGGAAATGGTTAATAGGCACAGTAGTGGTTAGTGGGCTTTTCAGCTGTGGTTCTAGGTTGCAATTGCACATTGGAACCTTTTCCCCTACAATCCTGCTCTGTGTGTGCTCCAGTACCTCCCTGGGAGCAGCCCAGGCTTAGACTGCAAGCCCCAGTTCTGATATCACCCAGTGGCGGGCAGAGAGATGCTGGGTCAGACTCAGCTAGGATGGGTTGGTGGAGGTGAGTTTCAGGTTGGTGAACACACGAGGACTTGTCCTGGGCACTGACAGAAAACAACTTGCTCAACACCAAACAAGGGAGAGATCTCACAAAACCAAGGAAAGAAACTATGCTGAGATATTTTTCACCCCAAAGTTTGTTCTTGTGGGTCTTTTGGAGAGAGGTGGTCTCACGCTTGCGCTGCCAGACCTAGTGGCACTATGTGTAGCTTCAGCATTCCTGAAACAATGCATAAAAGCCCCATAAGTAAAGCTGTGTTGGACCTAAGATAATTGAAGGTACCCTGGGAATTGTGTGTTGTAGCTCACCAGAACAGCTTTACTTGTGCTAGGGGCTATTCTGAGTAAATGAATCCAGGTTTTTAATGTGCTTGTCCAAAATATGCCATCTCCATCACTGTCTAATATTTGTGGTCTTCTCTCATCTTCATTACCATTATATGTCTTTAAGTGCAAGTCATTCTGCAGCAGTAAAGACATCTCTGAGGTGAGACAGGCTCTTGGACCATCCCCAGCACAGTGCCCAAGTTAGCACACACATCTTGTTTGAATCCAAATGGCGAAGTTTGTAATCCACGAAGAAGGACCCAGATCTGCATTTCACATTGATTTTCTTTCCTCTGTTTGGAGTGGTTAATAACATGCCTGCAGCAGTGGTGGTGTGATTCTGTTTCCTACAATGCAACTTGAAAGAAGGAAAGGATTAAAATAGAAGAAAGTTGGTTTTGCTGGGGCTTGCTCAATGCTTGTCCAGCAGTGTCCCTGTGCTTTCAGCTGAACTTGTAGTAGGTACCAGGTGTCCTTTCAGCTCTCTGTGAAAGTGCTAGGTTTTAAATGAATCTGTTTTTTATCAAAATACTCTCCAAAATCAACAACTGTTTTCAGGAAGCCTTGGACTTGGGATAAAATTCTTATCAGCATTACTTGGTTGGCTGCCTCCATGGGTGGCTGGAGTTCTGCCTCCTGCAGCGTGGGGTGCTTTTTCCCCACTCCCATGGTTCGAGGGGCACAAATCTGGCACTACAAATATCTGTGTCCAACAGGAGCCACATGCTGCTCCTTTCTGAGCCTCTTTGGTCTTAGAAAGTGCTGACTGGTAACAGACAGTTGCCATGCTCTGTGCAAGTGCAGTGTGCAAAACTGGGAGTGTTGGACATGTTAAAAAGGCCAGCCTTGCTCCAGGTGCACTGATACCTACTTCCCCTCTGATGTGTGGTTCCTGTTTTGCAGTTTGCCATACAAACACTTGAGAGGGATTGTCCAAGCCCTGCTCACTCTTTGTGCAGCAAAACAATTTTGTGTGAGGTGGTGGGGTGGAATGATCCCCAGTCATCTAGAATCTGTCCTACAAATCTGTCCCTACAAAACGGGAGGATGAGCTTATGAATTTAGGAAGGGGTAAATACAGACTGCAGCTTTGCAGAACTACATGTAATGCTAAGTTCATCTGTTTTGCTACCAGCTGCCTGGACTCTACTGGAGGAAGAACAGTGTTGGAGAGGTATGAAGAAATGCTCCAGTTGCTCGACAGGTGAGTGGTGGTGCAGGCATGCAGGCAAGGCTGTAATTGTACAAAATGATGTTCTCCTCCATGCTACCTATCAGTGTGCTTGCCAGTTTAAGGCCTAGGAATGTTCCTTCCTAAGCCAGAGAGGGTTTTCTGATGAGAGGAGGAATCCTTTTGCTGTATGCCACAGTCTTTCTGTGATGCCTTGCAATGGGAAGCTTTCCTGGGAGGAGCCTAGCAGAAGCTAGTACAGAAGCTGGTACAAGCTTCTACTGGGTGTAGAAGTTGCTATGGTTGACAATCTGGGTTAACCAGAAGTTGAGCTGCTTTTGTTCATTCCCACAGTGTATCTACACTGCCCGTAATTGTATTTTCCACAACTCAGAGTGGAATTTATTATCACGGAGTTGGTATCTTAAAGTTTGATGTTAAATCTGAACTGGTCCCTTGTGAAGTGACAGCCTCCACAGCCAGGATTCATCTCTGCAGGGCCTGCTCTTTCTTGGTCAGCAGTGCAGGTAGCCGAGACACAGGATCCCTGGGAAACACAGGGCAGGTGGAGACAGCCTTGGTCCTGATGATCAACCCCCCCAAAGAAACCACTGAGTAACTATGATGCATCCTTTCAGAAGGGAGCAGACCAATGGGCAGATCCTGGGTGACTTCAACAGAGATGTTTTCTGGATGACGTTTTCCAGAGCTCTCAGGTGACAGCATGATTCAGAAGAGACTTTGCTGTTTGGGTGGTTGTTCACATCCTTGTCGTGTGAGATAATAGGACCCTGCTTCGGTCTTCAGAGGTGTCACTGAGTTCTCCATGAGACTGATGGTTTCTCACTTCTCTGAGATAAGTGAGTGCAATGATATCCAGCCCCAGGGTTTGTATGGGTGTAGACACCTGTCCTGCTTAGAAACATTGGAAATGCCCAATTTCCACAGTTGCTTACCAGTTACTTCTAGCCAAACGCCTTAGAAATCTGTCTCCAAATCAGTATCCTCTGCTGAAAGTGGTACTTAAGTGCTGTTTGTCCTCCTGATTTGATACTGTTACTGGTTTTTTGGGTGTTTGTGTTCGGAATCAAACTAATTGTGGAAAAGCTGTGAAAGGTTTTTCTCATCCTTCATGTTCAACTCTCAGAAGTGTGCCTGGCTTCGTCTGCTTATACACCTGGTCTGCTGGCTAAATAGCCACGTGATGAATGTGGTTTTTTTCCTGCAGATATCAAGAAAAGCTGTACATAAACTGGTCCCAGACAGTCTCTGAAAAGTCACAGTACAACCTCACTCAACCGCTCATCCGGCGAGAACCAGAAACCAAACTGCTCACAGTCAATTTTGATCCCCAGGTAAAAACTTCTGCCAGCTACCTTTCCTGCCTGTCTGCAGGCATCTCTTCCTGCTGGGCTTTTTTTTTTTTCTCACTGGGCTCTAGTATAGGAAGGTGATTGGATAGATTTGGTATTAGATCTGTTCTGCTGACATCCATGGATCCCTTCTATGATGAGTAACATAAGTATGCCACTCTGTTTCCTCTGTCTCCAGAGAAAATAACAGGATTGAGGTTTAAGCAGAGCCAATTCTAGTGAAAATCAGTTATGGGAAGTAGCAGGGTACGCAGGTGCTTAAGTGGTGTCAGCATCTCCAGACTAGACTTGGTACTGGTGTGAGGAGTGCTGGAGCTTGAGCTCCAGAGTTTAGTTCATGTTATGTGCATATGAGCTCTGGGCTTCCCAAAAGGGTATAGTATAACCCAGGAAAGCTTTATTTTGTTACAATAGCGTTGTGGCTGTTAGATTCTTTTATTGAACTGCATGAGGCTTAGAACAGATCTAGGGTCTTTTTCCTGTACCCTAAGATTTCTTCTAAAGCCTGTCTTGAGCTTTAGGTGAACGGACCATTCACCTTGCCCAAGGTAGAATCTGGGATCCAAACCATCGGAGTGCATAGATGGACTCAGATTTTTCTGGGGCCTGGTGGAAGCCAGTAACTGGGAAATGTAAAAGTGCCGTTTAATGGGAGAAGCTAACTCTCAGGTTCCTGGGGCACATTGGCACCAAAATCTTCCCACTTTCCTGGCTATGCTGCAGTTTTAGTGTTTAGGTTTTAAGTGTTTAGATTTTACAGCTCATTCAAACTTGGCCCTCAGTCAAAGGATTTGTCTATCTCCTTGGAACCTCCTTTCTAAGTTGGGAGCCAAGTGGCTTCGGGATGTTTTTTACCCTTCACCTTGGGATTTGGAGCCTGTGATGTACTGAGCACGCCTTCTCTCATCTCTTGTGCCAGTCTTCAAGTACTGCTGCTCTTCTGTTCTTTGCTTCCCACAATGAGGACAGTCTGACGTCCCTGGATGCCAGTTAAGCTCCTTCATTCCCTCCAGAGTAGATGGGAGCACCTCACTTTGCCTCAAGGGATGTATTTGCAACCTTCCAGCATGGAAGAGTCTTTGAGAACTCACCCTTCTTGGAAGAAGGGGAAAGGAGGACTGTATTTTCAACTCTCTGTTGGGCACATCCCAGGCCCAGACAAAGAAGAAGGGAGGGAAACTTGTCTGTATCTCACTTGCCCTCTTGCTCCTTCAGCTCTTCCAACATGTGCAGTTCCTGGAGCACTTTACCATACTAGCTACTAAATGTAGTGAAGATTTTTAGTATTAAAAGTCATATATTATGCTGGAAGACCTTACTGTTCCCCTTGTTGCAGGCTTGCATTTATACTGGGTTTATAATTGAATAAAACTCATTAATCCAAACAGTCACTACTCAAACTGGGGCGGAGGGAGGTATCCAGAAGGCTTTGCTGGTAGGTGGGCACACTGAAATAGGAGGACTTGACTTGCTAGGTTTGGGCCATGGTGTTTGTTTTTTATGCCAGTCAACCTTACCTGGTGTAGGGATCCTGCTTTGGCAGGGGGGTTGGACTCGATGATCTCTGGAGGTCCCTTCCAACCCCTACGATTCTGTGATTCTGTGATTCTGTGATTCCTGTGAACCAACAGAACTGGAGTCTGGTCCATCTTTCCCTTAGATAACTGTTTGTTAAGCTCTCAGACAGGAATATTGCTGAAAAAGTATTGGTGAGGATTGCTAAAAGAACCAGAGTTCATCGTGGCTTTTAGGGGCTGCCTGAAGTTCACTTGCTTTTGGTGGTTACCACAGCTGCCTGTCTTTGATTGGAAAGAGAACTGGTGACAGAGATCAGTGGAAGACAGATAGAGTACAGACTAGGAAGTGTCCAGATCTTTTCAGAACATGCTGATTTCTCAACAAAATAGCAGGAAAACCCTAAAATGTTCAGACACTGGAGAGCGTATGCTGGGTAAATGGAGAGGATTGCTCTGTGTTCAGCTCTCTGCCTTGGTTTTCCAGTTGGTTTCAGTGCTGAGAGAGGTGAGCTACTTGTCTGGCAGCCAGATGGGAAGCATCCCACCAACAGCAGCAGAAATCTATTCTGCCAAGGAATCGTACCGACAGATGGTGGCCAATTTGGAGCTAATGGTGAACAGATACAACAAGATCCTGAAGACAGTCCTGGAGGTTGAATACCCTCTAATACAGGAGCAGCTGCGGGATATTGATTTCAAGCTGAAAGAGGCAGAGGAAACATTGAACTGGAAGATGGAGGGTGAGCTAGCTAAGCATTGGGTAATGTGAGCTTATACACTTGGGTCTTGTCAGATTCCCCCTTGTACCCAATGTCTGTCACCTGGTTCCCACCTGCACTTCTCAGCCTGCACCACAACAAGGGTTGGTGAGATGAAGGGCAGCCCCCAGCTTGCCTGCTGCTTTTCCTGTTCCCTTACTTTGCTGGCCTTGTAGATGGGATCCTGCTCCCGTTGGATTCAGACTGGAGAAGGCCAGACTTGGGTTTGTAAAAGCTGGCAAGGCTGAGGTTGAAGTCTCTTTTGCTGCCTGTGCTAACCACCCAGTGCTAGTCCAGGCAGCCCACGTGTAGCTGTGTGCCTGTGTACCTGGGGCACTGCTTTCTCCCAGTTTGCAGAGAGTGGGGACCTTTGGCCCGGCCATCTGGCGCTGGAGTGGGCTTGTCCCAGGGAGAGGCAGAGCCCCCTTGGTAGCTTTTCCTTAAGGATGAAGTACTGCAGCTGGAGTTGGGTTTTGCATGACTTTGGGAGATGATTTAACTAGTGTTCTTGCTTGATCAGTTTTAACTGCAAGGCAAAGCAGAGGAAAACAATTTGTTTCCTCTTGGTGAAAGCAAACTGCTCACTGGTGGGATATATATTTCTGTCATCAGGCTTGTGGTATGAACAGGAACAAATGTCCTCCCTCGAGTACATGCAAAGCAGAAGTGCTCATGCTGAAAAGCTCTATTCAGAGAGCTCCACTGCACAGTAAAGATGGAGAGATTTTCCTGCAGATGAGCCTGAAGTTTTCTGCATCTAAATGTAACCCTTGCTGGTGCCTGAGACCACGTTGTGGGTGCAAAGTCCCTGCTCCAGTCATGGTGGCAGGGTTGTTTAGCCTGCTAACTGTGCTATGGTTTGCTGGGGTGGGATGGAGCTCACAGTGGCTCAAGATAGGAAGCCGCTGTCAGTTGACATAGTAAGTCTTGCAAGTAGTGATGGGTGAGAAATATATGAGACCTTAAGAAAAAAAATGTCAGAGGCTAATCTTAAAGGTGTGTGAGAGGTTGGCCCAGCAGCTCTGAAAACACAGTCGTCTTATTTCTGGCCAGGTGTCTGGGACCGTATCTCCGTGGTGATGGATGGTGTCCATGACCTCGAGCAGAGGATACAGAAAGCCAAAAGCAACGTTGAGGAGATCCAGAGCTTTGTGCAGTCATGGGGGTCACCCATATTTGAGAGGAAAGATGGGAAAAAGGAATCACTGCTGAACCTGGAGGACTGCCAGGACCGGCTGGAGAAGCGTTACAGCCTGGTCCGAGAGTCAGGGCTGAGGATTCATTTGCTGGTGAAGGTGAGAGGGGTTGGATCCCCAGGGATGTGTTGTCACTGTAGTTTCTCTGTGTTTCTCCCCTCTATTGAAGTTATCCATAGCTGTTTCACCTTAAAATTAACTCTCTTAACGCCTTTGAAAGTTTTAGGCAGTGTTAATTGACAATACCACTGATGATTGAGTTGGTATGGCTGTGTGGTGGGGGTGATGCTGGCTGGACATTGCTGGAAGCACAGCTCAGGACAGGAATGAGGGCAGCCGTAGCTTATTGGAGGAGTCGTGGCTGTTGTGGAGCCACTAGAGGGGAGTCGTGTATCAGGCTTCAGGGTCCTGGATAGATCTCCCTTCAAAATATTTACCTGAAAATACAAAGGCAGCTGGCTGCAGCTGACCTTTCTGTTTCAGAATTGTTGTCCCCTGAGGAAGCAGGAGGTGATGCTCATAGTCCAGGGAGAAGCTAAGTGACAGGAAAAAAGCTGCTGTCCAATACTTTGGAGTTTTCCACTGACATTGTCATTGCTGAGAGTTTTCTTTGCAGTGCAGGAGAAAACCCAAAGTTCTGCTTCTCACCTTCTGGAGTGATGTGCTTTGTGTGGTGGGCACAGCACCTTGGCCTGGAGAGCAATGGGTTTTAGACCCAAACCACTCTTGAGGGTCTCCACCTGGCCTTGGGCTCTGGAGAGAGCTGACTGACCTGCTTGGGACACCAAGCTCTTGCTGCTCACCTTGCCTTGCTATCTGCAGGCAGTCCTGGATCTCTCACCCATTTCTCTGCACACTAAACCAGGATGAGGATTTTGTTCTGCTGCTGTAACAAGCTCAGCCCCCTCCAGCTACCACCCAAGAGATGAGGGCACCTCCTGTGGTAGCCAAGGAGGACATGGCCTTGTGGTCATAGCAGGAGGGTTCACTAAAACATCAGCAACAAGGGAACTTTGTTCAGCATGGTAAAGTCAGAGATGCTTTCAGTCAGCTGTTAGTACTGAGCTCATTCATATGAGAATCTCTTTCTTCTAGTGTCAGCTCTCTGCTGCTGACAGTTTGTTTGCAAGGGGCCAGAGCCCTACTTTGCCCTGTTAGGAGCTCAAGCACTTAGCTGCAATGCGTTAAACTGGGAAGCAGCAACTTTGGGTTGGCTACTAACCCAACTGGCAGTGTATGTTCTCCCATGCACTCTCATGTGAAATACATCTGAGGCATCCCCTAAGCATGCCTGATGGCTCCATGGCGATGGACAGAGTAGGCTGGTTTCTGCTCTCTGCAGGCTGGACCTTGTTGTTGAGGCTGTGACTCTTGAGAGCCTCCTTGGGAGAAAGAGCACTCAGAGGACATTCCAGGGCTGGGGACCCAGTCCCAGTGGAGCCTGAAAGGCTGCTGAGAGGAGCAGGGAGTGGGCACACAGCCTGGCTTTGTGGGGGTGCAAGGAGGAAACCCAGGAAGGATGAGTCCTTGCTGTGGTTCAGTAAACCCTGAATTTCATGGCTGGGAGCTGACCTGGAGGAAGGGAGCATAGCAAGATGAGGAGGGAGGCTGTTAGCAAACCCTTTGTTTTGTCATCCCAACCATTCTCTAGTTTTGTTGTTTAAAAACCTTTTCTTGAATCTGAAAGCTCTTTGATCTTTTTGAGATGTCCATTTGTAGGACAAATTTTAAGCTGTTTCAGGTGACAGAGCAGTTTCTGACAGAAGTAGTCACCTGTCTACTTGGGTGTTTAGTAACAACTATCTGGTTTCCAGGCCCTCCACAAAACTTCTATCCATGTGTTTACTGTCACGTATCCTTAGCTGTGAGCAGCTCTCTTGCAGGACAGGCTCAGCCCTGCTGAATTTAAAGGTGTCTTTTTTTCTTCCAGGAAAATCAGAACCTCTTAACTGCAGACCCAGCATCTGATGTCTGGAAGGCCTACGTGGATTATGTAGATGAGATAATCCTGGATGGATTCTTTACTGCCATTGAGTGCTTGCTCAAGTACCTCCTGGAAAACACAGGTAACAGTTGATTCCTTTCTTCTGGCCACAGTGTCTGCTTCAGTCTCACGTAAGGGAAGTTTCCTGCTCTTCCTTGCATAGAGCCATGCAGTGGAGTCGGTGGGCTGTGCCCGGGGGATGGGGTAGATGACTTTTCTCTCTCTCTCTGATGGGGATTGCAGCATTTGAATCCCTTGCGTGCAGCAGAGATGAGATGCACAGGATGGGGCTGAAGGAAGAAGCATTTCAGGAGGTGTCCTTTGCTGTTTGCTGTTCTGTACTTTCCCTTGTGCCTAGAAGTTGCTCTTTTCCTGCCTTTCTGCTGTGCCTCTTGTGCTGTCTACAGCAACTCCAGGTTGGGTGGTTGCCTCCATCTACTGGTCACTGGAGCAGTGCATTGCACAGGAAAGGGATGGAGAGGACAGTGCACCATTCGTAGGGACTGGACAGATTAAATTGAGGAGTCATCCCAAGTCTGTACTACAGCTCAGATATCGATCCTCTCCTGCTCTTACATTTACAAAGCATCAAGGTTATGCCATCTTTGACTTGTGGGCAATCTCAAAAGCAGATTCTGTTGCTGAAAGGCAAGGAAGAAACTCTCAATCCTCAGGCATCAGGCCAGCTAGGAGATGAGATGGTTCAGGGGTCACTTCCATCAGACCTCCTCCCTAAGAACACTGTGGAGGTGCAGTCAACTCTGCTGCAAAAATCTTGTGTTTACCTAAAGCACGTTTCCAAAAATGCTTCCCCTTGGATGTGAGGGACGCTGAGTTGGGAATAGAAATCTAAATGGTCTTGTTAAAAACGCACACGTAACTTCACATTTGAATTTGGCTTCCATTTCCAGTTGCTGTCATCTTTTTTTTTTTTTTTAATGCCTTTCTCCAATAAACCAAAGTGCCTCTTGGTTCCTGATGTTTTTCTCCTCTGCAAGTACTTGTGCCTTGTAATTGTTCAGCTCTCAGACTCCCTTTTGATTAGCTAAAGAGCCTGGTCTCTAGAAGGCTTCATTCCACAACATTTTTTTTCAACCCTTAAATCATTCTTGCCTCATCTGTTCTCCAGTCTGATCTGTGGCTACCGGAAGATTAGCTGGCTTGCTTGCTTTTTCTCTGTGCTGTTTGCAGGCACAAGGTCACAGGACCCTTGGAGTGGGTGTCTATGGTCACATCTGCCAGTGTCCTTCCAGGGCACAACACGTGTGTTCTGTGGTGGATGTTAGTGGCGACTCAAGGTCATTTCTCTCAACCTGAGGAAGTTGCTGATGTCTCTGTTCTTCCTTACCAGATCCCAAGGCAGGGCTTGCCCCCCTGTTTGAAGTGCAGCTGGATTTAGTGATCCCAGATTTGGTTTTTCGTCCCTCCTTGGACCCCGGCACAAATGATGGCTTCTATGACATGATGGAAAGCCTTCTCAATGACATCTACAGGATCTCCTCGCTGGTGCCCAGGCTGGCCAGACACAGCGGCTTCCCCCACTACCAGGTCTGGTGGCTGAGCTCTGCCCGGTGCCCTGCGGCAGCACGGAGGCCCCTCTGTCACTGTGCTCTGCTTCCCTCCCCTAGGCTGACATGGAGGACATGGCTGACCTGGCCGACATGCGCCACGACCTGATGGGCCGCGTGCAGGCTGTGATGGCAGCCTGCTGTGAGCACCGCAGCAGCTTCGATCGCTACTCTTACCTCTATGGGGATGATAGAAAGGAATTCTTCCGCCAGTTCCTACTTTATGGGCACATCCTCACCGCTGCAGAAATCGAGGCTCATGCAGAGGATGGGGTCCCTGAGACACCCCCTACCCTCGAGCAGTTCAGGGAGCAGATTGACTCCTATGAGAAGATTTATGAGGAGGTGAATCGCATCGAGCCCATCAGCGTCTTCCACAGCTGGATGAAAGTCGATGCGCGGCCTTTCAAGGCATCCTTGCTGAATGTAGCTAAAAGGTGGAGTTTGTTGTTCAAGCAGCATCTCATTGACCACGTCACACACAGGTGAGAGCTGTTCCCACCTCCTCTCTCCAGCACCTGCACTGACGAAAATGAGTTTTCTCTTGCCTTGACTGGACATTCAGCACTTAACAAGTACAAGAGCAGGAGTAGGAGGGCCCCTGCTGTGTGTCAACTCTACCACATGCCCTGCAGCTTCCATCCCATGGTCTCTGCTGGGAGCAGATACTGCTGAGTGGGTAAAATGGAAATAGCTCTGTGGACTTGGTACTCTTGATGTCCTACATGCAGATCCTCCCAGGACCTGCTGTATGGTTTTAGGTGGGATGTCTGTTTGTCCATTTGTCCTGATCCAACTGTTCTGGCAGTCATGAGGAGGTAGCTTCAAGGTCACAAAAGGGGGGAGTTCTCCAAACAAGTTTTGAGGTCATGTTCTCCTTGCTCTGAGTAGCTGCTTGGTTACCAGCTTTGTGCAGGGTGATGCATCAGGTAATTTATTTCAGCAGTTGCAACTGAAGGCTATTGTAGCTCTTGGATACAAGACCATTGCACGTGGTGGATGGTATGACCTCATTGTGGTAGTTTCACCCTGATGAGCAGCTCAGCTTCACCACACTGCTCTCTTACTCCCCTCTCTCGAATGAACAGGGAGAGAAAATATGATAGGAAAGGCTCAAGGGTTGAGGCAAGAACAGGGAGAGTGCTCCAAACTACCATCATGAGCATGATTGCACAGGGAGATCTACTCCATGTGGTGCTCATGGGCTGCAGGGGGACAGCCAGCTGCTTCGTGGGCCTGTCCTGTGCTGCAAGTTTCTTTTGCTCCATGCCTGGAGCAACTCCTGCCCTCCTTCTGCACTGACCCTGGGGGCTACTGGATTCTCTCTGTGCATTTTAGCACTTCTATCTCTGCTGCTGTGTAGCAGTTTTCCCTTTTCTTCATTCTGCTCTCCCAGAGCACAACCAGCATTGCTTACTGCTCAGCATGGGTCCCTTTTGGAGCAGCTGGAGCTGGCTCTGTCTGACATGGAGCAGTCCCATTGCAGTCCCCTTTCTACCAAACCCTTGCCACATAAACCTAATACGTGTTCTTTTCAGGACTGTGACTTTGATAATTTCTATGCCAAGAGCTTTTTATATAGTTTTACAACCAGGCAGTTAGGAGCTCTTGCTTGAGAGTCCTTGACTCAGCAGTTTAGTCTTCATTAGGTGAAGAATTTAAGAACACATATTGGCCCAGTGACATCCACAGAATATAAGCAGGTGCTTAACACTGTTTTGAGAACAGAAGCATGGCGGTGCTGGAAAAGACCAAAGATGCAGGAGCTCATCATGCCTCTGCTGACTGTGCCCATTAGCAGGCAAGAATAAGAACGAGGTAAAGCTAGTAAAGAAGCTTCCCCCACGTTCTCTTCATTGTGTGTTTATCTTTACACTGTATAGCTTGACTGACCTTGAAGAGTTCATAAAAGTTGCTGATGAAGGACTGAGCAAAAAAGTTGAAAAAGGAGATTATAATGGCTTGGTGGAGATTATGGGTCATCTCATGGCCATTAAAGAAAGGCAGAGTGTCACTGATGCCATGTTTGAGCCCCTGAAGCAAACCGTGGAGCTGCTGAAGGCGTATGAGCAACAGCTGCCTGAGGAAGTCCATAAGCAACTAGAGGTGAGTGAGAACTCATAAACAGGAGTTGTCAAAGAGAATGTGACCTTAATAGCATTGCAATAATATTTCAGACCCCACTCCCAGTCATTAGAGGGCCTTACTGGATAGTGTTTTGCTATTGTGGGATGTGCCTGGATAACTCTAAATTTTGGAGTTCTATTGAGATTTTCTTTTAAGGCAGAGATTAAGCCTTTTGTTATGTATGAAAAACATAGAATTGCCTGCTCCAACTCCCAGCGATTACTTTTGAAAAAATTAATGCATTTTCAAATGCATCTGTTAATTAGATTGAATTATAATTGTTTTTAAATAAGCCAGTTCTTGGCAACTGTGGAGATGGGGAAGATAATGTTGGCAGAGGATTTGCTTTCTCAAAGGACTTCAGTCCTCCTCTGGGTCTGTAAAACCAGATCTCCCTGACTCAGAGGATATCACTGGGAACAGGTTCTGAAAGTGTTCTGAACCTTTACTGACTCTGATTGAATTGGTTTTCTTTTGGGAATTCCTTTTGCTTCGGTGAAGGGGACCATGAGATGAAGGTCAGAGAACATTGTGAGGTACCCAGCCAGCCCTGGGGGTAGGAGGGAATTCTTCTGTGGGTGCCCCATCCATCCAAGGCCATGGAGGGGCCCTGGGCAGCCTGAGCTGGTGGGGGCAACCAACCCATGGCAGGAATGGGGCTGGGGGGCTGTAAGGTCACTTCCAACACAACCATGCTGTGATTCTATGATCCGATCTTTTTACAGTGGAGAAGTGCATGGCTATGGGCCAATGGATACCCTGTGGTCACTGAGTGCTGTGTGCAGAACCCAGGGCTGAAAGTGGGATTTTTTTTTGAGATTTCCTGTCTTACGCACCTGTGTAGCAAAGACTCCCGTTCACTGATGCAGGCTCAGGTGGCAGCTGAGTGGGGTTTGGCAGTTCTCTGGTTTCCTGCTTTTTCCTTCAGATGCAGGAGAGAACAAACTAATTGTATTCTTTCTGGCAACACGGAGTTGAATGGTTGAGTCACTGCCATATAGGGTGGGAAAACCAGGAATGAAGTGCTCTCAGTGCCTCTCTCTCTATGGCTGAGCTGGGCTGGAGCTGGTGACAAGGACAAGGAAGCAGCTCCGTGTGTGCACTGACAAAGCAGAGCACTGGGATTCAGGGACAGCAGAGCCCTCGGCCAGTATTGGTGTCTGGGCTGAGAACGGGCCCAAAAAGCCTAATGAGAAGAAATACATCCCCTTCAGAGGGAAATCCCAGGTACAGCTGGGGGGGGTTGTCAGCAGCACTGTGTGCCTACAGCTTGGCTGCAGACCTGAGAAAGGAACCAGACTTATTTAGCACCAATTTTATATACACAGGCTGGAGGGATTTGCCCCAGAGTCCTGCTTCTCAATTAGCTCTAAAAATCCATCTGATCTGATGAGCTGGCACAGACAGCCCATCCTCCTGCCTTCGGCTGCTCACAGCAGTCTCTGGGTCCTGCTGGGCTCAGTTTAGCAGCAGTGTTCTTTCTCAAGTATTGAGCCATCGTGGGAGTCCAGAATTTCACATGGGGCCCTTTTTTAAATTATTGAAAATACTTTTGTGATGAGAGCGGCTGGTTGTAAGGTGTCAGTCCTCAGTATTCTTCAAAACTCTGAACACCTAGTTAAGTTTTATCCCAAACTGTGTGTTTTATATCACGGGAATACTTCCGTACAACTTACGACGCAGATTCAATGGCTGTTTGGGTTTATCAACACACAGATCAGATATGCCATCTATCAGATTTCTAATACACCCTACCAGTGTTTAAATTTTGCTTGCAGGAGCTGCCAGAAAAGTGGAACAATATAAAGAAGCAGGCGATAGCTGTGAAGCAGCATGTGGCTCCTCTGCAGGCAAACGAAATGGCAGCTCTGCGCAGGAGCTGTGCGGCCTTTGATGCTGAGCAGCACAGATTTAGGGAGAGGTTTCGGAAAGAAGCGCCATTCAGGTAAAGGCAAACTGCAGCATCACATGAGCCCTAAGGAATAGAGCTTGATGAGGTCATCTCTGAGTGTCTGTAGCCTTTGCATACATTTCCTACCTGCTCACAATGTTGTATCTCCAACACCTGGGGTGTTGTGGTGTTGGGAGCACTGTCCAGAGCTAGCAAGACATTGAGCCTGGGTGCTGAGTGCATGGTACTGCTTGAAAGTGGTGTCAGCACTGCCATGTGGAAGCACCATCAGTGCCTACTACAAATGTTTAATTTCTGCTTTGTCTCTTGGAGGTACCATTTGTTCTATGTTTTCTTCAGAAGTTGTTACAGTAATATTTCTTTCTAGGTTTGATGCTGAAAAGCCTTATCGGCTGCTGGATGCAAAGAACATTGAGATTAAACAAATGGAGTCAGCCATGACCTCGATTTATGAATCAGCTGCTCTGTTTGAAGTCATGGTGCCAGATTACAAACAACTGAAGCAGTGCAGAAAGGAGATGTGTCTTCTCAAAGAGCTCTGGGATATGATCTCGGTTGTGAACAGCAGCCTTGAGGACTGGCAGACCACCAAATGGGTGGATATTAATGTGGAAAACATGGATCTCGAGTGCAAAAAGTTTGCGAGAGACATTCGAAATTTGGATAAAGAAATGAGGGCATGGGGTGCTTTCACAGGGCTGGACAGCAGAGTGAAGAACATGCTGACGGCCCTGAAAGCTGTAGCAGAACTTCAAAATCCTGCTATTAGAGAAAGACATTGGGGTCAACTGATGCAGGTGACGGGTGTGAAGTTTGTGATGGACTCTGACACCACGCTGGCTGATCTTCTGAAACTGTGCCTGCATAACTATGAGGATGAGGTTCGTGGAATTGTGGACAAAGCAGTGAGAGAAATGAGCATGGAGAAGGTCCTGAAGGAATTAAAACTGACCTGGAGCAGCATGGAGTTTCAGTACGAGCCTCACCCACGGACAAACATCCCATTGCTGAAGTTGGACGAAGAACTCATTGAAATTCTGGAAGACAACCAGGTGCAGCTGCAGAACTTAATGACATCCAAATGCATTGCTTTTTTCTTGGAGGAAGTATCTGCGTGGCAGAGGAAACTGTCCACTGTGGACTCTGTCATTTCCCTCTGGTTTGAAGTGCAGCGTACGTGGTGTCACCTGGAGAGCATATTCATAGGCTCAGAAGATATACGGATGCAGCTTCCAGACGTAAGAAAGCCCAAGTCCCTTTTTTTTTTTTTTCTGTTGGGAAAAGGTTGAAGAAGATCCTCTGTGATCTGAAATGGGGTTGTCTATAATGCCATGTTCCCCAAAGTGGGACTTTTCTCCAGCTGCCTTTCTTTTGGCAGAGACTCTGGTAGTGATGCAGTAGTTTCCCTAGCCCTGCCCGGGGATGGTTTTGAATTGTAGGTTGTGCCTGAGCTGAAAAGCTAATTTTCACTGTAATGGAGCAAATACAGAGACTGGAAATACTAGGGACTGAGTGCAAGGGTGGTAGTCCCGTTTGGTGCTGCAGGTGGGTTCCCTGCTTATTTGGAGGATAGGGGACCAAGGTAATAATGGAAATGCTGCAAGACCTCCAAACAGACCTGGGCTAAGCAGCTCTGGCAGCATCTGCTTCCATGCCTTCAGTGCTGTTGCAGGGTGAGAGCAGTTGTTCACTTGCTTCAGCAGCTGGAGCACACTTGTCATTGGTGACCTCCTTGGGGTGCCTGTAGAAGCCCACCTTCCAGCCTCGCACCAGCTTCTATTCGTTACTTAGAAAATGTTCCAGTCTGGTTCTTGGCCCTGCTGGACCGCTTGCATCCATGCTGAGGGATCTCCCTTTGCATGGGCTGGAGTTGGCAATGTCCCCACTGTCCCCATCCACACATGGTGAAGCCAGGGTCTGTCACCTCAGGTGGGTGTGCACAGCCCAGTGTTGTCCTGGTGATGCACCACATTGGTGCTGTCCCCTTGTCCTACTCTGTATGGACTGTTACTCCCACAGCTTTTCTTACTGGGCAGTATAGACAGGTCCTAACAACCAGAGCCATGGAGGCTGTACCATGTGTCAGCATGCTGTTAATATCTGGCAGCTCTTTGATGGCGCATGTGAAATTGCTTCATGCTGTGATCTGCATCCTGCTGGGCAGCTGTCTGCATCTCAGTACCCACCTGGCAGGTGGCACAGACCAGAAACCCAATGTTTCTGGAGGCCAAACCTCCTCAGGATGCACCCAGGGCTGGGGAGCACTGTGCCAGCAGGGCATGGGATGTACTGGAGCCTCCTTGTGCCCTGTGAGGAGGGCTCAGCCCTTGGGGCAGGGCCAGCACTGATTGCAGGGTAGCATGGAAGTGCTGCCAGGCGAGCTTTGAGTGCTTTTGTGGTCTGACTTGGGAGGAAAGGGAGGAGCAGGAACATCCTGAACATAGCTTTATTTGTTCTTCACTGTTCTAAAAATTCAGGATCCTCACTAGGCACAGAGCATATCTGTCAGTGTATTCCTCTGCTGCCACAAGGGGTTTCCATGTTCCATGCCCCATTTGAGGCAGGGAAGGGCTCTGCTGTGCAGGAGTCAGCATCCCCATTTTGGAGGTGGGCACTGATGCTCTGATGCTGTATCAGGAGGGGAAAAGTAAGCATGCATGGAGTCAGAGTCCTTTCCGCTGTGTGGAAATGTCTGCTGCTGCCATGGCCAGGGAGGTTGTTATACCATCTGAACAAAGGAGAGTAGGTATGAGGAGACATACAAAGGGCAGTTCAACTCCATGGAAGTGGTGGATCTTAGACACTGACTTCTGCATGGATCACTTTATCCATGGCTTCTCTGGGAGCAGTCAGAAGCTGAGTGCTTGTTTTGGGCATTTGTGTGGAAAAGCCCTTCTGATATGGTGGAGGTGTCCCTTTCTGCTCTGGGCACGAGGCTCTCAGTGGGGAATCTCTCCCCTCAACACAGATATGGTGCCTAAAGGATGGAACTTCTATCACAAAATCAGTGCTTTACTGTGAATGTGTTCTCTGTTGCTTTTTAGGACTCCAAACGCTTTGAAGGCATTGATGTTGATTTTAAGGAACTGGCCTATGGAGCTCGGGAAACCCCAAACGTAGTTGAAGCCACCAATAAACCAGGCCTTTCACAACAACTGGAGAACATTCAGAGTAGGTAGGTGGAACTTCAGTCCCTGGATTTTGGCAGAGGCTGGGCTCAGCTATGAGAAGTTAGCTTAACCTGTGCTCTGAGGCTTTCTTTTTAAGACTGCAGGGTTGTTTGCATTCACAAGTTGCAGCACGTCTGATCTTTCTTGAGTCCTTTTATTTGTGATCCATCACCTTGAAGCCCCCAAAGTGGAGCCTGGCTTTGTGTATGTACAAATTTTCATCCTGCCTATCGATTTGCACATGTACAAAAGTAGGCATTCAGCAGGTTTGAGGAACACGTGGCCTTACTGCCACCCTAAATACAACATCTTAAAGGTCTGCTTAGCAGTCCAGGCAGGAATATCTGCAGCAGAGCTGAGCCCATGTTCTTTAATTTACAATATTATCTCTGCATATATACCCTTGGCATATGGAAGATCTAGGCTGCCTGGGAAAAACCTTACTGTCCTGAGACGGATACACTTCTCACTTAATGTATGAGCTTCTCTGCTTGGAACACACTGAAAGCTTAATATGATAGCTTTTTTGTCAGTAGTAACTATCCTCTTAAAATAAAGTGGTTTTTTTAATATACATATTAGGTAAAGCCAGTGTTGCTCACAGAGGACTAGCTGCATGTTATTTATGAAGTTTGTAAGCTCAGCAGCAGTTTAGCGTGTAAACACTGAAAGATTTATTTTAGATTGGAGCAAACAAATTTCCCTTCAGGCTTCACAAACACAAAGAGCTGACTAGGTTTGAATAAGACTTTAAAATACAGCTTGTTAAAATAAAAGCAGTTATAGAAACTTTCATCCCGGTGTGAAATCACCTGTGAAAATTATGAACTTGTCTAAAACAGCAAGTCAGTCTGCAAATGCTTTCCAGTTCTTCCACATCTGTTTTTGCTTTTTTATGAGGCTCCTGGGCTGTTTGGCCCTTGGGGATACAGGGAGACCTGTGAGTTACTACATGCCGTGCTGCCCCATTCAGTGAATGCTGTAGAGGACCACACTGTAGGCTCAGCTCATGCCTGACATTTTCCTATGGCAAGGAAGAATCTGCCCAACTGCAACATGGAACATGAGGGGATATTCTTCTGCCTGTCCTGGGCTGTTGATTCGCTTTGTTTCTCCAGGCTGTCACTATGTGAGAAGGCTTTGGCTGAGTATTTGGACAGGAAGAGATTGGCTTTTCCCAGATTTTACTTCATTTCTTCTGCAGATTTATTGGATATTCTTTCCAATGGCACCAACCCACAGCTGGTAAGCATTGCTCTGTGTCACCTTTGCATTTCCAGCTGTCAATGATGTCACAGCATGTCCTGGGGCTCTCTGGTAGCTTATCCTTTCTTTGAGTGCTTTTTCTAACCCCCCTTACTTGGTTAAATAATAAGTCCTTCACAAGTGAACTTCATCTGTCATCTCTGAAAGTCGGTGCACACTGTGTTGTCAGATGTAACCCTGGTGAGGTTTGCAGATGGTTCTGAAAACATTTCTCAAAGCAGAGTTTGTCTGCATGTTGATGGTGCCAAACCACTGGTGGTGGGTGAGCTGTGGAGAGGGAAACATCATTCTTGAAGATGCAGTTACAACTTGCTGCTGACCCGGGATCCCCAGGCTCAGGTGCCACCTGCTGCTGGAAGAGCTGCAGACAGAGCATTTAAATTTGAAAGGAGATGTCACTTCTGAGATAGAAGAGTCATTTGTTATTCAGCCACTTCTTTCCAGAACAAAAGCTTTTGTTAGAGAGGAAGAGCACAAATTGAAAGAGGCAAGACAGCTGGTGACCAGAGGCCATGGCCAAGGCAGGCAGATAGATCTCCTGGTTGCTCTCCATCCCTGTACATCTCAGGCTGCAGGCTGGGTGTCCAACGTCCTGCCCCAGGTTCTGGGCTTTCTAACCAAGGATGTTTCTCTGTTCCAGTCTGAGTTTTGGAATGCCAGGTATGAGGAAGTCCCTTGAAATACACAATTCCCCCGTTTACTTGCAGTGGGGGAACTTCTAGTTACCTTCCTATTTTAGGGAATGACCTCCATGTGTGCTTTCTTGCACTCCCCAGATGAGCACAAACTCTTCCTTTCTTACAGTGGGCAGAATTTGGTGAAAGTTTCTGCATAAGGAGCAAAGCAGTGCTAGGGCTGTTTAGTGATATGGGAGCACCGTCAGGAAATGGAGGCTATTATGGGCTGCACAGTGCTGTGTTCTGGCTGGCAGTGCTTGAGGGGCATCATTTGTTCCAAGCTTGGCTTATCAAACTGATAGAATTTTGCAGCAAATGAAGAGTTGTTGGATAAGGAATAAACTCTTTGTTCCAGGTTTCAGTAGTGGATAATCTCACCTTCAAGCTTTCCATCTAATTAGGAATGTGGATGTATGCATGGAGCAGGTCTGTACGTGCATTTGACAGTGTTGTTATTTATTGCTAACCTTTACCACTGCTTGTACCTGCCTCTGCTGCTGGCTGATTTCAGCCCTCAGAGCATTACAAATACCCAGTTGATTGATGCATAAAATAGAGAGGAAAAAATAAGGTTGGAAACAGAAGATACGGTGTCAAAGTGCTCTGTGGAGTATGAAGGAATTCTGCGTGTTTTCTGTTATTTGAATCTATTTGTGGTCAAAGCAAAGTAAATGTCAAGTAAGATCATACATGAATATACTCTCTGGTTTTGCTCCGTACTTTCAAAATCTGATCATCCCTGAAGGAGGATTAAATGCACAGTGCTATTATCCTCTTGAGCTGGGTATTGAACTTGGGTGGATTCAGGTGTACCCAAGGCTCCTGTGGCAAAATTACACCAATGGTTGTTGGAAGCCTTGTGAGCTGGCCAAGGTATGGGATGTGGAGATGTGTGAGCAGAAACTTGTAGATGTAAGAAAAACTTTCTGTGGCTTACTTAACATTTGAAAGGAGAGATTTTAATCTGGGCAGATGCAGAGTGCCAGTTTCTTCTTGGAACTATTCAGCATCTTCCAAGGTCTGGCCCTACTTGAACACACATAAGATGACTACTGAGGAATGTCAGCTGCAGCTTGTGAGAGCAAGTGTGGTTGTTCTTTGTGAGTCAGATTTAAACAGACAAATCTGTTGTCTTTCTCTGAAAGCATCAGCACACTGTGCATCTCAGGCTGTTCTCAGCCTCATCCCAGAGGAAGCTGCTCTCCGACCATCTCCTCATCCCTGGCTGTCTTTGAGAGAGGCAGCTCTGCTCTGGGACTGCTTTGTGAGCCGACCCTTGGGGGAACGTCAGCCCTGGGAGACAGCTGATGGTGGCAGTGTGTGACACACAGTGATCTGGTACACAGCTGAATGGAAGTGATGTGGAAAAAAATCTGGTGATCTGATTGGCTTCCATTGGGAAAGTGCTGATGTTGAGAGCCTGCAGCAGAAAATCTGACGCCTCCACATTGGCTATTCAGTCTCATACAGGTGTGAACAAGGCAGGAGTTGTTATTTTCATTCTGGAAGAGCTCTTTTGGTCAAGGTGGAGGTTTCGTAGAAGGTCTGGGCTGCTAAGCAGTTTTGCATGGATCTTTGTCAGAAATGAAGGTCTCATCATGGAGGAGATCTTGTGACTTTTCATTGGCCCCAAATTGTCTTCTGATAGAGAGAAAACAGGGAGATTCACAGTGAATAAAACTCCCCAGCGTGCTGTGAATAGGATGAAGTGGAACGGTGGCTGGAGACCTCTCATCTTTACATGGTAGGGAAAGTGGGCCTAGGAGGTGATGTAATGTTTGGATATTTGCTTTCTGTGCTGTTACCCTATTTAGGAGATTTCTCAGTGGAAAAACGTGCTTTATTGAAGCATGTTTGCTGTGTGAATTGAGTAGAAATAGCTGGAAGTATTGGAAGGGACAGCAGGAAGCTTGTGATCCTGGCCGCATGAAGAGCTGTGGTCGCATTGAGACATTCAAGAGCTTCTTTATGAACATGACTGTTGCTGTGAGTTGTGTATGGTGATGGCCACTCTGCTTGCCCTGTCTCAATCACTTTATACAATTCTGCCTGCAGGTGCAACGTCATCTTTCCAAACTATTTGACAACCTGGCCAAGATGAGGTTCCAGCTGGACTCTGAGCAAAAGCCAACCAAGATTGGCCTGGGGATGTACAGCAAGGAGGAGGAATACGTCAGCTTCAGTGAACCGTGTGACTGCAGTGGGCAGGTGAGAGGGAGGACATCATCCATCAAAATGGTGTGCAGGGATCTGCTCTCTCACACCATATTTGGGCTTCTGTTGCCAGGATGTGATAGAATTCCACTACTCTCCCTTTATGAGAATGGTTGGAAGAGGTGCTTGTGTGATTTAACAGTTCCATATTTAGTGGCCCTTGGTCCCACTGTGGTTACGTGCTCACGGAATTGATGCATTGGCATTGCAGACCACAGTGGGAAGAAGGGCTGGGGCCTTTTTCCAGCTAATTGGGGTTTCATTTATTCATTTATTTTCTAAGATATTTTGAATGTTAGTCTTACATCTTGTTAAAAATATCCTCATAAGGGAAGAGCTGTGCATTGGAAATAGAATAAGCCGTTCCATAGTACCTCTGCATGGGCATCCTTTGGAAGACAAGGATTTTTTTCCTATTTTCTCATCTTCATTCCTTCATGGGATGAATTACTGAGCTACTGCTCAGCTAGTCTGTCCCCACAGCTGTACCTTTCTGCATCAACTCTTACAAGAAGCTGAAGTGTGTATCAGCCACCAAACTGCATGGTGATGGAGCGTGCTGCATTTGTGCTGTCCTCTCAGTGGGGATTTTGTGGAATATGAATTTCAGGAGAAACCTTGTTCCCAAGTTTGGCATCACTTTTTGCCTGCTGCTGGCAGATTGCACCTGAGTCCTATCTGTGATTCTTCTTGTGGCCTGGAGGAGGAACATACTGCTCCAAATTACTCATCCGTGAAGTTTGTTTTGGTTTCTCCCATGGCTTGAGTTCAAGAAAGATCTTGCCTGTTGATGTCTACCCATGCAAGTTGTCCAGTACCAGAATCATCTAAATCCACTGAGTCTGAAAGAGGCTGAGGCTTGTTTAGAGAGTTGAGATGCTTGTGCCATTCTGTATCTTCACGTAAGCCAGAAGTGCTTAAGAAGAACAGATGTGTGACTGTGATTTAATCTCTCCAGGTTGAGGTCTGGCTGAATCATGTACTGAACAGCATGAGGGCTACAGTCAGAGATGAGATGACAGAAGCTGTAACGGCGTATGAGGAGAAGCCAAGGGAACAGTGGCTCTTTGACTACCCTGCTCAGGTATCTGCTGTTGTTTATCTCTGCTTGGTCCAGTGCATGAAGAGGCAGCTCTTGGCCTTTTTCAATCCTGCTCTTTCCTTTTTATTGTAACAGCATCTCACTGTGACTGAGAGCCTTCTGCTGTGCTGTCTAGAAGCAATGGGGGATGAGTTGTCCTTTATCCTACCATTCTTCTAACAGAGTCTCCAGGCTGAGCCCTGTGGTCTGGTTGGGGCTGCAGGGAAAATATTCTCTTGGTTGGTTTACAGTGCTCATGGGCTTGGACAGTGCTGTGTCAAAGAGAGGTTTATCTGCCCAGAGAAGGAGAGAGATGAAGATGGATGGTGAGGGCTAATGAGAGGAAAGAGCCCTTCATACGCACCTCTGACAGCTTCAAGGTCTCCAACTCTGCCTCCACTGCTGTGTCTGGCACATGAAAAATGCTCACTTACTAATAAGTAGTTGTTAAATATGTCTTCATCACTGACATGTTTTTAAATGAACGCTGCTGAGCAGGTCCCTGTTGTCCTGTCTGCTGTGACTGCTGTATCAAAAAACATTTAATTTCATGTCACGGATACTTTATCTTTGATCTCTCATGGATCACATGCTCTCAAATGTAAGTTCTCCTGTTTTCCCTGGTACTGAAGCAGCTCCTTTCCCTAGGTGGCTCTGTCCTGCACCCAGATTTGGTGGACAACTGAGGTTGGGATTGCCTTCGCCAGGCTGGAGGAAGGCTACGAGAACGCCATGAAGGAATACCACAAGAAGCAAGTGACCCAGCTGAACACCCTCGTTACCATGCTAATTGGGCAGCTCTCCAAGGGTGACAGGCAGAAAATCATGACAATATGCACCATTGATGTGCACGCTCGGGATGTGGTGGCAAAGATGATAGCACAGAAGGTTTGTGTTTGCAGCTCAGCAAAGTCCTGGGCTGGGCATTGGAGGGGGGATTGAAGGAGGGAGAGGCCAGCCACATGCCATTCAGCTTGCTGCCTCGGAGGGAGATACAAGACTGATTTTTACCTCTGCAAAGTTTGCTGTGAGAGGCAGCCCCTGTCACAGCTGCTCTGAGCCAGGGCCCTGCAGCACTAAGGGGTTGCTTGTAGTTGCTGCAGATTCACACTGGAGGGGTGGGAGAGTGGCCCTGTCCCTTCTGCCCAGGCACTTACTGACAGTCACTGGCATCACACTGGGAGGCAGCTGGACATGGTCTCAGTTATGGATTTAGAAAGTCAGAAAAACATGTGAGCTTTTTGTTTTGCAGCCCCTTGAATGATGTATGGGGCCATGGAGGCTCCATTGGGACTCCCTTTGTCCTGCATATTGTTTGTGCCAGTCCCTGCAGTGGGCTGGAAGGGGCTCTGCTCTGAGCCTCCCTGGGTTCTCTCAGAGGCAGCCAGGCTGCTCACGGTGCTTCTGGCTGCAGGGCTCAGCTCGGCTGGCTGCTGCCTTGACCCCGTTCGTGGTGAAGCTGTCACTGCTTTGGTTCTCCCTTCTGCTAGTCGAATCTGAGAAGGTGACCTTCCTCAGCACGCCTGCCTTTGCATTGAAGGCCTGTCCAACCCCCGGAAAACTTCATTGCAGTTGCTGTTTTTGTACCAGCATTGTGCGTGCTCAGCTAGGATAGACTTAATTTTCTTTGTCAAGTCTTGTATAATGGCGTGTTTCGGATTTTTAATGTAGAGAGTTAGGATAGTATACCGATGTTTTAGCTGTGGCAGAGCAGTGTCAGGGAGTTCTGTACTTCTTGTGCTGCCCTGTCAGTGAGGGCTGGGGTTGCACAAGGAGCCAGGAGGGGAAAGAACCAGGGCAGCTGGCCCAAAGTGGCCAAAGAGTATTGCATAGCATGTGGTGTCATGCTGAGCAATGAAAGCTGGGGTAGAGAAGGAAGAAGGAAAGGACATTGGGAATGATGACGTTTGCCTGCCCCTGGGAAGCAGCGTATTAATTCCTTAATTTGTTTTACTTGCACGTGTAGCTTCTGCTTAACTACTGAACTGTCATTATGTGAACCCATGAGTTCTCACACCTTCACCTCTCCAGTTCTCCCCCCATCCCTCCTGCAGAGTGGCTGTGTGGTGCTGAGCTGCTGTGAGTTCCAGCACAGCACTCTGACAGTGCGTATGGATGCGTTGCAGGTGGACAATGCACAGGCATTTGTTTGGCTGTCACAGCTCCGACACAGGTGGTCGGATGAGGAGAGGCACTGCTTCGCCAACATCTGCGATGCCCAGTTCCTCTACTCCTATGAGTATCTTGGCAATACCCCACGGCTTGTGATCACTCCACTGACAGACAGGTAGGTCCCTGGGAGCCACCGTCACAGCTGGGCTGTGCTGTGCAGTCAGACACAGCTACCAGGCATGGATGGGTTTGGTTTTGACACCCACACCCTCCTTGTTCTTTCTCCATGTCCCAACATTCTTGTGGCAGTGCTGTAACCTAGCGGTGGTACCCACTGGGATATCTGTGCTTCAGATCTCAGGTTGGGGTTTAGCTCCCAGGTTAATATGTTCACCTGTGTGTTTGCCTTTGCATGGGTTGTCCACAGTCCCATGCAGTCGATAAGTTTAGAAAACTTTCATCCTGTATTGAAGTAGACACCTACTGTGTGGTTCAGTTGTCTCTATGGGGATGCTTGGAGGACTTGAGATGCTCTGCAGCGTCCCAGCTGGCTTCCAGCTGCCAGTTCAGAAACATTCAAGTCTCCTGTGGAGCCTGTGTCACATCTTCCCAATCTGTGTGGCATCTCAGTGGCCAGCAGCATCTCAGGTGACTCAGCCATGTTAGTCAGCTGAGCCAAGACCCCATGTGTTATTATTATCACAGAATCACGGAATGGCCAGGGTTGGAAGGGACCTCAAAGATCATGAATCTCCAACCCGCCTACACATGCAGGGCCACCAACTTTCCCATTTAATACCAGACCAGGCTGCCCAAGGCAGGTATAGGGCATCCACAACCTCTCTGGGCAGCCTGTTCCAGCACCTCACCACTCTCATACTAAAGAATTTCCCCCTGACATCCAACCTAAATCTTCCCTCCCTCAACTTAAAACCATTTCCCCTTGTCCTGCCGTCATCTACCCTTTCGAAGAGTTGACTCCCCTCCTGTTTGTAGGCTCACTTTAGGTACTGAAATCATGTTTTGTTAACCATATTGACTACAACTCCCTGGCTTCTATAGGGAGCATAGACACCTGTGTGTGGGCACCTCCCATGTGTCTATCATCAGCATGAGAGAGGAGCTTTGGGGCATTTTGCAACACTGAGTAGGATGATTCCTAGGCCATCTAAGCAAGTTTCTACCAGTGGTGGGCAGTGGGATGCTTTCAGTTGGAGGGTACTGAGTGGCAAGAGGAAGGTCTCTCAGAAAAGCCAGCCTTTTCCCACGTTACCTGGGATGTTCTCAGTATCAGTGAGCAGTATGGGCTTTCAAATAAAGCTTAAGTCTGGACATGAAGGCCCATCAGCAGACCGTGGTGGAACAACACACCAGCAGGCAGAAGTAGTAATTAACGTAGAGGATATTCAGCTTCCACGTGCACTGTGCTCAGCTACTGCTTTGCAGAACAAAGGCTCACCAGAGCATGTTGCCTCAGTCCCTTTGCTCTGCACCCCAACAGTGACCTATTGGACCAGGTCTCAGTCTCTTCTCTTTTTCCCTTTTTCTTTTGCTGTGGAAGATGTTACATCACCCTGACCCAGTCGCTGCATCTGACCATGAGCGGAGCACCTGCGGGCCCTGCAGGCACTGGCAAGACGGAGACCACGAAAGATTTGGGGCGAGCCCTGGGCATCATGGTGTACGTGTTTAACTGCTCCGAGCAGATGGACTACAAGGTACTGCAGTGCTGCACCTCGGCCTGGGGATGCCTGGTGAAACCTCAAGTGGTCCCTCTGAGATCACTGCCATCCACCACCTCGCTCTGCTCCCTTCTGCTGTACTTCATGCCATCCTTTTCCCTTTTCTAAGGCTTGCATGTGGTTCTTTGAGAAGCAGAGAACCAAATCCCTCTCTCTGCCTCATGACTCCTTTCCTTCTGGAATTACTTTTTCATGTGAAACGCTTGAAAAATCTGTGTTTATACTTCAGCTCTGTTTGCACCATGCTCATGGGCTGATGTGCCCTGGCAGGGCTGCCACCTGCCCAGCTTTTTTTCAGGGTTCTCTGCCAAACAAAGGCAAAGCCTGCTGAACCTTCCATCACTGCAGAACGTTGAATCATCAGGTCGAGCTTTGCTCCCTGCCACTCTGGCACGGTACAATGATTTGGTAGCCTTAGATCATATTTTATTCAGCTTATGGGCTCTCCCAGGAAGCAGAGCCATAACTAATTCAGCACAGGTGACCTTTAAATCAAACGAGTGCACAGATAGATCAAGAAAGTGCAATTAGCAAATCAAGTGGCAAACTGTGTGGAGCTATAAATATTATAATTGAGTTGTGCCTGCTGTTTCCATGCACTTTTCTAAATACCCACAATAGACTGTAAATTGCTAAAAAATAAACAGACTGGGAAAGAAAATAAGAATCTTTTTTCCTTTTTGGGGTTGATTCCGTTCTTAACGTCACTGTTGTAATTTTGTTTTATTTTTATTTCTTTCAGTCTTGTGGGAATATTTACAAAGGCCTTTCCCAGACGGGAGCCTGGGGCTGTTTTGATGAGTTTAACAGGATCTCAGTTGAGGTCCTTTCTGTGGTGGCTGTACAGGTAAGTTGAGAGACACTCATAAATACACACAGACAAGGCAGAGTTGTGCTGCACTCATAGAGCAGCAGTAAATGTGGGAAGTGTGTGTTGCTGGTTTCACAGCATCGTAGGTGAGGGATGATATCCCAAGGTTATCACACGCAAATCACAGCACTGACAACGTGTGGCAGTTATGCTGCAAATATTTCTGTCACTTCTTTTTCTCCCTGCAATTACAGCATTAGTGTGGAGGCAATACCTTTTTCAGGATCAGTGTATGCTGTGGTTCTGTGCTCAGTCCTGAGGAATACACTTCATCATTAACGTGCTGTGAGATAATTGCAGCCCATCATTTTATAGGGAAGAAGTGTATTATGGCTACTCAGTCTGCCGTGCAGGGAGGAGGGGGGGATGTCTGGGGCTGATCCATGGCCTGCTGGGCTTTCTGGTGGTTATTTATTGCCTCCAGTCAAGCACAGCTTTTGTATCATAAGTAACAAATAGAAATATGTCCAAGATGTATTTTTGTAACACCTACCTGTCACCAACCCCATGCAGTCTTCTTTCCCTTCTTTTGGTCTTCATGTGGATGTGGATTTAATCTCAGTGTCTGTAAAGAGGGGCATTCCCAGCAGAGTGGGTGCAGTTTCTGGGAGGAAAGCCTGCAGCCCTGTGGTGTACCTTGGTGACACTGGCACCTCTGCCCACCTGCAGCCTTGGTTGATGTGCTTGTCTAGGATACAAGTGTGAAATCAAAGCCTAGAGAGGGCTGTTTGAGCTGTGCCTGCCTGTGCCTGGCTGTGCGTAACTCTTTTCCCTGTAGGATGATTTCTCATCTCCCTGTTGGTTTATCTGTTCAGTAGAGACACTGAAGGTCAGGCTGGAGCAGGCTCTGAACAGCCTGATGGAGCTGTGGGTGTCCCTGTTCATTGCAACCCTTAAGGGTTCTTTCCTACTCAAATGATACTGTGATTAGTGAGTTCCATGTAACGCGCATCAGCAGTCCTGGGAGAGGGGCTGGTAATGAGAGCCCCCTCCCCATCGTGCTATGGAACCTTGTTTTCTTGTACTTATATGTAATCTGGCACTTCCCCTCCTCTTAACGGCCAGTGGGGAAATCTGGAATTAATTTGGAATTACCTCGAGCTGGGTCTGGATGTTATCCAGGTCCTCAGTCACATTGGTGTCCTCTGAAAGCACCAGGGACGTCTCTGAGGCAAGGTGAGATGGGGAACCCATAGCTTCCAACTACCCCAAGCATTTGGGTGGAGTGTGGGTGCCCAGCTGCACTGGCCAGGATGAAGCAGTTCTGACTTGGGCAGCACTGAAAATGTTGAGCCTTGGGGAGCTTCGCTGTGGAAAACTGGGAAGCTGAAGGGTTCAACTTCTTCTGCACCCAAGTGTCAGTTGAGTGCAGGATTTTAGGATCCCAGTGTTTGGTGGAGGTACGGAGTTCTTGATATGTTCTCTTTTGGGCTCAGTCTTGCAGGAAGAAATGTCTAGAGCCCAGAAAGTTCTGTACTCTTGTAGATGTTTCAGTCAAAGATGTTCTGAACCCCTCCATGGACTCTTCACTCTTCTCATCTCCCTCTAAGCTGTAATTGGTACCTTATGTGACATCCCAAAGAAGCCCCAGGCGAGTACAGGCATTTATGTGTCTTTCCCTCATTTTCTCTTCCATCAGATTCTAGTTGAAAGTTGTCATTGAAAAAAGTCTTTGAGGATCTTAAAATAAAAGGCGAAGCTGAACAAAAGAAGCCCAGATATGACTCAACTGCTAATGATTCTCTGCTCCTGGCTGGAGAGCCGTGTCTGAGGAAGGCAGCACAGCTGTCATTCCATTGCTGGCTGCTATTAGGAGTGTAACCATGGCGATGTTTAATTGGCTGTCTTAGTCATGCAGCTAACGTCGATATGGTTCCTTACAGGAAAATATTCGATTAATTGCTTCACTTTAAAATGGCAAACAGCGGTGAGGTTAGAGTGGTGAAAATAGATTTCTCCCTTGCTTAAGTTGTGTTTGCGAAGAGATGATCCGTCTTTAATAAACTCAGTCTCTTTGGAACCCAAGGAATGAGAAGGACAAAGCTGCAATCAGACAAATGTAATATTAGTAAGTGAAGGTGGCAGGGGAGGCCTTGCAGTTTCCACCTGGTGATTTTGGTTTAAATTAAGAATTTGATATCCAGAATCTTAACAAGTGATAAGTCCTGGGGCCGTTTCCTGCTCCTGGGCAGCTCTTGCAGACCCACTGCTCTTATGGAGAAATAGTGCCAACTCTTCTCAGCTCCTTTGCCTGTTTCCCAGTCTCTTCAGCTCTGTTCTCTGCTTTGTGGTGGGAGATTGATGCTGGCGCACAGATGTACTCCAAATGCTATATAAAGATTTATATGGCTGATTAAAAAAGTGAAACAGCAACAATAAAACCCAACCAGTGGTAAGCCCTATCTGTCATGGGACCAGGGGAATGTAAGCATTATCATCTAATGTATTTTTTTGTACTGAACGCCAATACCAACGTTTTGCCTTGGTTCCTAGGTGAAGAGTGTGCAGGATGCAATACGGGAAAAGAAGAAATCCTTCAGTTTTCTTGGAGAAGACATCAACTTGGTACCTTCAGTGGGAATTTTCATCACCATGAACCCTGGTTACGCCGGGCGAACTGAGCTACCTGAGAATTTAAAAGCTCTCTTCAGGTGAGTCCAGGCCAGGTTTTGTGACCAGTGTAAGGCTGACAGGAATTGTCTTTTGGGAAATCTAGGCTTGACTTTGTTTTCTTGGAGAAAATGCATTGGAGGATCACGGATTTCTGCCTTGCGCAAGGAGCCAGCACCAGGAATAAAGAGGCAGGGAAAACGAGCTGTGTGCCTTGTGTTGGAGAAGTCAGTGCATGACCTGTCTCACAGGAGTAATTCTGGAAGATAGCATTACAAATCCACTGCCCTTTTACAGGCAGTGCATCTGCAGATCGACTCCTCATTCTCAGCAAACACAGGCTGTTGCTGCCTTTTGGCTTTTTTCTCAATGGCTGAATACTAAAAGTACAGCCCTGGTCCTTCAGCTGGATAGGGCAGCATAAGGGGGTTGGAACTTGATGGTCCTTGGTGTTCCTTCCAACCCAAGCTATTCTATGATTCTGTGATCTCCTTCCCTCTTTCCTGTGGAACACTTGTCTCAGATAGATAGCCTCAACTTCTATCTGCTCTGCTCTGGGATTCATTATCCCACTTGTTTCATTATCACACATATATGAGCTTGGATGGCCATTTTTCCTCTGACATCACCTGGACATGGTGTTGGTGGGCATACACAAGGCTCCCACCCCCAGCTCCCTTCCCCTCTGCTCCCATACCAGCACTACCTGCAGTGGGAGGGGCCCATCCTCTTCTCAGCACGGTGCTAAGACTTTGGAGAAGGTAGGGGAGAGGCCCAAATCTGTGTCTGCAAGTTCCTGCACCAAGCCACTGGTATTATCCTTTTCTGAGTGCCACACAGTATTCACTATTGCTGATTCAGCAGATTCAGCATCTGCTCTCCTATCCATCAGGGTAAGACTATTGCTTGGAAACAAACCATTGCAGAAAGGAGATTTCAACAATGCTATTTTCTTCTGAAGACTCTCATTTTCCCCCATCAGTGCTGACACAGATGTTGTCAGCTGAGCTTAAACACAGGCTCATGTTTCAGCTCAGGACAGAGCTCAGATAAACTCAGGAAGAGCTGGACAGGTAGCTTCTGTGTCTTTGGGGTGGCATAAACTGCAGTACAGAATCATAGAATGACTTGGGTTAAAGATCATCTAGTCCCAGCACCCTGCTGTGATCAGAACAGCTGGTAGCATAGGCTTTTTGTTTTATGTACATCCTCTGAATTCAAGCCCAATCCATACTAATATAGGCAGCAAACTGTGCCTGTCCCCCCTTTATAAGACCTGTAGTCAAAGGTTCTGCTCTTCTCCCTCCTGTCCTTCTAGGCCGTGTGCGATGGTTGTGCCAGACTTTGAGCTGATCTGTGAAATCATGCTGGTGGCCGAGGGGTTCATCGAGGCCCGTGCATTAGCCAGGAAGTTCATTACTCTGTACCAGCTCTGCAAGGAGCTCTTGTCCAAGCAGGTGAGCACGTTTCCTTGGCTGCACGGAGCAGTAGAGCACCTTGATCCCAAAAGTTGCTCAGAACACAGTGCTTTGCCACTTCACCTCCATGACTAAAGCTTCCAGCTGTTCTTTAGTGACTGCAGTTGTGCTAGAGGCTGAAGGGGGTCTTGGGCTGTCTAAAGGATGGGGACAAAATAAGAACATTAGAAGTTACTTCTTGGCTTGAGACCTCCTCTCATACCTCTTTCTGATCCTTTTCCAGCAGTGCCCTTACAGCTCAGTGCTGCTTCTGAGCTGTAACATGCCAACATGCTACACATGATATCCTTGTAGTGGAGAAACCTGGGTGTTTGGGCCCTGATAATGTACTAACATAGCTTTCACTTCATTAACTTGTGCACATCCGGGCTGGACTTGCTTTAGCTTGTTTCATTATTTTGGTGAAACAAATTGCTTAGGTCTTGTTTAGTGCAAGTCCTATTGCTGTTCTGCTGCCAGCTTTGAGTCCACAAGGTGGTAGAAACAGCTGAATTATCTGACTCTTTAATGCTGTCCCTGAAAAGAATCTCATCTACTGGAAAAGAAATCAGGTAACTCAGTCTGGAGTAGGCCTCTGGCCACAGTGCAAATATCAGATTTGGACATATTTCTATTGCTGGCTTGTCTGGCTGTTCAGAGCTACTAGTTCTTCCCCCTACATGGCAGTGTGGTCTAAATACAAATTCATCCCTCCTTTTTCTCTGCTTAGGATCACTATGACTGGGGTTTGCGTGCTATCAAGTCAGTGCTGGTTGTTGCTGGTTCCCTCAAGAGAGATGACCCAGGGCGACCTGAAGACCAGGTTCTGATGCGCTCTCTTCGTGACTTCAACATCCCCAAGATAGTGACTGATGACGTGCCAGTGTTTATGGGGCTGATTGGGGACCTCTTCCCTGCATTGGATGTTCCTCGGAAGCATGACTTGAATTTTGAGTCGTTTGTGAGGCAGGCTGTGTTGGACCTCCGGCTGCAGGCTGAGGACAACTTTGTGCTCAAAGTAAGACCGAGTAATTTGCTGTGTCTACATCGCCATCAAATTATGGTTTTCTTCAACCATTTTTGCCTTCACAGAGGCAGCTCTGTGCAATATTCCTCTTTCAGTTTGACCTTGGTGGAGGAGACAGTTTGCTATGCTGGTTCTGACGCAGTTGTGCAGAAAGCCAGCACTGACTCAGTCTCCCTGAGTTTACAAGGGGCCAACCCTTGTTGCCTGATGAAAGCATGGCCCCTGGAGAGCAGAGCTTTGTCAGCCAACAGCTATAAGGTATAAATAACAAAATCATAGAAGGGCTTGGGCTGTAAGGAACCTTGAAGATCTTGTACTCCCATCCCTATGCTGTGTGCTGGCTGCCCTCCACCAGCTCAGGCTGCCTAGGGCCCGTCCATGTCCTTGGGCACCTCCAGGGATGGGGCACCCACAGCTCTCTGGGCAGCAGTGCCAGGGCCTCACCATCCTCTGAGTAAAGAATTTCTTCCTGATGACTAACTGAAATCTCCCCTCTGTTATTCAAAGCCGTTCCCTCTTGTCCTGTCACTATGGCTGTAGAAAGTAATTCTCTGTCCTGTTTACAAGCTTAATTTAAGTACTGGAGGACCACTCCCTGGTGTCTTCCGTTTTCCAGGCTGAACAAACCCAGCTCCTTCAATCTTTCTTCATAAGAGATGATTGGAGCCCTCTGTTGACCTTTGTGTCTCTCCTCTGGACACACTACAACAGCTCCACATATTTCTTGTGCTGAAGAGCATCAGTCCCAAGACTGGCTCCTGGGAGACACTACTCATCACCGACCTACACCTAGACAGACCTGCTGACCACAACCCTCTGGCTGTGACCATCCAACCAATTCCTTACCCACTGAATAGTCCAAATAGTTCAAATCTGTGTCTCTCCTCCAATTTACAGATAAGAATGTGGTGTGGCATCATAGATAAGGCCTTGCAGAAGTCCAGGTAGATTACATCAGTTGCTCTTCCATTGTCTAGTGATGCTATCACTCCATCATAGGAGGCCACCGATTGGTCAGGCAAAATAGTGCTGGTGGTTTATTTGCAGTGTGAGGTTCTCAACCATCACGATTGCAGTGGCTAGATCAAACTTGAGCCAAAAGGCTCAGCAGAAGCTGCTTGGTAGGTCTGAACTTCAGTATGACATCGTTGTCTGAAATTTGGGCATGCTTTTATCAGGTGGTGCAACTGGAAGAGCTGCTGACAGTACGACACTCTGTCTTTGTGGTGGGTAATGCAGGCACGGGCAAGTCGCAGGTAATGAGGTCTCTGAATAGGACTTACCAGATAATGAAGCGACGGCCTGTCTGGACAGACCTCAACCCCAAAGCAGTCACCAACGATGAGCTTTTTGGCATCATAAACCCAGCAACAAGAGAATGGAAGGACGGTAAGTGCATTTTCTCCCTGAATGGGTAGATAAAGAAGGGTGTTTTTTTTTTATGAACTTCTTGAGCAACGTAGGAGGACTCTTTGTGTGCAGGTCGCAAAGCCTGGTGCTTGTCTGCTGCTCACACCCACGTGAGACTTTGTGGTTGAAAGGATTTATTGGATGTTTTAGCTATTTGATCTTCAGATGAGAATTGTAACATAAGCCTGCTTTATGCTGTTGCCCTGAGAATAAGTGTCACGTCCCTTAAGACCAGCAGTTACCAATTCCTAAAAGGGACAGGTAGGCTGGAGTGAGCTGGACCAAAAGAGATGTGTGCTGGGGCCCCTCAGCATGTGCCAGCCCTGGGGTTCTGCTGCTGGTAGAACACACACACCAGCCCTGGAAGTGATGCTTTTCCACCACAGTATTTTCCACTGAGTTGCTGCCTGATCTCTGCAGTACACCAGCACTTGCCAGACTGTCAGTCCTCATCACTCCCGAGGAAAATAAGCCATGTGTTTAAAACTAGCTGAAAGGTCACAGACTTCTCTCGGTTGTGTTTAATGCAGAAATGCAGTTCTGATTTACGTTCGCAGCTGGTTTGGGAAAAAGGCATTGCCATGAATCATCCTCAGCCAGAATCTCATCAAAGATAAGGAGACAAACCGTCACCCACCTCACCCTGCCCCTGCCACGGACCCCTCCTGATCCCCCGCTTTGCTCCAATGTCAGGGTTCATTTCATTTAATTGTAATTAACGACCCTAAATGAAAAGTGAAGGAAGGGAAGTGCGGGACACAGGCAGGACTGTGCAGGAGGCTGCAGCAGCTGCTGGAGGCCGCAGGTGGCACGGAGTAGCAGCACAGGATGTGGTAAAGGCACGCACTCTTTCTTGCCTTGCCTGCAACATTTCAAGGGAGCATAGGTGATTCTGTCCTGAAATTTAAAGGCAAACACTTTTTGTGTTGGCCACTCCTGAGAATTTTGTTTATTTTGGCCAGATAGCAGCAAGGAGATTTTTCCCACAGTCCAACAAGAGGTGATGCTGTCATCTCATCACTGTTCATTACTGAGGGCTGAAAAAGCTGTACTGTTAGATGGTAGAAGGTCCCACGAGGGAGTCCTAAAAGTGTGCTTTATAAAATCAAGCTCCTTTTTTAAGCCTCTTGACAGCTCTGTGGTGTGGATGCACAAGGTTAGGAGAGAGGCACTTTTCTCTCTGCTGCTGTCACAGAGCATATGAGGTGAGCATTGATGCACTGAGTGAGTCGATATTTTAGATACTAATGATCTTGGAGCAGATTCAGGAGCAGTTTGCGTGGCACGTGTTCAACATGTGAGGGGCTGCATACAGGCAGAGCCAGTGGAGTGCCCTTTTGTGACTTAATCTCAGAATGAGATACCCAAATCAGGTGAACTCTTCTGCATTTGCTGTGTGCAGGCTTAATTTTCAGTCATGTAATGCCACCATCCATGGCTGGTGTGGGTCACAAAGAAATAGCTTCTGGAGAAAAGAAGTTTGTTAACAATTCATCAGGAGAGACGCTTTGTTTTTCTTTGATGTTTGCCTGATGTTTTTTCATGGAGACCAGCATCTCCCTTGGTGTTTCCATGTGTAGAACAGAGCTGTGGTTTCGTGGAGTTTCCATTTGCTCTGCAGTACTGCTGCTCTGTTCCCAGCCTCCTTGCTCTTCTTAACATTCATTATTTACTCCCCTCGAGACACTGCATCCTCTCTGTCTCCTTGATTTTACTGACATTTTGTTCTGTCATTCAATGCCATCCCCTGCTTGTTCTCCCCTCAATCTCACTAAAGCCATGACCCAGTGTTTAATGCATCTTGATTTCCCTGAAATACTTTGAGCCACAAAAAAAAAAAAAAAAAAAAAAAAATTATAAGAAATTCCAAGGCAGATTCAAATGGTTTTCCCTTCATTGTGTAATTCATGCTTTCTTTTGCCTTTCAGCATCTCCTCTTTGCTTTTCATAGCCCTTATTCTCAGTGGGAATGAAGCTCGTGTGTAGGTCTGCAGTCATCTCCAAGTGATGCTGACTGATAACATAATGATTCCTTCAGAGCAGACTAGACCCATATTGTGATTCGGAAGTATTTATTACTTAAAACATGTACAGGTGCACGGTGTTCTGAATGCTTAAGATGAAAGCATTAATTACGATAATTTTTAGCAAGATGCTAGAGAAAACAGAGCAGGTGGCAGATTTGTTCATCAGGATATTCATGTCATCTTCCCAGGGCTGTTTTCATCAATCATGAGAGAGCTGGCCAACATCACACACGATGGCCCCAAGTGGATGGTACTAGATGGAGATATTGATCCGATGTGGATTGAGTCTCTTAATACGGTGATGGATGATAATAAGGTAATTAAAATAAATTAAAGAAACAGACATTCCTTGAAATGCATGGTGTGGTTCAACATGGGAGAAATGCATACACAGAAGTAAAACCTCCTCCTTGAATAATGCAGTTATGACAGTACTTTTTTCAGCTATACCAAACAATGTTACATTAAGAAAATGATGTGTGAGGAAAATAGCATGCTTTCATGGGAATTTCCCTTTCTTGGAAAACTGGAATCATGAGTAACCACAGATGTCCTGACAATAACTGCAGACCCTTTAAAAATAGAGAACAGGGCATAATTATGCACCTTTTCTCTCACCCCAAGGGAGTGCTGTTCATTCTGGGTTGTGGAAGAGAGGGATTGTTCCACTACCTGTTAGAAATCAGTTGCTGTGCTTGGAGGAACCGGTCTGACAGCAACCAAGCTTTGAGTGCCAAGTACTGAGCGCTTGTCAGTCCTGTTCCTGGGGATGCATTAACCCCAGAATTGTGCTGCTGCTCTGTCTGTGCCATATGCAGGTGCTGACCCTGGCCAGCAATGAGAGAATCCCCCTGAACCCAACCATGCGACTGGTCTTTGAGATCAGCCACTTGCGCACAGCCACCCCAGCAACTGTGTCCAGAGCAGGTGAGTCCTGGTCTGACCTCACTCCGGGGTGTTGCAGGGACAAACTGGGATCCACTGCCATTCGCCAGACTTCTGTTGGATCCCAGTGGAAGTTCCCAACTTGGGATCATGCTTGTCTTTGACGGGCTTCCCTGAAGCACATTGGCAAATTGAGGTTCCTAAACCCAAATCCATGTGTCTCGGAGATGTAACCACAGCTCTCTGATGCTGATGGATGATGACAACAGCAGCAATGCTGAGTGCTGCAGCTGTGCAGGGCCCTGTATGGACAGTCCATATTCCAGAGAGCCTCTGATCTTCGGGAAAAGTGCATGAAGCAAGAGAGGAGGGAGTGAAGGTGTCTCCTACTTTCACATTTAGGGGGAGTGAGGCCCAGAGCAATAACATGACTCAAGCAGGACCACGTTCTGACTTTGAGTCAGTCAGGAGATGTCATCATGTTTTCTAGGTTATGTCCCTTCACTGTTAGTGTTTCTCCTCTTCATTTTATTCTGCAGAAGGGTTGTGAAGTGAATTCACTGAAGAGTGGACATTTCTAGGGGTATATACAGTATCGTAGCATGGTTTGGGTTGGAAGGGACCTTTAAAGCCCATCCAGTTCCACCCTGTACCATGGACTGGCTTCTCCCTCAGCTCAGGCTGCCCAGGGCCCATCCATGGCCTTGGGCACCTCCAGGGGTGGGCACCCATACTTCTCCGGGCAGCAGTGCCAGGGCCTCACCACCCTTGGGGTAGAGAACTTCCTCCTCACATCTGACTTGAATCTCCCCTATTTTTGATCTAAATAATTCCCCCTTGATGTATCACCACATTTCCTGACACAGAGTCCATCTCCAGCTTTCCTGTATGCCCCTTAAGTATACTGGAAGGCTACAGTGGGGTTTCCCCAGAGCATTCTCTTCTCCAGGATGAGCTCCTTCAGCCTTTCTTCATAGCAGAGGTGCTCCAGCCCTCTGAGCATCTTTGTGGCCCTTCTCTGGACCCACTCCAACAGCTCCTTATCTTTCTTGTGCTGGAGGCCCCAGGTCTGGACACAGTGCTCCAGATGGGGCCTCATGAGGGCAGAGAAGAGTGGGGACAGTCCTCCCCCTGCCCAGGGTACTGTTGGCCTTCTGGGCTGCAAGTGCTCACTGCTGGCTCACATCAAGATTTTCATCCATGAGATATCACACTTTTGTTAACCCTTCGTGGTGATCACATCCCCACAAGGCCCCATGCCTGGCTGTGTTGGTGTTGAGGAGCCTACATGGCACACCCTGCCCAGAGCTGCACAGCTCCTCTGCCCTTTCTGGCTTTTGCCTGTTGCTGTCCCTCTGTGATGAGGGATGGTTACAGTGGTGGGAATGGGGGGCAGAGCAGTGCCTGGGCTGTGGATACCCTCTATGATGGGGTGTGTAATGGGGCATCTAGGTATAGCTGGTTGTGTGAAAGTTGCTGAGCAATTCTGCTGAAGGCCAAGAGTGGTCTCTGCTGTGTCCTCAGTGTTTATTTTCTCTCACTCTAAAGGGATCCTGTACATCAACTCAGCAGATCTGGGCTGGAATCCCCCAGTGAGCAGCTGGATTGACAAGCGAGAGATCCAGTCTGAAAGAGCCAACCTGACCATTCTGTTTGATAAGTACCTGCCACCTTGCCTGGACACCCTGAGGAACAGGTACCATTGCAGTGACTGCTTCCCCAAGGGCAGGGGAACGTGCTCTGCTCCCACACTGGCTGTGCTGTGCTGGGGCTGGGAGATGTGGCAGTAGAGGGGAGAAGTTTCCTCCTTCCCCTTAAGAGCTTTGAGCATCGCTGGCTTAACCACAAAGAAGCAGTGAAACAAGCCAACACTCCTGCCCTCCTTTATTGGCAGATTTTGTTTTAATCTGATTGTGCCTGTACTTCTTGTGCCAGTTCTACATCTCTTGGAAAGTAAATCTAGGAGGTCCTAAAGAGAAAGCCCTCTCAGGCTCCCAAAGTGTCAGGCTGCACCTGAGTCCAACCCATAAGTTGTTTTTTTCAGTAGAGCAGATTTTAGACCACTGCTGAAGGAGAGTTTTCAGTCTGTAGCGCGGATGGTGGTGGAAGATCAGATTTCCTTCTTCCTTCTTCCCTCCTTTTTCCCGTGTTTGTGAGAGAAGGTAGGATTGCTCTTGAGGCAGTTTTATCTTGAGTTTCTTTTCCCGATGCACTTGAACAGAATGAAATCAGTCTGTGTGGACATCCAGCCTGAATGTTCACAGTTGGACAACTGTCCAACGCATATGAACTTGCAGTTTTGGAAGGGCCCTGATCCTTCTTGGGTTGAGTCAGTTCCCAGGTGGGACCCACACAGAAATCCTGTGGTTCTTGCTCAGTCATTAAGGGAAAGAGCTCTTTTAATCTTCACATGATGAGGATTGGCCAAAGCAGAGTACCAACAAATCCGAGTAAGGAATCTTCTCACATCCTCTGCTTGCTTCCATTTTCCTTTAAAAACCAACCAACAAACGAACAAACAAAAGAACACAACAAAACAGTCAGGATACGGTTGGGCATTAGTGTTATTGATCAAAATAAGGACGTATCAGAAGAGTCTGAATTAATGAAGACAGCAGCCTTTGGAAATCAGAGTTGGGCAGGAGTTAGAAGGGAGCTGCTCTCTGTGAAATGAAGCTGACTGTGGCTGCTAGCAGCAAAGTCCAGTGGTCGTTTCCCACTCTGCTGAATGTTGTTGTTGTGTCAGAGTGTGAAATCCATAGGATTAGCTGCACACAGCCCTGAGCTGAGTATTTTGGTAGCTTGCTTAATTCAGAAATTGTAGCACCAACCCTTCAAATAGCTATAATTACTTTACGGAGGACTTCAGTTCTGCTACAATATTAGTTTGGAATTCTGTAAGTGTAGCTTAAATGAATGTAAAATGGCAAGATGAAAGGGTTTATTTTATTACTCCTCTATTTGACCGCTTTTGAACTCCCTGTGTTCGCAGGAAATCATTGCCTTTAGCAAGACTTCCATTTTACTTCTTTCAAGAGGATCAAAGTTTTAAAATGCTTGAAACTTCCGATTACTGTTATTAGTTGTGTATGTGCCAGCACCAGCAGGTCCAGGGAGGAGAATGGGGGTTCTCTTTATCCCTGTAGTCGTGAATAAGACAAGCACTGAAGAAAAGTAAAATGCTAATATTCTGAAAAAAGAATTTCTAGGCTTATCTTCCTGTGTTGTGAGCGACTGTAGTGCTGGACCCAATTACATTTCCCATGCTTTCAATTTCCATCCCTTAGGTTTAAGAAGATTATTCCCATTCCTGAGCAGAGCGTGGTTCAGATGTTGTGTTACCTCCTTGAGTGCCTCCTGACGGAGGAGAACACACCTCCCGACTGCCCCAAGGAGCTGTATGAACTTTACTTTGTCTTTGCTGCTGTCTGGGCCTTTGGTGGATCAATGTTTCAAGACCAGGTAATGAGAAGCCGCTGCTTCATCAATCTTCTATGCATGTCTCTTTTTTTTCCTTCTTTTTTTTTTTCCTTAATACTTTCCAACATGTAGTGCTCTATCATTAATGCTGGTTTCCTGGGGCTTGCATGTGGATGATAATGAATGAGAAATGTGAATACAATTCTGTTTGCAAATGACCTCCATAGCACCAGAAAGGGGAGGGTGTAGGGGTCAAGCGATGAAGGGATGTTCTTGCAGGCATGTTCTAATGGGGAGAAACACAAGGTTCATTCATAGAGACGTGTGAATAGGTTTAATGTGATGAAATTAAGTGTGTTTATCAGGTGATGTATCAGCTGAGTAGCCTTTCAGCCATTAGATTGCACAGGTAGACGTTGTGCTGTGTGACACGAACCAGCCAGTCCTTTGGCACCACACCAAGAGGTGTGTGTCAGCAATTGGTGGTCCTCAATTTCTGATTACCATGTAAGAAAGAGAAGTGGGCATGATGTGCCCCGGAGATTATGGGTTCTTTTAGGTGGAAATAGTGGCTCTGCTCTCGCTCTCCAAGGTGTTGTTTGCTGGAGGAGGGCTGTCAGACAGAATCAAAAACGTGGTGCCCTTTGGGTGCTTAAGTCTTCAGTCCAGCCAGAATTGTTATGTAGCTGTTGAAAATCTGCAATAATTGTAAATGAAATGTGAAAAAAGGGTCCCTCTTTAGAGTGTGTGGGTCACTTAGTGTCTGGCAACTGTTATTGGACCTCTCAACTCCTTGCCCCTGCACTAGTGCAGAGGAGCAGCCACACAGCTGCTTTGCCAGCTACTGGGGTGGGTGGTGGTGGAAGCTCCCTCTGGGCAGGCAGCTGGTTCCCTGGAGCGAGCTGCTGGGCACAGTCAGCTTTTGGACTCTAGTCTAGTGTTTGAGGGCACAACCTAGAGATCAGGGTTTTCTTGGGGTAAGAGGGTTGATCAGATTGTATCACCAATCTCTGACAGTCGAAGCGTGTTCCTGTCTGAGAGGCAGAGGAAAGCAGGGCACTCCTCCCTATGATGCTTTCCACAGTACATCTATCCTATAGATTAATTGCAGCTGTCAGCCTCTGTATCCATCAGTTTGCATTAGATGAGGTGGGTGTGATTCCTCACATAGTGGTAGTATTGTGAGACCGAGTTTTCTCAAGGTCATCATTTGATAGTGCACAATTTAAACTCCCTCTTCAGGTCCTGGTGCTCAGAGTAGAGCTGGAACACAATGGCTTTGTTGGGAGCCTTGGTGTGGGAGCACAATGGGACTTACAAGGATCTTCTCTAGAGTTGCCCTGGGGAAGCAGAGAATAAAGGGACATTTCTCTCTCCATGGCCCCTTATTCTGCCCCATTTCACAGCTGCATGGCTCAGCTTGGAACAGTGTGCTTTCCCACAGGCCAGAAACACCTGCTGGACTGCTCACATTCGCTTCATAGCAAGGAGCTTTGGGAAGTGAGGAGCAACTGAAGCCAGACTTGGTGCTCACCGCAAGCCCTCCTGCCTCCTGGCACTGTGTGAGCTGGATGAGAATGGCTTTTGTCATCCTTGTGGAAGCCTTAACCTCTCAATTTCCTACGTGAAGCACTGTGTTTGCTCCAGCAGTGCAGACTGCTGTGTAACCACAGGAGCTCACGGCTCCTTCAGCAGGCTGGCTGGAGTGCAGCTGCTTGGCCAATAGGTGCCTTGTCCCCCACCCCACAGCTCTGCTTCTGCACCCCTGGCACCGTTGCAGCCATTTGTGCATTGCGGGGGCCTGGTGGGCTCCCAGAGCCTGCTGAGGGCTGCAGGAGGATGCACACAGCGGCCCTGCGGGATGCCGCCCGGCGTGGGGCTGCTTCTGATGCTCTGTAAATGTCAGCGCTGAGAGCGAGGGTACGGCGGTCCAAGCGTGGGGAAGCCTGATGAAAAATGATCCAATATAAAATCTGTTTATTGCTTTCCATTGAAGGTGCCCTTCGGGTTGACCTTTTGCTACTGAAATGTCAGGAGCAAAGAGTCAGGAAGGCTTCTCGCCGCTCTGCATGTGGTGGTGGGTAGCGGGGCTCCGTACAAAACCAGATGATAAATTTGCCATTTCAAGGCTCTGAGATCAGTGGCAATCCATGCAGGGTTGTTATTAAGGAAGCAATTTGAGCTGGAGCCCATCTTGGCAGTGAGGCTGGGGCTGGAATCCATGCAGCTGCAGGCAGCTTGGGCTGCAGGAGTGAGGGCAGTGCTGTGAGAGGGCTTCCAGCACTGCTGTGTGTCCCTCCTGCTGAAGGCTGCTCTGCTGCTGGCACTGAGCAGTTGTGACAATGGAAGAATGGAGAATTACAGTTATTCCCCTTCTCTGAATAGCGCAAGGATGCAAAATCAGGAATACGAATAAGCTGGTTTTAGGATCCTCTAGGCTTTTTGATGAGTGATGGCTCAGGGAGCTTCACAGAGGATGTTTGGTGGCAATTCAAGCCCTGATGGAGACTCATCAGCATGGAGGCAATGTTCTGGCAGTACCAGCTTCTGACCTGGGAAAGCGTGTGGCATAGCAGTGGGGGGAGAGTGCCTTAGATGTCCCAGGAAGACTCTGTACTGTTAGAGCTGGATACATTTTGCATCCAGTGTTTCACAGACATCTTTTTAACAGCTTCTTTCCCTCCCCCCCCCACTCCTCCCTGAGGCAGAAGGCTGAAATACCCCTGATCTGGGTGCAGACTTGCCTGGTGTCATACAGGAGATCCGTGTCAGAGGAGGAAGATAAGCACGTTTTGCAAGTCCTGAACCAGCACTGAAATTAGCTCTTGTAAAATTCAAAATGCTCTAAAATCTCCATGCTTGGAAGGACGTAACGAGGAACAAGAAGAAAGCAGAGCTGAGGGCACATGGCTCCTTCTGCTGCCTCAGAGTATTGGCACAATCCTGTTGCTCCAGAACACCGTGATTTAAAAGAAGCCAGAAGACAACAACTGATATTAATAGAGTGCTGTGATTTATGAGGAAAAGCTTTAGTATGCATGTGTTGACTAACCATGGCCACCGGCGTAGACGGATGTTGTGTCCTTGTCTGTTGGAAGAAGCAGGCACCACAAATCAATCAAGTGGTCTGTTTAGTCACAGGCACGTATTGCTCTTTTTCAGATTGATCCATCTATCTGCCGTGAGAGTGATCAACACAGAGGATGAATTATTTAGATGAGTAAATAGGGGCGATGAGGAGAAACAGAGGAAATGAAAAATTAGGCTTAATAATAGGAAAAAGAATATGACCATTATAGTGTGGAATGTGTTTTAAGCACCAATCCCACTTTGGTGGACTGGGGGTGATAACGTTCTCCAGCACTGATGAATTCCTGCAGATTAACATATTTTCTTACCTTTTTGTCTCACAGCTTGTGGACTACAGAGCGGAGTTCAGCAAGTGGTGGGTGGCCGAATTCAAGACTATCAAGTTTCCCTCTCAGGGAACGGTCTTTGACTTTTACATCGATCCAGAAACAAAGAAGTTTGAGCCTTGGTCTAAACTGATCCCCCAGTTTGAATTTGATCCAGAAGTGCCATTACAGGTTTGTGAGCCTTGTGTGGTTTGGTTTGGTGACTGTAAGCAGGCCTTGGGATGATGCATAATTAAACATCAAGATCTTCTCAATAAGAATGTGTTTCTACATGAGATGCAACTAAATCGAGTTTTCATTACAGTGCTTGGACTGTGCAGATCACCTTCCATTGGCCTTTCACATACAACCTGTGTGCAGGGAGGTGGGTTTGGTGGCAGCTCACCAAGAGCAGAGAGACGGTGTTGGGATGAAGCCCCCGAGACACCACATTGTTGTTCTGCACCTGTCTCAAAATAGAGATGTTTTTATGAGTTAGGCAAAAAATGTCTGCAGATAGAGAGCTGCATTTGCCAGCTACACTTTCCTCTCCTTTTGGAAGTGCTGCTGTGAGCAGATGACTTGAAAAAGTCGTTACCGTTTCAGCACAATGTGTGTTTGTGGGGAGATCCAGATGCTGCTGCCAGCATCCAGCTGTCAGGGTTTCATCTGCACAGTTAGTTTAATTTTAATGGCTGGCAGCTGTGTATCATTCCCCTTCCAGGTGAGGTCTACCAACTGGAGTCTCCCGGTTTTTCTGCTCCCCAGAGCGTGGCTGTGGGGTTGTGGCAGTGATGGGAATTGCTCACCTTCTCGTTCCCCCCTGCCCTCAGGCTTGCCTCGTGCCCACAACCGAGACGGTCCGGCTGCGGTACTTCATGGATCGGCTCCTGGAGCGCCAGCGCCCGGTGATGCTGGTGGGCAGTGCAGGCACTGGGAAGTCTGTGCTGGTGGGGGACAAACTCTCCTCTCTGGACACAGATGCATACGTGGTGAAGAAGGTCCCGTTCAACTACTACACCACCTCTGCCATGCTGCAAGGTGAGGCAGCAGCGGGACTTTTGTGGCTGCATCAACAGAGGGCTGGCAGTAGGCAGATGCTTTTTATATGGGCAGATGGTGAAAAGACTAGGGGGAATGGCTTTAAACTAGAAGAGGGGAGGTTTAGGTCGGATGTAAGGAGGAAATTCTTTACTCAGAGGGCAGTGAGGCCCTGGCACTGCTGCCCAGAGAGCTGTGGATGCCCCATCCCCAGAGGTGCACAAGGCCATGGATGGGCCCTGAGCAGTCTGAGCTGGTGGGGGGCAACCAGCCTATGGCAATAGCGAGGCTGGGGGACTGTGAGGTGCCTTCCAACCCAACCATGCTGTGGTTCTGTGATTCTGTGAGCTCCTCTAGCACGGTACCTGATGCCCAGAATCCCATAGGGTTCAGAGTGGGACACGCACTGCACCTTGGAGGGGAAACCATAGGTGAGCTGCCTGGTCACCTGCAGGTTTTTTTTGGTTTGTGTGCTCTGTGCTGACACTATGCAGCCCTGGTTTCAAGGGAGATGATGTTTTCCAACATGAGAATTTGAATTCTGAACACTGATGATTCCAATTCAGGGCTGTGCTGAACTATATGCTTAAATCCACTGCTATTTTGCACAGCATGCAGCTCATTCTTGACTTGAGATTTGTCTTTAAGATGCTTGAATTTAAACCATGCAGAATAAGATAGGATTCTTGGCTAGGATCCCAACTGTCCTGAGGATATGATGATGGGAATTGCATCCCAATTACCAGGGTGGATGGTGTGAAGGGAGATGGGAACTGGGGCTGCCTGCTGCTGGTATTTTCCTTTGCATCCCACTGCAACCCAGCGTGCCCCATGGAGCAGGTCTGCCCCCAGCCTGCACGGGGCCTCGGAGCCCTGGGGGTCAAAGCAAGGTCAGTTTGCTGTGTGCTTTCTTTAGAAACAAAGAGAAAGATGGGGATTCTTGCAGAGTGGACCATTTTGGAAATGCTTTTTTACTTAGAGTTGCCCAAAAGATAGAAAAGGTTATTTTTGTGTGTTTTTATTAACCCAGAATGGAACAGCCCAGCTTGCTGTTTGAATTGAAGAGTGCTTGAGGGTCAGCATGGAGTAAAGCACTTCCTTTATATCGCTCCTCTAAACCCTCTCCTGTTGTGACCCATGTGCCCTGAAGTCCTTTTGCTCCCCTGGCCCTGTATGAGAGCACCATTCCTGAAGCACCACTGAGACCTTGTCAGTAGCATGGTGATGGCAGAGGGCTCCCTCTCTTCCTGCCTACTCCCATTTTTCCTTTCTGGACTCTTTTTGGGATGCCCTGGAGCCACTGGATGGGCTGAGCTACTGTGAGCAGTGCTGCCATTTGTGCACCCCTGGCAGTGTCCCTGTTTCCTGCAGCCATCAGCTGTGGTCTGAGATGGGGACATTCTTCTCTGCAGAGGGGAACAAGTCATCTTGCTTGGGGTTGAAGACATGGCTGCAAGCTTTATGTTGGGAAGCATGATTTATGCTGCTCGACAGGCTTCTCTGCTGCTCATTTTTTAGAGTTAATTTGTCCCTTTTGGTGCAGTTTGTCAGTTGGCTGCTTTTTTCCCCAGCAGGCACCTCCTAAATTTGTAAAACTTGGATACAAAGCAGTTTTGTGTTGTTTTTTCTTTTTTGTTTTTGGTTTGTTTGTTTTTTTTAAGATCTGCTTAAAAAAAGAAAAAAGACCCTAACCTTCAAACCAGCAATTTCTTAGACTAGATGCCTTGCCCACCCCCATCAGCAGGCAGCATATAGAGGAGTGATGCCTGCAAAGTCCCATTTGCAGGGATTGTTTCTTTCAGGCTCCAGCTCAAGTATGTAGCATCACAGAGGTAGAGATGTGGACCCTTATTGTTACTGTGGGATATGGCTTCAAATTAAAATGCATCTTTCACCAACATGTCGCTTGATCCCCAGTAATTGCGTTTCAGTGTGATGAATCTCCTGAATACTTGTGTAACCTCAAAAAGGGCTGATTTTATATGTTCATTAAGGGCTAATTAAATTTAAATTAAATGCTTATTTGAAACACTTAATTTAACTTGCTACCAGAAATCTCAAATCTTACGGTTTTATTGAAGGGGGGGAGATGCTCCGCTGAGGCAAGATTCATCATTTTTCTCAGCTCGTTCATTCCTTTGTGCAGCAGCTGTCTGCAACCAGAAATGGGCTGAATTTTGAGGAGTGGGAAAGAAAAGCTGTCTGAAGTGCACCAGAGCAGTGCAAAACAAACAAACAAACGAACAGAAAAAAACCAACCAGAACAAATGGTGCTTTAAAGCATATATAATTCATAGCTTGAAAAAAAAAACAGAACATAAATCTCCCTTAATAACTTCTGCACATGGTAATGATTGGATTACTGTACATTTTAAACAAGGAGAGTTTTATTAAAGTTTGCAGTCCCGTTTGCATTTGCAGGTCTTGCCTAATTACAAAGAATTGTTGCTTGCTGTGCTACTATAGATGTGCTGACAACCCAGCCTTTGTAAATGGAACTAATTCTGCTCTTGGGCCTGGTGGCAGTGAGCCTCTAAGAACAGAATGTGCTCCAAGTCAATCCATGGGAGAGAATCCATCACACCCAACAGAAGACAGCTGCTTCTGTATGGTTTTCCACTTGCTGAGCCAGTAAAGGTAGCTCAGAATCAATGGAACCAATAGCTATGAGGTGTTGTGTGCAGAAAGGTGAAATGGTTTTTGTTAAATACTGGCCTGGTGTTGTAAATATTCACTGTGTTTTACAGCGTACAACATGCAACCTCAGCCTTCTGCTAAAACCAAGTAATATCTTCTAAAGCTCTGAAACAAGAAACTCTCCTTTGTGTCCTTTCCCTTGCTCATGCATGACCCTGCTGAAATCTGAGGGCTAATCTGGCAGCTGACATTGGACATGAGTGTTGTTAAATTGTGGGGAGGTTTTGGTATTGTGGGAGGGGAGCAGGGAGCCTGTGTGGTTCCTGTTAATAGAAGTAAGGGATGCCTGCCCTGTGCATCACCCAGCTCTTTGGGCTGGTGCAGCTTCATGTGGCATGGAGCTGGGCTGGGAGCCTGTTTTATTTTTCAGCCATGACCCTCTGGTAGTTTACATTTGCGTCTCTTCCTCTGTACAGGTGTGCTTGAGAAGCCTCTAGAGAAAAAGGCTGGCAGAAATTATGGCCCTCCGGGCACCAAGAAACTCATCTACTTCATTGATGACATGAACATGCCAGCAGTGGATGCTTATGGGACGGTGCAGCCCCATACGCTCATCAGGCAGCACCTGGACTACGGGCACTGGTAGGAGGCTGCCTGGGCTGCACTGCTCAGACCTGTTTGTTCAGGCCCAGATTTCAGGATGGATTTTTGGAGGATGCTGCAGTGTAGTTCTTCCTTTCCAGGCCTGTGTTTGCCAGTGCATCTTTCTGGGCTGCAGAATTCTGGGGCGCACTCAGAGGTTTGCCCTTTCCCAGCACAACAGCTCGCTTGCTCCCAGCCTGGCTGAGACATCCTTGGCTCTGCTCTTGGTGTGGTGTGGGGTTGTAGTCTTGAGGGAGAATGCTCAGCATTGATGTCCTGCAGTGCTGAGAGCAGGGGGAGGTGATGGATCCAGCCCCTGTGGGGATGCAGCATCCCTGCTGAGCCCTCGCTGCAAGCACCTGATGTTTGCACTCAACCAGTAGAAAACAAACATTTTCTAGGCAGAGGTAATTTGAAGAAAAAGCAGTGACTGTGTTTGGGAAGGAGATCAGTGAAATTACATGTTGTAGGCAGCAGTGCTGTAAGGGATAAGGATGTTCTCAGCTCTGCATATAGGGCACATTGGGCATAGGCATCCAGTGCAGCCCTGAAGCCAACCCACACATCGTGCTCACCCTGCTGCCTGTTTTGCCTGCAGGTACGACAGGACCAAGCTGTCACTGAAGGAGATCACAAACGTGCAGTATGTGTCATGCATGAACCCAACAGCAGGGAGCTTCACCATCAACCCACGCCTGCAGGTAGAGTCTGGAGCAGGGCAGGTCTGCTGCTGAGTTCATCTCACAGGACATTGTTGGAGCATGAGGGCAGAGAAAAACCAGCCAGGGATGCTGCTGTTGTTTTATCAGTAGAAACAGCGTTAATCAGTTGGGTGACCAAAATTTGTAGTGGTAAGGCTGCAGACTCCTTCCCATATTCCCTTGTCTGCTTTTCCTCGCATTTTGCTGTTCCATCAAAGGAAACAGTCACAAGAACACCTACTTCTGTATTTAAAAAGGAAAAGACATTACCAAGTACTGGTGATAGAATCGTAGAATCACAGCATGGCTTGGGTTGGAAGGGACCTTACAGCCCACCCAGTTCCAACCCCAACCCCTGTTGTGGGCTGATTGCCGCACACCAGATTGTCTTGTTACATACTACAAATAGATTTTAAAAGAGATGTTAAACGTCAGGTTTGATTTTATTGGAGCTGAGCCAACAGTCATCAGCTCTGCCCCTCCCAGATGCATCACAGCTTCTTGGAGAAGTCTCATGACTGGAGTCAGTTCAAGCTATGGCTCCTTTTAGCTGTTATGTGTTAAAATGAAGTGTTCAATGGCTGGAAATGAGCACCTCTGCTGAAGGATGGGTCCCACATCAGTCTTCTGAGAAATGACACCTTCCAAAGATGGCATGGGTGAAGTCATCCTGTTTAGGAGGGAAGGTTCAGTAGGATGGCCAGAGGCTGCTGGAAGAGCAGGTGAAGCCACAGAAGTCGGGATTTGGGGAAGCAGGCTCTGAGTGAGAAAGTGAGGCCAAATGGGCTGCCTGATAGAACCACTCTTAGTGTTAGATTTTTGAGGCTGCAACAGTAGTTTAGTTTAACTCTGCTGAATCTTAAGTGCTAAACACAGTGCACAGGAAGTGGCAATGCTCTGTCAGTTGTGAGACCATCAGATAGGCTGAACTTCTAATACATGGTGGAACGCAGCTGAAAATCTCATTTAGAGAGCTGAAAGAAGTCACTTGCCAACTTTCCTCTGCTGGGAAATTGGAGTTGGAAATAGAAGGTGTCCTTATTCTACGTGGACACCGAATCCCCCAGGGCCTTGGGTGCCACAGGGGTGGTTGCACAACCTCCTGACCTTTCCATTCTTCCTTTCTCAGCGTCACTTCTGCGTCTTTGCCCTCTCCAGCTCTGGGCAGGACGCCTTGTCCAGGATCTACAGCACCATCTTAATGCAGCACCTGGCGAGCAGGAATTTCTCAGAAGCTGTACAGAAGTCAGCTCAGCAGCTGATCTCCCTGGCCCTGGGCCTGCACCAGAGGGTAGCTGCTGCCTTCCTGCCGACAGCTATCAAGTTTCACTACATTTTCAACCTGAGAGACTTCTCCAATATCTTTCAAGTAAGTGCAGCTGTCATTTTGCGGCACTTGGAGCCCAGCTTGAAGCTGCAGATGTGTGCTCTCCACCTGTGACATTGCAGCAGATGTCCTTCCCAAGCAAAGAGAAGAACCTCAGTCCATGTTTGGTTTCAGATTCATTGCTTCACCCAGGGCTGTGAGGAACACCAGTTTGAAGCTGGTTTACTCTCCAGCCATGTCTGTGGGAGGGGGTGCAGGTTTGGGCTGTATGGCTGTAGAAGAGGCCAGCTGAAGGGACCTTTGGGCTCCTGATGTCAGCACTTAGTGATTGTTAGTTGGTGGAGTGGTGCTGGCTTGTCTTTGTGAGTCTCAGCGTGACAGCCTACACTGGCACATCCTTGTAGCTTCTCCATGGTCAGGTACCCAGCCCACATGTGACAAGTGACATCAAAAGCATTGATAAATAGCTTCCAAGTCAGCTCTCAGTTACTGACTGAATCACTGCCAGAACCAGTTCCCTACCAAGGAGAAGCTGCCAGCCTGATAATGAAGTTTGAGATGATGAGGCTTGAATCACTCTAACCCACAAGCTGTTCTTGTTGATGTTTATTTTACCAAGAAGGTAATAAAGGCTTGGATGCCCCCTGCAGTAATGGCAAGCAGTTGGAAATCTAAGAACAGGAACTTGAACAAATTAGTAACTTGGTCACATCCAGGAAGAATCAGACCTGTCATTAGCGCTCAGCTACACATCACCAGCAATTGGCTTTAGTGTGGGCCATAAAGAATTCTGACTTCTAACCTGTGCTTTGAGAAGCAGAAAGAGAGAGTTTCTGATTTTTGATATTTGTTTCTGATTTTTTTTTTTTTATACTTTAAATCATAGAGTCACAGAATCCTCAGAGTTGGAAGGAACCTTTAAAAGTCACCTAGTCTAACTTCCCTGCAATGAGCAGAGATGTGCATAGCTTGGTGAGATGCTCAGAGCCTTGAAAATCTCCATGTGCACCCACCATATCTCTGGGCAACCTGTGCCAGGGCCTCCCCACCCTCACTGTAAAAACTTTTTCTTATATCCAAGGTTAGCTCTGCCAAAAAAAGTGGTGAAGCTCTGAACTCTGGGAATGCATATCCCTGTGTTATATTCATTATATCTTGTAGTTTAGCCCTGAAATGACCTTAGGAGGCCTCTTGTCTGACTCAAGCAGGGCCAACTTCAGAATTCCCAGCACTGAAGATCCCACAGCCACCATGGCCATCGCTGTACTGTTAGACTCACTCTGCTGTAAATTGTTTGTGCTTCTCATCCTTTTGCTATGTACTTCCAAAGGAAATAATAATACTCAGTCCTCTCTATATTGCCCATTAGCTGGTTACAGACAGTAGGGTTCCCCTCGGTCTTTTCCCCAGCCTGAACAAACCCATTTCTGTCTTTCCCTGCATGTGGATTGAACTGCCTGCAGCTTTTCTCCTGCCTGTCATGGTGTAGTACCTCTCTGTTCCCCCATTCCCCACCCTGGGGATCACTGCTGCTGCTTGGCCTCCAGGTAGACCTGATAACAGTGACCTTGGAGCCTGCTGGTCCAGCCAGTTCTCCATCCATCTTGCTGTCTGCTGTTTGGTCACAACCCGTGGTGTGATGCCATCTGAAAATAAAGCAGAGCAAAAAAAACACCTCCAACAAAGAAGAAAGGCAGGGCTGCCTGAGTTTCCTTAGCCTTTGGGAAAGGAGAGAATCAGGAGATATAATGCTTGTAGGTCAGTGTGTAATGCCTTTTAATCCCAGACAAACAATCAAACACTGGATGTGTTAGCTGGATATATAATGTAATAGCTGCATATATAAGAGGCACTTGGGGATTGTTGTTATACCAGCTATGCTGTAATTATACACGCAGCCAACGATAGCTGTTAAAGGCACAAAACATATGCAAATTGCAGCAGTGGAGGAGGCAACCTATGGAACTTGCTGCCTGTGCTGTGTTATTGCTGGTTCTGCACAGGTGGTTAGCAATGGCTCCATTTGCAGTTTGTCCAATGGCTCTGTTGTTATCATACCATAATAGATATTAATATTGTACCTGAACATCTAAGTAGGGCCTTGCAAACCCAGCTTGATTCCCTTTGTCAAAACTGCCTGACAGCTCTTATGAGAAGGAGTCCTGTGCTAATTGTCTCATTACAAACACTCTAGGAGCCCGTGCCTTAATTGTTGCAGCTAATGAAAAATGATTGAGTTTGAACCTTGTATGCACGTGAGTGTTACACAAAAAAAGGAAGACTACCCCAAAGCAACAGTCAGCAATAATACCTTTTCATTCATGGGTTCATTCATAGAGCTTTAAACTAGGTACAAAGGGAGTGGGGGTGTAACTGGGGTCACTAGAACTGAGCCTGTATGTAGTGTCCCAGTGCTTGTAGGAGAGGGATGTGCTAGTAAGATCCCACAGTCTTGTGTGTTGGTGAAGGAGGACGACTCACCCTTTTGTAGGAAGAACACAGGCATTGGTGTGAGGTTGGTGGCTGTGGGAACACCTGAGTGGGGTCATGAGGGTATTAGGGCTACTGCCACTCAGAAGGAGCTCAGGTGCTTTACACTAATGCATGCAGCATGGGTAATAAACAGAAGGAGATGGAGGCCATTTGCAGTCAGAAAGCTATGATATGGTTGCCATCACAGAACCATGATGGAATGATTCACACAGCTGGAGTGCTGTGATAGATGGCTACCACCTTTTCAAGAGAGACAGGTTAGGTGTAAGGCGGTGTAGCCCTCTATGTTAAGAAAGGATGTGAATGTCTGAAAATTAATGATGGTGATGATAAGGTTGAGAGCTTATGGGTCAGAATAAAAGCAAAGGCCAATAAGACCGATATTATTGTGGGAGTCTGCTACAGGCCAGCCAAGCAGGATGAAGAAGTGGACAAGACACTTTATAAACAATTGGGTGAGGTCTCAAGGTCACTTCCCCTCGTTCTTGTGGGGGACTTCAACATCCCAGACATCTGCTGGAATTATAATACAGCAGATAGGACCAGTCCCAGAGGTTCCCAGAGTGTGTGGGAGATAACTTCCTGACACAGCTGGTGAGGGAGCCAACAAGGGAAGGCAAAATCCTGGACCTGCTTTTTGTTAACAGAGAAGGTCTTGTGGGGGATGTAAAGGTTGGAGGCTGTATAATCAATGAAAATTATATAAAGGAATATTATATAATTTAATAATATTAAGACATTATAATAATGAAATAAGCAAGAGAGTTAGGCACAGCAAGACAAAGAGAATAAATAGGATGCTTACCTGTGTCATGGGCTTGCTCAGGAAACTCCAGTAGAGTGGACCTTCCAAAGAGAGAGAGATCCTTCCCCACTGGTAGTCAGCTCTTAAATGGGTGCAGGAGAGGTGGAGTCAGGCTCCACCCCTTCCTGCAGCACAGGTGAATTGCTTTCACCTGTGCTCCCAGGGCTGCCTCATTACTCGCCTCAGGTGATCAATCAGAGGTTCAGGTCCATACAGAGGCCATCTGGGGCATAGATGAGATGCTAGATTTCTTGATCTTTGTTGAACTATGGAGGGGAGTCAGCAGAACTGCCACTTTGGACTTCTGGAGGGCAGACTTAAGCTCTTTAGGACCATGGTGGAGAGGATCCCTTGGGAGGTAGTTCTGGAGAGCTTGGGAGCCCAGGAAGGCTGGGAATACTTTAAGGAAGTTATTTTAAAGGTGCAGGAGCTGACCATCCTCAAGTCATGGAAGACGAGCCGATGGGCTAAACAGAGACTTTTGGCTGGAACACAAGAACAAAAGGAAAGTTTATGTTCTCTGGAAGAGTAGGCAAGCTAATTATGATGATTACAGGTATGCAGTGAAGCTGTGCAGGGAGAAAATTAGAAAAGCCAAAGCCCAGGTAGAACTGAACTTGGCCATTAAGATAACGGAAAACAAAAAATATTTTTATAAATAAGTCAACAGCAAGAGGAGGACTAGGGAGAATCTCCATCCCTTGTTGGATGCCGAGGTCAACTTGGTGACCAAGGATCAGGATAAGGTTGAGGTACTTAATGCCTTCTTTGTCTTAGTCTTTAATAGTAAGACTTGTTACTCCCTGGGCACACAGCCCCCTACACTGGTAGATAGGGATGGGGAACAGAATAAGCCCTGCATGATCCATGATGAGATAGTTTTGGACCTAGCTCCGAAAGCTGGATGCCCACAAGTCTGTGGGGCTGGATGGATTGCACCCTAGGATGCTGAGGGAGTTGGTGGATGTGGTTGCCAAGCCACTCTCCATCACCCTTCAGCGGACCTGGCTAACTGGAGATGTCCTGGCGGACTGGGGACTGGCAAATGTGGCACCCATCTTCAAAAAGGGATAGGAAGATGATCCTGGTAGCTACAGACCTACAGTCTCACCTCAGTGCCCAGGAAGGGTGTGGAATGGATAATCTCGGAAGCCATCGTGGACCAAGTAAAGGTCAACCAGGTGATCAGGCCCAGTTGGCATGGGTTTATGAATGGTAGATACTGTCTGACAAACCTGATTTCATTCTATGACAAGGTGACGTGCTTAGTGGATGAGGGTAGGGCTGTCAATGTGGTCTACATAAAGCCTTTGACACTGTCCCCCAAAATATTCTCATGGAGAGGAGAAGTCTGGCTGACAACTGTTTGGACGAGCGTACGCTCCGTTGGGTGAAACACTGGCTGGATGGCCGGGCCCAAAGAGTTGTGGTCAATGGAGTTAAATCCAGTTGGCTGCCAGTCATGAGCAGTGTCCCCCAGGGCTTAGTGCTGGGGCCACTTCTATTCAACATCTTTATTTATGATCTTGATGAGGGGATTGAGTGCATCCTCAGTAAATTTGCAGTTGGGAGGGAGTGTTGATCTGCCTGAGGGGAGAAGGGCACTACAGAGGGACCTGGATAGACTGGATCGATGGGCCAAAGATAACTGAGTTTCAATAGAGTCAAATGCCAGGTCCTGCGTTTTGGTCACAACAACCCCAGGCAACCCTACAGGCTTGGGCAGGAGTGACTGGAAAGTTGCCTGATGACTTCAGTGTACTGATGGACAGTTGGCTAATACAAGCCAGCAGTGTGCCCAGGTGGCCAAGAAGGCCAATGGCATCCTGGTTTGGATGAGGAATGGAGTGGTGAGCAGGACTGGGGAAGTCTTCCTGCCCCTGTGCTCAGCACTGGTGAGGCCTCACCTCGAGTTCTGCGTTCAGTTTTGGGCACCTCAGCACAGAAAGGACATGGAGTGCTGGAGCAGGTCCAAAGCAGGGCAACAAGGCTGGGGAAGGGCTTGGAGAACATGGCCTGTGAGGAGAGACTGAGGGAACTGGGGCTGTTCAGTCTGGGGAAAAGGAGGCTGAGGGGAGACCTTATTGCTCTCTTCCAGTATCTGAAAGGTGCTTCCAGCAGAGCAGGGCTGGTCTGTTCCCACTGGTGACAGGATGAGAGGAAATGGCCTCAAGCTGAGCCAGGGGAAGTTTAGGTTGGATATCAGGACTTCTTTACAGAAGGGGTTGTTAAGCACTGGAATGGGCTGCCCAGGGAGGTGGTTGAGTCACCATCTCTGGATGTGTTTAAAAACCATTTGGATGTGGTGCTCAGAGACATGATTTAGTGGAGGGTTGTTAGTTAGGGTAGTATGGTTAGGTCATGGTTGGACTCGATGATCTTGAAGGTCTTTTCCAACCTGAGCGATTCTATGCTTCTTTTGACAGATGGATATGGGAACTTGTTGCTTCTGTATCATTCCTTCCCCTTGTACCCATCACCTCCTGGCCTGCGTGGCTGTGTGGCAACTGTAGGTGACTCCAGAAGGTGTCCACCCCAAACAACAGCAGAACACCAGCAAGGTCTGGCCAGGCAGATAAGGAAACTGAGGCTGTGCAGATCTAAGGTGGGGATTGCTCCAGAGACACACATCCAGGCGTGTGAGGATAACTAGATAAATCCCCAGCATTGCTGGGGAGTGCAGCCCTGATCCCCAGGCTGCCAGGTCAGGGTGGATTTCGTATGGTTGCTCAGGTGTGGGGATCTGGTGCTTCTGCGGACATCAGGAAACTCCACCTCAGTCCCAGGTGTCTTCTGCTGCTTTATTTGCCTGCCCCTTGGGTGTCCAACCTTTGGACTTGCCTGGACCTCATTGAATGATGAGCAATTGTGTCAGGCGTCATATACATAGGCCACTCCAAAAATAATGCCTCCTATTTATTTCCATGGAAATGGCAAAGACCACACTAACACTGTTTGGTTGAGCAAATTCTCAGCTAGAAAACACTGCTATTCCACATAATCACCATCATTACTATGCATTTTTGCCAGCGGTGAACAAGAGCCTGCATGCTGTGCTCGTAACAATCTGCAGCAGCAGAGGTGGTCCACTGTCATTGCGTCACTGCTGAAATGCACCACCCACTGCCTCACTGTGTTCACATCCTCTGCTTGGTCTCTACAAATATTCAGTGTCAGTGAATGTCAGCGGGTGCCATTTTTTCCGCATGGAGGAATTTAGTTCCACACCTTTGCTTCATCTATACTTCTCTTGTGTCAGAGTGCCCTTCTGCTGCCATCTGTCACACGGCAACAACATGGAATGGGATATTGATGGGAAAGTTCAACCTCTCTTGCTAACCACCAACATCTGTCTCTGATGTCATGGGCGAATAGGATGAAATAAACAGGTATTACTTTTGGAGCAGCCCTCATTAATATATACTTTAGTTAACGTGTAATAAAAAAAAAAAAAACATAAAAAAAGAGATCAATGAAAACACAAAACCAGTGGGATATGTGACCCTGTCGTGATATTGATGCATTGCCCTGTCCCTGGATTCAGCCCAAGTAGGCTCATGGCTCGGTGTGGTTTGGTTGTGCTGAGGGGAAGGGCTGCCATGATGGCACAGGGCCCTGGTGGCCATGGGGAGAGCATGCAGGCCATGGGTTGAGCATGCCTGGCCTACCCTATGTGGATGCCTTGTTTGAACTACTTGAGCTTTGCTGCTATCTAGGCTTCATTGGATATGGAATAGGTGTCCATAGACCTGAATGGCACTCAGGGCACATGCAGATACCTATGCTTCAGTTTGAATTCCTTAATCTCAAACTGAAACCAGCCCTGAAGTCGCCTGAAATGAACCATCTTGTTCTGTTGACTTGGGAAGGTCAGGGGAATCATGGAATCATAAAATGGCCGGGGTTGAAAAGGACCACAGTGATCATCTCGTTTCAATCCCCCTGCTATGTGCAGGGCCGCCAACCAGCAGACCAGGCTGCCCAGAGCCACATCCAGCCTGGCCTTGAATGCCTGCAGGGATGGGGCATCCACAGCCTCCTTGGGCAAGGTGTTGCAGAGTGTCACCACCCTCTGTGTGAAAAAATATGTGGGAAATCCCACATATTCCCATAGGGTGGGATTTTATCTACTGTCCTCACTTTATTTTTGTCCCTTGGCTTGGCATTCAGCAGAACAACCCCAATTGCCCCAGCACTGTGCTCAATGATGCTGCTGTTTCTCCAGCATCAGCTGCCCAAGGGCTGTAGGATGAAGCCTGGGCTGATGCCCTTGTGCAGAAGTCAGCCAGTCTTCCTTGTGCGACTCTGGGGCAGTGTGCATGTGTGCCCAGCCAGAAGGGAACACAGGTCTCCAGGGAGCTAGGGACTGCAGTGGGAGAAAAGGGGGGGCTGAGGGGAGAAGAAAGCCAGCACCAGGCACAATTTCTCCAATAACCTACTTTCAGGTCACTGATGCCCTGCAAAGCCAGCGGGGTCTGGGCTGTGGGATGCCCCTCTCTGGTGTTCAGAAGAGATACGTGGAGCTCTGAAATCTGTGATCCCCTGGGCACTCATTTTGTTCAGTTACAGAAGGCTCATCAAGCACTGTAAAGCTTAGCTGTAATAAACAGCTTACATTTACTATCACATCTAGCTGCTGGTCCTCAGGGTGAGGAGAAGCTGGCAGCGGCTGTACAGGGCCGTGGGCAAGTAGAGGCTGGAGAGGGATCAGGATCAGGTGAGAACAGCAGGAATGGCAGCCCTGACTCCTTGGCCTCAAACTGTGTCATTTGCTGTTGCTGATGTTACCGTTGAAGGGCAGGATCACTTTTCAATCCTCTATAATCGGAGTTAATCTGGGTTCATCATCATTATCTGTTCCTTTCCCCCTCTGGGAAGTGCATCTGTGGTTAAAGTTCGACACTACTTTCCTTTGCGTTTCTGTAGCACCTTTTCATGCCTCTGGGTCCCACTGCACTGCAGAGTTAAATTGATTGGTATGCTCAAGGCAATTTACCCTTGATTAAAGAAGACAGGTCTCTGCAGTGATGGAGTGATGGAGTGGTGGATTATGCTTTTTAAAAATGAATTCCCTGCTGGTTTACACCAGAGGAAGCCCTGTTGCTGTCTTTCTTTCCCTTCTGAAAGGGTTACCATGGTATTATGCTCTAAATTGTATCTGTCATCTCCGTAAAATAACCATAGACTCAGCAGGGTTGTATTTTGCTTTTTCCCATTTTTAACCAGATTTTCAAGCAGCATGTCACATTAACATCACGGCAGAGACGGCGTCCCCCTGCCTGTCGATGTGATGATAGCAGTGGTTCCCAGCTCAGCTGCTCCTTCATGTGGGCTGCAGCAGATTTCCCTCTGCTTGGTGTGGGGGAGTGATGGAGGTGGCACCTTTGTGTTCCCTGGTCTGGCACAGCTGGCATGGCCATGGTTTTGGTTAGGATCATCTGGGTCCATGTCTGCAACCCTGAAGGTTTGCTTTGGTGACCCATCTCAGATGCTCTTCTGTCTCTCAGTGTGCTCTGAGCCAGTGTGGTTTTAGAGCCTCCTTCCCCTCTGTCATGCTCTTTCTTCCATTTCTGATCTGGTGGGTGGCAGCCCTGCCCCCAACAAGACATTGGAACTGGGTTGTCTTTAAGGTCCCTTCCAACCAAGCCATGCTGTGGTTCTATGATTTCTTTTCCTAGGAGAGATCTGAACACTGATAGGTGCTTCCAGGCTGCCCCATCAGATGCAGCATCACACAACAGAGTATGAGCAGGTGGCGTGGGCCCTTGTCAGTCGTCTCTGTGTAGCATGCTTAGAAATTGGTGCAATACCTTAAGTCGGACCCTGGATTGCTGGCTCACATTTTGCTTGTGGTAATGCCAGGTTTGTCACTGTTTTCATGTCATTGTTGTGACATGATTGTGCCCCAAGAGTATTGGTAGGAGGGAGGTGAGCAGGATGGCTCCAAGGGGTCACTGCGCTGCACTTTACTGCTTTAAATAGTGTTCAGACTGCAAAGGGAAAAAAGTGATTTATTTATTTATATAACTGGGAGACCTCCTGCTTTGTCACCTCCTAATCCAGGGGAGCCTCTTAGCTCTCTCCTCACATTTACCTCTGCACTTTCCCTGCCTCCCAGCTCCAGCCCAGCATGCAGAAGCTGAGTCACAGCCCCCCTTTTGTGCTTCACACCCCTCTCTGGATGCTCAGAGCAGCACCAGCAGCAGCTCAGCCTGCTGGCAGGGAGCATTGCAGGGTGCAAAGCTGGGGAAGGGGAAAGAATGAGCAACTTGGAAAGCCCATTGTCCAGAATTCAGGCTACACTTCTTTGGATCCTAATTTTTGGACAGTCATTGTAGTCTTGGAGGTTTTGCAAGAATTATGATGTGGATGGTTTTTTTTTTTTGTTTGTTTTTTGTTTGTTTTTTGTTTGGTTGTTTTTTTGTTAAAATGAAACATTCAGTTCCCTATACATGTAATTTTTGTTTTATCCTAGAAACTAGTATGCAAACAAAAGCTTTGACTTTCCTGGGGTTGTCCTGTATATGCAGAAGCTTCTATTTTGCCTATGCGTAATATATATCCATGTGAAGATGGAGCATGCATCTTCTCCACACATGTCTTTGGGAACAAGTTAGGGTGCAAAGAGAAAGAAAATGCCTCTCTCCACTGCACCATCAGACCATTTGACTCTGAATGCCTACTCCAAAGAGCTGCTCCAGGACCAAAAATCCTTCAGCTATGTGATGCAGGGAAGTGCCAGAGCCCTGCAGCTCTATCTAGAAAATGAGCAATCCTTTTATTTGTCAGTGATTCCAAATAAACTCTAAACTCTAAACCTGACCTTAGAGATGAAGAAAGGTGTATTGCATGAAAATGATCTTTCATGGCAGACTTATGGCATTCTGCTAAAGTGATGTTAGTGAAATGGCTCTCGGCTGTGGGGTGGCTCTTCCTGTGTCAGCACTCCATTGCAGGGTGGGGGTCCTGGTGGGTCTGAGCAGAGGCCTGTTCCACTGTTCTGCCTTTTATCCTGAGGGCTGTGATATTTGGTATCATTGCATAGAGAAGCCTCTGTGTGCCAGAAGGAGCTTCCTAGCCACGTTCTGTCCTTTCTGTGGAGGATCAGGAGCTGAAAGGTTTGGCTGGCATGCAGCTCAGTGGCCAGATAGGTAAAGCTTGCATTGTCAGGGCAAAGAGCAAGAGATCACCCTTCCACACTTTGTGGCTTTGTTGGCACCACAGCCACAGCAACCCACGGCCACACATCTCCTTGTGCCAGCCCTTATGGCCTGCACAGCGAGGGCTCAGAGCATCCCCTGGGGCAGCAGCTGAGTGTGCCGGCTGGGACTGGCAGAGCTGCCCAGGAGAGCAGTGAGGGACTGCTCTGCAAAGTGAGGAGAGGGGAGAAGTTTGGATATTAAGTTAATAAATTCATTAAAGAGCAGCAAAGTGTGAATATTCTCCTCTCTTGTGTGGTCTGAATGTGTGCTTGCGTCAAGACAGCATCCTTTGTGGCTTGAGGTGTCTTTCGAGAGTCTGAGTGATAGATATATTTTTACAACAGTTTACAGCTTGATGGGTTGCACCTTTTGCCTTTTCTCTTTTCAAGTTGTCAGCTGTTCTCTCACTCATTTTGTTTCTGAAATAAATAAAATAACGATTTGGCAGCTGTAATGACAAATAGGAAACCCAAATGATTTGAGCCACGGGCCAGTGAGCTGAAAGGGAACACTTTACATTGATTTTAATGCATTTTCTATTTTATGTATAAATAATTAGATGTTAGGAATAAATGCTGTCTGCTTAATTCATGCTATTGAAAGCCTTGTGTGCTGTTAATAGGCTTAGTTATAGGAGACACCTCTTTGAAATATAGTTCTTTTATGCATTTTAATAGAGCTCATGGTAAACATACTGTGATAAGCAGACAGCGACTCATATTTCCTGTAGGCAGAATGCACCTAATTAAAATTAATTGATTTTTAAAAAATCATCACAACTAACATTTCCAAACTACTTTTTCCTGTTGAAGAAGCACCCACAGAATTCCTTGGGGTTGTTGGGGACCCATCTGAGCTGGTACCTGGCTCTCCATGCTCTCTGATGTTGAGGTCAGGACCACCAGCACAACCAGGCCGCCCTGGGGATGCTGTCTGGATCCTCAAAATAAATATATTGAATATAAACTGCTTTAGGAAATGTAGGTAACGAAGGGCACATTCTGCAGAGGCTGTTGAGTAGGGGCTTATTCAGAAGTTCAGATGCAGGTTGGTATAATAAATCCACATTTACAGCCCTGTTGTAGTTTGGTAGTTTGGATGCTGGCAGTAAGGTCAGTCTCTGAGTGGTTTGAAGGGTTTTCTGGGGTTTCCTGACTGTCTTTGCTCCCTGCAGGGTCTTCTGTTTTCCAGCCCTGAATGTCTGAAGCAACCCCAAGACCTGGTAAAGCTCTACCTGCATGAGTCAAACCGGGTGTACCGGGATAAGATGGTTGAAGAAAAGGATTATGGTACCTTTGATAAAATCCAGCTGGAGATGGTGAAGAAATTCTATGACGTAAGTGTTGAGGTTCATGACTCTAATAGTAACGTGTAGTAACTCACAAGAAAAGTCAGATTCCTTGGGAGAACAGAGTTTGACTCAGTCTGCTCACCTCTTGCTTGCCTGGAGGGCAGTGCTCCTGGCAGGAGCCCAGGAACAACATCTGTCATCCATGTTCTGGGCTGCCAGTGTTGTGATTCACCTCATAAGGTTCTTGGGAAGAGGAGATTTGGGCTCTGTGAATTGACTTCATCGATTTATTTAAGTGCTTTGAGTCTCACCTGCACAAGCAGGAGAAGGGTCACATCTTCCTGCTCTAAGTGGGAGCAAAGGGATGCAGGCACAAGTCCTTAACGCGTGGATGTCCAACCTGTTGGCTTGTCTGGGAACACTGAGTGAAGGGGAATTGTCTTTGGCTGCTTACAAAATATGTAATAGAGCTAATGTATGTAAGTAACAAAATCTTTAATATATATATTTATTAAAACAAACAAACAAACAAAAAAGCAACAAAACCATAAAACTGGGATATTTGCCCTTGTTTTTTGTGGAACTAATGCGCCAGTCTGGTTCTGTGGAAGTGATTGCAATTCTCAAGGTGCACATCAGAGATTTTTGATGAATTTTTTCTCTTCCTGTGCTTCATCTTTGAGAGCAGCTGATTACAAACGTACATACTGCTGAAAAGCAGTGATGTGAATAAGGCATATGGCCACTCTTTCAATTTCAGGTTCCAAGTCCCTTTTTCAGGTCCCAGAGCTTGGGTTTGAGGTTCAGAGAGTCATTCACAGGGTTCAAATCCTCATTGTAGGGTACAGAGCCTCATTTTAAGGAACAACTCTTCCTTTTTAAGTCACAGTCTCGTAAAGCTCTATGCTCTGCTGTGTCTTGTAGGTTAGAAAACGTATGAACAGGAGTCAGAGGCTAGATTTTATAGACTACAGCCTCAGCGTTAGGTACCAGACCCTTATTTTCCAGGCCTATAGCCTATACTTGGGATCCAGAGCCACTGCTTCATCACCGACAGCCTTATTTTTCAGAACTGGAGTCTTACTTTAGGGCATAAAGCATCAATTTTAGGGCACAAAGCCTCCTTTTGATGTCCATGTTCTCTGGTGGGACAAAGCCTTGTTCCAGGGGCCAAGGTTTGAATTTTAGAGCTCAAAATCTCCTTTGATAGCCAATTCCTCTCTTGTCCACCAGCCCACTGTAGTGGCCCAAAGCCTCATTTCAGTGCCCAGAGCCTCCTTTGTAGTGCCCAAAGCCACATCACAGGGACCAAAGACTGATATTCAGGGCATGAAATCTCTTTTGGGGATGAAACGCCCATTTTGATGGATTAAAGCACCACTTTGGGATCCAGGTCCTGAGCTGGAGACTCCAAAGCCCTTGCAGAGCACAAGCCCTCTTTTTCCACTCCAAAGCATACTAATGGGGTCCAAAGTTTTTTTGTTTTTTTTATTGCCCAAAGCCTCCTTTATGCCAGGTTGGTCATGATGATCTTGAAGGTTTCTTCTACCCTAAATGATTCTGTGTTATGGCCGTGGCTGCAGAGCTTTCCTGGTGGCCATGTTTTCCTATGGCAATGAGTTGAGTTTTCATGAGTTCCAAAAAGTTGTGAGAGTGAAGGATATCATTATTGGAGCTTTTTTTCTTTACTCCTTTTTCCCTCTTGCTTTCTTTAACCTTTTCTAACACACAGGTGCAACTACATGGGTATTAAAAGACATTTGCTAGTTAACTGTACTTAGAAAGATGGCAGAGAGCTGTGCTTTTATTTCTATATTTGTTATATACATATGTGTATGTTTCTCTGACAGGACATTGAGGAGACCTTAGAGCAGACCAAGCAAATGAATGTTTATTGCCATTTTGCTAAAGGCATCGGTGAACCTAGCTATGGGCCTGTTCCAACCTGGGAGGGGTTGAACCAGACCCTTGTGGAAGCCTTGGACAACTACAATGAAGTCAATCCTGCCATGAACCTGGTGCTATTTGAGGATGCCATGTGCCATGTGTAAGGGAATTTTCTGGTTTTATAGTTTCCTCGTAGCACTTATCTGCACAGATTGCTGCTGTTGAGTTGTAGGTATCTTTACCTGCAGATGGAGCAGGAGGTGTGCAGAAGCCCCACTTGACATAACCTGCACAAATATTGCACTTCTTCTGCAGGTGATGGGGGAAACCATGAGGATACCTGGGGCTGGGAGATGGGGGTGTTGCATGCTGGTGGTTATTTTAGATTCTGGTTCTGCGTATTGTGTGGCCATTTAATGAATGAGACAGTGTTCAAGCACTTCATTATTTTTGTGGGCCTTTACTTCAAAGCCAGCTTTGGGATTTCCCTAAATGCTTTCCCAGCTGACTTAGAGCCATATTTACACAGTGTCTTCCTGGAATTTTCAAATGCACATAGGGTGATGTTATGTATGTTCAGCCTATCAGTTTAAATGTTTTCAGGTACTTGAACTAAAAAAAAAATCATTTTTTTTTTTTAAATCTCGCTTGCATTTAGGCACCTGGAGGTCCAGATGGAAATCAAATGTGGAATTATATGAAAATAGCAAGTCTTCAGTTTGTGGTTATGAATCCACTTAGATGTCTTGGTGCCGGTAGTGAGACGTACCTTTGGTTTTCAGAAATCATCTGAATGCTTTCTGGGGATCCCAGTAGAGGCAGAGCCTCATTTCTCTGTGCAGAAATGCAGATCTGGCTCTTGGCTGCTTGAGAAGAGGGGATCTCTAATATAAATCGATGTTTTAAGTGGTTTTTGTTTTCTTTCTAAAGGCATTTATCTCCAGAGTTGCAGGTTTGTGTGTCTGAGCCAGGAGGCTGCCACTCTCCTGCTGCACATCAGTGCATATGATTTCAATTCTCTCTGGACAAGGCAACCTAATGAAGTCAATCTCATGGCAATTTTATAGATATAATGGTGGCACTGTATATATATTTGGTGCTAAAGCTTTTTAACTTGTCACTTAACTGTTTCTGTTCTGAGAGCAGAACATCCCGTTATTTTTGCACCGTAGGGTGCTGGCACTGTGCTCTGGCAGATTTTCCCCATATTGTGGGCTTTCACTCCTTTGTATTAATGAGCCATGCTCACCTGGATGTCCATGGGCGTTTCTGTTTCCAGGAAGGTGACAGTAGTGTTAATCTTGTCCTTCCTGTACACTAAACTGTGATTTCTGATAACACTTAATGTTATCCTTCCAGTAAATATTTTGAATAAACAGGAAAGCAGGGATTAAGTATTCAGCATGATTTTTGTTGAGACTGGGTGAAATTTATTCCTTTCATTTGGGAATCACACGTTGCAGAAACACAATATTCAATCCATCCCAAATATTTACAAATTTCAACTTGAATTTGCTGGAAAATTTCATTTCAGGAGGAAAAAAATAAGAAACAAAAGTTTATAGGCTAAATTTATGTAAGGAGGTGGGGGTCAGCTATCTGTCACATCCCAATCCATGGCTCATCGTGCACATTCACAGAGCACACAGCCCTGGAGGGCACATTGCTTGGGGAGCTGAAACTGGGAGTGCTGAAGCTCTCTGCACAGACTGGATTGCTTTTCTAGGTGTAATAAAGCCCTGTGGTATTTCTCACAGCCTTGTTTAAAAAAATTAATGCGGATTAGTATAGGAAGATATTCAATTTAAATGAGCTAAATAAAGGTGGTGATGTGGAGAGGGGAGTTGTGTTTAATACACAGAACAGCGTATTTCACAAGTAGGATCCCAAAACTTCCTTACTAAGAGTTTCAACAAGAGGGGATGTCATCTTTTGCTTCAAGAGGATACATCAGAAACCTGCAGTGTTAACCATGGGACTCTCAGGACAAGTGAACAGACCAGGAAATAATATGAGTTGATTCTTAAGAATGAGAAAATCTTGCTCTTAAGTAGTGGCATTTGGTTCAGTATAAAACACAAGCTGCTTTTTCTGGATAGGATTTATGCCATGGTAGACGTATACAAATAGGTTTCATGGCATAGCAGGATGCCTCGTTTGGACATGGACTCCAGATGCTTTGTGAAGATGAACCTATGGAGAGTTGCATCAGATCCTTGAATTTTGCTCCCAGTCTTTGCACATCCATGTAGTGTGCTTTTTCTCTCATGCTCCCCGCAAAGACGGCCAGACTTTTATCTTTTTTTACTGATTTCTGTCCATTAGGACTTGGCAGCTAGAATAAGAACTGGGCGCAGTCCAAATTGCCACCAGACTTTTTTTCATCAGCCATGTCCTTTATACAGGTCTCGGCGGAGATTGGGATTGCTGACACGTCTCCTAGAGTGACATTTTTCATCTCTTTCAGAATACAATTTCTTAGTGAATAAAATATGTATAGAAAAGCAGTGGGCAGAGAAAAAGAAAAATACTCTTATTAAAGAGAGATTTTGTATGCTTCAATTTAGGTGCCGCATCAACCGTATCCTGGAGTCCCCCAGAGGAAATGCACTCTTGGTCGGCGTGGGCGGTAGCGGCAAGCAGAGCCTGACCAGGCTGGCAGCCTTCATCAGCTCTCTGGAGGTCTTCCAGATCACTTTGAGGAAAGGCTATGGGATCCCTGACCTGAAGGTAGGTGACTTTTAAGGCTGAGGTTGGGGAAAGGAAGTAAAAAGCAGAACTTAGCCTGCAAACTTGGTTGTGCTGAATACTGAGCAGTGTGAAAATGAAGAGCTCCCACCATGATGTTGGACTGCAGAGAGAAGAAATTCATCACCAGGTATCTTGTTGAAGTGTGTCTGCACAGGGATACGGGCTGATTTGCTGTCCCCTGCCATTCTGTGAGCTGGCCAGGACTGACAGCGCTTCAGCCCAAAGTTTTATATTGGCAGTGTTATTGAACCCATCCACATCTTGTTTGTTCAATGAGTGGAAAATGTGAAGGAGCAGAAAAGTTCTGATTATTTATTATGACCAAAACAAGACATAGTAATTAGCTGAGCAGTGAAATCTGGAGTGATTTGGAAGTGGAAAGGGAGCAGGAGAGAGGAGAAGCAGAGCTCCTAGATCATAGTCAGTTCATCTGGCCTCATAGGTAGGGAAGGGGCTGAGCCGGGTGGATCAATACAGAGGATACATAGAGGCTAATGAGCTTAAGAGTTACAAGTCAACACTGAAAAACTTCAGTGAAAAGTTTTAGAAGTCGATTAGCTTCTGACAAAATAAGTCTCTTTAAAAATGTTGTAAAAATCGCCGCAATAACTGCAGTCTGTTCTGCCTGGTAGATGTGATAGCTGGTGGATCCTGGGTTCTTTCCCCATCACAGACAGGACAGCAGTTCTCAGGGTGGCGAGTGCCATTGGCAAAGCATGGAGCACAGCTGGGGTCTTCCCATCCTAACACAGGCTTTCCTGGTTGCTTACCAGTTTTACAAGTTCTGCAAATAGGATCTGATCAGGTCTGGCTTTTTCTGCATCATCAGATCAGAGCTGTGGCTGGGCTGGTCCTCTGCTTGTCTCCAGCTCTTTGCTTCCTGATCAGTACATTAAGTTTTTGAAACATCATTAACTCTGGGACTTCAGGAGGGGCTGCAGCAGTTGGAAGGCCAAAATTTATACCACAGCAGTTACAGGGCTGTTGTCTGTAGTGCCACCATCTTCCTTTGGATAAGCCGTGGTTGTGAACAAGTTGTTTTCTTTATGTCACACCAAGCTGTCCCACCTATTTTCATCTCCCTTCTGTGTTTTCAGCCTCACTCATGGCATTTTGTAGCTCCACCCTGCCTACTTATTTAGGAAGCCTGCTCTCTCACCTAGAAATGTAGCTTGATCCCAACACTAAAAAATGTGTTTTCAAAGCACCTCAATGCTTCTCCGTCTGCAGAGGTGGAAGGTAATTTGATGTTCCCTTCACTCTGTATTCATTTTCAAAGAATTTATGAAGGGTGAAGGTTTTTTTGTTTGTTTTTTTGTTTCTCATCTGTGGAAAAGCAAGATGGTGACAGATTACCCTGTCTGCTGTTGGCCCACCCTGCTGTTACAAGTGATCTAATCCAAATATCTGGTGATTAATGGAGCAAATTATTCTTTTAGAAGAAGCGTAGTTGCTTGCTGAATTTCCTGAAGTTTCTGGAGTGGTGGCTGGTGTGCTGTTCTGGGCACCCCTGTATGTCTTGTGTGCTGCTTAGAGGGGCAGGAATTGAAGGATGGCACCTAGCCCATGTTTTGCAGAAGGACAACCCCTAAGTCCACTTGCTTTTCAACCTCCAGGCAGACCTGGCAAATCTGTACGTGAAAGCTGGTGTGAAGAACATAGGCACTGTGTTCCTGATGACCGACATGCAGGTGGCTGATGAACAGTTCTTGGTGCTGGTAAATGACTTGTTAGCATCAGGTATGTCTCATCTTGCTTTTACTTTTCCTCTCCTCTTTTTCACTGTAAATTTCACTGTAAATCATGGTCGTATCTGTAGCTCTGGAACATGCTGAAGGGCAGAATATGAAGTGAATTAGAAGATATGTTGGCCAAAATCTGAACTAAATGCAGTACTCAGGTGTTGTTATTGAGGATGCACTCCATCTGGTAGATTTTTTCTCTCTGATGTCTCCTAACCTTGTTTTTCCTGTTCTTTTATGGTATACTGCCTGTGGATGTGGATGTTGTGTTATCTATTGTGATATTGCAGCTGAGGATAGAGCTAAAGGAATGTATCAAAAGAGGAGGAGTTTGACCTATGGATGCTGTGCATCCACTTTCTAACTGTCTGATAAAATAAGATGGCTTATGGGTAGAAGACTTGACTGAAGCATCTGTGAGTTGGTGGATGATGTTAAAGCCACAGATGACCCTATCTGTGGGTGTCACATGGCTGCTTATCCCATTCCAGTCATTTTCCTCTTCATTTTTCTGGATGCATTTGAGTTTTTCATTTGCTGCTTGCAGCAATTTGCAGAATTGGCTCCATGCAGTCTCCATGCAAATGCCTGATTTCCTTGCAGAATGTGGCATGAGTGTGTGCATCCATCACCTTGCAGGGTGAACTGCAACCACGGTGCACTTTGGAGCACACGCAGGTGTCACCGTGATGGTGCAAGGTAACCCAGGGAGGGATTATTCCCCAGACACCCTGGTAAATCACTGCCATAACTGTGTGCCACTTGTTGCCTTGTTTATGAGCCAGAGTAAGAAGGTACCAGCTGGTTCAGGTGACCTCCATGGATGGTGAGGGTGCGGAGTCGACAGCACAGGGGGCTGAGAGTTTGTGAGTAACTCCAGAGTCGACATATGTGACTATAAATTGGCCAGATGGTTGGAGCAGCAAACAAGTCCTGCCTGTAATGAATTCATAACCAGGTGTAAGGACAGGGGATGCTGTGGAGGGCGACAAGTAGGTCCCACTGTCTCATTGACTGCTGCAGATTACACAAGCATCTCCTTGACACAAGATGAAGCTCTGCAATGTCCTGAAGCAAGGAGCAAACTTGAGTTGAGTTGCTGAGGTCATTTTATGGCTCCTTTGAAAAGCGTTGCGGTTTTTTTGTGGTTGCTTTGTGGGAAAATAGGACAGAGTGGATTCTTTTTCTAGACTCACAACTGCAGCACAGAATTAGAGCTGCACCGAAGAGGTGACTGTGCAGGGACCTTGCCTCTCTGTGACATAGGTTGGAGCTACCAGGGGTGTGCTGAGCACTCTGACAGCTCACTGTTATCTACATGATTGCATTTTCTTACTTCTTCACATAAGAAACTAGAGCAAAATATATATTATAATATATACTATAATCTAAAATCTACTGATTTATATTCTCCTAGCTGGTTAGTGCTCATATTGATGGTATCTCAGTCAGTAATGATGATTTCAATCAAATCAGATGCCAGAAAGGAAGTGAAAAGTGGTAAACTGAGGAATCTCTAAAAAAGAAGTTTGATTGGGTACATTTTGGGCAATCAGTTGCATAACTGTGAACTTTTAAGAATTTATCTTTTAGAAGGTTTTAGTGGCATGGGGCTTATTTGAAAGTTCTGTATATGGCATTGAAGTTCCGCAGAAATTGTGCAAGTCTCAAATTCATTTGTAATGCTAAAGAGAATTCAGTATTGTGTAACGCATAATAGGGATTTGATTATTTTTATTATTATTTGTAATCAAATGAGCACTGTTAATTAGAAAAAAACGGGCTTTCTGTACTTTGACTCTATTCCATATTTGCTTACTGTGGGCTTGTATAAGAGAGTTGGCTCTCACAAATGTTTATGTTTCAGCAGAGCAACCTTCTGTGCCACCTCCCTGCTGCTGGGGCTCGTGGGCACCTGATGTGATGACTTTTCTCTGGGAAGGGAGGCAGCTGCTTCACTTAGCTCTAAGGCTGCAACAAAATGCTACCCAGCAAACCAGAATGTACCCTTTTCTCTTAGGTGAAATCCCTGATCTCTTCCCGGATGATGAAGTTGAAAACATCATCAACAGTGTGAGGAATGAAGTCAAAGGTCAGGGCCTGGTGGACTCCAGAGAGACTTGCTGGAAGTTCTTCATAGAGCGTGTTCGACGACAGCTGAAGGTGAGACAGTGGCTGTGGGAGCTTGGGTCCTCCCCATCTACGTCAGTGCAGTTCCAAGTGTTGGAAATCCTTTGGGCTACACTGTAGGGACATCAGACTGCAGCCTGAAAGGCTTTTTTGCCTGTTCATGATGTGAACCATGATTCTCTCAGCAAGTACTGAAGCATAACATTCGCTGTCTGTAGTCATCACTTTTTGGGCGTTAGACAGCACTATGGGAGTTGTATGTTGTCACTTTCAGGAGCTGAGTAAGACCAGCCTTTCCATTTTCAAAGCAGTGCACCAGGGGTTTAGCTGGGGTGCATCAGGACTAAGTCTTACTGCTTGGAAAAGTTGCACAGGGGATCTGCCTTCATGTTGTTGACAGTCTGTAACCAGAAGAATTTAAAAAACATTATCTTAAAACCAGAGTGCTGGGAACTGAGTGGGACATGAGATACTTACAAGATTTATTCAACTGCAGCCTATATTCCCAGTTCTGGAGAGGGGAAATACTTCCCCTATAAATACTGCCTAATATCCCCAAACAGTTTTTGGACTTTTAGGTATGTTGAGCATGTAGAGAAGGTACACTGTAAGAAGGAGTTGGACTTTTCCAGAAGGTATTTGCCCACCTACAGAACTGCACAGTGCTGGGATCCCAAATTGAAGAGGCGGAGAGAGAGTAAAGACTTGACCTTTGCTTATTGAAGACCAATCCTTCTTCTTAGTGCCTGGTTTGTGTTGGAGGAACATGCTCACTGAGGCGGGGTACCCTGTTCCCTTTTTGATGTAGGTGGGCATGTGTTTAGGATCAGGAACAAGCAGAAAGTTGAATTTGAGGAGAAAATTTGGGGATCATGCCACAGTATATATGCCCAAGGAGAAGGAATCCAGCCCTCCTGTCAGTGTGGAGGAGAATTTCTAACAGGCTCTAAGGCTGTTTTGTACGTCTTCAGGCACCTTGGTTGTCTTCTGCCAAGTGCCCTTCCCTCTATATATTCCTGTTGACTGTTCAGGTAAGCTAAAAGGGCACTGTGAATGTGATTTCATGGAGGCTGATTGCTTTTCCTTGTCTGCCCTTCTCCTTAATGCTGTGTTAAAGCAGATGGATGGGAAGTACTCTTTTTTGTCTCCAGCATTTAGTGACATCATTGTGCTCTGTGCAGAAAGCTGATGGAGCCATCACTGCCTTGGCCTTGCTGGAACTCAGGGAGCAGCCAGGAGTAGGGCTTGGACCAGTGGAACCTGAACGCCAGCAAACTTTCTGCCTCAGGGTCTTGAGAGAGTAATGCAGATGCAGAAAAGGGCTTTGGTACATGAGTAATGTACATGAGCAGGGAGGGGAAGATTCACTGAGTGAATTATTCTGCTTCCCACACTGGCCTTTGCTCAGATACTGCTACTCCATTTTGCAATGTAGATCTGCCCGTGTCCTTATTTGTGCCTGTTTAGCAGAGCTCATAAATCCAGCAACAGCAGGCTTACAGGAAAAGGCCTGTGATAGATGGTTCTGGCAGATTTTGGTCCTTGTGACTTATTTTGCTATTGAAAATGATGGTGAGGCAGCAGAGAGGAAAGGTAAGTTGCCTTGTTCTGACTTCACGCCCTGGGTGAGGAAAACAAGTTCCCAACTGCTTTTGTTTTCGCTCCACTTTGGTTTGAGTTTTGCCTATCTTAAAAAAAAAAGAAAAAAGAAAAAAGTAAATCTGCTGAAAGCAGACTTTGAGTTTGAGCCACATCAGCCCTTTTCAGAGCTGGCTTTGGGGGAAACGATTCAGGCAGGCCTACCTCAAAGCCATGGTCCTGCCAAGAGAATTCAGATCCATTCACTTCAGTTCCTTGTTGCACCATTTCAATCTGGACACCTGTTTGGATCTGGATGCCTGTTCTCTGCCGGGCTTTGTGTCACTGTGATGACAGCAAAGAGTGGTTATATTAAACTGGCTGTGGCTGTGACATTGTGCCTTTGACCAGAGCAATGCTTAATGCCACTCACTGCTTGTTTTAATTGCAGAGTAGAAAACACGTTTACTGCCAGGTTATGCCTTTTCATTGGCATCAAGTGCAAAAGCTCAGGGGTTGAGGTTACTGAAACCTGAGGTGTTGGCGTGAGATTTGCTTTTGGGAACAGCTGGAGGAGCCCAAGTTGGGCTGCACGCCTGAGCTGGGCCTTGGCTCCTGGCTCCTTGGGGCTGAGCTGCGCTTCAGCTTGTGGCCCTGCCTCTCAACCTGTCTCTCCTTGGGGCCCCTCAGGTTGCGTTGTGTTTCTCACCTGTTGGCAACAAGCTGCGGGTCCGCAGCAGGAGGTTCCCTGCCATCGTGAGCTGCACGGCCATCGACTGGTTCCAGGAGTGGCCACAGGAGGCCCTCGAGTCCGTCAGCCTCCGCTTCCTGCGAGAGACGGACGGCGTGGAGGTGAGCACCTCGTCCAGCCCTCACAGGGCAGCGTGGGCCCCCACAGACTCAGCGCCGTGGTCATAAGTTTTATGCACTGATGGTATAGCCAGTGAAATCATTGCCTTGCTGGCCAGAAAGGCTGCTTACAAATCAGTGCAGAAAATAACCCAGCACTTCTTCAGGAGGGGGAACAGCTGTTCATGAGGGTGGGTAGTGATAGGACAAGGGGGAATGGTTTTAAACTCAGACAGGGGAGGTTCAGGTTAGATATTAGGAGGAAGTTTTTCAGCCAGAGGGTGGTGAGGCACTGGAACAGGTTGCCCAAGGAGGCTGTGGATGCCCCATCCCTGCAGGCATTCAAGGCCAGGCTGGATGTGGCTCTGGGCAGCCCGGTCTGTTGGTTGGAGACGCTGCACTTAGGTGGGGGTTGGAACTGGTGATCATTGTGCTCCCTTTTCAACCCAGGCCATTCTATGATTCTATGATATTATATGATTCTGATTATTCAAGGGAACAAACATCCTTCTCTCCACATGCATATCTGTCTGTAATTCCCAGGGCAGAAAGATGTCAGGTTCTCGTTGATGAGAACCTGCTGCTGGATTAAGGGAGAGGCAGTTCTGTTTGTTTAGTTTTTCAGGACGGGGTTTGGGATGGATAAAGTCTACAATATTTCTTTTTATGTGTGTGCACTTCCCCATTTGTACAGAAGAAAAGCTCAAATTTCTACTTAAAAGGCTGTAATTTTGATGGAGATGCTAGAAAAATTGCTTGGAATAAGATAAAGTATGAGATAAAAAAGATATAAAAAGAAGTTTAAAGTGCATGAGCAGATGAAGTTATTATAGAGATAACAAAATGAAAAGGGATCAACTCGGATGTTCCATCCTGGATTTTGCTGCAGCAGAATAAAATGTTAATAAATTCCTTTATATATGGCACAGGTCTGCACGATATATTGTTGTTGTGTTTGAAATATTTTCTCTTTCCCTTCTCATCTCACTTCCAGGCTTCAGTGAAAGAGTCAATAAGCAAATTCATGGCCTACGTCCACACAAGTGTCAATGAGATGTCCCGACTGTACCTGAGCAACGAGCGGCGGTACAACTACACCACTCCCAAATCATTCCTTGAGCAGATCAAACTCTATCAGAATTTGCTGATGAAAAAGAGGAAGGATTTAACAGCAAAAATGGAGCGGCTGGAGAACGGCCTGGAGAAGCTCAACAGTACATCTGCCCAGGTGAGGAAAGCCTGGGGTCGTACATTGGTTGTTTGGCTCAGAGGAAGGCTGTGCAGGCTGAAGCTGTGCAGGGTGGAAAATCTGTGCTAAGTCCTGACTGACTTGAACTGGAGCATAAGTTCTGTTGTGTACTGGAGGGGAGGAGGGAAGAAATGTGCGTGTGGTCTCTGCTACTTGGGTGGTGCTAATCCCAAATAAAAGCTCGCAGAAATTAAAACAAGATAGGGAACCAGCTGAGTGTGTACATCTTCTGTACATGGTTATATTCCAGCTGCAGTGACAAAATAACTTAGAAAATGCAGGAAGATCAGTTGGTTTTGGAATTTCATCCTGGAAACCTCTATTAACTTCAGCAAGATTCCCGTCTTTTAAATTAAACAAAGAATCCTTTAAAAATGAAGCCAGCGTTCATTTATCCTTGTGTTGTGCTATCTGTCTGTTAGGAACACCAGTGCATGTCTGAAATGTAGATGAGCTGTCCTGAAATCCCCCGCTAAAAGCATGACTGGCATGCGTCTGTGGCAGTGACTGGATGTTGTTCCGAGTATTTCACAACCTCTCTTCACTGACTCCAACTGCCTGTTTTTCTCTCCATTTCATATTCTATTAACTCTTATAACTGTTCACTTACTAGCTCCTAACAAAGCAAATGGGGTCTCCTGAAGCTGCTCCAGAGGAGCGTGGAGTTGCTGTGAGTGAACAGGCTCAACCACTTTCCCACGTGCTCTGCTGGCATAAATCATGTCTGTCATGCTCAACAAGTTACGTGCTTGGTAGGAGGGTGATATATGGGTTTTATTAGTGCCTCTCGACTCCGATAGTCTACATCTCACTTCAAGCAGTTGCTTTCTGCATGGCACAGGACAGGTCTTTGAGGACAGGAGGATGGAGCAGACATGTTTCTTGGATTCTTTGCAGGTTTCAGCACCTCCTTAGAAAGCAGCTGAGGTTTACCAGCTGTTAGAGGAGACCACTCATTGCATCTTGTGAAGCCAGTTGGAGCTGAAAGCATTTGCCCTCACTGCAAAGCAGGCCTTGCACTTGCCTTACTTCTGGTGGCAAGTGACTCCCATGACACATGGGGTGCTGCTGGTTTTGCTGATGCCACAGCAGTGGACAAGATGATTTAGATCTGTTCCTCTGCCAAGAGCAACTAAGATAGAGGAACAAGTCCCAGTAGTGGTCAAATGTGGGGGCCTTCCGGTATGCTTCAGGCTTATCTCCATGTGGGTGCTGTGTTGGCAAAGGCTTATTGACATGGGAGCTGAGCAGTGGGGAGGACTGAGGATGGCAAGGGAAGCCAAGCACCTGGGGGCCTCCTGTCTTGTAGGTTTTGGTGTTGCAAAAAGAGTGAAGGAACACAAAGCTCACGTCTGCTTGGAGTAAGGCTGGGGTGAGAAGAGCCTGTTTGTGAAGCTGATTAAGATGCAGAACAGTCAGGACAAGATATGTCAAATTAGTGTCTAAAATTAGCACTGGGGGCCTAAAATTAAACACCTAAATTATCAGATGTGCGTAACAGTCAAAACTGCTGTTGATTTGGAACCAGAGTGTAGATATTTAGTGTTACTGGAAATCATACCAGGAAGTTCGATGTTGAATAAGGATTTAAAAGTCTGAAGTTTAGCATTCACTCATGGAAATGGCTGGGCTTGGTTCTGTGTATTTCTAGACACTGTCCAGTGTCCCGCCAGGATACATCTGTGCAGGTCGTTACTACACTTTTTGACTTAGCCAGTCCAGTTTCAGGGTAACCTCTCCCCTTCCTCTTAGTCTCAATTTCTTTTCTTTTGGCATTTGGTCACCAATTTTTCTTCTGTGAAAATGTTTTTTGTTTGCCTGCCATGAAGGCGGTGGTTGTCATTCTCTGTACTCAGAAGATCAGAAGCTGGCTTCCAGTTATTAGGACATGATGGAGTTGGGAAGATTTGCGAGATGAGTCATTTGTTTTTCAGTGGTGTTTGCAATGAAGAGGTCAACGCTCTGATCAGAGCCCATTGCTGAGTAATTTTGAGGATGACTTTGGTTAATATTATATATCTGGATTCTAGATTCAAGTCTTGCTTGCTCTATCAATTAATTGCTGACCTTTGTGATGTATTTTGTGTTCTTGAAGCAAGGCAGGGACAATCAGATAAAATGAGTCTCCTGGGAGTCTGCCCTCCAGGTTTTCTTTAATAATTCTTCTTCTGTCTGGGTGGTAGGCAAGTACTTCTTCCCTGTTGGAGTCACAGTACATTACCCTTGAATCTCTAATTTGCTTTATTCTTTCCCTTTCCATCTCACATTACTAATTGCTTATCAGCAACTGTCCTGGGCTCAGGAAGCTGCTCACATGTTCTTCACATTTCTTACCACAGTTTGAGACTGAATGTTGACCTTTTGTGTCCAGTGATGGCATTCAGTGCTCTAAGGCGCATGCTGGATCTGTCTGCTCACACCTTTATATGGTCATTACATTAATGATGCTTATGGGAACGAGGTTAATAGTGTTCTCTCTTTGCTTTGGGATCATTGTCTGCTGTGGTTTTCTGTGCCACTTCTGTCTCCCTATGTACTGTTACCCTCATGTAATTCTTACTTTTTCCTTCTTACCAGCCACATGTTACTTAGAGGGAATCTTCTGCTTTCACCAGTGCTGGCAGACACTGGAAAAGACAGTGGTATTTGTCTTCTCTTCCCTGGAGGTAGCAATGAATCTTCTGGATTATTGCTTATAAAGCACATCTCATGTTCCTGCACCATTAATTGTGAGGGCTCGTGCCTTTCAAGAGGGGTGAATGCCCACAGCTGTGCTCTTATTCAAGACATGAGGCAGTCTCTTCCTGCCTTACTTGTGGAGCTGCTTTTCTCTTTTAAGCAGCTCTCTGTAGTCCCGATGGATGTGCCTGTGTCCACATTGCCCAAGCCTTTTAGTGCCTTCCCAGGCTCTGTATTTAGGCTGTGGATTTCTGATTTTCAGCCTTCCCATCCCATTGAGTGTCCATTTTTTCCTTTGTACAGTGACAAGATGAATAGGGATTCCTGGCTTCAGTCTCCAGAGTGGCTCTTATTGTATGGAGACAAACAAGATGTTTACCTCCATCAGCCTTCATCCTTTCCGTCCAACACCCGTTCCAAGGAACTGGTACTGAAGGAGTCAATGATATTGTCTGTGCTCGTCTCATGCTGTTTTGTGCATCATGTTGTTGCATTCTGGGTTGTTGTTTGTAGCCCCAAGCAGGAGCACTGCGGAGCTCACCCAGGAATGACCAGGGAAATGCAACTTAGAAAGAAGCTCAGAGGATTGCAGTTGGCCCTGCCAATCTGAATGGTTAACAATACTTCTGTATTTTTTTGGATGGATTTGGACTAGGAGTATGGGGTTATCAGTGCAAGAAGGGAGACTGTGACTGCTGGAGAGGTCCTGGGCTGTGGGAGGGCAGATGGGAGCTATGCTGGGAAGGCTTTCTGCACACTCCTGGATAACAGATGTTAGTAATGGTCAGGCTCTAGGTTTGGAAATGCAGTAGCAAAAAATAGCAAAAAACCAAAGCCAAGCTACGTGCATGAAGGGTGGAAAGTCCTTCTTAGTGTGAAAAGGGGGAAGTGTGAGGCCTTCTGTTACCATAAGACAGAGGAGAACTTTTCATGCTTTTATTTCTAGCAGTACTCTGTTGGGGATGGCTCTGCTTGCCAATGATGGGATCATGTCTATGGGTTCTCCTGCTCCTGTGCCTTCCCAAAGGCAGTGGTGTGAGGTCTCCCAGTAGACCGAGGTCTCCTCAGGAGTTTTTGATGACCTTTAAGAGTCCCTTCCAACATTCTGTGATCTCTGTGATCTCTGTGATGTGCAGGAGGGAGAAATGGATGTGACAGACTGTTATTGCTCTGGATCCAAGTGTGGTATTAAGAGAAACTGTTTGCTGTGCTGAAGGGGTGAAACTGGAGGAGTAAGGTCATCAGTTTGCATTCCTAACACCACCCCCAGGAAATCACTAAAGACAGTGAGTTTGGTTATGTAGGCATTGCTGCTGGTCCTTTCTATCCTCTGGACAAACGCTCTTAAATTGCCCTTGTTCAGCTGCATTTGAGTTTTATCCTCATTGAGAAAATGTGTTGGTTTTCTAGTGTGCTCCCAAGCCCTGCTGGAGGTAAGGAAGGCTGCCAGCCGCCACCATCCCCCCAGCATGCTGAGTTCTGCTGGCAGAGGGTCCAGCAGAGTGCCAGGATCCACACTGCAGCCCCAACCTGCACTGTTTCTGCTGGGGGCTTAAAACATAACCCAAACCAGTTGGACAGGTGACTTGGTAGCACACATTTCTCTGAGTTGAGATATTAGGAATTCTTTCAAGAAGAGCTCTAACTGATTTTCCTGATTATTTTCTTTTTCTTTAATCCTGACAATATGTTCTTGCTGAAAGCAGGTTGTGTCAGGGCATTGCGTGTTCTCACAGTCAGTGCTGAGGGCTGAGTATACATCTGTTCCTTTGTAGAGCTGTGGAGAGCTAGTGGGTTATAATCCCTTGTTTGCCTTGTTGTGGTCATGTAAAGCCACAGAGCTCCTGGCTGTGTGCGCGTCCAGCACGTGAGCACTGATTTGGGGCAGGTCACAAGCCAGATCTGCAATCAGCAAAACCTCCCACTTCAATTTCCTGCAATCTCAAAAGACTCAGAGCTGCACAAGAGGTTGCTGACTGAGGGGATTACATGCTCCCGTGTGTCTGGAGCTTCTGGGATTTACGGGCGCATCTTTGTGCTGGTTAAAGCAGTGCTGTAGCCCTGGGCAGCAGGAGGTGGAAAATGAAGTGTGCAGTGCAGGAGTGCAATGAGATTCCTAAGAAACCATTCTCCACTTGAAGCTGATGACAAACATCAATAGCTTCAGTTTGTGTGTGTTCCAAATGGGGCTCTCTCTCTTCTTGCATGAAAGCAGAATTGTGAACAAAAACAAGCATCTGACTTCCCTCATGGTGAGAGTTTTTACATGGCAATGCTGTACCCCAGGAGCTATTAACAATCCTTTATGAGCTCAACAGCAGGACAGCAAACGACTCTGCAGTCTGCACAGAGGCTGTGTAAAGTCATCTAAACGGCTTTTAGAAAGAAATCATCTGTCCTCGAGTGAGAGCCAGCACGAGCATCCTGGCTGTGCAGGTGCTGCAGCCATTGCTTGGAGGGCTCCTGTCCCACAGGGCTCAGCTGCTGCTGGTGTGTGGGTCCTCAGAGCACCCACACTTCTCTGGGCAGCAGTGCCAGGGTCTCACCAGCTCTGGGTAGAGAATTTCCTCCTAACATTGAACCTCGAGGTACTGAAAGGCTGCAGTGAGGTCTCCCCAGAGCCTTCTCCATGCTGAACATCCTCAGCTCCCTCAGCTTTTCTTAATAAGAGAGGTGCTCCAGCTCTCTGAGTGTCCTTTATGATCCTTCTCTGGATGGCCTCCAACAGCTCCTCATCTTTCTTGTGCTGGAAGCCCCAGGTCTGGACACAGTGCTCCAGATGGGGTCTCATGAGAGCAGAACAGAGGGGGACAGTCCCCTCCCTGCCCACTACCAGCCCTCTGTTGATGCAACCCAGGGTACTGTTGGCCTTCTGATTTGCAAGTGCACTCTGTTGGCTCATATCAAGGTTTTCATCCACCAGAACACAATCTAACAATGGCTGTTGCACTGAAAGGTGGGTGAAAGCTGTGTGAATTTGGCTTTATAATGAGAGCAGCTGCAGTGATCTGTTGAAGCTCCTGTGTTGTGAAAAAATAATCCCAAGAAGACATAATATGAGGGCTTTTACTTGCTTCCTAGTGAATCCTGCTCAAAGCAACATTTGCCTCTAGCCAGTTCCCCAGCAGAGGCAGTGAGCAGGGCTGAGACAACATCCTTAGCAGTAAATCCTTCTGGTTCTGATTCCTTCCCTACAGGGTTCCTGCTAGCGGCCTGCTGTGGTATGTACACCATGCACATGGGCTCTCCATCCCTTACTTGAGAAACCAGGAGTGAAGCAGAACTGCAGTGTCCTGCTGACAAACAGAAGTAGTGCTTTTCTGTACTCCCAGGGCATTGCTTGCTTTATACATGGGCCCTCCTGTTAGCTATTGCTGGGCCCCACTCAGGTGGGGCTTGTGCTGTCAGGCAGGGTGGGGGAAGCAGGATGCTGAGCAGCTGTGCACCCACATGTACTTCTTTCCCCCAGGTGGATGACCTGAAGGCCAAGCTGGCAGCCCAGGAAGCGGAACTGAAGCAGAAGAATGAGGATGCTGATAAGCTGATTCAGGTGGTGGGTGTGGAGACAGAGAAAGTGAGCAGGGAGAAGGCAGCTGCAGATGAAGAGGAGCAGAAAGTGGCACTCATCACCCAGGAGGTCCAGCAGAAACAGAAAGACTGTGAGGAGGACCTGGCTAAAGCTGAGCCTGCCTTAGCAGCTGCCCAGGCTGCTCTGAACACCCTCAACAAGGTAGGACTGGGACTCCCATGGAAAGCTGGCATCTCTGCAGTAGGATCTGTCACTGCCTTCCTCTGGCCCAGGTTTTGGGGTGTTCTGTTGATCCTACTTCACTTCCTTCCTGGTTGTGCATACTTGGTCCAGAGGCTGCTCCAGCTGACCTTCAGCCATGGCCATAGAGGGGCAGGAGGACCTGGAGGTGGGTTCCTTGTATGCAGCTTATCTCCACTGACTGACTCCACTGCTCACCTTCCTGACCCAGGAGGAAGGGGAAATTGCTCTGCTGTTCCTATCAGGTCCCAGAGAAGAAGCTATATGCTAGGCTTATAACTGTTGCAGAATCTGTAATGTTTTGTTTTAGTGAGAGAGAGCAAAAGCAGTGTTTGTTCTGGGTGTTATTATGCGAGCACACAATCAGCCCAGTGGGAGCTGGGTGCCACTCACAGCACCACTGAGGCAGACTTGATGTCCAGCTGCTTGGAGCCTTTTCCCCAGCACACAGCTGTGCAGCAGGGACTGATGGCTTTGCACAGGCAGCTGCCAGGCCAGCCCCACAGGTTGGTGTTCACACTGGTAGTGAACATGGGCATCCTCTGAGTCCCCACTTGGCCCATCACTTTGGAAAGCAACTTGTGATGGGAGGGCTCATGTCTCCCTGTTGCAGGGACAAAATAGTGTGAGCTTAGGGTCTGGCCTGGTCTCTTCCACCTGACTCCATGTGTGGGACAGGATTCCTCTTGCCCTGTGTTCACCTAAGGCATTTCTCAGGCCTTGCTGAGCACAGTGCTCAGTATCTGATGCACGGTGCATGGCCCCATAGGTGCACCCACGGCTTGGCTTTCTGCTTGATACAAAAAAGGCTGGTGCTGAAGCCTCACTGGGTTTCTGCTGGGTTTATCCAGCAGAGAGCTGTAACCAAGCAGTCTTTGGGTGGAACAACTCTTGGTGGGGCCATATGTTCCTGCAGACAGGACAGTTCAAAGGGTGAAGCCACTGGGGAAATCAATAACCAGGAGATGGCCTCCTGCAGTCAGAGATGTCCCAGAGGGATTGATTTAAGGAAGGATTTGTTACTTTGAGAAGATTTTTACAATTAGAGTGGTCCAGGAGTTCCTTTTTGCAGCCCTGCACTGAGACATGCCCCAGCAACACATTCCTGCCATTGGTCTCCTGGCTGCACTGAAAGCAGCACCCAGAGCAGCAAGCTCCTGCTGCTCAGCAGGCAGAGAAACGGCTGTGCACCAGGTGCAGCCAGAAAATCAGAGTTATTTCCATGATCAGAATGGCTCAGTCATGCCTCAAATCATAGCTCTGCTTTAGAGGAAAACAAAATGAGTCATCAGAATGGGTTTCCAAAGCGAAGATCTCTCCCCAGAGGTGGAGCAGAGTGGCGCAGCGGAAGCGTGCTGGGCCCATAACCCAGAGGTCGATGGATCGAAACCATCCTCTGCTAAGCTTTTGTATGATGGTTGGACTAGATGATCTCCAACCTTTTCCTCTTCTGCGTGGCTTTGCAGCGACGCTGTGCTGTTTTGAATTTTACGCCTGGAATTGAAAGGGCTGTACAAAGGGGCTGTGTCTGCATCCTCGTTACTTCTGGTTTCATGTTGGATTTGCATAAGGTTGCTGTTTTCTTCCTAGATGCATGCAAGCAGCATTAGCAGAGCTCTCTAAGCCAAGAAGCAACTGCAGGTTTGTTCAAACTGAAGCTGCTGCAGACTCTCGTGCATCCCTCCAGTTTAGTGCTCACAGCTTCTGCAGGGTCTGGTGGCAGTGTGATTGAGGCCAAGTGCAAGGCAATTTAAGGTGTCTCCATCTGTATGCATAAATAAAAAGTTCTGATTTGCATACTTCTATACTGCATCTCCTGTTCTGAGCAACCACAGCAGTCCTGGAACCCAACATGGGGCTCAAACCCACGACCCTGGTATTAACAGTCCCATGCTCTACCTAAAGTTACTTGTGTATGTAAATATAAATAGTAATTAAGATATTTATCACATGGACCATGATGAATGCCATGGAGAGTTTATTGTAGGCCCAGCAGAGAGAGCACCTGCAAAATCAGAAATGCACATCCATATATGATACTGTGTTTGAAAACATAGGAAAACAGGTTGTAGAGAGAAGAAAAAAGCCCTTCTGCCTCTCACAGTGCTGTTTGCTTGCGCCATGGGCATGCCTGGGCTCTTTTTCAGCACCTGCATCCTGTAGGCCCTGGAACACAGGACGTGGGACTTCACGGGTCTGTGCAGCCCACTCTCCTGTTTTGGGGATGATGATGGCATGCCCACCTCAGAACTGCCTCCCCCCCCGTGGGTCTCTGTTAGGCACAGTGCAGCTCTCCACGAGGAGGCAGCAGCCGTCCTGCAGAGATGGGTGGGCCGTTTGGAAAGGTGCTTGGCCAGTGCTGCCCAGTGTTTGCATGGATGACGATGAGCCAAAGACAGTGACAGTATCAAAAGTAGTGACTCTCCTCCAAGTTGTGTGCAAGGGGATCCCCCAGGATGGCCCAGAGACATCCAGGGATGCTGCAATGGTCAGTGTTTCTGAGGCAGGCAGCTCTTGGTGCAAGCATCCTCCCTCCAGTTCCCATCCTGCAGGTGTGCCAACGCATGGAGGAAGAATTCAGAGCAATGTATTGGGTTGTCCTGCTGTGGAAGTGCTCGCTTCTTGGTAAAAAAGCAGCAGTACCAGCTCAGCATCCCATTACCAGGGAGACAGAGGTTGAACAAGGACTGATGTCAAAGCCATTCCTGCCACCCCAAGCACAGAGTGCTGCCTATATCCAGCTAAGCAGGGACTTGGGATGGAGGAGAGCTTTCTGTGGCGTTCTCTGTGCCCACAGTCAGCTCCATGTCACTGAGCACGTTAATTAGAGACATTTTATACCACAAGTGCACACAGCTCCCAAGGGTCTGTCTCTGTCAGCTTGATTATTAACGAAAGCTAGCAGCAAGCAGAGACAGCGCGTTTGGTGACAGCTTTGTAGCTGACACCTCTCTCCCAAAAACAAATGCTCAGAGGTACCAAACTTGCTTCTGTAGACAAACTGGTGGAAGCAGAACATCAGAGAATGCAGATTAGAAGTTACTGAGAGCTGGTAAAAACAGGAACTACAGAAATTCATAGATTTTTCTTAAACGGGTATTGATTCTGGCCCTTGTCCTTGTTTCGGCTTACAGCCTGGGATCTGAGAGCAGCAAATTCACCTGTGCAGTTTTTTTCCCATGGAAAAGCTGACTTGTGTGTGCACACAGAGAGGATTCAGGTGTTAGCAGGTTTTTGTGCTCAGGTCAAGATTTGACCTGCCTACTGTTAGGGGTGCACTGAAACTGCCTGGCTTGGCAGCAGGGAAGGTCAAGCATGCCTCCAGGAATCAGCCCGTCCCTTTTGAGAGCCAAGCAGCTCTCTCATGTGGGGATGGCTTTGCTAAAGAGCGTTGGCTGAAGTGCCTGAATTGGGGCTGGGTGATGGAGACACGACTGCATGGAAACTGTAATGTGTGGGTGTCTCTGGCATGAGGAGAAGCTGAGCATCAAGGGAGCATGAGCTGCCCTGTATGGCAGTCTTAGAGGGGCTAAAGACTGCTATATAGAAGTTGTTATCTGGAAAGGTTTCTCTTGGCCATTCTACGAGGAGCGCACAAAGCCCCTTTCTGCAGAGCCCTGGGCTCAGGGAAGGGTTGGGAATGTGGGGAGGAAGAGTGTGCTGTGCTGGTCCTGGGTGGGAAACCAGGAGCTGAATGTGGGAGTGGAGCACATGCCATAAAAATAGTTATTGAGAGGCAGTAACTTTCAGGTGGAGCAAAACCAATTTATCAGATCAGTATCTCAGGTGCCTGAGTATATTAGCAGTGAAACAAACAGAAAAGCTATTTGTTTTTGTCTAATGACTTCATTTTCCCTTTTCAGAAGAACCTGACAGAACTGAAATCCTTTGGGTCACCACCTCCAGCCGTCAGCAATGTCACCGCTGCCGTGATGGTGCTGATGGCCCCGGGAGGAAAGATTCCCAAGGACAGGAGCTGGAAGGCAGCGAGAGCCACCGTGGCCAGGGTGGATGGTTTCCTGGACTCCTTGATCAAATTCGACAAGGAGAACATTCACGAGAACTGCCTCAAAGCCCTCCAGCCTTATTTAGAGGATCCCATGTTTAAACCTGAGTTCGTTACCACCAAGTCCTACGCGGCAGCCGGTCTCTGCTCCTGGGTGGTGAATATCGTGCGCTTCCACGAGGTGTACTGCGACGTGGAGCCCAAGAGGCAGGCCCTGAGCAGAGCCAACGCTGAGCTGGCGGCCGCCCAGGACAGGCTGGCCAGCATCAAGGCCAAAATTGCTGTAAGTGTGGAAGAGCACAGCAAGCCGTGGCATGGGCTCACCTGTGAGTGGGACCCATCGTACAAGTCACTGCTTTGGGGAGAAATCCTCTGCTTCGGGGAAAGCTGCTTCTCCTCCCTCATGTATTTTTAAACGGGTGGATCTGAGGGTTGAGCAGGTTGTAGGGCTTTTATCTCTCTTATTGCTACTTTTTGCATTTCATCCCCAGGCTCCACTCCTGCTTGTGCCTTAATAGGATGACTAGTTATTAATTCTTATTATTCCTACCTAACTTTTAAGATGTGATTTGCCTCTACTTACAAGTCCTCAGAAAACTCGTTATCTCAGAGCAGTGGGAGGTCTGGTGTGCTGCGCAGGGGCAGGGAGCAGGGCTGGCAGTTGGCTCTTGCCTGAAGAGCCTGGTGATGCTCTGCAAGATGAAGACTCTTCCAGCTGGGTCTGCTAATCTGTCCCAGCCAGCATGTCTTTGCATCATCCTCTGCGTAAGAATAGAAAGGCATCACTGAATAGGTGAAATTACTGTGTGATTGTAAGTGGGTTCTACAGAGAGCAGCTGCTCCAAAATCCTGTTTTTCTACCCAAATCCCTGGCCAGTACCTGCTTTTAGCATCGTGTAGAAGCAGGCACAGGGGCACCCTGGGATCTCTCTTGGTGATGGGTGCGTCCTCCATGGCTGTGCTTTTGTACTGACAGCACAGTTCATACAGAATCCCCTTTCAAAACCGAAGTGCGTTGTCAGCAGGGCTGCCAAATTTCTTTCCATAAGTTATGTCAGCTTGGGATGTGCAGCACAGTGTCAGTACACACCTCTTCCCCAGCACATCTTCATGATAAGAAGTACCCAGCTCTCTTGCTGCCTACTAGGGCTGCTTATTCTTGAAGTGTTTGCTGCACTTTTAAGTAAAAGTATATTAAAAAAATTCTACAGAGCAGTGCATTAGCCTCCTCCTGCTGCAGATATGACATGTACAGCACCCAGACAGAGATGGGTTTTTAGAGGTCTTCTTTTCCCATCTCAGATGTGAAATATGGTGCTACGGGACTGTTTGCATTCCATTATTCAGTCTATTCCCAAAGCCTTAATGCTAGCTATTATTACTACTTCATTTTTTTTAAAGAGGCAGTATTATGGTGTGGAGGATGGCTCTCTCTGGGGTGTTGTGGTCCTCTGCTGGCACACACAGTACTGTGGTGTGCCTGGTGGGCATTGCAGGGAGTTTGGTTCCTTGTGGCTCCTAGATGTTCTTTTATCAGATCATGCATCTGTAATAGGGTTTTATGTGTTTTTTATGTGCACGTGAATATATATATATGCACATACATTTATATGCATGCAGAGATATAAACTTTTTGTGTTGTTAATTCCAAAGCAGAGAAAAGACCACTCTGTGTTTTCCAAGATACTGGAGAGCTACAGATATCCCCAAAATAATCCTTTTTCATTTTCAAGTTTGTTTCTAGTGCATAGCTCAAGCTACAGGCAGTTAGCCTTAAGCATTTTGCACTGGATGCAGATAAAATCAATTACTGCTTCTGCTTCTCTTATCAGAACCAAGAGGCTCCCAGTCCTTGTGGGAGCTGCTGACTTGTTTGAGACTGAAGTGTAAGCAGTACTGTCCAAGCCAAAGGCTCTACTTTAGTAGCACGGGAGTATTTCAGGTGGTTTGGGCTCTTTGTGCCCCATCTCAGCCCTGAAGTGCTTTGCAGCCCACCCAATCATGTGCTGGTCCCAGCTAACACGTGCAGGACACACGGTGCAGCAGATGCAGCTTGGAGATGGCTCCAGCAAACCTCCAGCTCTTTGAGGAGCCCTGTAGGGTTTTGAGCAACAACTTGAGGCCAGCAGAGCCTTGGTCTGCAACCAAAGCATCGGGAACCACAGAGTTCTCTTTTCTTAGCTGCCTTCTCACCTGTAGTGTTGACCATCAGCACTAATTGGCCTATCTTTCCAAGTTCACATTCACACCAGGGCAGAGCCAGTGGATAAGTGCCTTTGACAATGCAGATGACACAGCAGTGGGTAGCAGTTGGTGAAGCTGCAGAGCTCACCACTGCTCTGTGCTTCATCCCAAGTGCCAACCAGGCCATGTGCAATGTGGTGAAGCGTGGTTCTCCCTGCCTGCAGGCTGCAGAAGGAGTTTTCTTAAGACTCTGCTGTTATTTTTCCCTTTCTTTCCTATGCAGCGCCTCAATGAGAACCTGGGAAAGCTGACAGCCAAGTTTGAGAAGGCCACTTCTGACAAACTCAAGTGTCAGCAAGAAGCTGAAGCTACAGCATGTACCATCACTCTTGCAAACTGGCTGGTGAGTGGCAGCAGATGGGGGTTGGCAGCAGCATCAATGGGAGACGTCAGGTGCTGCTGAGATGCCGGCCGTGCACAGTACTTCACAGCCTCTAATCTTCATGGAATGCATTACATTTCCTGCACTGCAGCAAGTTTTTAGTAATGAAAAGGAATTTGCATTGGCTGTTTTCATAGATTGGGGTAGGCAGTGCGCGTGCTTAAAGAGATGCTGTGCACTGTTTGCTGTTCTCATGTCCTTTTTGTGATTTAATTGCGTGATCAAGTATTGATGGGACCAAAGCTATGCAGCACAGAGATGCATGGTAAAAAGAAAAGTGGGAATATAGGAGAAGCTTTGCAGGTTTTGAAGTGACAAAAAGATAATGGCGAAAAGCTCTGAAAAAGCAGTGCATGCCCCTGTTATCAGTCCATCAGGGTGCATGACTGGATGTTGTATCTTCACTACATGCAGCCTCCGTTCCTGTGCTGGGCGATGCCCTTGTCACTGCTTCACAGATACAAGATAACAGCTTCTGTTCCTACTGTGCTGCTGGCTGGAGCCCCAGCTTTGTGCCCTCTCATACTTTGCATTTTGGGTTCTGTGCTGGCTGTGTGGTGCAAGGAAATGGGGCTTCAGGAGGTGGTCCCACAGGCAGAGGGTCTGAAGCCGCAGTACCAGAGAGGTGGTTGAAGTCCATGCAATGTTTGGCCCTGTCCTGACAGCCCAGTCATTGTGAGGGTACTGAAAGAGAGATACTCCCTCCCAGAGCAGGGGAGATGCTGCATTCAAACCACTCTCCTGAGAGAGTCTGGGCCCATGTCCCCAGGAGAACATCCCATCAGGTCTGCACGTGTTCACAGCTGGAAGTTGCTCTCAGTCTCTCTTGTAGGAGCAGCTGCTGCTGGTGAGGCCAGTGGCAGCTTAGAATACAAAAGTATTTCTAGAAGTGCTGCTGGATGCAGATGTCTCTGCTTGTTCTACCAGCCTGTGGCTGTGCTGGTCAATGGTTAGTGTATAAAGTGGTCCTCTATTCCACTGCAATGAGAAAGAGAAATAGAGTCAAATGGCTTAAGCATTGCACTGTGCTGGATTCTGCTTCGTGCTCTCACACCTTCTTAAGTGACCTTCAGCAAATTGCCTTAGCCTGGATTTCAGGTGAGTTTCCACAGGCATTTGAATGCTCTCAGAAAACTGCACAACTCCCCCGCCTGCACACTTTGGTAGCGGTAAACCAGAAAAACAAAGAGCAAACAAACAAAACATGCTTTGTTCTTTAATCTGCATGTGCCTCCATGGGAAGCGGGCACACAGCGCTGCTGTGGCACAGGCACTGCTTTGCAGTCAGGGCTGTGATGTGCTTAGATAGAGGGGTCAAAGACAAACAGCAGATAAGTCCCTTCCTGTGCTGATGGAGATCTCTTTCATGCAGCCACAGAAGGAGTTTTATGCTTTTATGTTCTTCAGGTTAAATCTCGCTGAATGCTTCCAAAACCTTTAATTAAAACAGGAAAGTGGCTTTTTTGTTTGAAAGAGCTGCTTCTATTTCTGGAGGGATTTTGCAGGATGAGTATTTCCCTGTGTCTTTCCACAGCCTAACGAAATCCTGTTTAATGTGATGCAGAGATGGATCATGGCTCTGAGTCATGTAGGAGTCAGTAAATACAAGGTACAAGAAGAAAATGTTTTGAGAAAGAGAAACAGAAATGGTGGTTTCAGTTCTTTTCGTAGAAATATATATGCACGTGTGCATATGTTTTACACTGAATGTGGCTTAATTTCACCTCCATTAGTAGCACTGTAACAAACAGCCTGATTTCTTATGGGTGCATGCATGCTTAGCATATGAATTTGGGGCTTAAAACATGATGTCTTCATTGAGGTACAACTGCAGTATGGAGTGAGGGAAAACTGTGCTTCTTTTTGAGGGCTTAGCTATGTTTGCAAAGTTGTCCTTGAATAACAAAATGAGCAAGTATTTTAACGAGATGTATTGTCAGTCGAGAGATATGTTGTTACATGGTTTTATGGTTTAGTAATTTCCTCTAAAAGAATGTGTCCCGACCTGAAATCAAGAGAAGACATTGGCTTACATTTTAGAAAACCTTCCTTTGGTTGAAGTTGAGGTTCTTGCGTTGATGTCTGCCTGTTCCTGGTCTGCTAGCATGGGGCTTGTGTCGTGGGCTGTGTAGTCTCAGAGAAGTAACAGATGTAGGAATACATTTGCATTTGAGCACGTTCATTAGCTCACTAATTAGCTGGGACTCCTCACAGGCTCATGGGCAGCACCTGCATATAAGCAGAGCTTGGTTGAAATCATCTGCTGGTGCTGGACACCATCCTTTGATGGTGAGTAACTCAACACGGTTCCCCTTTGTTTGGGTACACGGCTGACAATTCATTTTGTGTAACAGTTCGATTGCTTTCTCTTCAAAGTCTCTCTGCTTTCCTCTCCAAGTGCTCTGGTGGCCTATTTCGGAAAGAGCCCTTTTGCTGCCAGACCTTTGTGAAAAGCACAGTTGCAGACTTGGAAATCTTGAAGCTGTTACAGCAATTTAGAGGTGGTTTACAAGTAAACCCTGTTCCCCTTTGGTGTCATATGAACAAACAAAAGCACTGTGCAGCCCCATCTGCTTCCCAGGTGGGAACGTGGGTCCTTCCTATGGTTCCATCAGGCTCTTACTTACAAAAGGAAAGTGTTTCTGTGATGGAGTTTTGTGTCTTTCCTTGAAGATCATCGTAGAGAAGCAAACAAAATACTAACAGAAAAATTAGTATGCTTTCGCATGTGTGTGTGCATCACGGTAGGAGAGGGTGTTGCTATTTTGGGGCAGATAAAGGACACTGCTGGGCTTCAGGCTTTCTGCTTTTAATTGTGATCATTATTTTTCAGCCCCACCAGGCCCTGCTGACGATCCTAAGCCATTTTCATTTAGATTGAATTTGGACTTCTGCTCTAATGCTGTACATTGCCATAGCGGGGACCACGATCTGTTACATCCTCCTGTGCCTGCAGTGCTGATGCCCAGGGAAATGAACTTGGAAAGTGGTTTTGCTCTGCTTTTGGGAGTGTGGAAACCTTCTTCCAACTGCATGTGTAACTGAGATGAGCTGAGAGGAGTAACTTCATTTTCTCTGTAGTCTGCTAATGGCATCATTCCCAGCCTGTGCCAGGGTGCGCTGTCCCTCCCGCAGCATCAGGTTGAAAATCACTTTTCCTTTCCTCCTTAGGGAAAGCAGAGCCAGGCAGAAGCAAATCTCTGTTCCTGCCTCTAGCATCATATGAAACTGGAGCATCGTGTGAGCAGTGCAGCCTTTGCTGCAGTGAGGAAGATGATGCCCAGGAGAAGGCAGCGAGTTTGCTGTTCATCTGTAGCTGCACACGTCAGCCTCGCTGTGCTGGGTGAATATTTCAGTATGACAGTCATGAATGCTAAGAACAGATAGGAGACTGAGTCTGAAAGAGGCCAGTGTCAACCCTGGGCTCTTGTAAAGCAAAAAAAGATGAGCTGGGACTGTTTGCATTATGGCTTTGCCAGGGGATGAATACATACACAAACCCTGTGGAGGCTCTCCTGCTGCTCCAAAGAGCACACAGTCTAGAAACAAGTGCAACTGCAAACAAGGGAATTAAAACAAGTATCTGTCCCATTCAGAGTCTGATGCTGTAGTGTCTCTAAATGCAAAGATTTGGAAAGAGCTTTGAGTCATGCTCTCCTAATGCTGCAAATAAAGCTCGTAAATGATCTTTCTGCTGCTCCATCCATCTGAGCTCTCTTAACCCAATGCAACTGAGCCAGAAAAGCTGGAAGGACTTCACAGCCTGCTTGGTGGTGTGTGAGCCCCAAGGGCAGTGCATTCTGCAGAGCCTCCCTGGGTCCCTCCAAGCAGTGGATGCCTGCTGGGGAGCGGCTGGAGCTGCGAGCAGAGGTCAGCAAGGGAGTGCTGAGCACAGCTGTCAGTGCAGGAGAGCAGGTCATGTCAGAGCCAATGCCAGTGACTGTTTTTAAAGACCTGGTTAGAAAGCACAGCTTGCTTGTGCAGCTGTCAAAAATGGATCTATTTTGCAGTGCATGTGAGGAATTTGGATCCCAGGTTACTGTTGGGCACTGCATGCCGCCTTCTCTCTCATTTCTGGCTTTGATCTTGGAATAGATCCTGACAGCTCTTGCTGATGTGTGTTTCACTTGACATCCACAATGTGTCAGCTATGTGATGGGGCAAGAGTTAGCCTCCTAGACTTGAAACAAATGTATTTGAGGTAGTCTGAAGAAGAAACCTATGTTTACACAGGCAGTGGTTGCTTTGGATTGAAAAATGTGCCAAGTGAATGAAGACAAGACACACTTTTAAGGTACCCTGATTTTAGTTTGGCATCTCATGAACTATAGGTGATGTAAGGACGATGATCCAAGGGACCAGGGAATGTCTAGGGACCTGTGGACCAGAAAAGGGAGGTGGCTGATGGTGAGGTTTGTAAGTGGAGATGTGCTGATGTGACAGATGAGATTTAGTGATGACAAATGCAAAATAAAGCATCCACGGAAAATGAACCCTAATCATGCATTTACACTGATAGGTCTTAATTGCACTGTTGTCACTCACATAAGAGCTCTTGTGGAGAGTTCTCAGAAACAGCAGTCTAGCACATGTCTGGAGGCAGCGAGGCAAACTGAGTGTTAGGATTTGGTAGGAACAATTAGGAAACAAAAGCTAAATAATGATGATTCTATCAATCCAAATCTGTGGTGTGCCTCCATCTTGCATGCTGAACACAAACAGGCTGGCCTGTCAAAAGGCTGCAGGTAACCTAGAGAGGGTACTGGGAAGTATGTAGTATTGTCATTTCCATATACAAAATGGTTAGGGAGGAAATGATTAGGACTCTTCATTTTGGAAAAGAGAGGGTGTAGGGATGGATGTGACAGAAGCCAGTAAAATTGTGAACGGTATTGAGAGGATGAATAGGAAATGATTGTTCGCTATCCCTCATTACTAAAGAGCTACAGGTAATCAAATGAGATGAAAAGAATCCAAATGACTTCTAGGATCTGATGTAGAGGACTCCTGAGATTTCTTAAAAATATTAAAATTTACGAGACTTAATGAAGGCAACCAGGACAGTAAAAAAATCACCTCAGGAAAATATTTAGGAGTAGGTAGAGAGTCTACAAGTTTTGGAAGATCAGATGATAAAGAATTCTTCTTAGAGGAGGAGAACAAAGGGAGCTGTATGAGAACTTACCTTCAGGAGACTGGAGGAAGGACCTGGGGCTGCTTCATCTATAAAAATGTGGCTGCATGTGGTAACACGGTAAGGTTGAGAAAACAATTGAAACTGTTTGTTGAGGCTTTGGCCCGCAAGTGTAATCCCAAGCAGGACTGCTGTGACCCTAAATGTATCAGAGCAGACTTTCTTTCAAGGCTTAGGGAGTACGAGGACAGCTGAGATGGTGAAAGGCACTGTGGAAAGCCTGGCCTTTGTGAGCGGGATGGTGGTTCATGCTGATGAAAGAGGAGCTCAGCTGGAACAGGTTTAGGGGTAGCTCTGAAATATGATAATGGGTCAAAGAAAATGGTCAGCCTCCTTCTGCTCCTGGTGGGATTGGCAGTTTTCATGGGATTCTTACAGATTTGTCAAGGTAGGAAGACTACCAGAGGTATTTTTGCTGGTTTCTTTTGGTTCTTGTTGTTGGTCAGATTATTCATAAACAGTCTGAAAAAGGTGATGTCTAAGCAGGTTGCACAGATTGTCTAAAATATGAGTGCAGTAGTGATGAAAACTACAAAGAACTGTAAAAATGATACCCAGTGGTGGAGATGTGAGGTGCAGTGCACATAAATGCAAAGTGATGCTGAGCTCGTTATTGTCATTCAGGAATTTGTGGTTGGCCACCCTGCACATAGCAGGGGGTTGAAACTCAGTGATCATTGTGGTCCATTTCAACCCAGACCATTCTATGGTTCTGTGATTGAATTAAACAGTGGAACTAAGAGTTCTGTGAGTGTGCGAGCTCTGTGCTCCCATGGGGGAAAGAAATAACACCCAAAACCCGAGCTGAAATTGGATGTTAGCAATTATTAGGAAAAGAAGAGAACAAAACGGAAAAAAAAAATAATCACAATCTTAACTATATAAATCCATTCCAAATAAATCCTGAGCATGAAGCTATACCTCCAGCCCCTCTGCTGTACCTCAAAGGATGAAGCGGAATTGGAAATGGTGCAGGGAAAGTAACAACAAAAAGAAACCGGAGGATAAAGATTACATCATTCGGTAAAGATAAAGATTGCAAGGACAATCAAAAGGCTTCTGTTTGAGGAATTATTGAATAGACTTAAAGCTCTTCAACCTCAAAAGTAGACAGCAGAGGGGATATCAAGGGCTTGAAATCATGAGTGGTACGGAGAAGGTGAAGCAGGCGTGATTGTTCGGTGTTTTTCCACTGTGAGAGCAGATTTTAGCAGTTGAAAAGGTCAGGCAGCGCATAAAGGGATGTACTTTTTTTTTTTTCTACAGAAAGCATAGCTGAACTGTGGTTCTCTGAGCTCCAAGATGCTGCAGGTGCCGAAAGGTTGGTTGGCATCCGTGACACCTTGGTAATGAAGGAAAAAGTCATCAGTGGCTATTAAGACAAAGATAGAAACTCTGTTTCAAAATGTTCTTATTCCTCCGTTTGTGGGAGGCTGGGTAATGGTATCAGTTCTTACCTGGTGGTCATTTGTAGAGTCTTGTAGAGTCACCTGCTCGGGGCTGCTGTCAGCAGACAAGGGGCTGAAGGGGCAGAGTCCGACCGAGCTGCGGCTGTTCCTCCCATTGTGTATTTTGGAGAGGAATGAGATGAACTCGTCTGGCCTAGCCAAGCAGAGCACATCCCCTAGAAAATCCTGCTGTCTGATAGAGCATCATGTGATAACCATGAGGGTGGAAGGAGAGGTCCTTTGAAAAGATGGCTTATCCATTGGGTGCTCATGAAAACTGTCTCCTGGACTGGACATTGTGGGAAAGGATAATGTAGACCCAACGGCGTTGGGATGAAGGCAAAATGCCACCTGCCATCCTCATGAGTTGTGTGGGACAGCTCAGTGTTGTGGCTGTTGGAGGAGAGTCTCTGAGTGAGAGGGAGTGTAATGAGGTGTGAATCTGTGACATGCAGGCAATTAAGCAATTCACAGTTGATGGGCTGCCAGAGAATCCTTATATGGATTCTGCTGGGAATGGATGAGGATCAATCCACTGGGTGATGGATTGTCCCGTTATGAATTTAGAACAGGTCTGGAGCAGCAACTGGGACTCAAGTGCAGAACCAGACTTTTTCACAGAGCAGGAAGAGTTGAGCAAAGTAACTGTTGGGTATTTCCTATGCTGGTTTTAAATCTTAGGAAATGACATTTGAAGTTAGGGACAACGTATGGATGCAGTCAAATCCTTAGGTATTGCTAAAGAGGCATTGTAACAATGAATGTGATTTGGGAAATTGCAGGTTGGAGGACTGGCTTCTGAGAATGTGAGATGGGCCGAAGCCGTGAAGGACTTCAGACGGCAGCAGAGCACGTTGTGTGGAGATGTCCTGCTGATTACAGCGTTTGTCTCCTACCTGGGGTACTTCACCAGGAAATACCGACAAGACCTCATGGATAAAGTCTGGAAGCCATATCTGCAGCAGTTAGAAGTAAGCCCTGCTTTCTCTGAAAAGCAGTTGTCACGGGGCATAGCATGGCCATGAATTGTTGCCCATGGGGTATCCTCCAAATAAGTAGCACCCCTCTGCCTCATCAAGTTGCACTGAGGATCAAGTCATAGCCATGCTTGTTTCCTCTCTGGGGAAGACACTGTGGTCTCCTTGCATCATGCAGGTGATTTTGTTCCTCTGTGGACAGTGGAGAAGCCGCAGAGCAGCATCCCAAACATGGAGACCAGTGTCAGTTTGTGCAGCAGTAAGGGCAGCTAGAGAGGAGATAGTATGGCAGAGAGGCTGCTTGAAAGAGACAGAGCTCACTGCCAGCACTTTGGTAGGCTTGGAGAGACTCCAGATGGTACCTCATGTAAGATAGGAGCTCTATTCGTGCTGGCCATGCCTCTCAGCTCCTGAGCTTCACCCACGTCTTGGTGTTCTGAGCAAATGGCCATCGTGCTTCAGACTTGGTAATATTTCACTGATTTCCTACTAGGTACTTAATACATCAATAAATTAACATGTGCTCGGTCTCCTGCAAGACTGAGCTTTTGCACATCATTACCTAACTGGATGTTACAAACCCTGGTGAAATGCCAAGAGGCTTTTATGTAAGGTCACAACTTGCAGTGGTGCCCAAATCAAAAGCTGAGAAAATGAGCAAGTTCCTTAGGATGAGAGAGGAAAACAAATCATCCTGTGTTCTTTAATACTAAACCAAAAGCTTGGTTAAGAAAGGAAATGTTCCAAAAAGGGCCTGACTTGGTGCTTAGAGATTTCACATAAGTTGGCTCTATTTCCATTTGAAAATTAACGACCCTTCCTGTGCAGATAACTGGCGCAGATAACTTTCTAGTTATGGCACCCAGAAGCGGCCTCCCATGTCAGAGAAGTGTTTCTGGAACTGCAGATGCCGTTTTTCAACACAACAGCGGTCTGATGAGGGTGTTAATTATATTCTTCTAAGCTGTCATCTCAGAGCGCTGATACACAGCAGTGTGGTCTGATCGTGGCTGGGTGGGCTGCAGCTTTTCAGGGCTCTCAGCACTCTGCAGGCAAAAATCTCTGGGATCCATGCATAATTTACATTCATTCACAACGGGAGTGGAAAACACTTAATATTAGATCAAAACTACCCCATAGAATGGTAAAACACTGATAAACAAAACTTCTCAGTTTTTAATTAAGCTAAATTTGCTTGAATTGTTTTGCTCGCTCATCTCTGTGTGTTGCAAGCCGTGCTCACTGCCTTGTGCTGACACACTTCTCCTTTCCCCCCAGGTGCCCATCCCTGTAACTCCATCCCTAGACCCTCTGACCATGCTGACAGATGATGCTGACATTGCAGCTTGGCAGAATGAGGGGCTGCCAGCCGACCGGATGTCCACTGAAAATGCCACCATTCTCACCAACTGTGAGCGCTGGCCCCTCCTGGTGGATCCCCAGCTGCAAGGAATCAAATGGATCAAAGCAAAGTATGGCGAAGACCTGCGGGTGATCCGAATTGGGCAGAAGGGGTAAGCATCAGCTGTGTCACATAACAGTACCTTTCCGTGGCTACCTGCCCTTATACTTGATGAGCGGTGTATGTTTATCTGCAGCCATCTGAGCCCATTACATTGAAGGGAAACCCTCAAAAATATTTGTGCAGGAGCTGCTAATTCATTACCAAAATGATAGAGATTCCTCATTAAATAGAGGGTCTGCTTAGTGCTTGGCCAAGTTACCATAGGAACCCCTCAGAAACGGAGATTGAAAAGAGCATTGTGCTGGAGGCTGAGTGATGCACAGGACTATGCCATCCTCCCTCAGGCTCATGTCATGTTGTGTCCTGACTCAGTTTCACCATGAGTGAACCTTCCTACAACTTGGAAGAAGGCAAAGGTGAAGCTGGTGTGAGGGTTGCCACCCAGCTGGGCTAAGTCTGTTCAGTGTTGGCACCAGCTGGGACAGTCTTACCATAGCACCTCTGCCTTCTTCTGGATACATCTTTTTTGGGAAGGCTTTTTGACTCCTGGCTTTTGTCTCTGGTCAGATAACCATTTCCTGTTATATCAGCTTGTACCCACTAGTGGGGACTCCCAGCTGGGAAGGAATAGACCAAGAGTCAGATCCCTGCTTGGATGCTAACTCTGAGATTTTTGTCTCTTTATACGTTATTTTGCACTGGCAGTAGCTGAGAGTGACCCAAGAGCTCAGTGCTTGTTTGGAGATATTTGGCTTTGCTGGTACTGGAGCATTGATCTATCTCTGCTTTTATCATAGAAAATAACAAGAATTTATTAGATTTGCTCTCATGTGGGCTGAGAAGACATTTGGAAACAGTGGTATTTTTCATTAGAGCAAATTTCTGTTTCCTGGCCAACCAGGTCACTATACCTTTCAGTTATTCAAAGGGGAAAAGTAAGGATGCTAGAGAAGGCATGTGCATACAAACCTCCAGGAGGAACAGATCCTGTAACATTCATATGCTGCCACTGCAGACATTTGTGCATCTCTTTTTCCCTTCCTGACCACATACATAGCTGGCAGATACCTTGAGAGGGGAGTCAGACATTGCCTAGGGGCCCAATTCCCTTGTGAGGAAGCCCAAGTCCCACTGTCCTAAACTCTGTCCCTGTCCCCAGAGCACAGCAAGGATGCAGCCTGCTCTTCTTGTTTTTATGCAAGGTTAACTGCACCAGTGGCTTCTAGGGGAAAACAAACTACTTGCAAAAAGACCTCATAGTCTGACCCATCTTTTCTTGGGAAAGAAGATGCAGCTGTTACTGCTTGTCCTCTCTCCCTCCTGGGCCACTTTCAGCATCACATAGTGTCACCCTCTTCTTCTCTGCCATTTTCTGACACGTGCATGTAGTTAATCACAGCAGGAGCATCCATCTGTCTCCTGGTGGCCTCCTTGCTGCGATGCATTTCAGCCAGCCCCAGCCTTGCTGTACTGGGTGCTAATGCTGTCTCCACAGGTATCTGGACACAATGGAACGAGCCCTGGCTGCAGGAGAACTGGTTCTGATTGAAAACCTGGAGGAGTCCGTGGATCCAGTTCTGGGGCCATTACTGGGGCGAGAAACAATCAAGAAAGGAAGGTGAGCTTTGGGATGGCTCTGTGGGCTTCCATTTCTACCCTTTTCCTGGTGAGTGTGCTTTGTGTTGCTGTGCTCTCCTTTCCTGACCTCATATAGTATGCTTGTCTGTGGCAGCACTAACATCTTCCCTTCAAGAGTGTTTAAATCAGGCAATCACAGGTCATTCACTCATAGGATGAAATAAATCTGGATTTTTCATTTAGCTGGACAGCACTGTTCAAAGCTCACGTGAAAGTGAGACCTGCGATCCTCCTCTGGGTTGGGTGACCTTGGTGTCTGTAATTGGCTATCCTGATGCTGGATTATGACCAAAATAGCTATGGCTGTTATGAAGAAAAGGTAACCTTGGATTTTAGCAAACACTGTGCATCCTTTGTGATTACAGCTGCAGATGTATACATTAGGAATATGTATGTGATTCTAATGAGGGCAGGTTCTTGGTGGCACTGCCTACCTCCTCACACTGCAGCAGGAAACGACAGAAATCTGGCTGGACTCCGAATCTCATCTTCCTTCGGTTCCATGGGGACTGTTTTTGTACTTAACCATGGGCTTTGTGTTTTCCAGCACCTGTGTCAGTCCCAGTCCTTTGTGGCTGACCCTACAGACAGCTGCTGGTGGTTCCAGGGCAAGAAGTGGAGGCTCTGCTGGGTTCTGCCAAGAGCTGCTTGTGCTGGGTGTTCTCTCTCTGCCTCTGTTTTCCAGCCGTAAAAACAACAGAGGTAGACAAGAAGAGACTTAGGGGACTGATGTTTGACTGGAGAGTGTATTCAAATTCCTGTGGTGACACCACTGCTTCCACTGCAGCCCATCTGCATCCCTGGAAGTATCGCTGTCCCCCCATGCATTTCCTGTTCCCCTTTTCCTCTAGTTCCTGTGGGCATTATTAGATCTGTGTTCAGAACAACCATTCCCTGAAGTTCAGCCTCCCAGCTCTCTGAATTTTGTATTGGATGGAATGAGAGATAGCTGAGCTCTCTCAAGCAGAGCTTCCTCCCAAGAATGGTACTGAGCTGCTCCCTGTACCCAGCCTTGCTGCTCAGTGCCACCAGAGGCAGCCTGGTTTGAGCAGCACACCAGGCAGTTGTGGCTGTAGCTAATCAAAATCTCTGTGCTGTGAGGCTTTTCCTGCATGTTGCACCTTTGTGAAGAGTACAGTCTTCCATTAAAAGCATGGAAAGCTCCTGGTTCCAACTGCCCATCCCAATGCTGGAAACTGTGAGCTTTCTCAAATGCACTCCAAAATTGAGGAGCGGTGCTCTGGGGTTTTTACCTTAAATCAGAAGTGTTTCAAATGTGTCCATCTTAATTTTTTTTTGCTCTAAAAGTGATTTCTGTATGGAGACTGCAGAGTCCATTTCTGGTGGGTTCTGCTGGCTGGTGCCACCATTTGTCCCGGAATGAATGTGCAGCCATATGCACTCCTTTTGCTCCAATTTCAGGTACATTAAGATTGGGGACAAGGAGTGCGAATTCAACCCTGCCTTTCGTCTGATCCTGCACACGAAGCTGGCAAACCCCCACTTCCAGCCCGAGCTGCAGGCACAGTGCACCCTCATCAACTTCACCGTCACGCGGGACGGCCTCGAGGAGCAGCTGCTGGCGGCGGTGGTCAGTGCGGAGCGGCCCGACCTGGAGCAGCTCAAGGTGGGCAGGATATGATGAAAAATAATATAAATATTTTTAGACAAATAGCATTTCACATTTAAAGGCAGAGAGGTTGCTGAGCACCTCATAAGGTCAGATTTCCCTCGTGGAATCATAGAATGGTTTGAGTTGGGAGGGAGCCCTAAGGGTCATCCAGTGCAGCTCCCTGCACTGAGCAGGGACACCTGTAGCTCCGTCACAGACCCTCCAGCCTGGCCTTGGTTGTCTGCAGGGACGGGGCACCACCACCTCTGGGCAACCTGTGCCACTGCCTGTAGTGTGAAAAACTTCAATCTACATCTCCCCTTTTTTTGTTCGAAATCATTTCCCTTTGCCCTATCACAGCAGACCCTACAGAAGTGTCTGTACCCTTCTTTCTCACAGCCCCTTTAGATAGTGAAAGACTGCTCTCAGCCCTCCCCGGAGCCTTCTCTTCTGCAGGCTGCACAGTCCCATTTCTCACAACCTGTCTCAGATGATAAGTGTTGAGGGAGAAGTGATTTTCTGCTACTTTTTGTTTTCTTGGTATTTTTGGGAGCACTTAGACTGCAATTTCAAGCCTTTTTCTCCAAAAATGTGGGTAGAAAACTATTTTTCCTACTCTTCTTCTAAATGGAAGCAGGTTCCCATTATGACATTTTTCTCCATCTTTCACTCTTACTTTGGAGGTAGGATTAATCTCACTTAATTTTAGGCATTTGTGTCCCACTGTAAATGTTGTGAGGCTGATAACTAAGTTTTTCTGTTCTGGTTCTTATTCACTCTTGTTTGTAAATGGCCAAAATGTTTTCTCTCTTTTTGCATTTAAATAAATATTGCTTCTGCCTCATTTTAAAGAAAAGCCTTGTTGCTAATGGCACATTTAGTGATATACTGGATATGTATAATGCTGAATATTTACTGAGAGTCAGAATGAATTTAGTGCACATATTCGGTCAGGCCAGGCCACTTCTGTAATCATCTTTTCTTTAATGAGATTCTAAACTACGTTATCCATGCAGCCTTAACGATGCATTTCATTTGAAACGGGCTCATGCACTAACGAGCCAAAAGATGGCATAAAGAATACGTAATGACCACAATTAATGTGTGAGCTGTGGCTATCTTGTGGGAGCCCAACCCACAATACCTGCAGCCTGGGGACCGTGGGCAGCTCCTGCTGCTGCTGGGCACTGTATGGGGTGACCCACAGCAAAGAGAGATCGCTGACTGCTGCACTGGGGGCAGCAGCACTGCTGGTAATGGCTGCTGTCACAAGGAGAGAGACTGATTCCATGTCATAGATCTGGTTGCCCAGGGCCTTATCCATCCTTACCTCGAGAGTCTCCAGGGATGGGGCACCCACCACATCTCTGAGCACCCTGTTTCAGTGTCTCACTACCCTCACTGTAAAAGACTTTTTCCTTATATCCAACCTAAATCTCCCATCTTTAAGTTTGAAAGCATTTTCCTTGTTCTGTCACAGCAGTCCCTGTGGGAAGAGTCTGTCCCTTTCTTTCCTGTAGCTCTCCTTTAGATACTGACATGCTGCTCTTGGGTCTCCCCAGGCCCTTCTCTTCTCCAGGCTGAACAGCCCCATCTCTTTCAGCCTGTCCTTGTAGAGAAGGTGTTGCATTCCTGGGATAATTTTTGTGGCCTTTCTCTGGACATACTCCAACAGCTTCATGTCTTTCCTGTACTGAGGACTCCACACCTGGATGCAGTCTCCAGGTGAGGCCTCACAGTGCAGAGCAATGGGTAGGATCACCTCCCTGTCCCTTCTGACCATGATGCTTTGGATACAGTGCAGGATAGGGTTGGCTTTCTAGGCTGCGAGGGCGCATTGCTGGCCCAGCTGTCATCCATCAATACCCTCAGGTTCTTTTTGGCAGGGCTACACTCAATCCTTTCATCCCCCAGCTTGTTTTGGTAGTAGATACTGCCTCAACCCAGGTGCAGACCTTGCATTTGGATTTGTTAAACTTCATGAGGTTCACCTGGGCCCACTGCTCAGCCTATCTGCAGATTGGTGTGGGATGTAATTTTCCTGGTAAGAATATTTAAGCTTATTTCTCCCTTTCCCCTCTGTATCCATTCCTCTCTCCCTATTTCATTCACTGACATTAAAAAGCTGTTGTCTGAGAGCTATGGGGAATTCCCTGAGTACAGGTGTGTACTTTGGTGTTTCCCAAAGGAGAGGGCCATTCTCCACGTGTGCTCTCAGCAGTCACTGCTGTGTTCCAGGTCTTGTTCCAGACCATGCAGGTTGGTAACAAGTCCTGCACCAGGCCTATAGCCCAGGTGAGCTGCAGGAACAAAACAGTAAGTGCTTCCAGCATCACCTGCTTCCTAAAGCAGCACTGTTATGTGTCAGCTGTGAAATAGCAGATAATGAGCTCCACTGCAGGAATAGGAAATGATGACCTTGCTCCTGCTGAAAACAATAGCATGAGAGAGCTGCAACGGATGCAAGCTTTTGTGGGAAATACAGCATTGTGTGCCCTTCTGAGGGTGCTTTTCAGACACTGCGTGGTGATTACAAGCTATTGGAGCAAAAGTCACACGCGGCCTCATTAGGAGCAGCAGGCTTGCAGGCCGTGGTCTGCAGTAATAGCTTGCAAAATGTCATTTTTCAAGGCATGCTATGCTTGAATGACAGGAGCTTACAGAATTATCTGTGTTAGTTTAAGACGTGCTTCAGGACTTGTGAAATATTTACCACCTGTGTGCAAGGCCTAAGGAGCAGGCCTTTGAGAACAGCCCTGCTGCAGGAATAACGGCACGCATCGGTGTCACTGCTGCATCCTCAGGTTGGCACTGACACGAAGCGAGTGTGTGTGAAGCAAGTGTGTGAAATCTCAGGCCAAATATTGAAAGATGACTTATTAATGGGAGAGTTAGTTAATCTGCTGAAAAACCTTTGGTAATGGAGCAAATACTACTCGGTTCTGTCGCTTAAATGAAGTGTGGGGATTTAAAACTCTGTATAACAGAGTAATGTTTTATGTACACAGTCAAGCTAGCGGTTGGCTCAGTTTTTGTAGGGAATAGCCACCAGGCTTGTATCTTCACAGCATCCAAATCGGATGCATGGCTGTGCCACAACATGTTTTCTGGTCTGATGCTCAGAATAAGTGCTCAGACAGGGGAAGTTTAACTGAGACAGGGGAGGTTTAGGTTAGATATTAGGAGGAAGTTTTTCACCCAGAGGTGGTGAGGCACTCGAACAGGTTGCCCAAGGAGGTTGTGGATGCCCCATCCCTGCAGGCATTCAAGGCCAGGCTGGATGTGGCTCTGGGCAGCCTGGTCTGCTGGTTGGCAACTCTGCATGTAGGTGGGGGTTGGAACTGGATGAGCATTGTGCTCCTTTTCAACCCAGGCCATTCTATGATTCTACAGTAAGTGTTTGCAAAAGGACCACATAGTGCCATGACATGGTGCACCTGAAATCCGGGAAAGATGCTATTTCCCTGAGCAAGCACTTGGATTAGTGCAGTCACATTTCTCAGGAGGAACTCCATTCTGGAGGAGAAGTTCAGAAAGAAGCTATGAGAGATGAGTCTCTGTTTCTGTGATGAGCAGTGTCAGTTAGTGGGATCTGTGCAGAAAAGGGAAGTGCAAGTGGCTGGGGAGAGCCAAGGAGCATTATTTCACAGAAACAGTAGAATTCAGGTCAGTCCTTGTGACAAAATGGTTGCTGCTGGTCTCTATCTGCTTGGCCACCTTAGCATTGTCTTTGCAAACCCTTTGCCATGGGGACTGTCCTGGTGTGCACAGCTTCTAGCACTGCTGGCTGGTGGTCTGAGGGAGACCCTGGGCACAGAGTACAAATGGGAGCAGCAATTGAGTGAGAGTGAGTTTCCTTTCCATTTTGATCCCAAGATGAGTATGCTCATCTTGCACCCTCTGCACTCTAGTGAGCCTGCTGATGTTCTCCCCATCCACGTTTAATCACTTGGTTCCCATTGCTAGTGGTACTGGTGTTGACCTGCAGTGGGAAAGGCAAAGGTTAACAGCAGTGAGTTGTATCTATTGATACCTAGGCTTGCTCCAGAGGAACTATCCATGCTGACGTAAGCTTTAAGACAGAGATACAGGATGTGTGTTTCAGATTGATGGATGGCAACCCAGCCCACAGCAGGGGACTGGAACCAGATGATCATTAAGGTTCTTTCCAACCCAAACCATTCTATAATTCTGTGATTCTTTGAGACAGAAGCTGAAAGTCTTTTCCTTTCTTATTTCCAACAGTTTAATACTTTCCGAGTGGAAGGGCTGAGTTCTCCTGGTGCTTTCTGTGCTTCCTTGCCTGAATCAGTGGCATGGAGAATTCCCAGAGCTGTTCATATGCAGGAATCAAAGCAGGAATAATCAATGCTGGACTGTGGCAACAGTCACTTAGAAACCTGTTCCCCTGTGAAGGTGGTTAATCCTGCGTGTTTTGTGCCTAAGACTTTATTAATTGCTTATTTGCAGTCAGATCTCACAAAGCAACAGAATGGATTCAAAATCACCCTGAAAACGTTAGAGGACAACTTGTTGTCTCGTCTGTCGTCGGCATCTGGGAACTTCCTGGGAGACACAGCATTGGTGGAGAACTTGGAGACCACTAAACAGACAGCAGCAGAAATTGAAGAAAAGGTAAAATGACAGTGATAGCTCAGAGGAAATTGTGTGAGATGTGTTCTTTAAGGATTTGTGGGTGAAACACAGCTTCTTTGAAATGCTGGGCTTTTCTTCTGCTGAGTAGTGAAGAGAAAGTGATATAAATTGAAGTGCTCTTCATTCTGGCCAGCTTCAAGCCGTTCAGTTCTTTGAAGCTTTTGTATGTTAAATGGCCTATTTAAGACCAATGGAAAATGGCAGTGCCTGATGTAAAGACGATAAAATTTACACACTGTATCAAGGCGGCTTTAAACTGCTCCAGCATAATTCTGAACACATCACACTTCCTCAATTAAGCTGCATTTTAGTGCTGCCAGGGGACCGCAGTCTGTTGAGTTTGTGATCTTGAGTGAATCTGCAAGAACTTGGGTATTTTGTACCCTTCCATTCCTTGGGATGTAAATCAGCTGCCAGTGTTGTCCCCTACCCGGGTCACCTTGCTGGCCACATAGGGACAGTTAAGTGCATGGTGGTTTTGCCCTTACACCAAGTAGACTCAAGAAATGCATGTATCACTGCAGCAGGACCCCTGTCTGGCTGTCCTCAGCTGCTGCCCCCCCAGCCCTCCCATCTAGGGAGCTGTTGGAGAGGGTCCAGAGGAGAGCCACAGAGATGATCAGGGGACTGGAGCACCTTCCCTATGAGGACAGGCTGAGGGAGCTGGGCTTGTTCAGCCTGGAGAAAAGAAGGCTGTGGGGTGAGCTCATTGCAGCCTTCCAGTACCTAAAGGGAGCCTACAAACTGGAGGGGAATCAACTCTTTGAAAGGGTGAGTGACAGCAAGACAAGGGGAAATGCTTTTAAGCTGAGGGAAGGGAGATTTAGGTTGGACGTCAGGGGGAAATTCTTTACAGAGAGAGTGGTGAGGTACTGGAACAGCTGCCCAGAGAGGTTGTGGATGCCCCATCCCTGGAGGTGTTCAAGGCCAGATTGGATGGGGCCCTGGGCAGCCTGGTCTAGCATTAGGTGGGATGGTTGGTGGCCCTGCATGTGGCAGGGGGGTTGGAGATTCGTGATCCTTGAGGTCCCTTCCAACCCTGGCAATTCTGTGATTCTGTGATCTGTGATCTTCACAGCCTGTGCTTGTCCTCCAGCCCATGGACATGTTGTTACCTGTGTGCTCAGGTCAGGATTAGACTGCCTCTCACTTTATGCCTCCACATTAAGAAATGAAATGATTTCTGCTAGCTGTCTGTGGGACATTCTATGCATCCAGCTTCCTAGGGATGGTGTGCTTGTGCTCCTCAAAGGGGATGCTGAAGGAATGCTTTGACACAGCAAGGTTGACATCGCATTGACATTGAATTAAGTGTTATTGAAATGCTTCTATTTCTGAACAAGTACAGGGGGGCTGAAAAGATGATCCCTGCCAACTCTGTGGCAGTGAGGATGAATTTTAGAGATTGCACCTGGTTTTGATGAGTTTGGTACCCACGTAGAAAGCTGCTTCAGGGCAATATTATAAGTCTGCTTCTCAAGTCAACCCCTACTCTGTTCTTGTTTAGCTACAGAAAAAATAACAGTCAAGATTTTCTTTCTGAGCACAGTTCTCTCCATTGTATTTATGGAAAGAAACTGTCTTCCTCTCCTCCTCTGGATATTGCATTTCTAAATTTGTTAAGCATTTTGGGATAGGGCAACTGAAAGTTAGTTGTCTGGACTATGCTGAAGGCTCCCTGCGTAGTCAGTGGAGAGATGTAGATGCTATAAGAGATGGAGTCAGGATATGGAGAAGTGTATTAGGTGTGTTCATGGCCCATGCAGATGCTTGTTTTTGCAAGAGACTCTGAAGCTGCTTTGTGAAGGAATCTGAGATGTTGCAGCCCATCATTGCTTCTGAAGGTGTGCCATGGACCCCAGCATGTGTGCTGGCTGTGTACAGCAGGGTAGTGCTCAGTCAGTGCCTCAGTGGGAAGGTTTGATGTGCTCTAGCAGCTCGGGTCCATGCCCAGCAGTGTGCATTTCTCTGGGGGCTGTGCTGTGGTCTGCAGGGCTGTGCCACACGTACTGATCCCATTTCTGCCATGTCCCCATGGAATGGTTTGCTGAACCTCCTGGATCAGCGCCGCGACACTTCTGGCTGCGTGTAGCCTGAGCCTACCAGAATCCCCAGGAGGCTCAAGGATGTTGCTTCATGCTGCTGAAGTGGAATAAAAGAATGAACAGGACTGAGATGTTAGTGGGATGATGTATCTGCCAAAAGGATTTTCGCTGTGTCCATCACAGCAGCTATGCTGACACCTGGCCAGGAAGGCAGGCAGCCAGGCAGGTGCTGGAGAGGAAAGGCAGCAAGTAGCTGAGAAAATTAGCAGTTCTCAGCTTGGGAGAAGCTGTCTTATGAGCAGCACTGTCTGTTCAGTCCTGTGTTATTAATGATTTGCACAGGGGGGGAGCAATTAGCAGGAGAAACTCACTGATTATAAAAATAATTCCAGTTAGTGAAGAGCAGAAACCCTAGTGAGAACTCCGGAGGGGGAGGTTTGGGAAAACAGAGGATTGGACATGAGGATGAATGCAGTTAATGAAGGATATGCCAGAGGACAGAGGCTGCTGGGAGTGAAGGCTCAAGCCTGGTGAGTTGAAGGCAGGTCGGCCACCACTTGACCTGGTGTCTTTGTGGCAGGCAATTGCCTTCCCCCAAGCTGCAGCTTCACGGAGCTCACAGAGATGTTTTCACAGTGCCTTCGTTTTGTGTTTTCCCTCCAGGTCCAGGAGTCCAAGGTGACTGAAGCCAAGATTAATGAGGCAAGGGAGCACTACAGGCCTGCTGCTGCGCGGGCCTCTCTGCTGTACTTTGCCATGAATGACCTCCGTGCCATCCATCCCATGTACCAGTTTTCTCTGAAGGTACTGTCCCTGTGAGTCCCGTGGCAGCACTGCAGGGCAGCTGAGCCCTGATTGAAATCAGATTAGATCAGTCTTAATGAGCTTACCTTTCTTTTGCTTGGTTTCTGTTGAGGCAAGTGACCTGACGTCTTGTAGAAAGCCACGGTCTGACTTGGAGGTGCATTAATGGCCTCGATTACTGAACGTTCCAGAAGCTTATTTGCAGAGTAGAACTTTACGAGTCGTTTGTTATCTCCTCCATATTCACAGCCATCTTGGCCTGGCCAAGGAAGATGTGCGATGATTTGAAAGAGATCATCTTGGAAAAGAGCCAACAAAGTACTTTTTTCTGTGTATTTTATATATTTATGCATTAAGATTTAGCACAGTGTTGGGAGTCACTTGCTTCCTCAGTTAATCTTTTCTTTATATTTGTGTTTAGTTTTGTATCTATGATGTCATCGGGGTCATAATGTCTGTGCAGATATTTCATAAGTTAATGAGAATGGCTGCTGCCCTTAGCAATTATCCAAGACCTTGATGTTGAAACAGTCCCGACTTCCCAAATGACACAGTATTAAAACATCAAATTGCTCAGTAAACACAGCCCTGTCCCCCTGAGACCTCAACACCAGGGATTTATTGCTGCCCTTTGTACAAAAGGCAAATCATGGCCAATTCTGCCTGTCCAAGGCAAGAAGGGTCCCCTGCAAGAGCCCTTAGCCTGGAAGTCCTGATGGGATCTGTGGGCATCTGACTCCTTACAGCAGTGTTGCTGCTGGCAAGTTGGAGACAGGCAGGCTCTTGGTAACAGTTTGAACTCTTCCATGGTGATGATGCTGGGAGAGAACCTGCTTCTTGTCCCGTGCTCTGAAATAAATGCAGGACAAACACAGCCAAAGGGCTTGTACTCCAGCAGCCTGCCTGCTCTTCTGTCTACACAGACTGCCCTTCCCTGCTCAGCAAAGTATTGCTCTATAAAATATGGATATGGTGAGCTACAAATGGTGTCCCAGCTTTGGAGAACATTCCTTCCTGGAACTGTTTCCATTGGAACAACTGGACTGGAGAATGCTTCTAAAATGACATTACACTGCAGTATTGCTGTTCCTAGTGGTGGGGACTGAGATGTCCCATTTGCCAAGTGGCAGCAGAGCATGGTGGGAAGCCAGAAGCTTTGGTGGGAGTGTGACAATGACCTTGTTTTCAGGTTTCTTGACTAGTTTTGAGATATTGGCTCCTTTATGGCAGATGTGAGTAGGCTGAGACTCCACTTGCTGCAGTGAATGAACTAGATCTTTAGAGTGAAATACGAATTAATCGCTCACATCTCTGCTTCATGTTGGGGCATCACTTCATCATTTGTTTTCTGCTCCTTAGTGGGAAGTGGGGCTTCTCTCAAGCTGTCTCCTATATCCTGGAAGCTCCTTAGGCAGGGACCTTCTTTCTGCATTCCCTTCATTGTGCCCAAGGCTGTGAGAGAATCTTGGTCCATCTAAGGACCTGCTGCAATGGAAAGGAGTTGCTGTGATGGTGTCTATACTTCTGGCTAGCAGAGACTCTGGTATTGATTGAAGAGTTCCGTTTTTATTGTGTTAATAAATGGAACACCTTTTTTTTTTTTATTATTGGAAAGGCATTTTGGGGAATGGAGGGTTAAATGAGATGGCACTGTAGTCTAGTACTTCTTCCAAATGGTTTCTTACATTGCCAAGTGACCTGGAAAAAGTAATTGAGAAGAGAATACAATATTTTGAGCCAATCCACAAAGAAGCTTTTCTTTTTGTTATCTACAATCCATATGCTGAAATAATTTTACCAGGGAAATGTACAGATATCTTTCATGCAAGGGTGCCCTTTGAAAGATCCATTCCCCACACATAGGTAGTAGATATGTGAATATCTGAAGTTTCACCTTAAATCTCCCTCATCTGTGTTTTGTTTGTTTTATGTTTTCCAGTTAACATTAGTATTGTGTATAAATACATGGCAAATTATTTACTGAAATGTTTTTATCTAATAAATTTGGACGACAGATCATAAAACATTGAGGAAAGATGTGCAGGGATGATTTCAAAATACTTGCTGTACAGCTAAAAGCCCATTATAAGTTAGAGCACACAAGATTTATGTACGATTCTGCGGCGTGTTTTAACTCTATTTAAAGAAATGTAAGAAGAAAAATCCATTCTGCAGTTATTCAATAATGCAGTAGGTATCAATGTTGCTTTAATTTGTTGAGGCATCACTCTCCCTTTGTAGAGCCCTAAAAATAATGCTGTCGACACAGCCATGCCTTGTCTGGTTGGTGCTATTAATTTGTATCAGCCTGGTTAATTCCTATTAGCTTGGTCGCAGCGTATTGGGCTTTTGCATTGCTAATGAGGACAGAGGCCTTTTCCTTTCTCCAGTTGCATCTGATAATTTGCTAATGGGTTTTCTTCAATCTGTTCTGAAAGTTTTTAAGTCTTTTTTAATTTAGATCAGAATATTTCTACAAGACTCCTTGGTATCTTATATAACAGCATCCTTCTTCATGGTGCACCCATGCCCAAGGGATTTTAGTACTCGTCTGATCCCACTTCTCCATGCTGAAGCCCTGCCTGCCCTCCTTTTCCAGTCCTGTCCTGAAGCCTGATAGTAACCCACTCCTTGGACTTTCTGTATTTAAGGGAATTGCTGTTTTTAAGTTGAAGCATTTGTGAAACAACAGGTTCCTCTGGGAACACTGATGTCTTTGGCTCAGTGTGTTGGAGAAGTGAGCTGTGTAATCTTTGTAAGAGAACATACCAAGTCTGAGAAATGTTTCCTCTACCCATTGCCTCTTAATCCAGCCAGCACGTCTTTCTGAAGCCCAAACGAGCACAGTGTCACAGGGTATGTCATGAGAAAGCAGCCAGAGGCAGATGCAGAGCCCAATCTGTAGGTGTTCCCTGCATCCTGCTGCTGGGCCACACTGCTGGGCACTGGGATTGCTTTGGTCGTGGTGCAGGGCTCAGTGTCTGAGCTGGCTTCTCTCACTGCAGCACTTCAGGTGATGCACTGGTGCGTGAAAAGAGCATTTAGAAACAGTGCCAATCTTCTTGTCTCCTCACCTAGGCATTCAGCATTGTGTTCCAGAAAGCCATTGAGAGGGCATCTCCTGATGAGAGCCTCCAGGGGCGAGTGCTGAACCTCATAGACAGCATCACCTTCTCTGTGTTCCAGTACACGACCCGGGGGCTGTTTGAGTGCGATAAGCTGACCTACACTGCACAGGTTACCTTCCAGGTAAGCACCACCAGGGCGTGCAATCTGTACAAGGCCAGGCTGGATGTGGCTCTGGGCAGCCTGGTCTGCTGGTTGGCGACCCTGCACATAGCAGGGGATTGAAACAAGATGATCATTGTGGTCCTTTTCAACCCGGGCCATTCTATGATTCTATGATGATTGTACTGGCAAAGATATCAGCATACAGGGAAAACCCAAGCTGGCACAGCCATGCCTTCAGCATCAGAGCAGCAAATGCAAGGGCTGGGGAACTGATTTTCTTCTCTTCATCTCTTGCTGATAGCAGTCACAGATGCTGTGTTTGATTTGCATTACAGCAATGAATTGCTGTTTGAGAGAGAGATACCTGCTTGCAGGACCTGCAGAAGGGAAGCAGGTCTTCAAGGCTCACTGGTTGTATCCAGAAAGAACAATGCTACGTGGCTGCTGTTGCTCTGTCTAGTACTCTGCTATAATGTTTTATGCTACCATGTGAGTGAGGAGACATTTCTATATCTCTGTACCGAAATCAGATTCAGTCAATAAATTGTGCTTGGCATTGTGTTACAAAGTGGTTGTTGAGCTTGTGCAGTGTATGACTACGTAAGTGCCCTGCAATGTAGAATGCAGGCATGAACCAAATTTGAGCTGCCTAAACAGTGTGCAGGTCTAGTTAGCCTTAATTCAGTGATTGCCATGATTTTTTTCTTTTAATTCTACATAGCAAAATATGAAATGTGAAGGGAAAAGCAAATATACATCTATATAAATGACATCTAACGATTTATTTAGTTAATGTCCATGTGTAAAAAGTCAACACAAATTTTGCAAAGATGGGCTTAACTGTGACCCAGAAGAGATTTACATTTTCATATAACGTATTTGTCTGAATAAACAATTTACCTTGCACGCACTGTACTTGCAACTATATCATAGAGTCATAGGATTGTTTGAGTTGGAAGGGACCTTTAAAGGTAATCTAGTCCAACTCCTCTGCATTGAACAGGAAAAATAGTTAAGGCAACACTTCAAGGCATCAGGAAAACCAGCATCCGCTGTTTCAGGGTGTGGAGGGAATTAGATGATGAGTTGCAGGGTTCTCCCATATAAAAATCAGTTGGCTCTTGAACTGAGTAGCTCATTACTGTCGTTGGTGGAGGAGATGCCAGGCATGCTTCAGAAGCCATCACCCAGTAGGCAATAATGAGATACAGTCAGGATCTGTAACAAGAAAACGAGAAGCTCACCATGCCAGCATTGCTCTTTTTCCTTCCAGAAATTGTGTTCAGAATGTTCAGACTTTGTCTCAGAGATATGGGCAGTCTGGCAGCACTCAGTGCAGTGGTTCCAGCTGGGCTCCTGAGTCTCCAGAGCTTTCCAAAATGGCCCCAGGCATTGCTCTGGCAGCCTTGCTCCATGTGTTCCCCAAAGCCATCGTTGGTGGTAAACACATCGATGGCAGCAGAATGGCCAGGTGCTCTCCAGCACATCATTGCTGGGGGCTTAAAGGACCTGCTCATTCTCCCAGTGCATGTGCTGTGAGGCTTTTTTCACTCTCAGTACGTCTCCAATTACTTTCAATAGAAAAAAATTGTGAGGGATGGACAAGACCTTGGTGGTGTGCCCTAGGGGTGCATGCTCAAGTTCCGTGCAAGAAAGTTGTTTGTTCTTTAGCTGCAGATATCAAGCACAGGGACTGCAGCACATCTTCCTGCCTGCATCTCCACCAGCAGTGTGAATATAAACCACAACTTTTCCCACAGTTTTCCCAAATTTTGACCGTTTTATGTTATGTCTCCATACTTATTCTGAGTCCTCTCTTGGGGAGACACAAAGCACCTGCAGGGTATGTTTCATCACAGCCCTCCAGCACTGGATACTGTGGTTTTTATGTGCACATAAAGACAGCTACATACATTGAGTAATTAATCTGATAAAGTGTATTGCTGCTCTGTATCCTGACTGCTCAAGGATATCTTGCATGCTTGAAATTACAGATACTTCTGATGAGTAAGGAAATCAACGCCATAGAACTGGATTTCCTTCTCAGATACCCAGCACAGCCCAGAGTCACAAGCCCTGTGGAGTTCCTGTCTAATCACTCCTGGGGAGGAATCAAGGTATGTGTTTCACCTTAAATGTGAAATCAGCATCTCTTATCTCCTCTGAGGGCCTTTCAGCATCTGTCAGGCCAGTCCTTATAGCACTGGCTGAGTAAAGTTCTGACCATAGATAAGCAGCACAAAAATGCAGAGTTGGAGAGCTCTGTTGGTACAAGATGAGCTTTGAGGGCTCTGTGTGACTTTACTCCTGATGACCTCTGTGTCCCCAAGAAGCCTTTTCTTCCCTCTGAGGTTTAGGCTTTTCCTTCTGTAAGGAATAAGAATGTCTCATGGGTACAGATTGCAAAGATCCTCACTGTCTTTGGGAGGAGGTGAGACTTTAAGGCAGATATGACCATCTGCAGAGATGTGCTGGGGACAGAGCTGGCCAGCTGAGAGACCCACAAAAAAACATGCTGTCATGGCAGTGAGGTTGTCTAACAGCTGCCCTGTGTTTTGGGATGAGAGCCGAGGGAGAGCATCCTAGAGAGATGTGTGTTGTCCCACCTTTGCACCCATTTGTCAGCAGGTGGAAGTTGTATTGGATTTAAAGCTGATTCAGGATAAGTTTGTGCAAAATGTGTCTGCTCTGAGGAGGACCTCCCATCCCTGCCTTCTCACTGGCAGTGAGGATGGGCCCTGTGCCTCGTTCTGCACACACAGGTGACTGAGCTCATCTTCAAAACGTCGCAATCACATTGTCAGCCATAAAATAAGCTTGTTACTTCTTACTAAACCAGCCCTTTTCCTCCTCTCTCTCCAAGACCTATTTCCATTATGGAGGAATTATGTACACCCTTTCTCTGTCCCTTGTTGTGTTCCATGTGTGGATATATAGGGTGAGCGCCGCATTTCAGTTCCTCTTAAGTCCTTCTGAGTTGAAGTTCTTCACTGACTGGGAGGGTTTGGTGCTGCAGTGCTTCTTTCTGCTTCAGTCCTGTGAGCTACCTCTGGGAGCTGAACTGGATACCACCACAAGTTGCTGGGGCTTCAGGCTCTGATTCTCCTTTTGAAGATCTTTTAGTGCATCTGAGGAAGCATTATGCTTTTGTAGTGCTCAGGGATGTGTTTGCTAGTCCTGCTGCAGTTGGTACACTCTCCAGGCAGACACCTTCTCAGTTTGCAGTGAGCTTTTCTGCTCTGTGGGATGATCCTTTTAGTGCCAGCCAGTTCCCTTTCACATGTGGGTGGAATGGCCTTTCCTGGACCCTGTGCTTCATCCTGCTGGTTTCAGCTGCCTCACTGCTGTCATGGAGTTGGTACAGTTGCCTGCTCAGGCTCATAAACACCAGAAAGAACTTCCACACCCCATCACTCACTCTTCAGAACTTATTCTATCACACGATACACAAAACAGGTGTGCTTCATCTGGTTCCAAGGTGAGCCCTTCCCACCGAGCTTCCTCTCCCATTCTGAGTCTCCTGGGGCTTGTGGTTGAGATAGAAACCACGTGATACCATCAGATGCTGCTCTGCACACTCTTTTGCGGAGCTGGGGGATGATGGGATGTAAATATGTCTGAGAGGGCTCCAACATGCAAAGTCTGCATCCTCACTGTGAGACTGCTGTCCCCATGAGCTGCACCTGCCGAGGAGCTGCGGTCACTGGTCAGTAATCTGCCCTAACGTACTTCAGGATTTCCAGATAACGAATGCTTTATTACTGAACGTGCTTCAGATTGTCTTTTGTGGTGTGATTGTTTGTAATATTGATTCTACTATAAATAATACAACGGGTGTCAGTTTTATTAGTGTTTATGTTCTATTAATGTGTGTTGGCTTATTAGCCTTGGAGTTTTTGGCAACTCTGGTTACTTGAGGCGTAGTTTTAGTACGATCACATTTTGTCACAGACTGCTATAATTAGGTTAATTAGTCATGGCTTCTATAGAGCTTATGAGCAGGCTAAAATCTCCTTTTATCAGAAAGATTAAGTGCTGTAATGAATTGTTTCTTCAACAAAGCTTGAGCAAAGTACCTTTCAGATTGGCATTTCAAGTTTGAAGTGGAATGAAGCATTCTGTATGAATTTTCAGAGGAGCACTGAAAATGCTCTGCGTTTGACAGAGGTTTCAGGCCAAAAGAAATCAATATTGATACTCATGTCCCACTCCATGCCTCCCGTTTTGGGCACGTTAACTTCAGAGCAAACCTCATCAGGTGTTGAGGACTGTGGGCACACAAACAGCCTTGTATGACATGGCTGATAACTTCATACTGTTGTATGGTTTATAATACCTGCAGGCTAATAGTGCTTCGCAGTCGTGCAGCTGTCTCAGCTCCTGGTGCTGGCACATCTGATGTACATCTTTGATTTCATCTTTCAACTTCTTTTCAGTTCAGCAGGAAATTTCCCAGAGCTTTTTGTTGCAATGCTTGTGCCAGGGAGGCTCAGTATTTACTGCTGAATGAAGAAACCCATGTGCCTGTCGAGAAGGGCGCAGTTTATGGGGAAGGGTGTTATCTTTTATTAGATCTGATGATATACTTGAAAAAATAGGTAGGTTGCAGGCTTCCTAGTGCCTCTTTAAGCCTGGAATGGGAACTGAATTCAAACCAAGTGCAGGCTGAGAAAAAAATTCTCTGAGCTCAACTTGATTCTGTCCATCAATCAGCCTGTATGGGAGAAGATAACTCCTGCGAGCCCCTATTGAGGCACATTCATTAGCTTTGGAGCGAGGGGAGAGCTTAGCAGAGGACACAGTTGTTAGCTTCAGCACAAATACTGCCTCTGGGACGTGGGAGGGGTAGTTAAGGGCAGAACAGGGAGAAAATTACACTGTTTAATGAAAACTGTAGCTTTTGCTGGGTCCCTGGCCCCAGCGTTCAATATGCTGGTCATTTCAGATGTAAGGCTTGTCTATTGCAGGTATTTAATAGTGATCTCTTGAGAAGTCAGAAGTATTTTTATTCTCCAGATGAGGTTTTCTGCCCTTTTTTCAATTTCCTTTGTTACAACATGTTGTGCTTCCATCAACTGCTGTGCTCCCAGTTCTTAACTTGAAAGTTCTTCTGATTTCTTCAGTACGTGCAGGCTTGTCTGTGTGTGTGACTGTTGGTTGCCTTTACCAATAAATGGATGGCCACCCCTTGGACCACAGAGGTACAACAATGCTATTGCTTGAGCTGCATAGGGTGACAGGCCACAAACACATACAAGAGGCCACTTTAATATTTCTATTGCAGGATGGAAATGGAGACAGGATCAGTGTAGAAGTGGTCCTTTCTAGCTTTGTCCTCATTTCTTCTTTCCTTTACTTGAAGATCTCCAGAGCCATAAGATCACAGAAACCTGTAATGGCTGAGTTTGGAAAGGACCTCTGGAGACATTATTGTGACCTTCCAATACTTAAAATGTGCTTATAATCAGGAGGGGAATGGACTTTCTACGCGTTCTGTTAGTGATGGGACAACAGGGAATAGTTTTAAACTAAAAGAGGAGAGATTTAGGTTAGATGTTAGGGGGGAACTTTTCACTCAGAGGGTGGTGAGGCCTGACACAGGCTGCCCAGAGAAGTTGTTCCTGCTCCATCCCTGAAGATGTTCCAGGCTGGGATGAATAGGATCTTGGCAACCTGATCTAGGGCCTGATTTAGTGATTGGCCACCCTGCCCATGGCAAGAAGTTGAAACTAGATGGTCTTTAAGGTCCCTTTTAGCCCAAATGTAGTATGATTCTATAAGGTTACCTGGTCCACCCTTGCTCCAGCAGAGGCAGGGTAGGGTGCCCAGGGCTGTGTCCAGGCAGCTTTTGGAAATCTTCAAGGAGGAGACCAAACAGTCCCTCTGGACAACCTGAAGGTGAAGGTGTGACCTGTGAGGATTATCTGAAATGATGCCCCAAGGTCCCTTCAGCCCAATCTACAACCCAGTCTGTGTGTTATTCTGCTCTGCAGTTGTCTGGAGGGCTGGGACAGTCAGACAGGTCATGCCATGGCTCTGCTCTGAGATGGACATACAGATGGCATCATTGGGTTCTGTGTGTCTCTGTGGTCGTTTCTTTCATGGCTGTCAGCCATTAGTGTCAGCCAGCCCTGTTTAGAAGATAGGGGTGGGTCTCAGGCTACTGAGGCTAACTCAAGGTTGGTGAATGGATTTCCCTGTGCCCTGCAGTGTTCTCTGCTGCAAAATTCTCCCGTGCTCCAACTCCCTTTGTGCCATTCCCTTCCTGGGGAACCGTATCCGCATTGCCCCAAAGCCTTGTTTTCCTGCAGAACCGTGGGCAGAGATTAACCCTGTGTGCATCTGGCTCCCAACCTCAGCAGCCCATTCCCTCAGGCAGCTCTGGATCTCTGTTGCACAAGCACACACTTCCCAAGTCTGATTGCCTTTGTGATGTTTTCTGCATTGCCAAACGCAGATGTGTCCCATAGGATAAGTGAAGCTAGTTAATATACAACAAGAATACACCTGGCCAACTCGGATTACTTCTTCATCCCAATCATTTCCCTCATCTTTTTCTGAAGAGGAAGAATTTTCATTATGTAGATATGAAAACGCTACTGAAAGGGCATTGTTTAATAAATGTGATGTTGAATAATGAGCTCTAAATACTGAATTCAGCTTTCAAGGAGGAGAACAGCAGCAAACAAAGTAGTATATTAACTCCATGTTTATAATTTTGCAGAGTGCAGGTGATGAGATTGTGCGTGTGGCTTACGAGATAAAATACGAAATCATAAATTTTAGATTTAAGAAAACTGGATTTTCTTGACAAAATAATAGAAAACTCTTCCAACTTTTGCTTTATATATTTCTAAGACAGTGAGATTTTTCATTCTTGTCAAAGATTCATTGTGATACAATCTGCTGCATATATTGTGGTCTTTGCACATAAGCAAGGTCCTTTGATCAGGCTGGTCAGATACAAAAGACTTGCAGCTCACGGCTTCCTACGTACTTTTATTATTATTATTATTATGCCGGAGAATCAGTCTTAATTAAATCTCTTCCATTAGCTCAGTTCTTAAGATGTACGGCCTTTTAGAACATCTTTGATAGGAAGCATTGATTATGACACTCTGGTGTGCATTTATCTGCTCACATCTAGAAGTTTCCTAAGGACATTAATCTGTCCTCACCAGCCCTCAAGTTTTGGAGAAGTGCTCACAGTGTCTCACAGAAATAATACTTGAGATCATTCTGCCTTTTGTTTCCTTTACTTTTTTTACCTGGTGGTAATAACCTAATGTTTATCTGAGATACAGCAGAGATTGGGATCGCATCAAATATTTAAAGGCATACTTTGTCAGTGTGATTGCAGATTGGAAATTGGGTTTTTCTGGATATGTCTTGGGCTGTGTCCTTCACGTTCGGTGCTCCCTGCCATGCCACAGAGCCTGCTGTTAGTTGGTTATTTTAATGTAAAAGTTCTTTCTCCCTTAAATGGAAGAGAGAGCTTTTTTTGGTATCTTTCAGACGTCCAGTATTTCTTTTCTTAGTCATTATTTGTCTCTTGAAGTCGTGTCGCTTTGCTTGGAAGATAGAAACAAAAATCAGCTGCGGCGCACTCAGGAAAAGATGCACTTGGGACACTGCCTTTTGTGAAGGCACTTGTCATCTGTGCATTATCCCCACTGAGTGCACCAGAGTGCTCCAGTGACCCCAGTACTGCCAGTAGCAGTTCCTGTCCTCTGTTGAATACAGTCTGACAGGACCATGGGGACACACTCGGAGTTGGCCATTTCTCTGCTGGAGTCTGATTTGATCTTTGAGTATTGCATTTTAAGAAGGATGTGTGGCTTCTGGAGACAGGAGGGAGCATGAGAAGTGACATGGAGATATGGCTGCAAGGAGAGATCAAGGAGAAGCGGAGAGGTGATGTCTGAGAGACTAGAGGCTGAGGGGACAGTCTTCAAAAGGGGAAAAAGCCATCAGTTGTTGGAATCAGTAGAAGACAGAACAGAAGACATCTCAGAGTACTGCAGGAAAGACTCACACCAGGCATCTGGGCAGTCTGTGATGGAGGACAGGAAAGGACTCACATAGTCAGTTGGTGGCTTCCATTGCTGAAGCAGTTCTGTTGGGTCAGGCCAGGTGACCCAGGGAGCTCTGCGTCCTCATCTGCTTCTGGGCTTGGCTGCAGTGATGTGAGCTCGTCAGTCAGCTTTTATTGAAAGAAATGAGGAAGATTAGAAAAACATTTTTGTGCTGAGGGGTGATTGAAGTTTGTCAAAACCATCATGTCTTTATTTTTACCTTCAATAGAGGTGTCCTCACAAGTTGAATAATTCAGGCAGTGCAGCTAAAGAGAAAATAACACCTTCGGTGAATGAATAATACAAACCAAAACCTAGAGGGAGAAAGATGGCAAATAATCCATCATTTTCTACATGAATCCTCCTAGTTAACAGTAGTATTCAAATGGAACAATTCATCTGCCTATGTGTCCCCTTCCTGAATGACCCAATTTATCTCTGTGAGCCGGATGCAGGTTTGGCTGTGCCATTCCCCAGGAGCTTTCTCCAGCTGTGAGGGTGCTGGTTTCCTTGGGCGATATGGCCCACCCAAACAATATTTACAATAAACAGACGTAAGCAGAGCTTACCATGTGGGTGGACAATGTGAGAACACCTTTAGAAGGTGTTTTGAAAACACCTGAGGCCATTTCCAAGCGTCTGATGTTCGTGCACCCACTCTGCAAAGTTCACATCCGTGGACAGAGAGATCTGAGGATGTTGTGCTCATTTTGTGGAGCTCATTTTGCGGCTAAAAAATAGGATTTAATCATCTCACAGCCTCTTAAAACCGGGGGAGTATTGACTGTGTCTCTCTAGTGTTCTTCAGTTGTGCCTGGGAGCCGTGTGATGTTTGCTGTTTTCCTTCCTACCTCAGTGTTCTTTAACCATAGGGCTCATTTGTAAGGCAGGATAGATCCAGAGCTCAGACTGGAAGTATGAGTCTGTTATAAACTGAAGATTCAGAATGTAAGGATAGCTTAAAAAAAAAATATATCCATTTCCTTATTATTATTTTATTGCATCTTTTTTAGAAACCATCCTTACAGCTGCTGGGAAACTGGGTGAGTGGTGGATGCTCACTGTGGCAGCTCTGGGTTTATTTGCACTGTTTTACTTCCCACGTCCTTTGTGTCAGGGTGCAACATGGCAATGGAATCTGGTTTGGTTTCTCTTGCTTCAGAGCTCTTCTGAGCTGAATGACACTGGGGAAAGGTATTTGAAATTATGGAAGTAGTTTAAAACACGTATTTTGTTATCCCCTAGCGCAATGCAAGAAAAAAAATTGAGATAATCTTCCTTTATATTTAGATTCTGTAAAATGTTATGAAGCAACATCTGAACTTGGGACCAGTTTTGACCATATGGTGTCCTGAGAATAACTGCCTTTTGTGATAAGAGCGCGTGTTTTCTCTAATAAATTTACAAAAGCTCGTTGCAGTGTATCTGGCACCAGAAGATAAATTGCATGAGGTTACAGTGACACCAGAGCTTGGAAGTCATTCTTTCCCCTGGGGGCTCGGCCTGTGCCCTGGGGGCAGCAAGCAGAGGGGAGCTGAGTACATCATTGCTCATCACTGTGCCCTTTTGCCTGGGGCCTTGGGGCATTCTCACGTCCCCTTCTTGGGGCTCTTTGCAGCAATTCCCTCTTCCTTCTGGCCCCACGTTGACTCTGGAAGGGCTGTGTGTTAACGTCACCATGCAGGCACATCCGCAGCTGTTCTGCAGTGGCAGCCAGGGTTTCCTTCTCCAAGATGATGGCTGATGTATGTTGTATTCCCTACAGCTGTAGGGGGAAAGAGTGCTTTGCATTTGCGAGCTTGTGAGATTCACAGAACTGCTGACATTTCAGCTCCAATTTAAAGTTGGTTCTGACTTGGATGAGAAACTGTCAAAGAAAACTGAAGTGATAAAGCAAATTGTCTGTGATTCAGTGGATGAAAAATCACTCTTTGAGAAAACAATGATCCGTGCCCTGACATGTGTGAAGAGCCCTGTTCTGCTGGCAAAGTCTTACTTTGAGATAGAAACCCCAGACCCTCCTGCTTCCAGCCATCGGGGACAGACACAGCGTGGGCTGCGAAGGCTGGAACTGCAGTCCTCCAGTCCTCTTGCTCATGTTTTATTTTGGTTAATGCTTTTTGTCTCTCTCAATTTCCATGACGACTCTGGTTGACAGGTTTGTTCTCTGCTATGTTGACAAAAATAGCCATTGCTGTACAGGTTGGTCTGTCCCAGTTCGTGCCCCTGCTTCTCCTCCTGCTGCTTGGAAACTGTGCTTTATTATCACCAGTCTAAAATTCTTGGATAATATCACAGCAGAGGTTTCGAAAGGTAATTAATATTCACAGAAGGATTACTGATTGAGATAGCTTTCACTGCTCCAGCTTTTAAATAGTAACGTGTCTTATTAACACCATCAGTCCTAATAAATGCAATTTAAATTGTTGACTAATGAAAATTTCAGTGTTAGTTTATATAATACAGACTTTATGCTTGCTATTAGAGCGCTCTTAATTCTGCAACATGTTGTTCAGGGAGAGAGAAACTATTATCTCTGATTCTGTCTGTCAATTTGAAAGAAGAAAGCAGTTTTTCAGTCTCTTGGTAACATCATCAAGAGACTTCTCGAAGCAGCGGTAGCCAAAGTTTTGAAGTTTTACTGTAATTCACTTCAAGAGTCAACAGCTTAAAAACGTTTTACACAAGCACTTGTGCTGATGAGTCTATTGAATTCAGCATTTGGCACCGTATTGTGTTCAGCCAGGGGAGGTGCATCAGATGTATTTGCTGCTGCAAGAACAAGGCACTGGGCAGGCTGTGTCCCTGCAGGTTTCAGTCTCTCGTGTTCTGCACAGTGCTTTCAGCTGTGATGTGGTGCTGATACTAGAGCTGTGGCTTCTGTCTCTGAAATGTCTCCACATCAGTGCTAATCCACACATGGCAGCAGCATCTGTTGGGTCCCTGCCTTGCTCACGCTTTTCACACAGTTCTTGGCATGCCTTGGGTGTGGAGGTGAGCCAGCCCAGCCTGTAGCTGCTGAGTGGTATTGCAAATGCTCCATTCTCTTCTTTGTAGAGCTATTAATGAAATCGTGACTTTGGGCAAGGCTTGATTCATTGCAGGGGCATGTATAAAAGCATCTCTGTGCTCTTGTAGCTCTGCCTGTGGTCTTAGAGTGCCTGACCTGTGAGGAAAAGTAGGTTGGACTGACCACCTCCTGAGGGTTTCTCCAACCATTTTTCTGTGATGCTACAAGTGTTGTGTTCAGCAGCATCCTGTGTCAGTGGCACCCACTGGGAACAGCTTTGTGACTTCTTTCTTTCCATCATCTGCTGGTGTTCTCACTGCTGGAAACATGAACTCATTCATTATAAGGAGCCCTTTTGCTGGAGCATGGCTTCTGAATAAATTCAGTCAGTTAGAAAGACCAAGGTTCCTCATGGGAAGCCTTTCCAGAAGGGAAAGTGTAGCTTTCCTTCCATCAGCACAGTCTGGCCTCCAGTGTCTTCCACCTCATTTCCAAGAGCCCCATATCCACAGCAATCTCAGCAGCTGTCAGGACACCTACATGACTTTCAAAGCCTGTTGGTAAGTCTGTATTTTTTCAGTTGATCTCAACAAGGTGTGACACCAACATTTTTCAAGGTGCTTTCTTGGTGCTTTCTTTTTGTAGAGGAGCTATATGGGATGTGAGCTGGAACATTAATGGTGCAGAACACCTCTGCCCATCAAGAAGCTTCTGCTCTGCTGTGAGCGCGTCCTTGTTCCTACAGAAAATAGCTCATTTGCTGTCTTATACTCCACTTGTCTCTTCCTCTTCATGTTCAACTGCTCGCAGCTTCAGATTATGCAAAATGTGCTCAAGATGTTTGTTTCAGTGAAAATTTTGCTTGAAATCCACAGGAACTTTACAAGCTGTGCAGTACATTTTGCTACAACTCGTATGAAAGATATTTTGGATTCTCTCCTTTTCTGTGTACTGTTTGTAGTTGTGTGGCAGGAACATATTAAAAAAATAGCTGCATTTTCATTGAAATTATCAATTATTCCTTCCATTGCTCATCTGTACATCACTTAGGGACGTTCCACAGCTACAGTTTTGTAACACCAATGAGTGAATCCTTGTGTGTATTTGGCGAGTGAAGCACTCTGTGAATTACGCTGTCGCAGCAGTCTGTACATGTTTATATAGAACATGTAAGCACCAAGGCAGCACCCAACTGTCAGGGGTTTGCAGTGCATTTGCAGGGATTTGTGGTCACCTTGACTGGATGGTGAAGGATTGCCAGAGGTGTGTGTGCTGTCCTGCCAGAGGTGAACTGAACATTTCCAGTACCCATCCAAATCACTCATTTCTGGAGTAGCTCATAGTAGCCAGTGCCTGCTACCCGAGTTGGTTCGGATCAGGGTTCGAAACAAGGAGTGCAGATTTCCTCTCACTTTGGCTTATGGAAAGCTGCATTGCAGATAATGCCAGATTTTCCTCTGTTTTCACTTCCAAACTCCCATATCGCAGTGACTGTGCTGCAGAGATGTGGATGCAGCCATGGCTTCATTGGAAGGGGAAGGTCCTTGCAGTAATGCAGGTGACAGTATCTGGGGAGGCTGTGCTAGGTGCTGTATGATGTCAGATCTGACATTGTTGGTGCAACCAGTTCAGAAGATGCAGGTGGCAAAAAACCTCAGAGTGGGTAAATTCCACAGGTATGAAACTGCTTATCTCACCCTGAAGCGGTCCTGTAAGTGTCCTGTTCTGGTTGGCACCTGTTGATGTGACAGTGTGCTGACAACAGAGGTGGGAAAAGGAAAACAGACAAGATCTGATCCTGGGAAGGTTCTGCTTGTGGCTCACAGGTTCCAGCTATGACCTTTCCAAGGGAGCAAAACATGAGCATACAGTAAAATTAGAAAAACAGTTCAAGTGCACATAGGATTGTTCTTCTGTTACAACAGGACTAAAGGTAATGGCTTTAAGTTGTGCCAGGGGAATATTAGGAAGAATTTATTCTTAGAAAGAGTAGGAATGCGTTGGCACAGCTGCCCAGGGAGGTGGTAGAGTCACTGTCCCTGGAGGTTTTCAAAGGAACGTGGAGATGTGGCACTGAGGGATGTGGATCAGTGGTTGGACTACATGATCTTAGAGGTCTTTCCAACCTTAATGATTCTATGGTTCTGAAGACCTTCCTTGAATTTTCCAGGCTCTCTCATCCATGGAAGAATTCAGAAACCTGGATCGGGATATTGAGGGCTCCGCAAAACGGTGGAAGAAGTTTGTTGAATCTGAGTGTCCTGAAAAGGAGAAGTTCCCCCAGGAATGGAAGAACAAGTCAGCTCTGCAGCGCCTGTGCATCATGAGGGCCATCCGGCCCGACCGCATGACCTACGCTGTCCGGTGGGAGCACTTCTCCCTGTCTCAGTCCATTCTCTTGCTTACCAGGCGACACTGGGTCTGTTTTCTAGGGAACAGGAGTAATTCAGAAATATTGGATTTATTTATTATGGAGTATAGGTTTCACAAAATGGCTTTCTATAATGGGATCATTGCTGAATGAGTTATCTCTGTCAACGCATCTCATTTAGTTGGAATTTCCTGCCTAAGGAAATCTAACCCCAGCATGGCCAATGGTGATGGAAGCAGTACTACTAACACTAGGTGAGGAGCAGACATACCAAGTCAGAAACAAGCATTGTCATAGAGGTCTTACATATTCACTGGAGTCTTTTTGTAATCAAAACAACTTCTAGAATTCATTAAGGGCAGTATTGTTTACTAGACTGCTTATAGCCATTGTTCCTTAGATGCAGGAATAAAGGACCAAAGTAAAGGGAAGTTTTATGGAGATGCTGTGTTGTTTTTTTGTTGTTGTTGTTTTGTTTTTTTTTAATTCAAAATTTATGTGATACTAGTTGTGAAAGTTGTAGTTGTAAATTATGTATTAAAGGTAACCAGGCAAGGCTAAACTTCATAAAGATATGCAAAAGCAGTATGGCTAATATGGCTGTTCCAGGAGAAACTAAAGGTCTTTGACTCCGTTAGGACTTGTATTTTCATTCCTTGTCCTAGTAGTCTATCATCTGACATTTCTGCAATGCCTCTTCTTCCACTGCCTCTCACATAGCTTAAATTGCTCCATCATCTGGCATGTGTGATTGTCAGCCCATGAGCTACGCTTTTGTTTGTGCTTTAAGATGCACAGAAAAACATGGGCAAGATTTTGAGTGAAGTATCACTATGACCAATGTTACTGTATTTTATTCAATTAAATGATGAAATTAATCATTATTATACCATTCTAAATTACCTTCTTTTTTGTTAGTTAGTTAGTTTTGGGGCTGGACTCTTTGTATGTTCTCTCAGCTTAAAAAATTGCTCTTCTTTTTGCTATTTAGCTTGAGTAAAACATGCTCTTGTTCTTCTGAGCTTTTAAGTGCCTGTTTCACTTAAGCAAGTTTAATTCATTCCTTTCAGTCGAAATGGTGGTACTTGTATAGCTCAAAAATATCTGGAACATAAAGTTTCAATTCCTTTCATGCTTTTGTGAAAAGGTAAGAGAATCCAAGTTCAAAAACTTGACTGAATATTTTTAGGGTTTGGGCACATCAAGCTTTTCTGTTTGCACAAGAACATATAAATGTGGTTTTTGGTGGTGTTTCTTACCTAGAAATAGGTTAGAACATAAACCTTTTCACTGTTCACAGTGCCTTCTCCAAGATTGGTAGATGCTTGTGATTAAAATTCTTCTTTAAATTCAACATAGTCGTGAAGTAGTCCCAAACATTCTAGGTAGAGCTTTTGTATCAGAGAACCATTGAATGGCTTGGGCTGGAAAGGTCCTTAAAGCCCACCCACCTTCATGCTCCTGCTGTGGACTGGTTGTCACCCCCCAGATTACATTGCTCAGGTTGTTTACGGAAACAAACCTCATATCCCCAAACCAAATGGATAATTCTTAGTGGTAACAATGCCAGCCAAAATGCCTTTGACTTCCTTTTTCCTCCATGGAAGTATCATACTCCTCAGACCTTTCTTCAGCCAGCAGCCTGGCTGGAACAGGAGTTGATCCATTAGAGAAGACAGTTGGCGTTCCTAAGAGATTCCTAAGAGAAAAACACCCACATCTGTTCATCTGTCCTTCTGTCAGTAAAGCCTGGTATTCTGACGGAAAGAAATGTCTTCAGATTGGATGTAGTAGCATCCCCAACAATCATGACACAGTTGGTCAATAGTCCCCTTGTATCCCTTTCTCCCGTGTATCTTCAAAACCATGTTGAATCTGTTACTGTTGAAAGAGTGGAGGTTCTTCTAGCAGAGCACTAGGGAACTGCATCTCCTGCCCTAAGGACTTCAGTCTTGGCAACCCTGATTCAGGCAGAAGTGCTGATCATTGCATCTGATCAAATTAATTGACTTTTTGATTGCTTATTCTGCAACATCACTGGATGCCACAAGTCTTGCAGTTCTCAACTCTTCTTTCTGTGTATCAGTTGTCTCTACTTGTGCTAAATACCTAATTGATCATCAATGAATTCACTGTAAGTATTGTCATAATACACTATAGAATCATAGAATGGTTTGGGTTGGAAGGGACCTTTAAGATCATGCAGTTCCAACCCCCTGTTATAGGCAGGGACACCTCCATCTAGACCAGGTTGCTCACAGCCTCATCCAGCCTAACTTTGAATGCTTCCATGGAGGGGGCGTCCACAGCCTCTCTGGACAACCTGTTCCAGTGTCTCACCCTCACAGTAAGGAATTCATTCCTAATATCTAATCTAAGTCAACCCTCTTCCAGTTTAAAGCCATTTATACCTTCCTGCCTTTCTGAGATAGGTGCTCGGCAAGTGCTTGAGTGCCTTTAAAGAGTCAAGGAGGAATTCAGTAACTGAAACAGAGGTGCCTAGGTGTTTCTTAGATGCCCTAGGATAGCCTACCTCATCTCTAGCTGCTGTGTAGAAGGGTGGAAGACCCTTCCTGTCCTATGTTGCACGTTCCAGAATTATACAGATGGTATTGAAAGCTCTTTGGAGTTTAAAATGATGTCCTCCCTACGCCTATGTACAGACTTTTGTCTTTACCTGCCTTGGAAGTTAGGGTTTTTGTCACTTCTCATGGCAGATCCCTAGGGATGTTTGCACAGGCTGTGCCTCAGTTATGGCACATGTATAGATTTCTCACCTATGGGGGAACTACATAGAGCATAGAAAAGCTGCAAGCTGCTCAATACGTCTGAGGAGAATGCCTTTTAGTGGCACCATTATTCAAGTCCTCCTGCTTATCCTGTGGGCTGCCTCTATGAAGCACTAAGAGCAGCCTCCATCCCCATCGCTGAGGGCAGGCTCTGCTTTCCTGCCCTGTGACTCATTTTGGAGTCCCCAGGACACATTAATTGTATTTTTGAATCTCCAAAGCATTATTTCATGTAGAATGTTATGACCTTGTATCTCACGGATTTTCTTAGATGTTGTACACTGAATGTCTCCATCAGCTCTTCAGCAAATCTTGACCCAAGCCAGAAAAACCTACTTCGAAGAGGCACCAAACAAATTGGAATTTCTTCCTTTTGCAATCCTTCAGGCATTTCTATTCCAATTGCCTTTCACTCGTCCTTGAAGAAGGCTCTCAGGTCTCTTAGAAAGAATTTGGCTGCCTTATTCTGGTATTATCCCCAAGTTGAAAACTGGTTGATGTTTTTGTTCCCCTGGTACCAAGTTTTCAAAAGGCTGAGTCATGCATCTCTGCTAGAAAAGCAACTGCTTGTTCCTGGGCTTTGAATGTAATGCTCCTGCATTTGAATCAATGCTCACTGTACCATCTTTGTATAAAGCAGTGATTTTTGGTAAGCTCACCCCAGGGAAATTCAGCCTGGCCATTCTCCATACTCTGCTCCCTGTTCAGCCAGCTCCTGTTCGCTCCGTTCTATTTTTCCTTGTGACTCTCATGCAGAGACTCAGCAACACGCACAGGATATTCTTAGAGCTTTTCCCTTTTATCTTCCGAGAACAAAGCAATTTTCTAAATCATCCGGGCTTTTTGTGGCTTTTGGTGCTAAATCTAAAGGAATGCTGCTTCCTCTCAAACTGGATTACAAAGCATGCTGCGGTTTTCTGTGCATCAGCTTAACTATTTCTTCTCTCCTATCTGTGTAATTACCAACCAGTGCTTGCAGCAGCAAGGTCCACTGCTTGTCCTTCTCACTTGGTTGTTCATAGATATTTCTGTACCATAGGCCATTTCACACCTGTAGGAAGTGCCAGAAATTGCTAGCAAGGCTGCAGACCCTTCCTAAAGTGATTTTATCCTCATTTATTTGAGTTTCTCATTTATTTGAATCAGCAAAAGCAAAATGAATTAGCTGATTATTTGCATTGGAAGCTTTCTTTCCTGAGCTGTAGTAGATTGGCAAAACTTCTTTCTCTTTCTGGCAGAGATTTTGTAGAAGAGAAGCTCGGCAGTAAATATGTGGCTGGGAGACCCCTGGATTTTGCAGCTTCCTTTGAGGAATCGGGACCTGCAACCCCAATGTTTTTTATCCTGTCCCCAGGTGTTGACCCACTGAAGGATGTGGAGAAACAAGGTAAATGAATCATGGCTGCAGGCGCATCACGGAACTGCTTTGTATCTTCTGCATAATTATCTTGGTGTTCTTTTTTTTTTTTTCCTCATCTGTTTGTAGATAATGGAGTAATCCGGTAAAAATAGATAATTGTGAGAGGACGTGATTTGTTTCTCATTGTTTTTTGTTTGGTTGTTTGTTTTTGTTTTCTTCCTTCAAGGCTTTTGGATGTTCATCTAAAGTTTAAATTAAACTTGTCTCTTTCTTGCAATGCTGAGATTCCCAGAGTGGTTCACACTGCAACGATTTCTGAGCCGGTTTTGTACACAACCTATAATTTACATCAGAGGTATCCAATACACTGCCAGGTAGCTAAAAATAAGCAGCAGCTCCCTGTAGCATCCTGCTGGCTAGCGGCACAGCGTCCGGTTTTTAATCCCATCCTTCCTGAGCTGTTTTTGGTGTGGATGCTCTGGTGATGTGCTGTCACCCTCTGAGCCCAGGTGCACCTTGGAGGTTTTGCATTTGAGAGCCCAGTGATGGCTGTGGTGCAGCCCAGTGCAGCACTGTGAAGCTGCCGATGTGCAGAACTTGGCTCCGGGTCTCAGCTTCACTCTGGAATCATTTCTGTTTTCAGTCTGAACATCTGGAAATGGGGACAGCTTCACACTGCTCTGCTGCCAAGTCAAAGTCATTGCAGGCACTTATTGTGAGACTGTTAAAGCAGAGGAGCTCTGTCCCTCTGGAGCAAAGGTTGCCTTTGGGTACGGTACTGCCTCAGGGTGGGTGCACATTGCTGTTGTTCTTCTCAGATGTCCTTTCTCCCCCTCCAGCCATGCACTACCCACATCTCCAAGACCATTGCTTATGGACAAGCAGTGTTGCCAGCAGTTCGGAGTGTTGTCTAAACTGAGTTACATATCAGACTAGCACAGTAGAACTGCTGGCCAGTTTATTGTGGGCAGGTCTGCAGGCTAACGCTCAGTAGGGCTGGCAGCCCCCGCAGAGGAACCAGCAGCACTGATCTAAGGCATCATGCAGGTGTGTGGTCCCTGAGCACTGCCTGCCTGAGCTGCAGGTTTCTTTTCCTCTCTGGTGCACCTTTGGGTCATCCCAAATAATGTTCAAGTCAGTCCCAACCTAGGCATTCATAGAATCATAAAGTGACTTGGATTGGAAGGGAGCTCAAGGATCACGAAGCTCCAACTCCCTGCTGCAGGCAGGGCCACCAGCCTCCACATTTAATACTAGACCAGGCTGCCCAGGGCCTCATCCAACCTGGCCTTGAACATCTCCAGAGATGGACGGGTCATCCACAGCCTCTCTGGGCAGCTGTTCCAGCACCTCACCATTCAAGTGCTACATGAGTAGCAGTGCTACTGGGCCACAGGGCAGTTCTGGGCTTTGAGCTCTGTTTCGTTCTCTTTCTGCCCCTGTGTCAGGTCTCACTGCTGTGAACTGAAGGGCACTGTGTGGGGAAGGCCATGCCTTGTGCCTGGCTTCCCATTGGAGCACATTGGTGCTCCTGTCTCTCACTGTCCCTTTCAGTTATGTGTGATGAAGCACTAAATTCCAGCTGTGATTTATTTGATTAGAATGGTAAGATATATTCGTGTGTAGCTGAGCACCTGGGTTAGTCAGCCAGAAAAGTTACAGCAAGTAAAAATGAGAGAAATCTGGCAGAAGGAAACCCTTGCTTTGGTGCAGCTGCACTGCCCTTAGGCCTGCCTTGCTGGGGTTTGTCCAGACTCATTATTCAGTATTTTCTGCACCCAGTGTCCCTGCTGAGGACAGCTGTCTGCCCCACTCCCTGCTCTCCCTCCTGCTGGAGGAAGGCTGGCATCACCTGGCTGGGGTGATAATGCTGCCTTCTGTGAACTTGCCTCATCCCTCCTTGAGAGGATGGATCCTGAAGGCAGCATCGTTCCGTGCAGAGCAGATCAGCAGCTCTCAGCTCTCTGGTTGGCAGCCAGAGATAGTGAGAAGCAAAACTGGAAGTTCTCAAAGATGGGCAAAACAGTGTCCCAGGGTTTTTTATCTAGTAAGGCAAAGTGTAAACAAGTGGAAAGAATTGGATGTTTGTTTTGTGTATTGCCATCTGTTTCCGGTCTTGTACCAAGAGATCAGGCTTGCTAGACAAATCTTTTCCTTGTTTTATTCTAAAACTTGCCTGGAAGCCCTGGCCACCCATTCCCTTTCTGCTGCCTGGTCACAACCAAAAGGGCTCCTGCCCTCGCTGCTGGTTTGAGCACACGTTCACGTGGCACATTTCCCCACTGAACAATATCTTGTTCAAAGCTTATTTAATCAGCAGGAAATGATTTTAATTTCCTACCACTGTAAAATATGTTTTTACACAAGGTTACAGGGGAATAATGTTCTTTAAACAAGAGGCACTTTACCTTTGTGTTGATTTCACTCTGTAATTAAAAGTAGTTTGGAGGAAGCCAGTGCTGTTTTCAGTGCTTTGGCAGGGAGGGAGACAAGATAACTCTTGTGAGAAGTGTGATAGCTCTTCTGTGAGGTTTTTGATAAGGCTGAACTCAGCCTGGCTGCTGCTGTTCCAGTTAGAAAGCACTGAACATTGCTCTTTTCTTTTTCTTTTAGGGAAAAAACTTGGTTACACATTTAACAACAGGAATTTCCACAATGTGTCCCTGGGACAAGGCCAGGAGGTGGTTGCTGAGCAAGCTCTGGACGTGGCTGCAGCAGAGGGGCACTGGGTGATCCTGCAGGTACTGCTGTCTATCGCTGGTCGCTCTGCCAGTGTCCAGGTGCTGATTGAGTTAACACAGACAGGTTATCAGTTCTCTCATCAGATGGAACAAGGCATTACCTGTGTTTTCAAATCACTGGTTTCTGCTTGTTTCTTGCTGTTATCTTTTGCTTTTTATCAGTCTTTGTCATCTTGGTTCTGCTGCTCTTTGAGCCCTCTGCAGGATGTGCAGTTGTAAGGAGAGCTGGCAAAGGAGATGGTGCTACATTTGCCTGTGCTTCTTTTTGCTCCATAAATAAGTAAAGGAACAATGTTCTTGAGAGCTGTTAGAGTTGCTCATTTTCCATCACTCCAAACTTGCTGTGTATTTAAATGAGCAAAGAGAAGGTATGCTCCACCCTATAAAAAGGCAGAGGCTATCAGTGGAGCTGATGCCTTTATGCATCCCAAAACAGGTTAATGCTTACAGTTCTCATCACAGCTCAGCAAAACGATGCCAAGTCTTATAAGGTGTGAGGGAAGCACTGTCTTCAAGTGCTCTCGAGTCACTTATTCTGTCAGTGCTTTGATTTGCTAATATGCAGCTCTCATCTCATTCTTGGGAATCCCTCTGTTTTCCTCAATGTGGATTTTATAAACATTTATTATCACTGAATTGTTTGTGTAAGGATTAGGCTCAGACAATGCTTGGTGTCCTGCTCTGAGCCTACGGGCTTCGTTCTGGATTTAAATGAAATGCCATTGATATTTTGATCTTCCTTCATGCTCTTGCTGCAAGCTTCCTCCAAGGTAGACAATTCTGAGCTTGTCAAGAGCTTTTAATAAAGGCAGCTGTAATGCTGGCATCCACTTTTAAGACAGTGAAAAAAATAAGCAATCTTATGAGATATCTTCCATTCAGTATTGCAGAGTGAAGTTTTTGGTTTTCTTTCCCATAATGGGGGTAGTTGCTGTATGGGATCTGCAGTGGTGCAGAGCTGGCAGGTTGCCCTGGGGCTCATAGGGGAGTTCAGCTCATGGCTGCTGGCAGGTTTTGAGGCATGGCAGAAACTCAGGGGTCCCAGCAGTGGCTGTGAGGGCAGGCTGCCACACACCAGTGCTGGATCTTCTTGGGGGCATCAGTCACCTGGGATTTTCTCTGCTGTCATCACAAAACTGATGAAACTGTGCACATAAATGTTCTAGTTCTGTTTTGTGATTGGCTTAGAAGAAAGCAACGTAGACAAGACTGATGCTGAGCAGAGGTCAGAGCCCCTTCTTCCTGTCACTGTCATAGACCTCCTGAGCAATCCAGGCAGAGCCTGTGAGCAGATGGTGCTGAGGGGTGGTTTGCATCAGGACAGGCTTGGGAACATCCAGCAGGTGCTTGAGGCTGGCAGTGCCATTCCCCTCCAGGTTCTGCTTTTGAAGTCCTGATCAGACATGTGGAAGGACAGCAGAGCAAGGGACCTTAGCTGCCCATCTGAAGGGCTGAGCTGCTCAGCTCCAGATTGTGGCCATCTTTTTCCAAGGGCTGGATCTTCATGTATAATGAGAAAGAGGTGCTATATAGCTTTCCCCTAACTTGAGAAGCTCATACTCTGTTATTTTATGGTCAACAGAAATGCGTCTGAAATCAGTTCATCCTCTGGACAAAGTTGTTTGCAAGATTGAACATTTTTTCAGGACTGAAATGCTGACTACTCCAGATACTGGTGAATCAGTATCTAAACTCATCACAGCAGGAGTCAGTGAGCGACAGTCCCACAAAGGATGCTCCTGTCATTTCAGTAACAAGTGGTCATGGAAAATACTTGCAAATACTTTCCATATGCAGTTGGTTTGACAGGATCTTTCCTGCGAGGCTTCTGGTGACAGGTGCCATGCAGACTGCTTCAGGAGTGTCTGCAGTTCACTTACACAGCACCTGGAATGACACAGACAACTCAATATGCAAATACGTCCGAGCATTTTGGATCATTGCCATAACAGTAAGAGAGAAGACAGAGCAGATCTCCAGGCAATCAGGGTAAATCAAACTCAGAGTTTGGAGCCTGTGTGCCATCCACAGGACAGCTACATCCAGGCTTCCCGTTTGCTTTTGAGCAGGGCAAAAGCAGCTGTTAGCTTCACTTCTGTACTTCATTATACACTGAACAACTCTTCAGCTAACGTGGAGTTGAGCTCCCTTTACAGCCATTGAATTTGCTGGCTGGTATCAACCCATACACACGCTGTCCAAGACAAACACTTGATGGGATCACCTAAATGGCTTTTACACATTTAGTTTGATTGGAACCAGAAATAATGATAGTCAAGTACTACAAGCAATAAAGAGTTGGGCAATTGGCTTTGTGGGAATCAGTTGCTATGGGATATTGAAACAGTTGGGAACTCCCTACTGTACTACAGCCACAGGGTTGCTATTCTTGTGCCTTGAAGGGCTGCTGACCTGGGGCCAATTCCACCTGAGTTGTAATGACCAGCCAACATTGCCTGCTGGATGGCAGCCAGCATTGCAGGAGGCAAAGTAAGGAAAGCAGCAAATGACTCTCTGGGGAACCTGAAAGTATTTCAGCTCATCCTGAAAACGGAGGTTTTCATGAGTGAATCATTTTACAGGGCAGAACAACAGAGAGCGTTTGTCCATTCGCTCTCATGGAAAGAGATGTACCCGTGTGTCAGAGCCAAGCCAGCAGTGCTTCCTGCCTCTGCCACCAGCACAGCACTGCCTTGCAGTGTCACAGCTGATGAGAGAATGGAATCCATGGGCATCACTATTCTCTAAACAGACAGAAGGTCCAACTGCAGAGTAGGAGCCTATCTATGGCAAACGTGAGGCTGCTGAAGGAGGAAATGTTAAGTAAGGGCCACAGAGAAGAACCTCAGTACTGGCCCAGCAGCTGCTCTTTTCTGAATCATTTTTTTGGCACTGCAGAATCAAGGAAGATCTCTGTGCTCCTCTGGAATCCATTTAATATCAGGTTCAGGCTCTGGGTCTCCTGGATCATGAATTTGGAAAGGTTTAAAACAGATTTTTCTGGCCACGATAAAGACACAGAATTTCAGTCTCATCCTTTCGTCCAAGATGGGTGCACCTCCATTCCACTGGCACTGAGCTTCCCCTGTTGGCTGTCACGTGCAATTTGCAGCAGTCATAGGGCCTGGTGGGAAGGGGTCTGTGCTGGAGGCCGGACAACAATGAAACTACACCTGAAAAACTGAAGAAAGTCTTAGATTTTTCATATTCTTTTAGATTTTTGCACCAAGTCATGCTTTTCTCAAGACTTTTTTGGTGCCAGGAGAATTCTGGACTTGCCATTTGGGCAAGAGCTGTTTGTAATTACACTGTGACAGTCGGAAGAAGATTTAGGGACAAAGTGCCCTAGCTGAGAGGCTTCCAAATGAGTGGTGGTGGGGCTTAGGGTCAGGGCAGGGCTCGGTGACCCCCAGCAGGCAGCACCTGAACACCTTTGGTCCCTGGGCAGGTCACTAAAGGCTGTTAGCAGCAGTTCAAATGGTCTTCATTTCCATGAGAAAGAAACTGAGACAACTACAAATAAAGTACTTTTAAAGCAGGTTTTGTCAAGCATGCAGTCCAGGTGCTTTGGAGTGCTGAAAATCCATTACAAACATCAAGAAAACAATGTAAGTGTGAATAAATGCATTTATTAGTGTCTCCTCACCAGCAACACCTTGATGTTGTTCTCAGGGTAGAAGAAATTGTCGATAGTTTTTGGATTCTCACTGATAACGTTGGGAGGAATAAGGTTCTGTCATGTCACAAGGATGGGATACTCTCACAGGACGTCTCATCAGAAAGGAGGTTTCTTTTCCACGTTTCCAAATGCTTCTTCCTTTGCTCTGACCAAGGAGAAACCCTTTTCTCTCTTACTTTCCAAGATGGGAGATGGAGTTAGGTGCAAACATTTGGATGATGGATAGCAGCTCATGGCACAGTGGCTCATGGTGTGTCACATGAGGGGAATGGTGAGATCTGACCGAGGATGGAAAGGTTTTCACCTCCTGGAAGTGAACACAAGAATTCCTCTAACAGCATCACCCCAGGTCACTTGTTGTCATCCTCTGGTCCCTGCCTGGAATGCTTCGGCTGTGGGAGTGTTGGTGAGGGCTCTCTCCCAGGGTTGAAAGATTTGATGTCCTTGAGGGCTGGCTGTTGAAAACCCACGCAAATGTACTTTTCTGGAAAACAAGATTTATTAAAAGTAGGAGGAAAATCAGATCAAAGAGAATAATGTGCTCAACTCAGAGAGCTGGATAATCTATGCCTCTGAATATTAAAACACTGACAGAAGAAACTGCGAGTCCATTGCAAGCTTTTGTGATGAATCTGTCAAATCAGAGGGTGCCATCTGACTAGAAAATAACGGCTTATTTAGCACATCTTCCAAAAAAGAGAGAAATTACTGGAGCACGCTAATTAGTCTAAACGGTATGCAAAGTTTCAGAACAAACTTTGAAGGACGAAATGAGGAATACAGGTAGCAGCATCAATTGTAATAGGAATTTGTAAAGATGGATGAGGTCTATCAGATGGTTTGCACTATGGAGATTACTGACATTATAGAGAAGATAAATTTGGTGGCCCTCCTTGAGCCAGGGAGGTTGGACCAGATGACTCCAGAGGTCCCTTCCAACCCTGAGCTTCACTGAAATAAAGATGTGAGCTGTAGTAAGGCTGCAGGTGCCACACAGGGATTCGTTAGGGATGCTGTAGAAGTTGAACGTTGCTAGCAGGACTGCTGAAGAACAGTCAAGGGACTAATCTCACTTAAAACATTGCATAGGCTCAAAGAAATGGCTATGTCTTGATGGCTTTGCATTGATGCTTGATTACCAGAACTGTAATCCATACAGAGGAAGACTGAACTGTGATACAGGGTAACTGGAATGGACTGTAGGACTACAGTAGTTGAAATAGGATGAAATTTAGCAGAATAGTGCAAAATCGTGTGCTCAGGACTAATAGCAAAGGGAAAAAGATCTTTGGACAGGAGAAATCCCTGCTATGAAAGCAGCAGGTATGAACTGGGAGTGGAAGGTGAGACCACTGTCTGAAGGTTCAGCACAGTGTCCCCATGGGTGTGGTGATAAAGCCCTAACTGTTCTGGTGGGGTCTTGGCATGGATGTTGTGTGTCGTATTTCCTCTCTTCCCTGCTGTTCTGATTTTGTAGACAGCTAACATCACAGCATGTGCTGCTGTGACTGCATGAAAGCAGGGTGGGAAGTTCTGGCAAAGCATGCAGACTTGGGGCAACCCTGCTTTGTATGGTGAGCCTGTTGTAGGCAGCGCGCTTGTCAATAGTGGGCATCTGCCTTGCAGGCCAGTCCTAAGAAGGATGTATCTTCTGTTCTCTCTAGGCACAACTTGGGAAGCTGAGATAACCAGCTGAGTCTGTATATGTTTTGACAGATGAAACCTGGGGGAAAAATATCTCCTTCCTAGGGTATCCGTGGGGAAAGCCTTGCACCTTCCTAGTTGCCGTGGTAGAGGTCACATCCAGCTGCACTGAGCTCCAGCAGCTTGCAGGCAGCAAGGAGAACAAACAGGAGAACTTGCAGATCCACATGCTGCCATTGGGCTGCCATCTCGTCCAGATCCCATAGATGTGCTGGGATGGCTCACTGAGTGCTGCCATGCATGGAGAGCAGCAGGAATGCCTGTGGATGGTTGAAGAGTCAGCTGAGAGCTTAGGTCTGGTCTGGCAGACCAGTGTGGGTGAGGTGGGTTTCTGCTGAAGACTGCTGTGGAGAGTGGAAGTGGGTGAAGCCTTACTCAGACAAGTCGGGAAGCCTCACTGGCACTGCAGCCACTTCTCATGGGGAGTTTCAGCCACCCTATATCTGCTGGAGGGACAATGCAGCAGGGCACTGAATCGAGGAGGTTTGTGGAGTGCATTGGTGGCAGTATCCTCAATCTGGTTGATGGATGAGCTGAGGAGGAGAGGTTCTCTGCTGGACTCAGTGCTCAGAAACGAGGAGGAGTGATAGGAGATGTGAAAGTCAGGTCTCTGATGCATGCCATCTGATGTACCTAGGGAGAAAAGAACTTTGCACATCAGAGAGCACTAAGGACATACAAGCATGAGCTGTGTCGGCTGGGTTTCCCTCTCTAGCCCTGCTCTGAAGCTTTTTCCCAGGGCAGTGGTCATTGCAGTCACCAAGTGATGTTTCTCAACCTACTGGCAAAGAAACAATGAAATTTGTTTACATGTTTATAACTGCAGATCTGGATGAACTGATGCAGAGAAGAATTCAGACATTAGACATTCCCAATTTAATTGTAGTCTTCATCCATTAGCTAAAATGTCATTTCCTTCTCATTGCGATCAAGTTAATTTAATTCTTGAGCATCTTTCCATTTTCATAGGTATTGCTTCACTGAGTCAGATTCATGTGAGTCAGATTCACTAAACTAAGTAACAGTGAACAAAACTGTATGAGACTCAGACGTTGGCAGAACATTTCTTAATGCATGATAGACACAGTGGAGACTTTTTCTGTGCAGTGCACCACTAGACTTAGCTGCAAGCATGGGAGATGTTGTCCTTTATGAGATATGTTGTCCATTCTAGGCACACACAAGCATTTGACACTAAGCCTCTGCTTCAGTAAAGAAGGAACCACTTTTCCTCCAGCCTCAGTATCTTTCATTCCTAGGTGTATATAAAAGGAGAATTACCCATTCTACTTTCAGTTCTGGTTCATGAGTTTTTCTCCATTCTGTTAGAGAAATGTATTTGCTATCAGACAGGTGTTTTCCTTCCTACCTCATGTCATAGCAGCCATCCACAAGTTTGTCCACTTTCAGATCCACTTACAGACCAGCAGGTAATGCAGGTATTGATCTGGGATGGAATTAAGTTTCTGTTGGGCTTTAAATGCTTATGTAGATACTGCAGCTTTGGTGTTGTCATAAGACTGCCCTGGAAACCTCTGTTGTAGGACATGCTTGCAGGCATCCTGGAAGTGCTGCTTAGTTTTCAGGCCAGCCCATTTGGACTTTATCGTCTGCTCCCCCCTCCATTTGCATCAGCCTTCTGTGTACCTTGTTCATCAGGAGGGTCGTAGCTCAGCCTGTTTTTGCTCAACTTCTAGCGGAAAAGGAATACATTCTCATTTGGAGCTGTGGTCACAGTAGATGAGGGCTTACAGAGCTGGGCTTGTTCAGCCTGGGGAAGAGAAGGTCCTGGGAAGACCTCATTGAAGCCTTCCAGTACTTAATGTAAGCTTATAAACAGGAGGAAGAGTGGCTTTTTACATGGTCTGATAGCAATATGACAAGGAGGAATGATTTTAAACTAAAAGGGGGGAGATTTAGGTTAAATGTTAGAAAGAAATTCTTTACTCAGAGGGCAGTGAGGCCCTGGCACTGCTGCACAGAAAGCTGTGGGTGCCCCCGTCCCTGGAGGTGCCCAAGGACATGGATGGGCCCTGGGCACCCTGAGCTGGTGGAGGGAACAAGCCCGTGGCAGAGGATTGAAGCTGGGTGGGGTTTCAAGTCCTTTTAACCCAAAGCATTCTGTGAGTCTATGACTCTGTGTCTGTCACCACAAGCAAAAGATGGGAAGTGTTGTAAAGTTTCCAGTGCAGCAAAAGGCTGAGCAGTGCCATCATGTTCATCACTTCTTAGTGGTTAAGCTGATGAGGAGACATCAAGCTTGCCTGGCCCAGGTGAGGTGACAGGGAGCATCACAGGGCTGTGCATTGACACCTTGGATGGCATGTTCAGAGGTGAGGCTAAAGGACAATGAAGTCATTGGACTCACTGTTATGTGCTGCAGTCCTCCTTGAGGCTGTGTGAGGAGGGATTCCATAGACAATAAGGGATGCAGGGAGGGCTAATGCAGTGTAGACTGCAGGGATCAAGCGTGCTCTTCCCTGTCAAGCATTATCCATGCAATTAGGGCTTGAAAAGACTCAGGCTGTAGGTACTGAAGTCCAAAGACTTCACATAGGCTGCTGTAATTACTCAGCTGGTTGAACACCAGCTTCTCTCTGGTGACAGAAGCTGCTTCTTGTGCTCTGGTACGGCCCCACTCCATGTTGAGCTACAGACCTGTGAGCAGATGTCGGCAGCAGTTTGGAAGTGGAAGTGGTATTTATCCACTTTGTTCTTCGAGTTCAGTAGCAGCATTCCCATGATGGTTGGCTGAAGGAGGATGGAGCCTTCCTGTGAGTGAGCAGCAGTGGGCAGAGAGGAACCGAGGGCAAGTGTAGAGCTCTGCAGCTGGGGGGGAACAGCCGCGTGCGTCAGAACTGATTGGGGACTGACCTGCTGGGAAGGAGCTCTGTGGAGAAGGACCTAAGTGTCCTGGTGGCCAACAGGGTGACCATGAACCAGCAGTGTGCTCTGGTGGCCAAGGCTGCCAACGGTTATGAAGAGCATGGCCAGCATGCAGAAGGAGGTGATCCCCTCTGCTCTGCCCTGGGGAGGTCCCATCTGAGGGTGGCAGGGCACTGTAACAGAGGCCATGGAGTCTCCATCTCTGGAGATATTCAAACCCACCTGGACACTTTCCTGTGTGACCTGTGCTGTAGAGAACCTGCTTTGGGAGGGGGATGTAGATGAGAGGATCTCCAGAAGTGACCTTGTGTGATTAAACCACTGGGAGCTATCATGGCCAGGGAGCAGTGCCCCCCAATCCCCCATCCTTTCATATACCACACCATGATGCAGTGTAATTAAAGTACTGGGACTGTCTCTGGGCTGCCAAGCCCAGCTTTCACACTTGCTGTAAAATCAGTGACTATTTTCTGAGAGCATCTCATAAGAGGAGGAGGCTTTGTGCAAACAACTAATTCCCACTGCTCAGGATTTGTGATAAGGCAAAGAGAGAGCTGCTTCAGAGCTGTGAAGGATCTCTAGTCGCTATCAGCAAAGGGAATGCATTGTGGAGTGTGTGCTGGTTTATATATATGTGGTGCTATTTCTGATGGTTGCCATAGGAACACTTGCATCCTGTGATATATGTCCTGCCTTCTGAAGTACAAGCACACAGAGGTGCTTGGAAGTGAATTCCCAAAGAGAAACCTCTGGCGTTCCCATGTTCCTGCACGTTCCCCCCAGCCCTTTGTGCTGCTCCATCAGTCTGGGATGCAAAGAGGGGAGAGCAGGGAGCGTGATGCAGTGGTAGTGGTCAGTGTCATGGGAGGATATCTCAGATTTCTTTCTTTACCTCCTTTTCAGCTGTTTCCTTTGGCAGGATTTGGCTCCCACCTCTTCTTTATCTTTCCATTCATAAAGAGGGGTAACACTCCCATGGATTTGAGATGGTAGCCAGACAAAGACGTGAGATGCTAGGGAGCTGCCCTTCGCACAAGAGCTCTTTCACAGACCTCAAATCTGGCGAAGAAAAAATGTAATAAAGCAATGAATTACCGTGCTGCCTTGGGTAAATGTGTCTTCTGGGGCTCATCTGGAATCGGGAGGACACAAAACTGTGCGGTGTGATTTAGGGAGATGCTGTTGGCAGTGTGTGAAGCCCCAAGCTGTAGGAAAGTGGTCAGGGCTTCATTATCTCCTCTTTCTGCCAAGAAGAGCTATAGGCAGCCCGTGAAACCAGCAGGAGGTTTCCAAACGAGTGAGAGGAGGGGGCTGTTGGATAAACAAGTCGCTCAGCTGTGGTTGGTGTTAGTGCAGCACTCTCTGTGTTGCCATTATTGGTAATTGACATAACATTGAATTATTATGACCGCAGAGGTTGTCATTAGTCATGTTCTGTCAAGTTGTGTTATCTGACTACTGAGAATTAATTTTCCTTCAAAACTCTGAATCCCCTCCATGGCATCCCTGTCCTTTCAGTAGAGAATTTAGCGTGTTTGAACCGCCTCTGTCTTGCAGACGTGTTCATTTAATTAAATCATGAATTCTGAGTTCCAATCTATATTTTCCTGCTTCTTTTCCACCCCTTCCATCACAAAAGTATAATACATAAATGCTTTGATTATCTTTAGATTAGAAATGTTTCTTAAGTTGGCTGAAATACTGAAGGCAGCAGTGCTGACAGATAGTGGTCATGGATGTCATGTCAACACAAGCTAAAGCAATTATTTTTCAGCCATCTAACACCATAAAAACAGATGAAGGAAGAAACTACCAATTAAAGATGAAAATAAAAAGGATCAGGTATACAGTCTGTGATTAAATTGATACCTAATGCTCGGTTTTTCTTATGCTATTCTGTTAAGCTGTTCTCCCAAATTACTAAATCTTTGTAGATGTTTGAAACGCATTGCTTATTTGTTTTCATCCACTCTTGTTTTATTATTGAACTTCTAGAGTGTGTTGGTTGCCTGGACCCTGGGAATTACCTTGTCTCTTGAAATTGTAAATGCATCAGACAAGCAGTGGAGCACTAACAGCCAGCTATAATTGCATTTTGTCTGCTGCTCTTCATATGGCCGTTGTTTACTATGGAGTGACTTTTCTCAGAACATGGTTCCTTTGTCCTCCTCCTCCTCAGCTCTCCCAACACCCGAAAATCCATTTCATCAGAACAACCCAATAAAGTTGTGTAGAAAAAGCTACCAAACTGGAGGGGGTTGGTACTTACATCTAGAGCCTTGGGCAAGGAGACGATGTAGGATTTTTCCTTGAGATCTCAGTGCACCTTATATGCAGCCCCACAGAGAGGAAGGAAATGGAAATAGTTAAGCACCCATTTTTAGAAGACATTGCAGTCTTTAAACGCAGTTGCACGCTTGCTCTGCTAGCTTATTTTAGTGCATGCACCTTGTTTAGGAAATGATCACCCACCTTCTCTGCGATGCTCTGCTGGCATTGGTTCCATGGCAGACATCTGTTTGCAGGCACGCACCTTTCCAGTACCCTTGAAAATTGGTGCAGATCCAGAGGCAGAGAGCACCTGTGAAGGCAGCGTGGGTTGCAGTTGTGCCTGCATGACACAAAACAGCCCGGAGCTCTGGCTTTGTGGTCGGTGGGATGGGAGCTGCTGACCCGGCTGCCTGCAGGACAGAGCTGCAGTGCTTACAGAGCTGGGGCTCAGATCCACGTACACTGCAGTAGCTATTAGGAGCCTGTAAGTCAGTTTTCACCATGATAACTGCATATATGTATAGGTAGGGCAAAAAGAAATTGTGGTTGAGATACCAAATGTGAGTATATCAGTCCTTTACAAGTTCTTCTGCAAAAGTGACAGGTGGCACACAGCCCTTGGTGCTCCTGTGTGCCATTAGTCCATAAAAGCACTGTGCTGGGCCAGAATGAAAGCTGTTAGCCCAATTCCCTGCCTGTAAGAAGGGAGATGCAGGAGCTGAGGGAAAGGGTGCAGAGTTACGGTAAGGATGCAGTGGTTTTTCTGCCTGTGAATTGAAGCTGAGCTTCATTCTCTGATCATCTCAACTTCTACAGAGCCCTGCGACAATGAATTTGCAATTTAGTTATGCATCATGTGAAAAAGTACTGCTGTGTTCATCCCTATGTTGTTATCCCTCATTCATCACCTCCACCCTGATATTTCTCTCCTAATTGGCAAGTCCAGATCCATTTAGTGTCTTGTTCTGTGGAAGTTATATCCTTTCTGGGAGAGAGAAATGAGCACTGGGTATTGCATTCAAGATAAAGGCCCACCATGCTTTCATAGAGCAGCATAATAATGTTTCCCATTTTGTTTGCTGTTCCTTTGCTGATGTTTGATTGCTGTCACACTGTTGAACATGGAACTGTTATTTGCAGAGTGTAACCATAAGAACTCCAAGATCTCTTCTCTGAGTTCAATTTTGAATCCGTCATTGCTTACATATATATAGCTAGGGTTGGTTTTCTGTGTGCATCACAGCATCTATCAGCACTGAATTTCTTTCTTCTGCCACATCATAGCCAGCCACTTAGAATGATGGCATACTTTTGCAATTCTTTACCATCAGTTTTGATTTTTACCACCTGGAATTACTTTGTCTTATGACTAACTTTGTCAGCTCACTAATCATTCTCTCCTTCAGGCGATTTTTAAATACAGTAAGCAGCTCCAGCTGTATGAGTAGCTTCCCAGTTTGTTTCCTATGGGTTAATTGTTTGGGTCTTGTTTTGTTGTTCTTTTTTTCCTGTGGGACTGCAATAGTATTGTTAAGTGAAAGATAAATATCTGATTCAGATTAAGATCTAAACATGAAGAGACACAGGCATATGGTGAGCGACGTTTTGGAGATGCCTCTACCTTTCTAGCAAATACAGAGGGACTTCATGGTGTCAGACTCACAATTGGACATCCCCGTTAGCTACCTAAAATGGGCTGGAAATCTTAGATTTCTGGTTTTCTCTAATTCACACTATGTGCTAATTCATTGCTTATTAGAGCTCCTGCCACTTTGCCTGGTGCACACCGAGCTGTAATGCAGCGCTTCCATATCTGAGTTTCTTTAGGGTGCATACCATCTGGTCCTAGGAAACTGCTGTTATTAGTTTGTTAATTTATCCTAAAATCTCTTCGTCTGCTGCTTCAGTGTAAGAGTCTTTCTTGGTGATTAAGGGACTGGAGTGTCTGTCACGTGAAGGGGGGGGGGGGGGGTTGATCAGTTGGTTGAAATCCTGTGATGCAAGGGGAGTGAAGAAAGGTCCTATGAAGAAAGGTTGAGGGAACTGGGCTTGTTTAGCCTGGAGAAGAGAAGCTCTGGGGAGACCTCATTGTGGCCTTCCAGAACTTGAAGGGAGTGGATAAACAGGAGGGGGAACGGCTGTTTGTGAGGGTGGATGGTGAGGGGACAAGGGGGAATGGCTTTAAACTGAGACAGGGGAGGTTGAGGCTAGGTATTAGGAGGAAGTTTCTCACCCAAAGGGTGGTGAGGCACTGGAACGGGTTGCCCAAGCAGGTTGTGGATGCCCCATCCCTGGAGGCATGCAAGGCCAGGCTGGATGTGGCTCTGGGCAGCCTGGGCTGCTGGTTGGTGACCCTGCACATAGCAGGGGGTTGGAATGGATGAGCACTGTGGTCCTTTTCAACCCAGGCCATTCTGTGTGATGCTATGAGTGCAGGAGATGGAGCCAGGCTCTTCACAGCAGTGCCCTGGGAAAAAGCAAGAGGCAGAGGCACAAACTGAAAGATGGAATTCCCTTAAACATAATATCCTCAATTTTCCTGATAGGGCAGTTAAGCACAGAGCAGTTGTGGAGTCTCCACCCTTGAACATATTCCGAGACCCCAGTGCTGGGCAGCCTGCTCTGCCTGAGCTGCTCTGAGCAGGAGGTTGGGTGAAGAACCTCCAGAGGTGCCACCAGCTCAGCATGCAGCATGCAGCTGGAGAGCATTCTGCAAATACATTCTGCCGTTCTGTAGTGGCCTTGCCTTTCTTGGACACTCTGGGTGCACCTTGCTCACCTTTTAGTTTTATTGCTCTCTGATATGTTTCTGGGTTCTGGAGAAGGTTTTATTATTAGTTTTTATGGTTTTCAGAAGATTGCTCTTTAAAATCTTTTTCAGCCATACCATGACTGGATTTTGTGCTGTTTCCAGTTTTTCCCATTTGGACGCGATTTCCATTTTCTGAAGAATGTCATTTTACTCTTAATAGTCTCCATTACTCTGCTGTTTAACCATGAGAGCTCCTTTCTGATCCTTTTTATAGATGATATATATTTATTCTAAGCCTATTATATGGTTCCTTTATGTAATTTCCTTGCCACCTGCAAGCAGTTTATCTTCTTGGCATCTGCTTTTAATTTAAATTTAGCAGGATCCTTGTCCTGTCTTTGGATGGGATAAATCACCTTCCAGAGCGCCTGTTAGCACAGCCACCTTGCTTTACCCACCATACTTTAGCATTACAGGAGATTTAGCCCAGGAACCCGACCTGTTCCTAATGTCAGAGAAGCTATTTTCTTGCCTGGAAACAAGAAAACAGTGTAGAAATCAAGGAGAGTCTGTATTCATTTTACCATCTCTGCATAAAACTGCTTAATTTTCTCACAGGTAGATGTAATTAGTTGCACAAATAATTTATTATTTTAAGCTAAAGGTATTTATAAAACCACTTGCTTGAACTTTTCCCCACTAACTTGCACTTAATGGATCCTTACTGTTACTCTGTTCAAAATTAGCAAGCGTTTTAATTTGGGCTTGGCAGATCTGGGGAAATAATGTTACTTCCTCGGCTGTACATAACTGTAGTGAACAGGATGTTATCAGCCCCAAGAACACAAATGATCCCAAAATGGCTTGCTTAATTGCTGGTCATTCATATTGATTATTTTGAATTTAAAATTGATATGCCCTGATATTTGGGGCTGTGAATTACACAGAGGGACTCTTGGGGCAAGTATTGCCTTCCAGGGCTTAGCCTTGGTGGGTGTCTGTCCTCACAATGGGCTTGGTGCCCAATGGGCTTGGGTGTCAGTGAGGGCATCAGTTAAGTGGTGTCTTCTTTGTCCCTACTAGAACATCCATCTGGTGGCCAAGTGGCTGAGCTCTCTGGAGAAGAAGCTGGAGCAGCACAGTGAGGGCAGCCATCGGGATTTCCGTGTCTTCATTAGCGCAGAGCCAGCTCCGTGCCCAGAGAGCCACATCATTCCGCAGGGCATCCTGGAGAACTCCATCAAAATCACCAACGAGCCGCCGACGGGGATGCATGCCAACCTGCACAAAGCCCTCGACAACTTCAGCCAGGTAGGGACTGTCCTGCTGGACAGGCTGTGGGCTGGGTGGGTGCTGGAGTCGTGCAGAGGGACGTGGGGGGACGCCGCCAAGCTCTTCTCATCACAGTGTCTGCAGACCCATCCAGCCCTCCTCTGCTCTCCAAATCTCTTTCCATTTTCCAATGGAGGACTTGGGCAATCTTGACCTCCTTCTTGCAGGAGGTCACAGTATGCTGGATTTCAGCCCAATTTGTGCATTCGTCATTAATGTATGATTCTTAAAAAAAGGATGTTTTGTTACAGAATCAAACTTGGCTCCCCAGGGAGCTGGTTGAGTCACCATCCCTGAATGTGTTTAAAAACCATCTGGATGTGGTGCTCAGGGACATGATTTAGCGGAGGGTTGTTAGAATTAGGCTAATTTGGTTAGGTTGTGGTTGGACTCGATGATCTTGAAGGTCTTTTCCAACCTGAGTGTTTCTATGATTCTATTCTATGATTCTGCAGCATTTGGGAAACATTTCTGTTGTGATTTGACTTGATTTCTGTGGTGGTGTTCCTCCATTTTGGGTTGGTGAGTGGCATGTCACATCTGTAATCTGGAGACACAGAGAGGAAAGCAGCCTGAACTTCTGTGGTGATCACAGTTAATTTCTGCTGAGGCTGGTGGCAGGCTGCTTATTCCTTTTATTGCATGCAGCTCGTGGTTATCACACACCCACACTCCTGCTATCCCTGCTGTTTGCTGCAGGACTGCAGCAGAATCCTGTGCAAGGGGCACGAAAACGAGTGCATGGCAGCGATAGGCAAATATTCTTCTTCTCTTTGTGACTGCAGGGAGCAGAGCTCAGTGCATGCAGTGAGACACAACGAACTGTGCAGGAGCAGCGTGGTGGCTCCCGGAGCAGCCTGGGCTTCCAGGTGGTGCTGGAGCTGTCATGCATCACTGCTGCACTTCTGCCCAGCCCATTTTCTGCATGACCCCAAAGGCTAAGGGCTAACTGCTCACATTTATGATGATTCCTTTTCAAAAGACATGGACCATTGCACTCTGCTGCCCTGAACGTCCATTACCTTCATTCACACATGCTGCCTTGGGCATGCAGCTCTCCCAGCAGCATCCTGCCTATTAACCACAGCAGCCAGCAGGGCCTGCAGGAGCTCCTCTGCTCTGCTTGGCTCCTCGTGGCACTGCAGTCACTACAGCCTCTCTGTTCTGCTGATGGCTACACCAGGAGCACAAAGGGCAAAGGGCACATCTTTCTCTCCATGTCACTTGGGATCAGGCAGGAGCATCCCCAGCCATGCTGGACCCATGGCAGTGCTCCAAGGGGCAAGGAAATGGTATGGGGAGGTGTCTCGAGTGTAGGAGCTGCTTTCTCCAAAGAGATGAGAGTGGGAGCCACAGCACAAGGATTAATGCCAGCAGTCAGAGGAGATTATTCCATTTTTATCTACTGTCATTCGTACTGTCATTTATCATCCTGAACTCCACAAAACGTCCTGGAGAATGAGGGAGGGGAGAACCTTCACCCAAAGTAACGTTTTCATCCTGCCCATGCTCATTTCAATTAGATAGTAATTAGCATTTTCTAAATTGCCAGAGTATTATAAAATGTCTCTTATCACAAATCCTGGAGTGAGTGGGTGGAGCCCCTTTACACCTCATTTCTTTGCTTTGTACAGAATAGATGTTCAAATTTAGCTTTTAGCTGAAAGCCACTGAGAAGGGCCATTATTGTGTGTGGGGGGATATCGTTCTGGTCTGTGGCTGAAATGAAAATGCACAACCAAATGGAGAGGCCAGTGAGCCTGCAAAAGACTTGTACTCGGTTTTCATTCCAGGAAGCTCTCTCTGAAGTCCAGGGGTATTTTCTGAAATGAAAAACCTGTTCTTCATCAGGTTCCTGATAGTGGAGGGAGCTCAGAGTCCAGTCTCTTCAAGAGGAAAACAGGAGTTGAGCTGTTCTGAGTCCTGTGCAGTTAGCCAGCATCTTGTACACTTTGCAGCAACTGGTTCTCCCTGTTCAGAAGTCACCCTGAGCTCTGCAGCTGGTGAGAAGTCTAACATAGTGCATTATTTTAGGTGAAGATGATGGAGGGAAGTCGCACAGGTGCCCTTTATGGTCCTTATTGCATAACAGAGTTGGACTAAAGGTCTGTCCTTGGCAGGAAGGATGCTCTCTGCTCATTCAGGTCTATGCCTGAGTGCAGGTCAGGGCCATGGCGCCCTGGACACTGTGCTCCTGGGAAGGCTTTGCAGGGACCTGGATGGAGGTGTGGGTCTGTCCTTCCCAACATGTCCATCTCCTGGTTCTGGGGAGAACTGTGCTGCTGGCAGCAGGGCATGCCATCATTCTCCTGTCACGGGGAAGGGGATCTGCTGCTCAAGCCAATGCAGAGCAGGGGCAGGAGCAGTGGAAGCATCCACCAGGCTTCAGCCACAGATGGACATCTCAGACCCATCCATGAGAGCAGAGCTTTGGCCCAGGTGCTGTGCATTCACCTCCAAACCCTTGTTGCTTGGCTCTGCTATCCCGTAGAACTGATTTCCATGTGCTAGGACCAGGCACGGCTGCCCAGGCTGCTCCCGTCCTGCCTGCTGGGATGATCTCTCACTGCTTCCTTCTGGGCTCTTTGGATCTGGTTCCTTTGAATTGTCACTGATGAATTACTGAGGCTTCTGCCCTTCCACCATGACTACTACTTTGTCAGTATTCAAGCTTTAAGCGTAGCCTAGAAATTGGGCAGGGAAGCACCAGTTGCTGTGCTGACCTTGTGGGTTGTTCTTTTGTTTTTCTTTGCAAACATTTGGTCCTCCCTGCTTGGATCTTTGGAAGCCCTTCCCATATTTTGGGATAGCGTTGGTGTGCCATCGGCACATGTGCTGCTACAGGGCTGGGCTGGGCTGGGTTTGTGCAGAGCATCAAGTACTGCTGTCCTCCAAGAGTTCTCCATTTCTTCAGTCCCGCAGCTTAGAAAGATACTGCTCCAAGAAACCTTTTGTATCCAAGGGGCAGAATGGAGTGTCATCCAGGTGCCATCATCCTGGACATGAGGTGCCTCAGGGCTGTCACCCCATCTGCAGTGCATCTCCATCTCCCTGATGAGGGATGCAGGACACACCCTGGCGCTGGAAGAGTGCAGCTTTCCTTCTCTTCCTGGCTCTCAGATTACAACATCACTTTGATTTACGAAGGAGAACATGAATTCAGAAAATATGCAATGGAATTTACCAACACATTTGTGATGAAAACCACTGTCTCAGAGAGCTTGAGGGCATGCAGAAATGAACTCGTGGAGCAAATGAGTTCACAGCTCTCTGAAATCTGGTGTACTTGGGAGGCATTGTGACCTTACCTCTGCCTCCTGCCTGTGTTGCAGGATACCCTGGAGATGTGCACTCGGGAAAACGAGTTCAAGAGCATTCTGTTTGCCCTCTGCTATTTCCATGCTGTGGTGGCAGAAAGACGTAAGTTTGGTCCCCAAGGCTGGAACCGATCCTATCCCTTCAACACTGGAGACCTCACAATCTCTGTTAACGTGCTCTATAACTACCTGGAGGCCAGCTCGAAGGTGAGTGAATGGATGTGGGCTATTTCATAGAATCACTGAATGGCTTTGGTTGAAAGGGACCTTAAAGCCCATCCAGTTCCAAGCCCCTGCCATGGGCTGGTTGCCACCCACCAGATCGGGCAGTAGATCAGCTTGCTTTGGCTGCCTGCTGTTTGGTGGCTTTTAACCTCCAGTAATGAACTGGATCGTGCTGAAACTCCTGCAGATTTTCCATAAATGTCATTTTCTTGGTACCTTTGGTTTTATAACATCACAGTTTGGTACATCTTTGGTGTGAGGCAGGAAACTTCAACATCTATAGCAACTTACAAATCACATAGAATAGCACCTGTGGTCTGTATTCACTAGAAATACATAGTGGTCTTTGGTTTAATAGAATTCAGAACAAATTTGCATTTCAGTGGAAAGCTGCGTAAGTCTGTGCTGTGATGCTGTTTTCCCTGGGCAGGACGTAACTACTGCCTAATGTTTGTTTATTTAGAAAACTGGAGCAGTGCAATGGAAGCACTCACTGAGCAGATCAGTCTTAGAGCTGTAGCCTGCAGCTCAGCAGTGCTGCCTGAACTGTCACAGCCTCCTGCTTCATCCTGCAGGTCCCATACGATGATTTGCGCTACCTCTTCGGTGAGATCATGTACGGAGGTCACATTACGGATGACTGGGACAGACGACTTTGCAAGACCTATTTGGAAGAATTTATTAAGCCAGAAATGCTGGAGGGAGAATTCTTCCTTGCTCCAGGATTTCCCCTCCCAGGGAACATGGACTATAATGGCTATCATCAGGTAAGCTCTGTTTTCTGGCATTATTTATACACAGAAGTGTAATGGCTTCCATAACTGCCCTATAACCTGTCTTAGGAGGCAGTGAATAGGATTGCAGTGTTTCAGCACACCTCCTGTTATTTCCCATTATGTTCTGTTTCCGCTGACATTTCATCAATCCCCTGGATAAACCAAGTCTAATGGTAGTTTGCTACTTCGGCATGGGCTCATTCTGCTCATGCATGAATGGTATTGGTTCTTGAGACTTGAGCAGGGCTTCTGGAAAATTACATCCACATACTGTTTGCTAAAGTGGCCCTTTCAAGCTCCTTTTATTATCAGTTTTGATGAGAAATGCTGACAGGTCGGGTCATGGTGATCTACTTACTGATCTCATCTGTTCTTTGTACACAAATGCGGCAGCAGGGAGAGGCGTATTAGGCTGGTTTTGTTCATAAAACTTAACTACTGGAAGCTAAACTCACACAAGGGATTTCAGAATATTCATGCTGAAACACACAGCAGATAATTGCTAGAGAAGGTCTGAGCCTGAGAGATGTAGCCAAGCCAAACTTTCACAGTAGGAGTAAAACCTTTGTCCTGTGGGGCTTAAGGCCATGAGCAGAGTGGTGTCAGCCAAGGCTTACTTTCTTGGTGGGCAGTCATTCCAGTCCCATGAGCTCTGAAGGCTGAACGCTCTGCATTTGTATCTGACCTCTGCTTCTGTGTGCAGTACATAGATGATACCTTGCCACCAGAGTCTCCTTATCTCTATGGCCTCCACCCCAACGCTGAGATTGGATTCCTTACCCAGAGCTCGGAGAAGCTCTTCCGCGTGGTGCTGGAGATGCAGCCCCGAGACAGCAGCATGGGAGAAGGAGGAGTGGGGACCAGGGAAGAAACGGTGAGAGTGGTTGAGAAATGGGCTGTGTTTATTGGCTGTCTCGCTCCTCAGCAGCCCTGACTGCTCAGGTCTGTCTCACAACTGCGTGCTGTAACGTCTTCTGCCTTTGCCAGATGCAAAAACCGGGTGTCTAAAACCTCATATTATGCTGAACGTCACCGCAGCGGGATGTAATTGGAGTATTGTCAGTAATAGGACAGTGGCTTTTAATTACCCCCTGAACTGCAGTGCCTTCATTATCATCCTGCAAAGACATTGCAAATAAACCTTCTGTGGCCTCCCCTACCTCTGAGCCACCGGTCCCCATGCACCGTGTTGTGACTGGCATACCAACAGCTCCACAACACCATCTGCCATGCACCACGTCCTGCCCAGCTCCCAGGGGCCTTGTCATTCCTCATTTCCAGTCCATCCGCTGTGCCCGTGTCTCAGACTGATCTCAGCTCTTCCTCTTGAAACTCACAGCTCATTAAAATCCGGCCCTAGCATTCATACCAGCATCTGAAACCAGCCAACACTCGCTCAGTTTTTGATTTCTGTGGACTTGAGGCTTCTGTTTCAAGCCCTGCGAATTAATGAATGGCTAATAGAAAGTGTAAATGAAGGCTCTGATTTCACATGATTCCTTTGGCTTGCTGTGCTGCTGGGGCACTGCTGTCCTTGCCTGGGGGACACTCAGAAGGGGCGGGCATGGTCAGTTTTCAGATCATGCTGGAGTTTGAGGTGAGGAGAATAACCCAGACTTAGCAAAGCCAAAGAAGATGCTCAAATGGGAATAATTCTCTTTCTTTTTGCCAGTTAATTGCAACTCCGCTCCTTGGCCAGAGCAGAGCTATCAATGGTTGATCCAGCGGCATCACAGGGCTTGGCTTTGCTGCAGATTCCTGCAGACAGCCAGGGAGCCTTTGTGGGCTTTGTGATCTCTGAGGGAAGCTGCCTAGAGGCAAGCTGAGCATGGCCCAGCTGCACTGTTTCCTGCCTGGGGGATGCTCCCACAGCTCATGTTCTTCTCGGAGCAATCTCTGTCATTACCTGACTTATAACTGGCACTGGCCATGCCCCTTTCACTCAGTCCTTGCAAGAGAGTGGGAACAGAGTTCTCTCCACTCCTCAATTTGAGGATTTCTAGCCCCATGTTTGGCAGAGGTGGTTATAGAGATCTTGCACAGAGCTGCTGGGAAGCTGTCTTTTTCTTGAGGGTCTGACAAGTCCAGTTACTCCCACAAGTTTCTGAGGCCACATTAGAGAAAATGAGCCATCATTGTTGTGAATAAAATCAGAGCCAGAGAGATTTGCGGGGGAATTTCAAATTATAGGGTATTTCGATACTGCACCAGGTGCAGCTCAAGAGCTTTTCCAGCTGAGCTTCAGCTTCAGCCACCTCGCTGGCTGCAATAGCAGCCCATGCTTTGTCATTTCTTCATAGCTCCGATGTGTGTGGAGGGTTTGGGAGTGCAGCAATGGGGGAGTGTCAGAGTCCAGAATATGAATGTCAGAGGGCATGGCAATGAAATTACCCATGGGCTGCCTCTGCCAGTGGCTGGAAGCTGTCGTTGTCACCCACTTGCCAGCTTTGTACGTCAGATTTTGGAAGTGTAACTGCACTCCCGAAAAATCAACTTGGTTTCCAAACCAAATTGAGTCGGTGACCTGAAAACAACTTTGTTTCATTGCACTTTTCTTCCACAGCTCTATTAGTTCAGAATGCAGCTTAAAATTCAGTTTGATATAATCACCTCTCTCTATCAGTATACCACAGAAAAGCAGCTCACGAGCTCAGTTATCCTGAGGCTCAGCTGAGATTACAGCCCCATCAGTCTTCTTGCATTGAGTCTGACCTTAGAAGAAGTAAGAGTGCAAACTTGAGACCGAAGGAGAAAGAAGAACACTATGTGTCACCCTGACATTTTTAAGCCATCATTTTGAAAGTGTCTCATCTGACATTAACTTTGTAAGCATTTGAATTTTAATAGGATTGGGCAAGGTCTTTAAAAGGTGTGATGCCCAGCATAGCTGACAGTGATTGTTTTTGGAGACAGCAACTGGCAGATGGAGTTTTCATCCCTCGTTCAGACAGCTGTCAGTTGGAGAAGCCCCACAGGTCATTCACTAACATCCCTCTCCGCTCCCTTTGGCACACAGGTGAAAGCTCTTCTGGATGAGATGCTAGAGAAGCTGACGGATGAGTTTAACATTGCAGAACTGATGGCAAAGGTGGAGGAGAGGACACCGTACATCGTGGTTGCTTTCCAGGAATGTGAACGCATGAACATCCTCACCAGTGAAATAAAGAGCTCTCTCAAGGAACTGGACCTGGGGCTGAAGGTAGGAATGGAATGGAAGCTCATGGAATAGAAGGGGTCAGCGCTGCCAGCTGCAAAACCCACTTGACTCCATGGAGAAGGATTCAGAGATGGATTTCAAATGGCACATTGTCCCCAAGCCACGAGCAAAAGCATTGGCTGGGGTTAAAGGTACACGTAGTAACAATGGCTTCAGGCACTTCTGTATACCTGGTATTGTAACACAGCAACAATAGTTCTCGCAGGAATTGAGAAATAGCCTATTTAAAACCTAGCCAAAAAAATCACACCTTTTCACAAAATGTCCAGTTAATGGGGAGAACTTGTAATAAGGTCTCATTAAAGGCAAAAGCCTTTCAGCAAAAGCTGAAATCAAAGGAGAGATTGGTCGTGTGTAAGGACACATGACTATCCACAACTGTGAGACAAAAAGGCTTAAAAAGCCAGGGGCTTTGCAATGGATTAAACTCCCCTTGCTGGGTACAAGTCAGTTGCAAATGGGAGAAGGGAACATCAGGGAATGGCTGACCCTATGGAGATGCTGTCCATGATTGCTCCATGCACAGTTAGTTCTCCACCCTGGTAAGAAGCTAGGCTGATCCAGGAAGGTCATCTGTGTGACTCTCTAGGTGGTGGTTTTGACCTTTGCTTACAGGGAACGGTGAAGGGTTCTGGGGCTGACAGGACATGCCAGGTAATATGCAAGCTGTGGGGTTCAATGGGATGCACAGGAGAGCTGTGGTTTGAGGCTGCATGCAATGCTAGGGGAAGTCATCTGCTGAACTCTGTCCCGGGCACATGCTGGCACAAGATACCAAAGGCTTCTGCCTTCCCATGAGAGTATAACCTGCTGTGCCAGTGCACGAGGACCTTCCCAGCAGCCCAGAGCAGCTTTTCTCCTTCACTTTGTCACCCCAAAAGATTCTTTGCAGTGGCAACATGCTGCATGTCCCTTAGAAAGAGAGTGGTGGTTGGAGGTCATGGCACAGAGCCGGTGACTTCAGAGCTACCCTGATGCCTTCTCCTTGTCACTGATACAAACTTGCTCTCCGGATGATTTCATGGTGTGGAGCAGCAGTTAAGGACACCAGTCACTGGGCAGTCCCTGTTCCATGATTTCCTTGAAGGCAGTTGTCATCCATTTCTGCCAAAATCTCACCTCACTGGAGTACTTAGCAGTGCATGGGAGGAACTTGAAGGAACTGCAACTGCTTTGTCCTGACCCCATAGAAAAGCCTGACAGGGGAGCATGGCAGTGCCAGTCTGTGCTGAGAGCACCTTTGAAGAACGATCTCCAAACAGCATATCTGCAGTGTGTACGTGGAGGTGCTGGATTTGAGATTTCAGGTGGCTTCACCTGAGGGATAAGACTGAGATAAATCCTGGCCATGCTGTGCGCTGTGAGCCCAGCAGCCTGGGTCAGTGCTGGCACAGCACTTCTGCATTGTGTTCACCACTGATGCTTGTTGGCTTGGTGCAAGAAACAGACATATCATATATGTTTGGTAGCGGCCCAATATGTGCAGACCATTTTAAAATAGGTTGCTATTAATGTGGTCAATTATTATAAGCAGATTTCCTTTATTTTCTAGTATGAGGCAGTGGAATTGAAAATCCTGTTTCCTGAGACAGGAAGAAAGAAGTGATTTAATGTTTCACTTCTCCAGCACTAAACATGTTCTAAATGTGACTTGGACAATGTGTAGTGATTAGATTTAGTGTGGATAAAGGTAAGCTGTTTAACATTAGTAGGGAGACTGAGGGGAAGCAGGGGCCTAAATAAACCACAGGCAGTGTATACCACGGAAATCAGGCAATAATCATAGAATCATAGAATCACAGCATGCCTGGGTTGAAAAGGACCACAGTGCTCATCCAGTTCCAACCCCCTGCTATGTGCAGGTCGCCAACCAGCAGCCCAGGCTGCCCAGAGCCACATCCAGCCTGGCCTTGAATGCCTGAAGGGTTGGGGCATCCACAGCCTCCTTGGGCAACCTGTTCCAGTGCCTCACCACCCTCTGAGTGAAAAACTTCCTCCTAATATCCAACCTAAACCTCCCCTGTCTCAGTTTCAAACCATTCCCCCTTATCCTATCATTACCCACCCTCACAAACAGCCGTTCCCCCTCCTGTTTATACACTCCCTACACTCCCTTCAAGTTCTGGAAGGCAGCAATGAGGTCTCCTCAGAGCTTTTTCTTTTCCAAGCCAAACAAGCTCAGTTCCCCCTCAATAATAGAGGGGGCCAATTTCTCTCCAGAGTTTTACTGTGAATCATGGCAGGGAAGTGGGACTGCATCTGCAGCAAAGGCAGTGCTAAGAGCTACCTGTGTTGGTCCCAGCAACATCAGTACTGATGGTGGGGTTCTGAGACCGAAAGTACAGAGAGCATGGACAGATTTGTGATACCATTTCTCAATCGTGAGTATGCTGAGGATACTGATGGGTCTGAGATACCATCGCTGGGTGATCCTTCTGTGTCTGTACACAGAGCTGCATGGGTCCCTGCAGGGCTGAGCTGGACATGGTGCATGGCCTGTGCTGCTCCCAGCGTCACCCAAGGGCCCTTCCTGTGCTGTGGGTGTCACATAACAGCCAGGGCTTGGGTGCTGTCTCAGCCTGACTTCCACACTGGAAGAGGAATCTTGCTTTAATTGTTCCTTCTGAGAGCAACCTCTATGGGTTGCACATTAATCTCCTGCCTTGTGGTCCTGACTGGCAGCACTCAGAGGAGGAGAGTTTACACAACAGGAGCCACAGATCTCAGAATAGAATAAATGAAACACAGAGGAAGCGATGCTATTGTTTTTAGCTTGGTATTTTTTGCAGTCCTGTCGTTTTTAGCTGACTGTCTGCTAAAAGAAGGTGATTTGGAAATGTCACAGCTAATTTGAATTTTTGAATAATTCATTGTGTCTGTATAAGGAAAAGCGATTGTTTGGCCCCAAAATAATAGACATCCCATGAAGAGGAAGAGAAATTGCAATAGACTGGTGGCCATCAAAAATAACTGGCACACTGTGTTTCCAAGTCCTTTATTCTTGGTGGCTTTGGTGAGGCCAGGGGCTGGGCTGAAACCCCCATATGCTAATGTTCTATCCAGTGCCATTTCTGTGAGCAGGTTTTCTATTTTGCATCTTCAGTGAAGGATAAGCCTCCAAAATGAAGGCAATAAATATTGTAGAAAAATACAGTAAGACCAAATTCTGTAAGGCTAGCTGGCATTTCGCTGCATGGAGTGAAAATAAGCTTAAAGTGAGAAAACAATTTGTGACAATAGTCTGCTCATCTTGAGGGAATGTCTGCAGGCTGATTAGGATTTCCTTCAAGGGTGTCTTTAATGAAAATTACTCTCAGTGTTTGGGGAAAAAAAAAAAAGTAACTTGAATCACTCCGGATGCACTTTAGTATTCAGCATCTGAAATGCAAATGTATGCGTAATTGTGTTTGGGCAACTGTATGAGAGAGCAGCTCTGGATGCTTTGAACCCTCGCAGGAGATTCCAACAAGTATGCTCGAGTGCACAGGCTTTAAAAATTGCTTTTCTCAAGCTTTCCTGAGAATTACATTTGCTAATTCATTTGTTTCCTGAAAGTAAAAGTAGACAGGATATATGACTGTGAGGGTTGTGTTTTTAAATCAGTCTGAGTGCTTGTGTATGTTTTGCAATATTTTTACCTGCTACAAAACCTTTCCAAGAGTGAAGAATGCTTCTGCCTGACCCTGCCAGGAGGTCCTGTGGGTCTGTGACCTGATGTGACCTGTTGGCCACCAACTTTGGGCATGGTCTCACCATGGCATTAACCAGAGCTGCCTATGGGACAGGAAAAATGGTCCTGTCGGGGTCTGAGTTCTCCTGAGATGGGAGGTGATGGCCCGTGGGACGGGGATGGAGAAGGAACTGAAATGGGACTTCAGAGCTGATGTGCCAGCAGAAGTTACTGAGCAACAGAACAGGGACAGCTGACCACAGCTTCAGGTGAGGAGCCCTCTGCTTGGACATGCTCAACTTCTCTGTTGTGTGAGTTTTAATTACAGATCACTAAATTTTTTTAGACTGTGTTCTAAAAAACTTGGGTTTCTCCAAGGAAATGCGTGGGGCACACACTGCCTTTATGTTTCTTTACCACCATGTAGTGAACACCTTGCTTGTGTTTGACCCGTGTTGTTCAGAATTAATTACATGGGGTACTTGGGGCTTTAAAGACCTTTTGCCATGCATCCTACATTTTGCAGGTTCCCCTCAAGTGTAAAACCATTGAATGGGAACAGAGAATGGGAATGTGGGTTGCTCCCTGGGTGGCTGTGCCTTTGCATAGGCAGATGCAGCTCTTCCTCTTGGTTTAGGACTAACTGCAAATTGTCCTGCTTCCACCAAACCATTCATTTGACCTCATTTGCTGCTTCTAGCTTAAAACAAATAGCTTTTAAATCTCTGTCCACCACAAATCCACGGGGAAACCTCGCTTTTAACTTGTTCTTTCCTGCTCCTGCTGCCTGCTGGGCCTCTGGCTGTGATCTCATCCTGCTGGAGCCTGTAGGTACAGCCTGCAGATCAGAGCTCTGTGGGGAAACAGCGTGGTTGGTGTAGAAACTGCAAAGATTTTTTAACTGCTGGACGCTGACAAGCTTTGCTAAACACGTGTCAGGGGTTGCTCTAAAAGGATTTCAACTTTTGCTAAAATCTCATAGATTTTCCTGGCCCCAGCAAAGGGCACCTCTGCTGCCCTCGTGGCTGGAGGCACTGAAGTCCTGTGAAAGAACAGTTGGAATTTGTTAATGTGAACAGACTGACCCAATTCCCTCGCCCTCGTTCTCAGCAATGGCACAACTGATTTCAGTTAATCTTTCCAAAAACACTCAGCCTGAGGGAAAGAGAAATTGTAAGTCAGATAAATTTTAGCAAAATGTTAAGGGGACAAAAGTAAGTATTTATAATGGACGCAGCGTTAACTATGCCTCCAAACTGCTATGGTGTGTCATGCCCTCTATCTCAGCATGGAGCATGCAAAGGTTTAAACTGTGAAGGACATCACGAGCTGTGCCTGCATTTGCAGATCCAGTCCTCCCCTGCTCAAAGTGGGCTCAGTGGGAGCAGATTGCCCAGGACCATGCCCACGTGGATTTTCAGTATCTCCAAGGACAGAGACTCCACTGCCTCTGTGAGCAACCTATGCCAGTGTTTGACCACCCTCACTGTAAAAACAAAGTTTGTATTTCAGCAGAATTTCCTGTATTTCAAGTTGTTCCCATACCCTCTTGTCCCATCACTGGTCACAGAAAAGTGCCTGGCTCCATCTTCTTTACTTCCCACCATCAGGTATTTCTAGGCATGTCATGATCCAAGCTCCCAGCATGCTGCAAAGGTTCCCAGGCTGCAAGACAGGTTTGCAGAAGGGACCTCTCTCCTCAGCAGCAGAGGATCAGCTATTGCTATCACTCACTGCTCTGCCCTGTGCTGCCATCATGGGTGCTTCGGTGTGCAGAGCTGCCAGCCCATCATCTCCTAGCAATGCACTGAACTTATTTTGCAGCTGTAGGGGGAGCAGGAGCCTTCCTCCCACTGCTGGAAGTCATGAGCTTCTGACATTGGTTGTAACAGTCTCCATTTCCCACCTGGTAGGCATAGACCCTGCCCTTCCTTCGACACAGCCAGGCGCTGAGGCTCATTGTAGCTGGAGGCTCTCAGAGAAGATCCAGCTGGTCTTTCTCACCATCTCTGATGCTAAACAGTCTACTGACCACCTCCTGCAGCTCTTTTCTTGGTGGCACAGGTCCTCCACCAACAGATAGTGCTGCAGTCATAGAGTCCATCTGCCAGCCTGTACTCAATCTTGGCTCTCCCCCACTGCTCCAGGTGCTCCTGGGGACTGTGCCCTGTGGCATGTCAGCCCTAGGGCCAGGCAGCTGCAGGCTGTCCTCAGCAGTTGGTGAGCCCCATCCGTGTGCCCCACAGACTGCTGCAGTTCTTCTCAGCCTCTGTCAGCTTCAGCACTGCCATCCAGGCAGCTGTTGCATGGACTGAAGTTAATTTCAGCTGGACTCAGCAGGGGTTTTCTTAGTGATCAGCTGGCAGACACTGGAGCCCTACTGCAGAGTACCAGAAGTTCAAGAGGAATGCCACTATGCAGAGCCCCTATTTTGACTGTGCAATGATGTTCCACCTCTTCTCCTGTCTGGGCCAACCTGTTACATATTTCTGAAAGCTTTAAAAATAGTGATCTGCTGGGTAGAGGAAAAGTCAAGACTCTCTCTATCTCCCACTTGGCTGAATCATATCTTAATTTGTTGTGTGTTCCCCTGCTGTGAAAGAAGCTGTGATTACATTTGAAGGCAAGATGTGAATTCAGAAAGAAAGACTTACACTGCAAAGTAATAAAGGAGGGGAGTGGAGAAGTGGAGGAGAGGAGGGGGACAGGATTTGTTGTAAGACACATTTGGGCAATTTGGGAGTAGATTACCAGAGAGCTGCCCCAGTAGCATTGGTGGGAATAGCTCAGCGTCTCTGTCAGTGTCCTGTAAAGATCTTCAGTCAATGAGAGAAAGCAAAACCAACACTGGGGCAGCTGAAGGACAGCTCTGCTGACTGTCACCCTTACACAGCTTTTTCTCCAAGTAGTATTTTTACAACAGGGGAGATGAGGCTGCAGGAATATGAAGCTGCAGTAGATGGTACTTGTGAAAACCTAAAACTCATGAATAAATTTGTGGGATGTGAACACTAGGGACAGTGTAAGGTGCCATGCTCTTCCATATTTGCTCAGCCTCTGCTGCCAAGCAGGTGACTGTGCTGAGTGTGCCCTCTCTCACTCAGGGAGAACTGACCATGACAAGTGACATGGAGAACTTGCTGAACGCCCTGTTCTTGGACATAGTGCCTGAGTCCTGGGTGAAGAAGGCTTATCCTTCCACAGCCAATCTGGGAATGTGGTTTGCTGACCTCCTCACTCGCATCAAGGAGCTGGAGACGTGGACAGGAGACTTTTTGTTGCCTTCTGCAGTGTGGCTTGCTGGGTTCTTCAATCCTCAGTCGTTCCTGACAGCCATCATGCAGTCCACAGCCAGAAAGAATAAGTGGCCTTTGGACAAGATGACCTTGCAGTGTGATGTGACAAAGAAGAACCGGGAAGATTTTGCCAGTCCTCCTCGGGAAGGGGCTTACGTCCATGGCTTCTTCATGGAGGGTGCACGCTGGGATGCACAGGTGAGCTCATTAAGGCTGTTATGTTAGTAGATGGCTTGGGCATTATGCCCTCGTTATTTGGTATTGTACTCCAAGAAACTTCCCAGCCCAGGCAGACATTTGTCTAAAGTAGATGTCTGTGCTGCCTCTGTAGGACTGGGAAAGAAATGGGTCCCTCCTCTGCAGCTTAGGGTGCAGAAGCAGGATGATCAGATGGATCATCATTTCATGGTGATGAAGGGAGTTCAAGTGGGCCATCTCATGGTGTTACTAAAGGCAGAAAACATGGGGTTCTCTCAGGACTGAGTTGTCCCTGCACCTTAGCATGGTTGTGATTTCACTGCTCCCTTCAAAATTACATGACACTTTTAGTGTCGCTGCTTTGACCCCTGCTTAGTGGGGAGAGAGGATCTTGATTTCCTACATCTTCACATCCTTATGGTTTGTATAGCTAAATGGGTTGTATGTGTCAACTCCAGATTGCCATCACTCTGCTGCTGAATGATCCAGGATTTCTCCTGCATAAATAGGGCTTGTGACCAAAAATGAGTTGCATCCTTCAGCCATCCCCTGAAGATGTTGGGTAAAGCTGTCATGGAGCTCTAACCTGCACGATCCAAGCAGGCTGAAAGTGTGGTGTGGAGGAGGCAGGTCCTGGACAAGCAGACAGCAGGGGTACCCCTTGCTCTTCTTCCCTTTTCTGGATGTGGCCCAATACCCTTCAGCTGTGAAACAGCCAGCCCCAGGGCAGCCAGGGTGAGAGCCCTCTCCAGGGCACATGCAGGAAGGTGTACTCACCTGCTGCTTCCTGCCCATGTAGCTGACAGTGCTTTTCTTAGAGCACGCCTGGTGCTGCAGCATCCCAATGGAGTGCAGCTGTCCCTGTCATCCCTTCTGACAGTTTTCAGCTGTTAGTAGTTCAGTTTGCCATTAGGAGAGCCATTAGGCTGACAAATCCCCACTGGGCTTGGTCCTCTGCATTGCCCAGCCTGTTAGTACCACAAATCCCAATTTGTTCTGCACATGAGAATTAAATGACAGTGATTCATGCAGCTCATCCTCTGGGCAGCCAGCGCACCGCTCCTGCTGCCAGTGATGTGTGAGAGAGTGAGGGCTGATCAAAGTGGGTCACCCAGGACTTACTTATCTGTGTCAAGTTTACCCTCTTGCAGGAGCAGGCTTTGCTTTCAGAGGCAGCTCTTCAGAGCCTTAACCTTGAAGATCCCCTGTTATCTGCTGTGGGGCTTAGGGGTAGGATGCTGACTAGAGGGGCCACGCCTGTTGTATGCTGCATCCCATCCTGGCCCTGCAATTCAAATATAATACTCTCCATTTATTTTTCAGCTCTCTCTGTGCAATAGTTTTCCATGAAGGATAGGAAATGAGGCGATGAGTAGAACTCACTGACTGATGGCATCCAGTGCATTTTATCACAAATCCCTGGGAAGGGAAAAGCAAAGGATGATTTCCCTCTGCGACCCAACGTCTATGTTTGGGTCTGGAAAGCCACTGGCAATGAAGAGCATTGCCAAGGACTCTGCTAGAAGGTTACCATAAAGATGAGTAATAGAGTCAGGTCTTCTCCCTTGTTGGTTTTAGCTCTGCTGACAATAGAAGTCACTGCAGCAGCAAGACGATGAGCTTGGTCCATTGCCCAAGCACTGATCCTACAGCTCCCTTCCTGTTCCTTTCCTGAGCCTTTGGTGTGTGGCTGCCTTACAAAAACCCTTGCAACTCTTGGAGGTCACAGCTTCATGCTATAGGGAACGCTGGATTTCAGTTACCCTCAGAAAATAACATTTTAAACTGATCAAATCAGCCGGACACAGCAGAATAGCAGAAGTTTTAAAAGACATCCCAGCCTTGCATGTCAAATGCTCCATTAAAAACAAATTCCAATGACTTTTGTTTCCTATTACCATCATTATCACCATTACTAGAAAGTGAGTGGGTTCTGCCAAGGTTATCAACTCTCACTGGTGATAATAAAAGTGAAGAATGGGAAGTTTCAGTGGTGCAAAGCCAGAAATCTTTTGGGGAGCACATGGCTTCTCTCCTCCGTCCCCTCCAGTATCTTGTATGGGTGACTGCTTTCAGAAGTGCAGTTTCTCTTCAGAGGCCATCTAGACTTTACTAAATGTGTTTTTCTGGTTACATTTTCCTTGAGATTGAAAGATACTGAGCAATTACATTTATAGAACCATTCATAATCTCTGGGTATCATGCTTCAATTTATTTCAGTGAAGAAAAGAATATTTTCACATGTTGCTCCAAACACTGAAATATCATTTCCACCCAGTGGAACTATTCATTTTACCTGTAATCCAGTGAGCACCAGTATATATTAATGGATGCAGAATTATTAAAACTGCTGCACAGTTATTTTGGGTTGCACAGTCCTTCCAAATTAATTCTCTGGTAAGAATGGCAGGTCATGGTTAGAGGAACTCTGCTGGGGAACACCTTCACTTTTAAAATAATGTTTCACAGTTAGATTTTGACTCCAGAAGGGGGAAAATTCCCTCTATGTTCTCCTACTCACATTTTTCTATTTATTTAAACATTTATGTTTGCCCTTGGGTGTCTTAAATTTATAAAACATTCATTGCTAAACAGCAGGCAGCTATTAAATGAAATGAGACTGAGCACGTTATTTTGGGTCTGCATGATCTGTTGCTGTAGCACCATTAAAGTCAGTGGGGCTCAGTGAGAGATAGTTAGGTGGGTGACACTGATAAATTTGTCTCAAGCCCTGGGATTCCTGGCAGTATTGCTCCCCACAGCAGAGGGTTTGATGCTGGGTGTGTGCCTCTGTCATACCACACTGCCTAGACCATGGGTGTCCAACCTTTGGGCTTGCCTGGGCTGCACTGAGTGAGGAGAGATTTCCTGCTTGACCAACCTAATGGCCCTATTGTGATGGTGTTGGTGCATCAGTGGACAAAGGAAGAGCCACTGATGTCATCTGTCTGGACTTCAGTAAGGCCTTTGACAGTGGTGCCCCACAGCATCCTTCTTCCCAAATTGGAAAGATATAGATCTGATGGGTGGAGTGTTCAGTGGACAAAGAACTGGCTGCAGGATCGAGTCCAGAGAGTGGTGGTCAGTGGTTCCATGTCTGGATGGAGATTGGTGACGAGTGATGTCCCCCAGGGGTCAGTGCTGGCACCGATACTTTTTCATATCTTCATCACTGACATTGACAATCGAGTGCACTTTCAGGTTGGGTGGACTTTCTAAGGCCAATCCTACACAAAGCACCAGTTTTCAACCAGCAGAGAGGCTTAGAAGGGACATTCTCTGTGGCAAGGAATAATCGCATTGTGCATTCACTTGGTGGCTAAAGAAGCTCAGCATCTTTGGGAACAGTTGCACACCACTTATTTTTTATCTGAGATGCTTCCCAGAAGCTGATGTAGATGAAAGCAGCATCAGTGTCAGCCCAGCCCTGATACAGCCCAGTCCAATTGGCCTCGATCTTCTGCAGAGGCAGTGAATGCACCAAATCTTGTGCACCAGAGACTGAAATTTCTCCTAGAGGGCTGAGATGGGACATGACATGCAGCTGTCAGTAATGCCTGAGTCTGTGTGAGCTGAGAGCTGGAGCAGGGTGCAGCTGGAGCTGGGGTCTCCAGTGAAAACTGTACAAGGCAGCCGTGGAGGGGACACCTCCAAGCTGTGCCATGAACAACCAACCCCTTATTTATAGCTGTTTGAAAAAATGAGTTATTTGGCCAATGCTTTTCCATCTGTGCCTCAGTGCTGAAACTAATCAAGGATAAAAAATGATCTCTCATTTGGTTTTGCTGGACAGAGTATCGTTAAGTCTTCTCCCTTGCACGCACCACGGACAGCTCTTCTCATTCCCCATCTCTAGGGAAGCCACAAACCAGTCTCTGGACCACCTTGGAGTGATGTTCTGGTTACACTGCTGTCACATCTGGCAATATAAGCCCCCTTCCCTGCAGACAGAGTCAACTCTGATAGGCAACCAAGCCATGCAGAAAGGTCTGGTGGCTTAAAGACCTTAAGTAAGCATGGTGTAAATGCACCTGTGCTAAGAACATCTCAAAGTAGAGTTGAGTGGGAGGGGATGTTGGCCCCTGGTTTGCTGTGTGTGTTCTTAGGTCCATCTGTTATCATCCCTGGCTTCAGTCAGCTCTTCCGTGTCCTTTGACACTTTGCTGTGTATTATGTCCTGTCTTCAAATTGGCTGTTGAGAAGCCAGGATGAACAGAAGTGAGGATTTCTTTAGGATCTGAGACCCAGAGCTCCCTGAGCACGGAACAGTGGCTTTTTACTGGGTGTGCTCTGGCAGTAGTTAGAGAAAATTGCTTTCAGAATGGAATTAATTTCTGATCATGGGAGCGATAAAAAATGTGAATGCAAATCAGCCCAGACATAACACAGTGATACCTCCAGCAGATATCAGATCTTGTTAACCTGAAATGGGTAGAATATATCTTGGAAATTTGATTTGTGTTATCATCAGTAAAATAAAAGTTCTGATCAAAATCCAACCTCAGAAATGAAAGATGTGGATTTTAAGAGCACATAGTAATGCTTGATAAATAGCTCCTTCACAAGCTATCATAAGAATTATTTAATGTTTGTTCAGCACATTGGAAATTACAAAATCCTAAATCAGAGCTGGGTTTGTCATTAGCTTAGGAGAACAGATGGTTTTAGTACAATTAAACTGTGGTGTATTGCAAGGGGGATTATTTTGTTTCCCTCATTTGCAGAACTAAGCAAACTGTTGGAGAGGTTGAATCTCACCCCACAACTCTGATCTGAGAGCATTTGAAATAATAATGATATGTGAAGCTAAGCTGCAGAGAGAGGCAGTTTTAGCACTGAGTTTTATTTTCCTTTTCTGTATTTGTTTTCATTTGCTTTCTCTAGCCTCCATTAAGCAATTTTGCAGACTTTCCTGGAAGTTGACTGATGTGGAGTGCATTTTATTGCCAGAAAGAGAAACATAAGTTGCCAGAGATACCTGAGTTAGCGGAACCAGCTCATTTCATGCCCTCACAGCAAACCATCTTTCTCCTGGCTTGGGCAGCCTGCTGAGCAAGAGCATTGCTTTGGAGAGGATAATATGGGCTTGTTTAAGATCATATTCCCTCAGGAACAGTCCACCTGAATCCCCGGTGGATGTGTGAGCACCTGCGAGAGAGGAAACAAGCCTGCGGTACCTCTGGGGCCCCATTAATCATTTCCTCTGTTCAGTACACAGTACAGAGACATATCCCAGGTCACACTCAAAGCTTGGTGGTGCTGTGAGTCCAGACAAAGCCCTGCTCAGGTGTCTGCAGCTGGTTCAAGCACAAGCAATGCTTACAGAATCACAGAACTACAGAATGGTTGGGTTGGAAGGGTCCTTAAAGCCCATCCAATTCCAGCCACCTGCGGTGAGCTGATTGCCCCCACCAGCTCAGGTTGCCCAGGGCCCAGGGCATAGGGAACCCACAGCAGTGCCAGAGCCTTACCACACTCTCTGAAGTAAAGAGTGTAAAGAGCTTCCTCCTCACATCCAACCTAAATCTCCCCCCTTTTATTTTGAAACCACCGCTCCCTGTGCAATCACTGTTCCCTGACACAGTTCCACCCCAGCTCTCCCGTAGCCCCTTTAGGCAGCCTCACTCCCCATGAGGTGGTTCTGGTCTGACAAAACATAGGCTAAGAGCTGCACGAGATCAATGGTGCTGCATGCCGTTGGGGTGTCTAGGCTGGACACTGACATAGATAGGAACCTCACAAATTTCTGCTGAGGTGTTTGTGGGTTTGGATACCTGGGGGAGCAGGTATCATTTCGTACCAGTCCCCTTGGAATAAGCAAACTTGAAGGCAATTTCTAATGAAACAGAGCAGGTGCTCGATTCAGGCCCTGCTTACCTCAGATAGGCTCAGCCACCCCTTGATCTCAAGAGAGATCTCCATTAAGACCAGCTTGTATAACCATTACCATTGATCACGCATATCGGGCTACAGCTGATGAAGATTTTGACAATCTAAGACCTCTTCTTTCCTTTGCAGACCGGGATAATCACAGATGCCAGGCTCAAGGAACTAACGCCAGCCATGCCTGTCATTTTCATCAGAGCCATTCCTGCTGACAAGCAGGATATCCGCAGTATGTACCCATGTCCCGTATACAAAACACGCCAAAGAGGACCAACTTATGTATGGACTTTTAACCTTAAAACTCGAGAAAACCCATGCAAGTGGGTGCTTGCTGGTGTGGCACTGCTGCTACAGATCTAGGCTTACCAGCAGAGTGCCTCAATTAACATCCCTAACGATGTCTTTCTCAGACAATTTTGGAAACAATGTTCTGAGCCCATTCCCCAGCTCCACCTACCAGAGCCCTTGGCCTGCATAGTGCCTGTATGGGAGCTGATATAGGGCAGTGTTTATCTAGCCCAGATTCTTGGCTGCTGTAAATCAGTGTCCTGCAGTTCCTGCACTCAAAGATCCAAACCCACACCCAGATCTGCTGCACTCAGAGAGTGTTCAGCTCAAAGCTGAATTCAAAGTTTATTTCTCTGTCATGATTCAAAAGTAGTATCAATAGGTAGTTCAGTGATGTGTGAAATTCTTTGGACTTTGTTCTTTTCTGTATCTGAACATTGCTTTATGTATAACGCTGAACCCAGCAGGTGTGGTGGATGTGATGTTTCCTGCTAATATTCCTGTAAATTTTGTAACTGTTGAAAGTAATATTAACATCTAATGTGATTAATGTCTTAAACAATAGAAATACAACCTGGAGTTTATTTGAAAATTCTTTGTAATGATAGAAATTTACTAATGAAAATCATTGCACCTAGTATTGCCTGGAAGCCAGCTTCATGCATTTAAGCACTCAAACTTCCCCTCCCAGACTGCCAGGTCCCAGTCTTATGGCCAGACTGCAGGGGGCTGTGACCAGACCCATCCCCAGAGTCAATGAGCTCCATGACATCTTGAGGCCCACTGGAGCTGGCTCTGATCAGGCTCAGGTGTTGGCACCACTTGGGGAGAGGGATGATCACTGATCAGCTCTGTTCCTATGTGGTAGCACTGAGACCTCCAGGATCCTGTTTGCAGGCAGCTGTGGGGTTCCTGGGGTGGGAGTCCTCAGCATGGAGAGACCTGAAGGCCTCTTGAATTGCCCTGATACTGATAGTCCATGGGGGACTTGGCCCTCCCACCTCACCCTGCACACGTTGGCAAAGAGGGGTCAGACCTGGCTCTCTTGTTCTCATTCCCCTCTGTTGACTGTGAGGAAGGTGAGTGAGTGGTCCAGGCCTAGGTATATAGCTCCTGCACTTCTTAATGAGGCAAGCTGGGCTCCATCACCACATGAAGGCCCACTGAGCCATGGGAAGCAGCAGTGCTAATGTCCCCTGCTGAGTGCCATGCAGTGCAGTTTGGGGAAGCACGTGTGTGAGATGATTTGAGGTGCTGCCAAGGAGCTGATCTGCATGGTTGCAGCCCCTCATTTGCATCTTACCTTTCTTGAAGGCCTTGCTTTGGTTACAGATGCAACCAAGGGACGGATGCATAGAGTCTGCAGCAGTTCTGAGGCCAGTGTTGAATTTCTCACAGCCTCGTATTGAACTGATATCAAACTTATATTAGGTGAGGCTTTTAAGTGACCTCAGCTTACACTGATGGGGACATCCAGTGTCAATCCAGAGCAGTGTAGGAGTGTGAGGTCTGCAGGCTTTGCAGGAGTCCCACAGTGACTCGTGCTGAGCAACGTAGCAGATGTCTTCCTGTGGGAATGCAGAGATGCAAAATGTTTCTCTTTGCAGTCCTGGAGAGCGGCAACCTTCAGGAGCAAGGTAAGGAGAGGATCCTTTCTGACAAGAGCTGAGTTTAATTGCCAGAAAGCAAGTTGGGGCTTAGCAAAACACATCTGTAATGCAGGGAAGAGCACTGATTGGAGCTTCCTATTTAAGAGGTACTCCTCGCCTTGAGACAGCCAGGTCTGCAGACTGCTCCAAGTACCCACTGTCTGGCTAGAAGAGGTCTGTTAGCTGGGGAAAGCTATGCTATTAAATTAATTCCTTCCAATTTAAGTTAAAACCTGCTGATTGGATGCATAGATAAAAACTGGTCACTTCCCCCAGCTTTGCAAGTGAGTGCATTACATTCTCCATATACTTGACTGTGCAGGGGATTTAGTTGCATAAACATAGCACTGCTGAGTTTGTACACATACCAGCAAGAGCAGAATGTACAGTATGTGCATCATGTTCCAGGTGGCACTGCTGGGTTAGTCCTTTGATATTTCTTAACTGCTCCTTTCATCACAGGCTTCTCCCTATATGTGGGGTTTCCTGCGATTCTGTTGTGAACTCCTTGCTTCCTCTCTTTTAAAAAACCCTCTTCCTTTTTCCAGCATAGCAGAGCCTTTATCTGCTCAGTGTTGCCTCCTGAGATGCCCCTGTACCTACAGGGATGGATAAACTCACTGGTTCTCCAGGCACTGCTTGCTCTTTGCAGAGCAACAGCCTGGGCTGTTCTCTTACAGGCTGAAGAATGGGATGTTGACAACAAAATGGATCTGATTGTTTTATTATATATATCTCCCTGCATAATTCACCAGTTGGGCAGGCAGGGTAGTGGGGAGATATTTATAGATACTAGAAATGTCACCAGGGTGCTCATTCTTCATCCTTTGAAAATCATCACAGAAAAGAGTTGGCTGCAAAATGCTACAAGAGGAGAGTGAGTAATTTGGTGCTTCGGGGGGGGAGAAAAAAATCTGACAGGCGTGAGGTTTTCCAGCAGTATCTGCCTAAAATAGGCAATTAACTACAGCTGGCCAGGCTATTCATTAGGAGTAATGCATTAGTCAGAGGTGAGCTTTTTCTATTTGTGAGCTCCCCCACACTGGAGGACCTGTGATTTGCAGCACACTGGAGTCTAGAGCAGTAGGATTTTGATTTGCCTTGAGCATGGCATCCTGCAGGGTTGTACCTCATTGGGAAGGTCCAGAGACAGTTTCTTTCCATACCCTGAATCTGGGGTGTGAGGTGACACTTGGGTGCACACAAACTTATGCTACACCCTGGTGGTGTAGGATTTAGCCCATTGTCATGGCTGGTGACCTCAGAGTCCAAATAGTCCCAGTTCCTGTTCAATACTAAAACTGCTGTCTGATGTCAGAGCTGTTTTCATCACCTTTCAGTGTGTTGTGCTTACCCACAGAGAGAACAAATGACAACAACTAGCAGTGTCCATAGCAGTGCTGCCTGGGGTGGGCACAGCTCTTCATCCTGCTGCTACTGGAACTACTGGCCTGATGGGCCAGAGGGAAAATTAAGGCTGGTGCACATCCAGGGCTTCTCCTGTTACAGAAATCACACCTCAGTTTTTAAAAAGGAAAAAATAAGATTAAAAAATACAGTCCTTTCATTTGCACTGTCCCAAATTTTGAATGCAAGGCCAGCTCCTGCCCCTTTACCCTGTCCTGGTTCAGGTAAGTCCCACATCCTGTGACACGGCAGTGGATACCCAGGGGTGCCCAGTGAAGCCCTCATCCCCTCTGTGCATTCCTGCAGCACATTGCAGTGCCGTGTGGGGCTGCTTTGGGCCTGGCTCCTCATCCATGGTCAGTCAGTTAACTCTGGGCTGCTGACATTTTCCAAGGGAATGAAAGCAGAAGAAGGAAAATTGTGTTATTGAACACTTAATATCAGCCAAAATTGAATGAGCTCTCCTGGGAAAGAGAAAAGACTTTACCATTGCCTGGGAGTCTTGTACCTGCTGCAAATTAAAATGTGCAGAAGAGCACGTTTCAAAGTAAAGTCTTTGCAAATGCCTTGCAATGGTGCCTCAGGTGTCCAGGTTAACCAAGTCCATTCTGCTGCAACTGTTTCTCAGAGAGCAAAGGAAAATGTGGAACAGACACAAGAAAGGAGAACTCGGCTGGTGGTCCCTAGATTGGCAAATTTATTGTCACTATTAACAGGCACAGGCAATGCCCAGTGATGCAAATTCTGCATGTATTACTGCTCAATTATTTACAGAACAAAACCAGCTTTAACATGTCACCCAGATGCGTTCATTTTATAAAGTGACATTAATACATTTAATTAGCAATGGCTTATTAGATTCATGTCCATTATTATGCATTGTTTCTTAAATGCCTGTAATTGCCCAAACAAATCTACAAATATATTTACCTTGTTAATGGCTGTGTACCTCATTTAGAAAGCTTTTAGACTGTAGAAGACATTCATGGAGTCATGAGCAGCCCTTCTAATTTGAGTACTAGTGTGCCTGTTAATGCAGAAGGATTATTTAAGACTACAAATACATTGTTAGAGGTTTTGCAGCCCACTTATCTATATACGGACTTTATAAGGTTTTCTTTTAGGGCACTCGTACGTGATTCATTCTGACTGGAGTCAAAAGCCATACGGAGAAAGTCCACATCTACCTTCAGTATCTTGGCCCCGAGAGTATGGCTGCAACTGGGAAATGGAGAACTGGGTGCTTTTGTATCTCCAGTGACTGCAACATCTCCAGTTTCTGGGAAGGGCTATTTCAGGGTCCGTAGTTCCACTGTGGAAAAATCTGCCTCGTAGAAATCATTTGTAGTATTGTGTAAGATTTGATGAAGTAAAAGTAACTCCACAATGGCAGTTTGGTCCTGGCCAGCACGTATGCCCCACAGCCCTGTAAACCCTGGCCCTTAGAGTGATTCACATGGGAATCTGTCCTGAGACATTGCACTAGGCTGAAATGTGAACTTGAGCTTTGGTCTCCAAGCACTTAGACACTTAGGAGAGGAAGGTGCATGTGGGGACATCCCTGTGAGAGCAGCCCAAGCAACGGACTGTTCCCAGGAACATGCTTGAACCATGCTCCATCCCATGGAACGGCATCTGCAAAACTCTTGCTCCCATTTCTCATAAAAATTGGATAATCCAGATTTAGACTGGGAATAAATTCCAGGATTCATCTGACTCACTGTTCAGACCTGATGAATCTGCAGGAATTTCCCTTCAGCTCGGAAACCACCTGGCCCAGCATGATGCAGGAGAGCACTGTCATGAGCCCTCGAGGTGGGACCTCCAAGAAGAAAGCTCCTTCCTGACTGCATCTGCTGCTGTGTTCACATGGGTGCAGGCCAAAGATTTCCTCAACATGGCCCTTCCCACAAGCAAACTCAGACTTTTGGAGCTGATTAGGACTGCAGAGAGAACAGAAAGCCCCAAAGAGCCAGAATGGACCTTCCTTGTCCCATCAGAAGCCAAGAGATGAACATGGTGTAAAAGGGGAGGATTGGTATCACCTTCTGCTCTGCTCAGACCTCCAGGTATGGCCTCAGGTAAAGAGCTGGGGAAGACTGGGGTATGCAGGGTCTCAGTGGAGCACTCTCTTTCCAGCCCAGGACATAGGTGAGAACAGTGATCCAAACCAATGAACTCACCACCACCTGCCCTGGGCTCTGTGAGAGACAAACCCCTTATTCCTGATAATCCACATTAAGACTCGCAATTCCTGAACTCAATGGCCCTAAAGCTGTGTGAGTTTTGCACCCACCTTTGTTGGCACTTGGAGCACACTCCCAAAATGGAACCTGTGGGGCATCCAGCTCTGCTGCTGGAGACAAAGCCAAGTGGTGTGGCATGTCATCAGCTTTGCTGAGCAGAGATTTCCGCTACAGACTCATGCTGGAGAGTCATCAAAACACCTGGTACGTGTGGGACTGGAGAAATGGGAAAATGATGATAAGAGACAGGCAGAGTTCAAAGCGCCTTAGCAAATTACACAACGAATGCATAATTGTTGAAGTGAAATAAGAGTTTGGTTAGCTGCTGCCTGGCAGATGAGTTGGCTGGATGTGTGTGCTCTGTCTCTCACAATGGAGACAGGATAAATCTGAACAAAACAATCTTTGGAAACACTGCCCTGGTTTCCCATCTGCCATTGCCGTGTGCTATTTGTGGAACTGGATTGTTATGACACTGCCTACACGTTGACTGTGCTGTCTACTTAATAAGCATTTCAATTAATTACTGTAATGTTATTATTAGGAAGAAGCAGTAGATAGGAGGAAAAGGATTATATAATGAGAAATACATGGCTATCAGAGGTGTCTCACTGAACACAGCCTGGCTTACCTTCCTTCAGAAAGGAGTTTGAAAAATGGTTGCAGGGCTGGGGATGCTAAGGAAATCATCCCCTATGCCCATGGGGTCAGAGGTATTCCTGGGCAGCAGTGGCTGTGTGATGCTTTCAGGCAAGGACCAGTGCACATACCCTAAAGTAAAGACTGGAGCCACCAGCTGAGCTCTCATTAATTTTCTGCGATGCTTGGAGAGGCAGCTCTGCTTTCCTCAGCCAGCTGTACAGCTCTATTACCACCTCTCTGCTGGGAAATCAGGGACAGATCACACAGACCACATCTGCTCTCCAGCATTGCTGGTCTCTCTTCCCACACCAGGTCCTGAAAACAAAACAAGACAATCTTTACGAAATGGTGTTTGGAAACAAGCTGAAAGGTGATTGTAAAAGCTTGGTGGATGGATGGCATTTGCAATTGCAAATAAATCTGAATGCAAAACAAGTGAAACAGAGAAATCTTCCTAAACCAGTCTGTGGGATGTGGAAATTGGTAAGGGAAAATGAAGACACGGGGAGAAAGCATGTAGCTAGCAAAATAACAGTCACTAATGGGATCCCTTCCCAGCAGGTCAGATCCCACATATTAGCAGAAGTGAACACTTCCAGTGAGAACACAGGAAGGGCAGAAGTCAGGAAGATGAAGCCTGCAGTCCTTGGTGTCTGGGCTGTGCAGACATGAGCCACCTTTGGGCATGATCTGTCCTTTGGTTCTACCCAAAGAATGACACTCAGGATGCTTTGCAGGCCCAGGTCTGGATATGCACTCTGGCCATCTCTCGAGGGAAGACCAAGTTAGACACACACCATCTCCTTCTACCTGTTCCCATTTCTCCCATCCTGTGATTTCCTTTGGAAGAAGCCTACAGGGAGCCATAATGTGTGGTCACATCCCTTCTTTGGATGATGGGAACCAAAGTCTTGTTGTTCTTATGCAATTTTGAGACTGGGAGGTGAATCCCTCCTGTTAAAACACAGATGCTAGTACTGGGCTCAACACATTCAACTGCCCTTCCCATGGCCCTCTGTAGAGCTGAGGATGTGGCTCACCCAGGCAACGCTCACATTCAAGCTCTTCTGAAATACTGGGGAATTTTCAAGGGTCCTAAAGCATATGAATGTCATGAAAAGGCCACCTGGGGTGACCCAGCTAGATGAGGTGCTTAGAAAGAGAATATGAATGAAAGGCCGTATACAATGCATGTAGAGCTGAATGAAATGCTAGCAATATAATTACTGTGAGTCATCAAAGCTTTATAGGACATAGGTCTTGTCAAACAAATAAATGATGCAATTACTGGTTGGGCTGACAAAGGTAACTGCACAGATATAATAGAGTTAGTCCACAGGAGGCATTTAATTTCATAATGCATAATATGCTAATAAAATTTCGTTCAGAAAATGCAGAACAAGGGGGTGGGGATGGCTACTTGGCAGGTTTGGGAGGAAGGACTCCACGAGGAGTTGTTCTCTCAGCATGCCCTGGCAGTGGAAGGAGAGCTGATCAATGCTGGCAACACATCTAAACGGCAGGATGGGAAAAGAAGACATTTGGAGCACAGCAGTTAACTGAGAGCATGTTTGGTTCGGACAAAAATCCCTGAGTGCTGACCCATTTATATTAAACTGTGCTTGGATAAGAGTTAAGCAATAATCCCAGGCGAAGAGATAAGGTGATCCTGTCCCTGTAAGTTTAAGAAGAGCAGAGACTGACATCTCTGTTGTGCAGTTTAATCCTAATCCTAGCCCTAACCCTAAAACTAAGTCTAAAACTAACCATCAACCTTATCCTAACCCTAGCCCTAATCCTAAACATAATTCTAATCCTCAGCCTAAGCCTTAAAACTAAAAACAATCCTAACCACAAACTTAAACCATAACCCTAACTGTAAATAAGATTAATCCCTAACACCCAACCCCTAAAAGCTAACCCTAACACTAACCCTAATGCTAACCCTCAAACTATTCCTAACTCTGACACTGCTAACACTACTCTAAATGTAACTGTATCCTAATGCTAAACCTAATCCTAAAGCCAGCACAAACTCTATCCTAAACATTACCCTAACTGTAACCCTAAACTTAAGCCTAAATCTAAACTTAAGCCTACCCCTATCCTACTCCTACCTTTATCCCCACTCCTACCCTTACCCCTCCACCCCCTACTCCATCCCTATCCCTATCCCTATCCCTATCCCTATCCCTATCCCTATCCCTATCCCTATCCCTATCCCTATCCCTATCCCTATCCCTATCCCTATCCCTATCCCTATCCCTATCCCTATCCCTATCCCTAAAACAAATCCTGTCTCTAAATCTAGCCCTATCCTAACCATATCTTAATACTAAACTCCAACCGCAACACAAGTTCTATCCTAACCTTAACAAGGATAACCCTAATCTTAACCTTTAATCCTAAACATAACCCTAACCCTATCCCTAACCCTTAAAACTATCTGTAATCCTATGCCTAACCCCTAAACCTAACTCCAACTCTAACCCTAAACTCTTAACCCTAACCCTGAGAACTAAACCCTTATCCTAACCCCTAACCCTAGCTTAATCTTAATCCTAACCCTGAGCTAGAATAGCCCTTGCAGGGCTGTTTCCAGAGATGAAACCACCATGCTCTGGACTGTGTGCATACAGACAGTCCTCTGTCTCCTTGTGCATTAGACATTGTGCATTGAGGGTAATTGGCTTCTTGCAGATGTTTCAACATTCTGTAGAAGTACTGGTCCTGGCTCTGCTTGGAGATCATGCTGGAGCTTTTGACCTTGTGGCCAACAACTTACTTTGCCTACCTGCACATCTGATCCTATCCCTCTCTTTCCATACTAGTCAGGCTCTCTTCCCTATCAGTTTGTTCTTCTGAATCATTTGGCCCCAGCTTGTTTGGTTTAGGAACATATGGTCTGGTCAATGATAGCACCTCGTGTCAACCCAGGCTGGGCCAGTAGGACAGGAGGAGCAGGGTAAGCCACACGTCTGAGAACAAGACAGGGAACAAGAGGCATCTCCACAGATTAATGAGACATTTGATTGCCAGCTGGGATATACTTGACTTCAGAGGACCTCTGCATCTGGGAGCAATGCCAGTAAGGTGAAGAATAGAATAATTAGCATGGATTAGTGTGGATAAGCAAAAAAAAGAAAAATAAAAAGCTCTTTTAACACTGACAGGGAATGAAAGTAGAGAAGTGCTTTGTTGGAGGCAATCTCTTCCCCTTCAGTCTCTGTGTGCATACAGTGGATTATCTAATTTAGGGTTAAATCTGCATCTAAAGAATAGGCCAGGACTGCTGTTATGTGGGAGGTATCAAGATAGCTGCCTCCCTACCCTGGTCATCACACGTCACCCAACTGCACTTACTCATTCATGGGCTTACAATGAGCTGATCCTAATGTCAAGTAGCAGGAGTTTCTCCAAATAGTCCTTGCAGCCCCATCCTCACATGTATGCTAACCCCTTCTGTCATTTTGTTCATGTGTATGATATATGTATATGGATCCTTTTTTTGATATATGATTTCATGGCAGCCATAAGGGTTGTGTTGAGAAAGCAACATGCATCCTGCCCATGTCCATCTTGAAAGAAGACAACAAGCAAATGCTCTCAGTCTTCCAGGAAGATTGTTTTGTCAGTGTAACATGGAGAACTGAAGAACCGCAGAAGATTAACTCATCTTTTAACTTTCCCTTGTGGAGACTGGACTGGAAAATGTGTGCGTGTATGGATGGACCCCTGGTGGTGAGTTAGCTAGAGGTGTAAGTGCAAACAGCTCGCTCTCTCTGCAGAGACCATTTGGGAACTGGAGATGCTTTCACAGGGGCTGGTTACCATAGCGGGTTGTAGCTGGGATCACTCTGGAGAGCAGTGTGATGGATGAAATCACACCAGGCTAAGTTTTTCTAAAAGTGGCAGCTTGAAAAAGCTGAGATGTAGTTCACTAGTTCTGTACTTCATTGGTCCTCCACAGTAGATCTGCACTTTTTTCCCAGTCTGACAGCAATTGGCTTCAGCTTCCAGACATCTGCCAGATTGTTGTCTTTCCCAGTATGTTGCAGAGCCTTTCAGAACTTGGTGCTTTTCCCCATTAAGTTACCTGTGTTTTGCGAGCACGTTGCCTTTCAAGTCTCTTCAATTAACTAAACAGATTAAGCTTTTAAATCCTTTGCTTCAAAGTGTCCTATGCTGTCCTCAGCACAGTCATCCCGAGGTTAAAGTCACTTCCCTGCCTCTGTCCCTCTCCTCTGTTCCTACGTCTAAGAACAATATCAGCTTTCTTGTTGCTGAGTCATATGGAGCTGCAGTGCTACTCTAACCCCTAAATCCAGGTCAGTGTTGGGGCTTTTGGGGTCAGCTATAGTCATGGCTGCGTCAGCTGCAAAGCCATGTCAGAACTCTGAAACGACACCAGGTAGCTTCACTTAATAAAAAATAAATGAATAAATGTATATATCTGTATATATATATGAAATGTAGTCTGCATCTTGCCTGTGTTCATCAGCTTTAAAACCAGTGAATTTGAGTCTGATCCAGCCTGCCGTTACCCCTCTGTCTTGCGGAGCAGAGGAGCTGGCAGCTTGCCTGTAGCCGTGACTGAGGAGCAGCCTTTGCTGTGTCATGTAGGATGTCCAGCCCACAGTGCCCCATCCTGTGGTTCTCCCTCTGATGCCAAGTCACCCTCACCTCACAGCACACAAAAGGCCTCCTCGTCCCAACCCAAATGTGCTGCAGTGGAAGATGAGAAGCAGAGTGTGCGATCCTCCCCAGGCACTTTCTTTAGCTCCATTGATCTATACATTCCTGAGCTGATTTTGCTAGAAGAGCAGAGCAGGATGTAGATTTGAAGGAGAGAAGGTGACTTCCCCAAAGCTTTGTCCTACTTGTTCATCACCTCAGCCTGCAATGCTCACAGGTGATCACAGAATCATAGAATTACTAAGGTTGGAAAAACCTCCAACATCACTCAATCCAACTATCCACATACCACCGCTATTGCCCACTAAATCATGTCCCTAAGTACTACACCTATCCTTTCCTTAACCTCTGGGGGCAGTGACTCCTCCACTTCCATGAGCAGCCTGTTCTAATGCATTAACACTCTTTCTGAGAAGAAATTCTTTGAAACATTCAGCCTGAATCTCTCCCAGCACAACTCAAGGGCATTCCTTCTTCTCCTATCACTGTTACCTCGGAACAGAAGCTGACCCCCACCTCACCACAACCTCCTGTCAGAGAGTTTGAGGGAGCCATGAGTTCTCCCCTGGGTCTCTTCCAGACTGACCCATCCCAGTTCCCTCAGCCCCTGCCCATCAGATTTGTGCTCCAGCTCCATTGCCCTTCTCTGGACATGCTTCAGAGCCTCCATGTCTTTCTTGCAGTGAGGGGCTCAGAACTGAACACAGCACTCCAGGTGCAGCCTCACCAGTGCTGAGTACAGGGGATGATCACCTCCTGCTCTGCTGGCTGCTCTATTGCTGACACAAGCCAGGATGCCATTGGGCTTCTGGGCCACCTGGGCACTCTGTGGGCTCCCTTAGCACATCCTCCTTTCTGCTCTCCTGCAGACTTTGTACACATCAAGATGAGCACGGACAGCCTTGTTTTCCAAAACAGATCAGCAGGTCTTTCAGCAGGTTCTCCTGGCAGGAAGGATCATGGGATCACAGAATCACAGAACACCCCAAGTTGGAAGGGACCCATAAGGATCCCTGTGTCCAAATCCCAGTCCCACACAGGACCACTCAAAACCCAAACCCTATGAGAGAGCGGTGTCCCAGCGCTCCCTTAGCACCGACATCAGGGCCGTGCCCACCACCCTGGGCAGCTGTTCCATGCCCACCACCTTCTGGGGCAGACTCTTTCCCTGAGGCCCCAGCCCTCCCCTGTCACAGCCCCATGCTGTTCCCTCAGGCCCTGTTGCTGTCCCCAGAAAGCACAGCTCAGCGCTGCCCCTCCACTCCCTGTGAGGATCTGTAGGCCACCATGAAGCCTCCCCTCAGCCTGCTCTGCTCTGGGCCCAACAAACCACAGGACCTCAGTCACTCCTCACACATTTTTCCTCAGACCGTTCCCCACCTTATAGCCCACCTTTGGACAGTCTCTAGCTGTTCATGTCCTTATACTGTGGTGACCCAACTGTGCAAAATACTCAAGGCAAGGCTGCACCAGCACAGAGCAGAGTGGATGTCTGTGCTTGGATGTGTGCTGTGGACGTATAGGGGTTTTGTTAATTAACAACAAACAAGATGGCTGCTGGCTCCTTAGACAATGAGAAATTGCCTCCCGCTAAATGGAAAGCCTTTGAATTCCAATGCACTACAGCCCGGACATTGACTAATAGGCTTTCCAACAGGTGCTAATTTGAATTTACCTTGGGGAAAATACGTGATGTGGAAGGCAGATGAATCACATAATCCAACATTTGACTAAATACGTTTCTTGAGCTCTTTGATCTGTCCAATTATCTGCTACCAAGCTGCCGTGGGAAAATATATTCAAAACTTAACAGGAATGGGTGAAAATCATGAATTGTCACCCTCAGTGCTCATGGTTAGGGCAATGAAGAGGGCAGCAGGCATAACACAGCCTGACATGTCTTGGAGATGAATGATTGCCATTGCTGACCATATTCCATCAATGCCATGTCCTAACCAGCATGCTGCAGGCTGCAGCAGCCCCCAGATCTCTCTGTTCTTCAAATACTCCTGAGATTACTCACAGCTTGGGATGACTTGTTGGGAAGGCAAAAATGAGCCTTTAACTGGTGCTGGAGCCAGTGCAAAGCTGTGCCTTCTGCAGGCAGGGCCATCTCTGAATGCACACGCTTTGCTGGAGACAAATGGCTGTAGCAAGTTATTAGGGTTAGGGTTAACTTTTTGGGTAGGTTTATGGGGTTAGGATTAGGATTAGGGGTTAGAGTTAGATCAGAGGCCCTGCAGCAACAGCCATGTGTGACCAGTATGCTGCAGGGCTCCTGAACAAGCTGTCCAGCCTGTGAGCTCTCTCTACAGCCAAATCTCCAGCAAGTGTCCTCTGCCAGCAGACACCTAGTCTCCTTCCTCCATTTCAGTATGTGCTTTCATGTGATTGACAGTCAAATGTCTCCTGCTGTTTCTCCTGAATGAAAAGTTGTTCTCTGCTGCTGTGGGAGAGAAGAGAAGGTGCAGTGGAAGGATGCTCCATAGGATGTGTTGAAACCCTGGCAGCAAAGTCATCTGAGTGCTAAAAATAATCTCAAGATCTCCAGGGAATTGTGCTGGGTTGAGACTGACTGCCCAGCATGCAGGAGGGACAGGACCTCTACTGGTGTGTGGGGCAGCAATCAGCAAAACAGGACTCCAGCTTTGTCCAGTCTGTGCCTTACAAACTCTGCAGCAGCAAGCTGCCCAAGGAGCAGGTAGGAAATTTATTCTGCCAAGCAGCTGAACTCAGCCATGTCCTGAGATATGTTGGTTCCTCTTCTCTATCCAAATCAGAGCTGTAATGTTTTCTCATCCACTCACCTGCACATAAAGGCAGCACTGAAATGGCTGTGCTTTGTGGATGGGGAAACAGCCCAGCCCAGAGAGGCAGAGCAAGCAGGTGTGACCTACCTGTAGTAACCTGGTTCCAGCAAGTACCAGCCTGGGGGGGCTGAGCCAGTGAAGGGCATTACACCAAAGTCTGAGCTGGCTGCCAGATTCCTGTGTTGGTAAAGATTTTCTGGCACGGCTGGCTAATTGTTGAAGCTAGCTATCCACGTCTCCAGGCTGAGCTTCCTGAAACATACTCCACCCATATTCCACCTCCCCACACAGTCCTGGTTTTCCTACCTCGTCCTCAGAGATTAGAACAAGAGCATCTCTTCAGATCCCACAGACAGGGGATGTTTCTGTGTAAACACAGGCACTAAGAAAGCCTGGGTAAATGCATCTATTTTGCTCACAGCAGGCAGCTCAATTTGTCTTTAATGAGCACTAGCATGCTCTCCTGCTATCAGTCATAGCAATTACTCTGGACTCACCAGTTACATACAGAAAGCTTGGATAACCAGCTAATAGCCACACAGCAAAGCACATGGTGGCAACAAATGATACCGTGCCAAGGCCCTCATGCACACAGGAAGAGTCAGTCAATGACTTCATCTGGATACTTAGAGCAAGGCATGGGGATCCTGGGTTTCCTGCTGCAGGTGAAGGGCACTTTGCAGCTGGCTGCCCACCTGCAATAGTGGGTTAGAACAGGCTGCTGCCACATAGTGAAAGAGCAAGTGGGGTCCCTGCCATGCTGGCAGCTTTGAGGTGGACAGCAGGCTTTGTGGAGCTGCTGCCATCCCTGGGCTTTCACGCAGAGGCATGGTTTTGTGGCAAGAGAAATCAATGGCCCTGCATGCACAGGAACAGGAGAATTTGTCCTTGTCTGTTCTGAGACTTCCTCCCTTGAGACCTTCTCCACATGGGCGTGCTTCTTAGTAGACTTTTTGTGGATCGACTGGATCTGTAGAGGAGTGGTAAGGGCAGACAGCTCTCACAGGGCATATGAGGCAAGAAATTTGCTGCCAGTGGTCTGCTGACAACAAGAGAGCTGTGGCTGCTTTAGATCAAATGAGCAGAGCTGAGAGCAAATCTCTGGCATAGGTCTGCATTGTGTAGTCTCATGGGGCCTGTCTGTTTGAAAACACAGCAAATCCTCACTGAGCTGCTGCCTAGAGGTCTCTGGGGAACTGCTAATGAACATTTTCAATCTTTCACTGGTCTCTCTGCAAGTCCTGTATGGTACCTCTCAATCCTCCCACAGGCACTGGAGGATTGCAGCACCATCAGCCTCCCAGGGAGTGCAGGGATGAGCTGAGCAGGGATTTGAGCCATTCAGGATATCAGAAAAATGCTTAGAAGTGAACACTGGGTTTATTTCAGAAGTGTTCCTATTCTGATCATCAGCAGGTCTAAAGGGCAGCCTCACCAAAACCAAAATAATATCCTACTCAAAATATTAAAAAAAAATGTGAACAGTATGTGTGAAGCCAGCAGTGAACATGCCTTCAGCCCTGACCAAAGACACATGAGCACAACACGTTAGCACCAGCCCACCTGCTTCAACTTGTCCTTATTAGAGTATTATAGCCAAGGAGCCAAAGAATCCTAAATGAATCTTAATAATGGGCTTCCAAGGAGATGGAGAAGAGCAGCCACATATCAAAGATGGAGGTTATAACAGGAAGGCTTCTTGCAGAAGATATCATAATTGACAGCACAGTAATTGAAACAGAGCAGTGGCTTATTGATGGGATAGCTTCTGGGTAAGTGATGTGGATTTTTTGTTACAATTAGATTGTGTTTTGCAGCAGATAGCCCAGATTTTAAAACTACCTCAGTGCCTTTGGGCTAGTGCTTTTTGGCTTCATCTCTGTGTGTGTGTCAGCATGGCAGACAGGGCAGGTGGTAGATACGATGCTGGCTGCTCAGCATTTCCTACAAACTCTACTGAGGGTGGCATTGTTCAGGAAAGATTCAACATCAAACAAATCCTGGACAAAATTTCACTGAAAGATATTCAAAAATTAAAAATGTGAATATTGAGCATAGGAGCTAATGGGGACAGAGAAGGAGCTCTGTCCAAATGACAGCTCCAGAGCCACAGATTATCTGTTCTTACCCAGAAAACACAGCTACATTCAGATGACTGTATATGCTGCATAAAGTAAGTATGGCTTCCTGTTTCTCAGGATGCTCTGGCTGCCTCCCAGCACCTGCTTCAGCACAGCTCTGTGTATGCTGTGTGTTCTTTCACGGGGATGGGTAGATCCAGAAACAAGCAGGGGTTTCCTATCAGTCCTGTGCCTTCACAGAACCTGCTGAGCCTATAGAACATACTGGGAGGAAAACTTTGCACCTGCAGCTTCTGAACTTGCTTGGCTTGCAGGGAACAGTGAGAAGCATGTTCAGACAACGACAGGAGAGGGACTGGGGAGAGCTGGTGGGTATCTGTGCCGGAAAATGACACGTGAAAGATAGAGGAGGAGTAAAAGATGAAGCTGGGACAGTATTTTACTGAGTATTTATTGAAAATAACAAAATTGAGGTGATGCAAGATTGTATAAGATGTCCTCTCACCAAATGCAAAGTCAAACTCTAAATCAATTAGTAAACACCAACACAGAAACAGCTGTGCCGTCCATTGTATACTGTGCCTTGCACAGAACAGAACTTCTCTATAGGTGGGTACTAAAGGGACACTGTTGCCTGCAGAGCCTCAAATTTGGAAGAAGTTTCCCACAGGGAATGGGAAAGAGCTACTTGGCTGATGGAGGAGTTCGTGGGCAGTGTTTCTGGAGGCTGCCTGGAAGTTTGAAGTCTGTGTCTCCATGTACTGCCATGCATAAAAGACAGCACTGATTTGGGCCTCATTTTCTGAATGAGATGGCCCTCAGTTTGCAGGAATTCATAAATTCAACTGACGTTCTTCCTTTAAGACCTGAAAATGCTGTATGTTTTTTGGTTCACTTTATAAACCTGGCCCTGAGAGCGGATCAACACAGTACTACTACATTTCCTGGAGTCTTTCCTTTTTCAGTGGAGGATGTGAAATATGGGCAGTGAAGAAGGCAACAAGAGATGGCGTTTGCTCTACTAGAGAGTACTATTCAGGACAGCAGTGAAATCAAAAGGCACAGGATCTGGGCATTAGAATAAAAAAATCACCAAGGTTGGAAAAGACCTCCAAGATCATCTCCTCCAACCATCTACCCACCACCTACACCAGTATTTCCCTCAGTACAAATAAGTACTAAACCTCAGTACAACATCTAAATGTTTCCTGAACACCTTCAGGGATGGTTACTCCGCCACCTCCATTGCCTGACCACTCTTTTGAAGAAGAAATTCTTCCTAATATCCAACCTGAACCTTCTGGCACAACTTAAGGTTTTTCTCTTTCATCAGTGAGCTTCTTTCCTTCTCAGACATTCTACAACTAGCAGTGGAAGTGCCACTCCAGATCAGCACACAGGTGAAGTCACTGAGAAGGGCTAGGTAACTGAAGTCCAGTGGTTTGAGGGAAGTTTGATGGATGAGGTGTGGCAGGTGAAGTAGCAGAAAGATTTCCTTGATAGGAAATCCTTTGGGATCTATAGAGGGCCTGAATAAAGAATTTGCTGCCTGGAGGACTTTGCCAGAGGGAGCATGAACAGTGCAGTTGGTGTTCACTTTTTGAATAAATCAGAATTTGATGCCCTGGTCCAAAATAATCCTTGTATGAGCAGCCTCAGAAGGCAAATGGGTTAGACATCAATTTTATCTTGCACTAAGAGATGAAACTTTCAGCTGTTCAGTTACTTTCAGCAGGGACAGATGAACGTTGGTCTGAAAGGACTGAGATAGCTCCTGAGCTTTCCTGCAGCCAAACAGTTTTGATCACTGCAGGCACCTCTGTCCAACATAAAACTCTACAAAATCTCTGAGCAGATCCAGCTCCAAAGGAGTTCTGAGACAGCAGTTTGGCACTAAATCTTCTGAAAGACAATGAAGTCATCTCTGAGGTTATTCCTACCTTGATGCAGTCTTGTGCCAAGCAAGTGGAGACACTGAGAGGGTGAGAGAAAAAGATTTCTTCCTCTCCTACAGCAAATGTGAGCAGTGACTGCAGGGCTCAGGTGTGCTGCTGCTTTGGCAGATGCTGAGCTTGGTCAGCAGCCTGAATTCTAAGTTAAACTCAGAGTGCTTCCCAAAGCTTGAGGCACAAGGGAAGAGCTGGCATTTTGACAAGGAGGGAGATGGGGAACCAGGTCATATTCCCAGTCTGCTCCTGACTCACTGCATGACTGGGGTGAGTCACTTCCGAAGGTCTCTCCTTCTGATGTCCTCTCTACTCTGCAGGGAATGACAGTGCTCCTGGAGGCTCTTGCAAAGCTCCATTCATTATTAAATGCCTTTAAGTGTGCTAGTTAGTGCCTTGGAGGAAGGGCCCTGTGGAAACAGAGCCCTCCTTCATGGGCAGAAAACACATCTGTGTTTGAAGTGAGCTTCTGCTCACAGAAGAGTTCAACCCAAATTGTGGGTTTTGCCTATGAAAATAGCTGAGAGAAAGGTGATACTTTCTTCAAAGGATTACTGAAGCAATAAGGCTTAACATTAGCAACCACATTGCATTTATTACAACAAGAGACATCACCAATCTAGTCTGAATGTATTATAATCCACAACTGTACCCAGTTCCCAACCAAAGAAATGGGGCTTGCTGAAGCAGACTTGCTTTTCAGAAGAGAAACCACTCAGCTGTTGAAATTGTCTACACTCCAAAGCTTCACTTTTCATTGATAATTTGTTTCAGTAACTGCACCTCTAGCTTCAGGTTTCACCAGCTGGTTCTTCTGATGCTGGATTAAAGAGCTCTTTAATACCCTTAATTGCCACTTCCTGCAGGTGCTTGCACCTCTTAGCCTCTTGCTATGAATTAAAATGCTGAGCTTTGTAAAAACCTCACTGAAGAGCATTTCCCTACTCAGTTCTGGGTTGGACTGCTTCTCCATCCCTGTCTGCCCCAGAAGCCCTGCTCCAGTTCCTGGAGGTCTGGTTTCCTTTATTGCATTATGGCATTTTTTGTTCAAAAGGACCCAGAGTACCCTTGGCTCAGAACTTTCCTCTTTTGTTGCTCTTTGCTTGCAAAACCCTCCCTGTCTCCTGTAACTTCTAGGAGCAACAATTCAATTTCTGGATTGCCAAGCCTTGTGTTGAAAAGCATATTGTCTTTACCACTGGCAGTAGTACTTCAGAGGCAAAACCCACTGAAACTCCCACTTTGAGATCTGCTGCTGCACCCCTTTAACATCAGCTTTCTCAGTAACGTGCAGTGATAAAAGCTTAATTGGTTGTCAAGCAGCACATGATCCAGTACTGTAGAAAAGGCTAAACCTACTGTGTCTTTGACAGCTCAAATTTGAGTAACATTAGAGAACGAATTCAAGTTTGTTTGACAAGATCTGTTTTCCCTAAATGAATGTTGTCAGGTGTTAATTATTCTGAAGTCCTTTAACTCTTCATCATTTTTCAACATCTTTCCAAAGCAACTGAGACCAGGGCTAATGCTTAGGTTTGGCAGTCACATGTGTGGGGTTGGAGCTAGGGACAGTGGGACAGCTGCTGGGAAGATGACACCTATGGGCTGGCCACATCTCTCACTTGGACTCGTCCTCCTTCAGATTTCAGCAGCATTTCTGGATTTTCTCTTTCAAGAAGTAGACAGAGCCCTGACTCTTTTGCCTCGTGGATCTTACCTTTCCCATAGGGAAGGGTCGCTGCTTTGCTATGGAGAGTTTTACCCTCTTGTATCTCTGTGTCAGCAGGCGTGTGAGGAGGAAACAGCAGAACCTTGCTTTGGGAGTGACCCATGCCCAAGCTGTTTCCATGAAAGAAAAGAGACAGTTGGAAAATCCAGCCCTATTGATCCCCAGGTGACTCCACACCCATGCCATCATACCCATCCCCAAGTCCTACCAGACAAAGACCTTTTGTTTGGTGGTTCCCCTGCCAATCACTGGCCTTTCTCTTCTGCTGAGCTCTTCACCACAGTACTGAACTCAGTTATTACTGGAACTGGAAGCAGCAGGATTTATTGTTTTTTGAGGTAAGAATTGGCTCTGGCTTCATCTAAGTCATCATTGGCTCTCAGCACAATAAATCCTGCTGTTCTCCTCAATGCCTTTTATGGGAAGTGGAGAAATTAGCTAATTCCCCATTGCTCCCACCCCACTTATTACTGCTACAAAGGATTGGGTAATTATGAATAGAACCACCGGGCAAAATGAAACTTTGCCATTAAAAATGCTTTTTAATTAACTCTGCTGGGTTCATATGTTTCTTAGGAACTGCTGATTATTCCTTGTTGACTTTGAGCTCTGCTCTTAGGGCAATAGAAGACCCCAGACACCAACCCAGCCAGAGGGTAGGAAAAGGCACATCTTCCCCCCGGACCTGCCCTGGAAAATGATTATCTTCTCTTAGTGGTGTTGCATCTCAGAACTTCGTTAATCTATTTAAGCTGAGCAGCAAAGGAAACAGAAAGCGATGCGGAAAGACAGAAGAGGATCTAGGTGGGTGAGGGAAGGTGATGTGGTCATCTCAGCACCAAGGAGGTGGAGGGGAAGGATCTCCAGAACGAAGCACTCTTCTAGAGCTTCATGCCTCAGCCTGTATAAGCTGTGAGTTTGCAGAGGAGGGACAAGGGCAGAGAGGGACAGGGGACAGAGATGTGACATCAGCAGATGAGGAGAGTTTCTCCCAGAGCCCAGCACAGTGGGGACTGGCTGCCAGCAGCTCCGTGCTGGGAGGGGAGCACCTGCCCTCCATCGTCCTGTCCCCACAGTGTACTCTGAAAGCCTTCTGATGCCTCAACAGTGCTCATTTCCAGAAATCCTTCCCAATTACCAATGATCCTATTTTTGTAATACAAGCAAATCTGCATAATGCTGAAAGCAAATTAATATGAGCATCAAAATACAAATTTTTACATTTCCTCCACTAAAAAAAAAAAAAAGAGAAATACTCTTCCACTGTCATCCTTGTTGGTAGTGGTGAGGGATGCTTAGTGAGGCAGTGAGGCACATGCTCTGGCTTCATTGGCTTGCATCTCAAATGAGTGATGAGGAAATTCCTGCATGTGCAGTCCTGCCAACGGCAAAAGCCAAGCCCCAGCTGAAGCCTCTAATGCTATGGGGCATTTCATGAGTTATGATTTTGCAGAACAAGGCTTTCTAGATGGAGAGTGAATCATGGCTTGCCAATGTAAAATTAAAGGAGGCCGATTTGAAAATAAAAACTTATAGGCTAGCATGACAAAATTTTACAGCATATAATAACGTCTTGCTTCTTCCCCCTGCTATTTTCTGGCATGATGATGAAATGCAATAAATACATACATAAAAATAATGACTCTTCCAGACCTTGTAGCTTTCATTTTAATAGACGCTATTTAAGTACACACAGAAATATAGATATCTACCTTTCAAACGCTGGTTACAAAGGTTGGGAAGGCTGCCCGGAAAATGGCCTTTTATTTTTCCTCAATAGATATCAAAAGGAAACAATTTGTATGTTGAAATTGCCTTTATTTTTGAATCCATAAATATTTGTTACTGACAAAAGTGGAAAAATCCTTAAGACTAAATTTTACTAAACTGATAATATTTTTGTTTACAGTACATACAGAATGTGCTTTTACGGGTAAGTATAACAACAAGAATAATACAGAGAAAAAACAGTCAAATACTGCTCATCTTGAAGCCTCTTTAATGGTTAACCAAGAGTCTGTGCAAAGTTATAGATACAAATGTACTTCCTCTTCAGTACTACCGTATAATAAACATGGAATCCATAAACTGGGCTAAAGCACAAAAATATCCACTTAACCCCTCTTAGGAAATATTGTCCCCCAAACTAAAAATATTACAGTAAGAAGTGTCTTTCTCAGAGCCAAGAAATTCTTGCTACAAAAATGCCTAACAGGTTTACAGACAGAAGGTTGGGAGTGGATACGAAGCACATGGGCAGAGGGTGGGGATGGGGCAACACACGTCTCCTCCGGCCGAGACCTCCTGGACATCACAGGTCATGGTGGAGACATGAGACGTTGCCTTGCTCGCTGCTGAGATTTCATTTCCAGATTTATTCCGGCATGCTCATGTCATTGGTCTGACTCTCCCCTCGCTCCCGAAAGGTGAAGTGTAGGTTGGTTTTCTCAACTGGGATCTGGGCTCGTTGAGGGCACCTCTTTGGCAGCCTTGAGCCAGTTAGGAGAGGCTGCGAGCAGCACCTTCCACCATCCGCTCACAGGCACACAGCATACGAGCGACCGTTCTCTAAGAAGCAGCCCCAGCACGGGCTTATTGCTAGCAGCACTTTGTAGGAAAAATATTTCAGCCTCCTTCTCACGTATTCCCCCTAACTTCTTACTCGACTGAAATATACTTGAATGTGAAATCTGTATGTGTTAAATATATTTCAGCTGAGTTCGAAACAAAACTAAGCTACTTCTCCATCACATGAACTGCAGATGGCAAATTGTTAACAAACTAGAACGCTTACTTCAAATACAATTAAAGTCACCCTGTTTCATGGTGATTTTGTTTGATGTGGAGGAAGAAGATGAAGAAATCTTCCCAGCTATTAGGACCTACACCTCTCTTACAAAAATGATGCCAGGCCCTTGCAGACTTCTGGTGAGAAAGCTTCTGATAGACAAAAGCACAGAGATATGCATGCTCGAAGCCCAGGTTTATGGGATTAGCATTGCAGCCAGCTAGGTTAGCAGAACGTAAATATAGGCCAGGAAAGGAGGGCTTATTTCCACATAACTTTTTCTCCCACCCACCCCATCCCCAAGAAAGAGAAAGAGAATATCATTTATAAAAGGAACATTAAAACACTGAAAAATATTTTGTTTTTCCTTAAAACGCAATTCGCTGTCATTAGAAGTCTTTGACAAAATTTCTGTTCCATATGGTGATCTGCACGGTTCATTAAAAACAGTTTTCCACATTTCAAAGAGTGGGTCAATACATTTTGGAAGCTTAGATTGATACAGGGTCCATTAGTACTTTACGACTGCATTTTACAGTATATACATATATATGTGTGTTTATGCGTATACACATAAACATACATGTATCTGTATCAATGAGATATTTGTATGTAATTGTATGAAACCCAGTGCAGCTCACTATTAAGTGTTGCTGCTTGGGGAATGCAAATTATTATCAGTTTGTAGGAAAGAATATAAACCTTCCTACATCACTCTCCCCCAGTCCCTGCACATGCACACTTGGAACTGGATGTTCCACAGATGTGTTTTCACCTGTGAGTTGGAGCAAAAGACAGATCAATTCTTCAGAGTATATTAGATTAATCAAGGCAGATCATATTTTACTGTACAGAGGAGTGTGACTGCTTCCTGCTTTTGTCCTGAGTGCAGAATGAAATGGGGACTCAGACAAGAGGAGAAAGCAGAAAAATCACAGAGCAGGTAACAGTGTTCCTCAGAGCTGCTGCCTGCCAGCGGGACCACGACCATAAGGAAAGCAGTGTGAAGTCATGGGGGCTGCATCCCCCCGACCCCAGCACTCTCATTCTGGACAGACTGGATTGCAACACATCAGACACGATGTGGCAGGACAGTGGTGACAAACAACAGTAATAAAAATGTTTCTCACTTCTACAGTGCCTGTTGTGAGAGAGTCTCAAAGCACTTCAAAGACTGTATGGTATGAACCCTCACAATGCCTCTGTGGAATAGGAAAGTGTTGCTATTATCATTGCGTGTTGACCACAGAAAACAGAAATGCTGGGGACCAGACTGTGTACCATGACTCCCAAATGGACCAAGTGCCATTTTGGTGACAAACTCTCAGAAAAAGGAATAAAATCATGTAAGAACACCTGTACGTGCTGAAATGCCACTACTCTAGCTACCAACCCGTTCCAACACACAGTGCAAGCCAAGGGAACACACAGTTCCTTTTCAGACACAAACCCTTCCAGAAGAAGTCTGGGCAGCCATTCGGGCCTTGGTGCCTTCTGAAACAAATTTGCTGAAATTTTTCTGTGGTAGTGGCAGAGTCCCAGGAGAAATTTGGCCTAGAAAGGCTGTTTAGTGGTTCTAATGGGACACATCTGCCTGAAACTGTTGTGTGGGTGGGAGAGGTGAGGAGACAGGGACACGATTTCTTTGGAGGATTATTCAGAAGTTAGCAGAAGGCCTGTGATGTTGGTCAGTCAGAATAAGAGACGGCTCTGAGGTCAGAAGGCCAGGGGCACAGCATCTGCTTGGGCTACTTGGGTGGAAAACTTCCATATTTGCATCCGGTCCAGCAGCTTCTTCGTTGACAAACAGAACACTTAGACAAAGATGAGAGCTTGGGACAAACAGCTTAGGAGATGGAAAGAGTGCTGACCCCACATGGTCACCTCTGCTCCTCCAGCTCTGCCACCTCAGCTCCTGCAGACTTTAGGGTGGACTCTCCTCTCCCACAGTGTTAATCTCTCTGCTTGCAGAGGGGAAGATCTTGGCTTTGTCTGGGACAAAAATGAATGGAAGAGCCCCGGAAAATTAGCAGGGACAGTCTCCCTGTCAGTCATGTACATTTCTCTTCAAATCAGTCACCAACTTCTGGCTGCAAGGAATTAAGTCACCGAGGGCGATGTTTGCACAGAGATGTGCCTCTGTGAAGAAATATCCCGTGACTGAACTGAGGAGCTTGGAGGTAGTCAGGGGAGAGGAGTGTCCATCAAAGCAAAGGGTCAGAAGATGAGGTGAGAGCCTTTCCTCACTTGTCCCTCCCACACCACTGAACTTCTACCCTGATCCATGCACAATTCTGTTTTTTGCCCAGAACGGCTTTGCCCAAGGCTGCATGGAAATGGCCACTTAGATCACATAGGCTCTTATTTGTTCTTTTTCAGCTCAGTTTCCGTCAAACAAAGCCCCAGGTCTTCTCTCAGATGGAGTCTATTCTAAACGCAGTCTCCATCAGCTGAGGAAGAAAGCCCATGAACTAGGAGCAGCAACCCCAGCATGGTCTGAGAAAGTGAAGGGCCTTGGTTCTCTTTTGAAAACTATCACAGTGAAAGCCAGCATGGCCACCCCACTGAAGCCTATTTTGAAATCACCTGGAATAGACTGCATGCTCCTCCTGCCTATCCTGCACCAGAAGAACCAGGTGCTGCATCATGAGCCCTGCATGAGACTCAAGCTCACAACCTACAATCAGTGTATGCAGTATTGAGCTGGGGACATCATTAAGGCCAAGAGGCAGGAGGTATTTATGGGGAAGAGGAGAACAGAGCTAACTTAGACAGAGTTCGCTGAGGAGAAAGTAGAAAATGACTCAGGGTGAGGATGTGAGAGAGACGTGCCATGTGGAAACGTGTTTACAATCTAAAGTCAGTCATCTTTTTACCCCAAGGAGGGATCATACCTGACCTTTGGATTGGTGCTTGGGTGCATGCATGTGCTGGGGCTTTGAGTTCACACCATGGACAGGAATTGCTGGATAGTGCCCAGCATCACTGCAGCTACAGCACTGGGGCTGCGTGGCCTTCAGAACCAGAGACCCTTTCCTGGCCAAAGAAAGTTCTAGTGTGAGTTGGTTCTGCAGGATTTTAAAGGAGAACAGATAAAAGGAATACAAATAATAATAATAATAAAAGGAACAACAAAAGAATCCAGAGCAGATCCTAATCTGTGTAGAAAGCCAGAGATAAAACCCTCACTAATTCTGGGCCCACAAGTCTATTCTTAAAAGATTTTACAAATATACATTATCTAATTACCATTATATCAGATATACAACATGCCCGTTTATTATAATTATGCTGGATATATAATTTATATGCATGAAATGGAACTGTCTGCATGGTTAGAACTGGGACTCGGTGGAATTGGAATTTGGAAGGTTTCTTTTTGGGCCATTATATGGTAAGACAACCATGGAAAATTACCAGCTTGCTTTTCTGTAGACAGACACTCTCAGCTTTGAGCTTCTGCTAAGTCTGGAAAGAGATTTGCTACATACAGAGTTCCAGGTCGCAACTAAAAGAAAGAAACATGTTGGGAAATGGGAATTGGACTGGTGGAAAATGCTATCAGGAAAAGAAACTCCTGGGGAGAAATTGAGATGAAACCCACGGTAGACTTTCCTGGCAGGGGTGTTGGTGGAGTCAGCACTTCCCCCAGCACAGGTCAGCAGAGTGAAGCTGAACAAATTCTGGCACTAGAGCCTCAGCAGTGGCAAGAAGCTGGAGGAGAGATAAGTTGTTCCTCCTTCCTATTTACATGTTGGAGACAGTAAGATACTAGAATGAGTGGAGAAGGGGTCTAACAAGCATTTCAGTATATTTGTGCTTATTGAAGACGTCAACCCCACTACTTCCTACACTGAGAGAGCAGGCGATTTGTAGGCACTAGTATATTTTTATCTTATGAGTATATTTAATATAAACTAAATCTTTATTTCTCAGCCAGGCTATTCTTGTCCCTAGATCTGCCAGTCCCTTAGGAAAGTCTGCCCTTGAATTTGTTCCAAGGGTGAGGAAGAACAGATGGATGGGTGCTGGCTGGTACTGAGTGGTCTGGAGGTGATCCCCAGCTGCCAGAAGCTGACCTACTTGCTACTGAAAGGTCAACCGTGAGGACTGGCATGAGGGATGACAACAGGGCCCCTTCCTGCCAGGATGGAGCACTGCATTTTCTCCTCCCTGTCACGGGCTGCATGAGACTGGTTCTGCTTGTAACAACTGAAAAGTCTTAAATTGATAAAAATAATCAGATAATGTAGGTGAGCCCTTGGAAGGAGCCATCTACTTACTATGGCTTTCTTTGACAGAAACTGATGCACGTCAGGAAGTTTCCTCCATTATCCCTCACTATTTTCAGTTTGGTTGGGTTCTTCTTATGTAACTGATGTAGAGGCGGCTTTAAAAACAATGTGGATGGGACTGTCAGAGAAATCTTTTCAGACACTGAGTTATTAGAGGTTATCTTGGCCTATAAGGCCACTGCAGTATGGGGTGCTGTGGCCACCCCAGTCCTTAATGAATATCTACAATGCTCGAGGTCATATCAAACAGTCACCTCTGTTTTGCTCGCTGTGCGGTAGTGGTGGTGGTGTCCTGGGATATAATGCAGTTGTTCTACCGTGTTGTGCCGTCGGGAGGCGAACGCTTGGCGCTTGGCGGATGTTGGGTTCATCCCTAAGGTATTGTACAAGTTATTTGAGGCACTAGGATGGGAGTGCATTTTTGTCATCCTGTAGCGATCCAAGACAGGTGTTGAAACAAAGACGTCTGTGTGTGACAATGCCCGTGACATGGACTGCTCGGGGTATCCCGACCGCTCCGGGGAGAGCAGAGGGTCCTGGGAGTGGAGACGCTCCGCGGACAGAAGCTGTTCATCTGAGAGGATCCGTTCATAGGACATGCTAAACTCCTCAGGCATGATCCTCTCAGGAGACAGCACCCTGTCCTGGGACATGGCCCTGATGGGACGGCGGGGCCTGTCCCTGTGGTTGGTCTGTTGAGACATTTTGATGACGTTGATGGGGAGCGTGCCCCGGGCTGCCAGGTCGGGCAGGTGTCTCCTCCTCATGTAGTACTCATCAGCCTCTTTGTCAGCTGTGGGAAAAGAAAGGGAACGGTTAGAAATGTCAGAGTGCTCTCCCACAGGGTGAGAATGGGTGGTGTGCTCCACACAGCCACGTAGAAGCCTCGCAGTAAGACCAGAGGGCTGTCTGCTAGCAGCTGGCCCTGGGCATGGACTTCCATGTCCGGATGCTGCCTGTTGGAGGGACACCAGCCCCACGTGAGTTGTGTGGCCATGGGTTTATCAGCAATAATTGTGTGCAGACAGGTGTAATTCCTTTCATGATGCATCACACCTTCTTGCACAACAGACACAGCAGACTCTGTATGCTGCTGAATCCAGACCATGGTATCACACGATTTGCAGAAACAGCAAGTTATGGAGAAGTGATCCAACATCACCTTCACAATGCACTTACAAAGAAAGCATAGAGAAAGCAGGGTGAGGCAGGCAATTTTCCCACTTGGGGAAACTCATACCTCTGGCCTCAAACATGGATGCGCTGTGAAACCCCTAAGCTACCTCAAAACATTGTTAATTACTATTCTTGAATATTTGTAAATGTGCTTACGAAGTGTCTCTGGTGAGTATGGGATGTTCGCTCTGAGATGTTGAATCATATGCCTGAGGTTTTATTTTCCAGTGTTTCTTTACACTGCTTAATATTGTGGAGTTTATTTCATGGAAAATTGCTTGCTCAGTTTGCTTCTTCTCTGCCTTAAATGATCTCTTTGTTGCAGAATTCTTTTTGGATTTCAAACAAATGCTTCAGCCTCGGGGAGGATTTTACCTGCTGCAGATACGTCCCAGCATACTACTTAAATCCCAGAGCAGATGGAGTGACCTGATTCAAACAACTTGTGGTTTGAAGATGAAGGAAAAACCCAGCTTTCTGGTAAAACACTTTGATGTTCATATGCCTTATGCTGGAGGAGTAGGACTACCTGGCTGGAAGGAGGATCATCAGTCTTTGGGTTTCAAGACAGCACAGCTTGTGGACCATCATGATGTGCCTGTGACTGCAGGTGTAAAGCATGGAGCACCAGTCCCTTATCAGAAATACACTATCATTAAATGGAAGTTCCCAACAGTGTCTACATGGAGTGGGTGGAGGGGGTGGAGGTGTGTCTACAGCTCAACACTAAGAATCTGTATGTGTCTTTCTCCTTCATTTCCTTTTCTGAGATGCTTTTTTGATGTGTCCCATCTTTTCTGGCTCATCAGTGGCTCCAGAAGACCCCAGAGTAAGACTCGTCTCAGACACGTGGCAAACAGCCTTCATCTCCATGGAGAAGACAACAGAACATCCTCTGGTGTGCAGGAAGTGTCTTCCTCATTCAAAAGCAAAGTGAAATTCTCCACCTTATAGAGAAAACAAGGTCTCTTGCAACTAATCTGACAGGAGCAGCCTGGTGCAGGGACCACAGAGTTGGGAACACGCGCAGAACGCAATGTGCACTTATCATCTCAAGCCAAGTGCTGATGGACATCATCTCCTAAATGCCACTCCTACGGCCTGCCATACAAATTCCTTTGCAAAATCTTTTGCCTGTAAGACACCTATGGTAAAGATCATGAGAAAAGGAAGGCCTGTCGTTTTCTCAGCTGCAATATTTCACTGCACTGATACAGATGATGTTAGATGGGAAAGTATACAATGGTGGAAGAGCAAAAAAGCACATGTAGAGTTTCTGAGGATGTTCAAGTGATAAAAATCACAAAGATCTGATTTAGAACTGTTAGGCAATAATGAAGTGGGTGAAGTAGATGATCCTCTTGTGGAACAGCATCCTGTTCTGGGACATGGCCCTGGTGATATGGTGGAGCCTATACCCTTGTTCTACAATGCTTGGATTCTATGTAGACATTCAATATATATAGCAGTTAAGCAGAAACTTGGTGAGATGTACTTAAGCAGAAACTGTTTATTCTGACACAGACATAAATCTGTAGTTTTTACACAACACATCAGGGGAGGAGGAATTGGCTGGCTGTCCCATGAGGCGCAGTGTTAGCTGAGGAAATGTCAGCACTTTATGATACTTAATTGGGTGCTGACAGCACCCAAATCCCAGAAGTTTGTTCACAAGAGAGCATTTAAAATTAGTGCCTTGGGCTCTTCAGAAAGAACTCATGGTGCTGCAAGCAGCCTATGCTAGGTAACCTCACTCACTGATTTCTTCCTCTCCCCCGGATGTTGTTCCTCATGTTCCTGCAAGCAGTCCACACAGCCCAGTGTGTCCATGAGGAAGATGTCTGGTCCTTCTGCATCCAAAAATCCAAGCCGAGAATGCGTGTGCTGAAATGCACGCCCTGCTGGCACCATCACTGGTGCTGAGCTCTTCTTGACAGCCCACACTCTGCCAGGGCATGAGGATTACCCAGAGCTCTCCTCTGTTGGCACGCTCACTGTGGATGGGATTTGCTCAGCAGATTATTGTAGAAGTGTGTCTTTTTTTTTTTTTTTTTTGGTAATAAAAAACTTCTAAGAAGAATCTTGTTGCAAATGTCAGAGAACAGCTCTCTTGTCATCCAACCCTTGTGCCTTTAAAACCACCTTTTAGGAAGCCTTGGAATAACTAGGCAGTTTTGATATGGCCCCAGTAATGGTAGATATTTGTATTCTATCCTGTGGCCGTAGATAGACTTGCACACACTTAGTGTGCATGGACTTGATAATGATGTGTGAGGCTGGTTGCAGAATAGGAGCTGAGCAATTAGCACTCTGGCACTTGGCCTCTGCTCTGGACGAGAGAATTGCTGCTGGATTTGCCCAAGTGACTCTAAATAGATGTAATTAAAGCAGAGAACATCCCAAATGGAGATGTGCTTGGATGCTCACACCTGGCCATGGTAATTGCCAGAGGAGCTAAACCAGCCTAAGTGAGGTTTGCAGTGGTTTGAGCCTCCTACTGAGGCAGCAGAATCAGCTGATTAAAAGTGGTTCAAAGTTGCTCCTTGCTAATTTAGGTGAACAATGCAGCATGGTCTACACTCCAAAAAGTTTTGCTAATTGGAAACATTAAAAATATCCTTTCATTAAAAATAAGCCTTCTTCACTGTTTTAAGAGATGGAAGTCTGCATGGCCTTTTGCTGGCAGTTGCTAACTCATTCAGGTCCTGATTTCACTTTAAAGGTGTTCCTAAGCTCACATAGGCTGTCTCCTCCTTTGCTGCTGAGAGACACAGGTAGATGTTGGCACAGCTATTCCAGGAATATTTTCGGGTGTACACAAACTTCACATCTTCTCCAAGGAATCAAAACTGTAAAATGTCGACAACATGCTGGTTTAATTAGACAGCAGCTGCTGACTCTGGAAGGTGATGTCAGTTGAGTGTTACTGGAGCAGCGATGGAGGACGTAGCTCCATGAGAGGCCAAGTATCACACCAGTGCCTTTGTGTGTGAAGGGGAAGATCTACAGCAATGTTTTCATACCAGAGAAGAACACTGAAACATACATGGCTTCAGGCTTCAGAGCTTCAAGGCTTCAAGTGCATCACCAAGTGCTGGTGGTGCTGGAACTGCTGATGGCTGGTCACCTTTGTTTGCTAAAACCAAAATCGCAGAATCATAGAATGAGTTGGAAGGGACCCTTCAAGGCCACTGCAGGGTTCAACTCCCTGCAATGAGCAGGGACAGCTACAGCTTGACCAGATCTCAGAGCCCTGTCCATCCTGACCTTGAATGTCTCCAGGGATGGGTCACCCACCACCTCCCTGGGCATATCCATGTGCCCAGGACCTGAAACCTTCCAATCTGTTTCATCCCATCCTCACTGCATCAGCAAGTTCACGGATAACTAGACACTGTTACTGCTACTCCTTATTGTTTTATTGATGCTCATGTGATAACTGGCATTTTTAAATTTAGCCAAAATAAAACTGCAATTGAATATGTTTCTCTCTTATAGATGTGCTCAAAAAGGTGTCCTGAGTGGATTTCTAAGGGCCAGAAGTGATGAGCAGACAGGAGAACATCACTGGTCTATTGATTAATGGAGATTTCTCTTAAAAAAAAAAAAAAAAAAAAAAAAAAAAAAGCCAGCCTCATATTTCTGGGGCTTCACTCATATTTTTCAAATGCTTAGCAGTGGAGTTAAGGGAAATCACACTTTTCTGGATAATTTATTTTTCTTTTCTTCCCATTCTTTCCCCTTATGTTAGTTCCTGGAACATTGCCAGGGCTTGTCTCCCCAAACATCCAGACTGCTGATTGCTTTAGGACAAGCTGACCTGCACAGGAGATTTCTGTTTCTCTCATTTGCAGGGGGAGTCCCAAATGAGTACTTCCTCACATCTCACCTCAGCCTGCCTAAAATGAGTGAGACAAAGCCACTGCAGGAAGGAGAGCACAGCTCCTCCAATGTTGTGATTAGAGAAATGAGGTACATTGGTGGGTTTCTGAGAAAAGACAGTGGAAAAGACACTGATGATTTTTCTCCCTGTGGTTAGTATGATTAAAACATATGCATGTTCATCTGTATGTAAGGTCATCAGAGCAATTTATTTGCTTTTCTTTCTCAGCAGTTCCAGTGCATTCCCTCGTTGGCCTTGGCTTTCCTCTTTCAATTGGCTTTAACATTTTCAAGCTGCCAAGTCATTTGTGATGATCCTTCAGCCAATACCAAGTGGTTTAATATGCCTGAAAATATTAGCTTCCTTTCTGACTGACCTTTCTCACTCAGCTGGGACAGCAGTTCCCTGGGGTGCTGGGAAGGGCAGAATTGACACAGATGCTCTTGCTCAGCTGCATGTTCCCACACTCTGCTCACTGCTGCTCTTCCCATGCACAAGCCCAGCATCAAAACGTGGCTTATTATCCAGCAATGGATTTGATAGTTTGCCAAATCAATGTGGGGGTCAGTGAGAGACTGGCACCTTGATATGACAGAGATGGCTGTCCTTTGTTGCTGATTACAAAGATGCCTGGATGACATGGAGGCCAAATGCCTGATGGCTGGAGTAGGGTAGGATCTGACCATATCCCCACTGAGCTCTGGCTCCTTATCATTAGCAAGGTGATAGTAAGTGGCATTTCTTCTTGGTTATTTAATTTAGATGTCTTTCACTACTGGTGAAAGCAAGTGATGTTTAACCTGAAGCAACCCAAACCATTAGCTGAAGTATCACTCAGTATCTAATGCCTTTTGTTTGACTCAAATAGAAAGACAGTATTTGTTACTGAGCTTTTCACAGCATTCTTTTTTTCTTTCTTTTCTTTTCTTTTCTTTTCTTTTCTTTTCTTTTCTTTTCTTTTCTTTTCTTTTCTTTTCTTTTCTTTTCTTTTCTTTTCTTTTCTTTTCTTTTCTTTTCTTTTCTTTTCTTTTCTTTTCTTTTCTTTTCTTTTCTTTTCTTTTCTTTTCTTTTCTTTTCTTTTCTTTTCTTTTCTAACGATGGCAGGGAGTTCATTAGAAACAACTAATTTTAAATATGAAAAACTGAAATACGATAATTCATTTGCAAAGCCCCAGATTTTATGTTGCCTCTAGCTCCTTTATATGGAATAAGAAAATGATATTGCTGGCATTGTTGAAGAGGAGGTCTGAATTCCTTTTTCCTTTTGGCTCCAGAGAAGACTGGCTATAAGAATGGGATTCATTAATCCTTCTTCTCCAAGAGAGTGGTCAGGTGCTGAAACGGGCTGTCCAGGGAGGTGGTGGAGTCACCATAACTGGAGATGTTCAAGGAACATTTATTTATATGTCATACTGAGGGATGTGGTTTAGTGGGGAAATATTGGTGGGGGGTGGATGGTTGGACAGTGATCTTGGAGGTCTTTTCCAACCTTGGTGATTCTGTGATACTAAAGGTGCAATGCATTCGCAAGCCCAGAGCGGTAGCGTGGGATGCTTAGCACTTTTAGAGCTGAAACTATTTAGTTACCTAAACACACAGTGTGGGGTAGTTGGCTTGGCATTTATCAACCACTGTTCATGGGGATGCAAACTATATCTAGATCTGCCAGTGATGGGCAAATAGCTGGTGTTCTCCTTGCAGGATGCAAGAATTTCATTCTAGGGCCAGTGCTGCTGAAGCAGTAAGAGTGTGGATGAACCCCACATACCTTCCACAGCCAATGACCAGAGATTAACTCTCATATTCCTAGACTGATGTTGACTGCCAGGTGTCCCCTGAATGGGGACAGGAACAATGACTGCCCAGAGGGGCAGGAATTGCTCACAAGAGGAGCTGCTAAGGAGGACTTAGAGGTCCTGGTTGACTCTAAGAAAACTTAACAAGAGCCAGTATGCGCTTGGAGCTTGGAAGGTCAACAGTATTCTGGGTTCCAACAGAAGAGGAGCAGCCAGCAGGGCAAGGGAAGGGATTGTCCCTTTCTATTCTGCCCTTATGAGGCCCCATCTGGAGTACTGCATCCAACTCTGGGGCCCTCAACACAGGAAAGATGTTGAGCTTTTGGAGAGAGTCCAGAGGAGGACCACGGAGATGCTCAGAGGGCTGGAGCACTTCTCCTAAGAAGACTGGCTGAAGAACTGGGCTTGTTTAGTCTGAAGAAGAGAAGGCTGTGGGGAGACATCATTGTGGCCTTCTATTATTTAAAGAGAGTTTAGAAACATGAGGGAAATCAACATTTTACTTGGGTAGATAGTGATAGGACAAGGGGGAATGGTTTTAAACTAAAGGAAGGAAGATTTAGACTAGACATCAGGGGAAGTTTTTAACAGAGAGAGTGGAGAGGTGCTGGAACAGCTGCCCAGAGAGGCTGTGGATGCCCCATCCCTGGAGGTGTTCAAGGTCTGTTGGATGGGGCCCTGGGCAATCTAATCTAGTACATGAGATAGCAGTTGGCAATCCTGCCTGTGGGGAGGGAAGGCGGATTGGAACTTAATGATCCTTGAGGTCTCTTCCAACCCAAGTCATTCTATGATTCTATGAAGAGAAAGGCTGACTCTGCTCTGCACATTCTAGAAGGCATTTGAGCTTGACACCTTAACACAAATCTATTTTTGCCTCTTTAAACAAATATTTAGGAAATAATGCAGGAAGTCAACATATACTCTCCTGCGACCTGCTGAGGGGCACGTTGGACATGTAAGGAGATGTCTTTTCTTCAACTGCAGAACAAGTTTTTTGAGACCCCATGGATCAGACACCTGGTAAGGTAATGACCAGTGCATGGATGGAGTTGCTTGGTCAGAGTGCATTTATATTCAGTGTGAGCTGGGTAAGCATTGCAGGAGTAGATACAGAAAAGAGTTCAGATCTGAGGTACATTTCCAGATGTTGGCGTTGAAAGGTGTGGGAGGTTCAGTTAGCATTCATTTGTTGTTTTTTAATGTTCCAGTGAGATACATCAATATCCTTAGCAGGAAGCTCAAGGCATTTTCAATGAGCATCTATGCACAGTATATAAAACAATAGATGAATCTCAGTCTGGAAGACGTCTGGACCATCTCCTTCATCACACTAAGAGCCACAGTAAGAGTCATTGCTGCAATTCCTGGTGGATGCTTCCCTAACCTGTTCCCAATAATGTCAAGACAGACATCTCCCAACCTCTGAGCTGGAAGTACTTATCTCAGGTAATCCTGAGCATTGGAAATCAATTAGAAATGAAAGAGCAATTCGGGGGCTATTCAATTGATACATTTTTACATTATTTCATCTGAAAAATGAAAATAAATCATCACCTTGAAATGAGGACATTTTAAAGCAGTTATGTTTCTATGTCATGATTTCAAGGGTTTCCCAGTATTGAACAATATCATCAAAGCTACTCAAGAACATGGACAGCTAATCACAGGGATGCAGGGAAAGGAAAATGCTTCTGGTTAGGAGAGTGACTCCGAATGTTATCAGGAAGCAGAAGTCACATACATGGCAGTATCCAGTCCCTAAATACCTTATCTCTGCTCTGCAACATGCTTAAGCACATGCTTACTTTTCAGCATGTCAAATATACTTGCCTAAATGTTAAACACATATTTAAATTCCACAGTGAAGTGCCAAGGAGTGGGCTGAGATTTTTATGTGCTACATTTCTGTTGCATTTTCTCTTCTGGAAAATCCTTTGCATGAAGATGTGCTATGGACAGTCCAAGGGCTTCTCTGCCACTTCGTTTTGTACGTTTCCTTTAGCAGGCTAAATTGGGAATGCAGATTTTATACAGAGCTAAGATGTAGCATCTGCTCTTTGTCCCGATCTGCTTTCAGTGAAGCTATTGCAAATATAGACACTGACGCTATTTTTCCAACTGAGGCAGCATGAATACCTGGCTGCACTCAGAAAATGTCCATGTTAACACACTACAGACTTGACATCTTAGTCTAGAGAGAGCACTTTTCATCACAAATATGACTTATTTCTAAATCTCACTGAAGCTGAAGATATTTCCATATGAATATTCGCCATCAGGATCAGCAATGAGTTGGAGCATTGCAGAAAAGTTGACAGAACAATGCAATATGTAAAACAGCGAGCAAGAATAGATACTAACTGGCATGAACAGGTCAGAGAGCAACACGTAAAGACATCAGCAATGCACCAAAGACCAGAGTAAGGTGCTGTTCAGGACCATGAAACATGGTGGACTGCAGCACTGCTGAGGACAGGCAGACGTGCTCCCACTGAAATGGAGGTTCCCAGCCAATTCAGCAGCTTTTTATCAGCCTGGGTTTGTCATCTGGTTCCAGCTGCTCCTGCAGATGGTGAGATATCTGCCCTGGGTGCATCAGGCTGAACTCGGCTGATCTGAGCAGCCAGAAAGCAAAAAACGATTCTCAGATGACTCTATCAGGAGCAGAGAGAGGCGGAGCACTGGGAGGCAGCACAGGATGGAGGTCAGTAAGCAAATAACCACATGTGCTCTCACAGTAATGAAGTGATTCTTTCTCTCTACTCTTCCTTGATGGGAAGTGACAGCCAGGAGAATCATTACTGGAGATGCCAACTTGGGCAGTACAACAACAGAGGGAAGAAGATTATTGCCTTAACGTTGTGCCCGCTGTGGCTTACAAGCAAATGAGATAAAAATGAAATGAAATGAGCTGACACCTACTTAGTCTCTTCAGAGAAGAATATTTACTTGGGTTTGTCTTGACGGCAGACTCGTAGGATGGTGGGAGGTGAGAGAGGTTCTGGAAGGACCGGGAGAAGGACAGATCGTAAGGTTCGGTGGCAGAAGTAAGGATGTTGTTCATCCGTGGCGTGTCTGCAAAAAAGAAAATAAAAAAAAAAGACATGTCCAGAGCATGCATGAAAACAAGCTGAGAGGGGTGAGCTGTTCTCACAGCTCCTGACAGGGAGAAGTGCTGTAACTGAGCCAGCCTCAGCGACAGCTCCTGGACGGGATTTGAAGTGGCTCCAACAGGTCGATATAAAATGGATTATGTGGCTTTGCTTCCTTGTCCACAGTGATCATGGGGAGAGGCAACCTGGTGCCTTGAAAGCCTCCAGACAGACCAACCTTCCTTCCATGGTTCTGGTGGAATGAGAGTCAGCTCACTTACCGTGGAGGTCTCCATCGTGGTGTGGTGGACTGACCCTATTGCATCCTGCACAAGTTCATGCACCACCACCTACCTTTACCCTGCAAGCTACACTTTTCCATTCACCATAGCCATTGAAAAGCGTCTGTGAGTTCATTTTAATAATCAAATTGCTCTTTCATCATGCCAGAATTCAGGTCACTGCCCCAAACCTGAAAGCTCTCATACAAAACCCAGTCCGTGGCCCCAGTGTTCTGGTAGGCACTGGGGTGGCCATACATCCCCTGCTTGTGGTGAAGCATGAAGTACAGCTGTGCAGTTCACATCTGGCTGCAGTCAGAAGATGAGGCAAGGCTTGGAGGGGTTCCTGAGGCACAGAAGCAGGGCTGGAGGATACTGCCCTCTGCTTGTCTTCACTTTGCTGGTCACTAAAGGAGCCCCTGGTCAGCTTAAAACTCCCTCTACTGGGATGCTGATGCTGAGGGCACTGTCAATAAAGATTAGCACTGAGCTGGGATGTTAGAAGTCAAGTCCAGGCAATCTGCAGAGTTTGCCTTGTAACTGAAATCACATCCCTTTGCCACAAGCTGGATGGAAAATGGTCTTTCTTCAGTTAAGCTGAGGGACAGAGGCCTGCTGAATTACAGCATTTCTGACTCCTGGTGTTCAAGTAATAAAATAGAGATAAGAGTATTGAAAATAGCAAGGACTGCAATTGTTGGGAGCAAAGCTAAAACAGGCTACAAGGTCATGGAAAGGGGTTCTGTGGGTGCTTGAATCAGTGTTGGAATGTGTTAGCTGGGTCAGAAGGCCAGGGAACTGGCCACTTGTGATGTGATTTGACAGGGAAATCAGAGGGCAAAATGTTCTGATGTAGCTGAGGAGCAGCAGAATGCCTAGGTTCACCCTTCCCTGTCATGCAGCCCTCCAAAGGGTACTCATGAAGAACAATGCAATATAAGCTCAGCACTTATTCATGTGCCTTTAGACTCTCATAGACCCCCCCTGGTCTATGGGCTCTGTGAGCTAAGTCATGGCTTCTGCCCAAAACTGGAGCAAATGTGCTAGCCTTGTGCAACGTCCAAACATTTTCCAGCTTCTCTCATCTCCCAGAAAAAACATTAAATGAGAACTACCCAAGTGCAGATATTTCAGCAGATATTTTCTAGACTTGATTCCCAAATGCAGCGGTTTCAGTCACACAACCTCCTCCCCTGCTGTGTGGGTTTTGCGTGGAGTCCTGCCTGCATTGGAGAACAGGATATCTTCTCAGAGCACCCACATTTTGCAAACTTCCTTGGTGTTCCCTGTTGCCTAAGATTGGGTGCTGCAGTTCCCATGTGTGTGGGGAAGCAGAGCTGCCTTCCTCCCACTGAGACTCCTGATAGATATTTTAAAACTTCTATCCCCTATCCTTCGCATGCTTCTCAGCCAAGGAGAGGCTGACAGTCCTATCTTCCTGAAGAAGGCTGCTCAGGGCTTCCCAAAGCCAGCATCCTCAGAGTGCTCCTCTGCAGCTCCCACAGGGCTCAGTCCAGAGGCACTGGAGCCATTTGGGCTGTGCCAGAGCATCTGTGATGTACACAGGGTTGGAAGAACTACCAGGCACTTGAATAACAACCACCACGTCAAAAAAAACCCAAAGTCATTCCTTCCTGTCCCTGTTGTCACTGACTCCGTGCACTCTTCCACACGAGGAAGCCTCCTGCAAAGCATCATATCAGTGCCCTCTTCCTCATTATCTATCTGTGGGATCTGACAGCAAGTAGAGGAGCAGCTTTTCCCCCCAACTCAGCATGGGGCACCACATCCTGTACGGGGAGCACGAAAAGATGGGGGTTAAGGAGATGTCTCTGCCATGGCACTTATCAAGCACATGCATGCTCTCTTCTGGGCTCGACAGCTGGCAGCTAGTGACAGCCACCTGAATGAAAAGGAAAAGCCCAGTGCTCTGTCAGAGCATCATTTTGATCCTCGCTCTGAGAAAATATGAGGCACTTTCCAACAGAATTTAGCAAAGGCGAAAATTTCCTCTTTACAATGCAATAACCATCTTGGTTAATAAAAGCTTCTTCCCTATTGGTTACGTATGTCTCTACACTCCTGGAATAGTTATTGCTTGGCAAAAAGAACATAAGCCCAAGTGAGTATATAGCTAATGTATCATTTCTCTGAGAGGGTTATTTTCCTGCTGATGACTTCAACCCATGTCTAATAGACTGACTGCAGGATTAGGAAGTGCATCACATCATCAGAGAGGTGGAAACAATTGATTAGATATTATCCAGTAAACAGAGACTCTATCAGCATTGAAACAATATGCCCACTCCTACTTGTGCTTGTAGGGCAAGGACCCTGGGGTAACATCTCTTTGCAAATTTTTCAGCTAGAACCTGTATCTAATCTCCGTTCTGCATGGAGGTTTGGATGAGCTGAAATAAGCCCAGTTATATGCAGGGAGCTGTGTTCAGTGCTGGAGCAGGAGCACAAACTGACTACTTGGAGAGTAGTGAAATAAACTGCCACACATTTATCCAATGGGCTTCTGCGGAATCAATGCATCTTCATATTGCTTTTTCCATCCAGCCAGTCAGGAACAGACCATCAGTATTTTGGCAAATGAGAAATCACCTTGAAATTTACTACCTATCGTTCAGCAAAATAAGGGATACCTGAAATGAGCAAGATAACTTCAGGTGTCTTCTGTGTAATATAGTCTGAGGGCAACACTGGAGAACAGAGGTGCTGGGAAGGAGAAACCTCTTCTGCAATTTAAATTCTGAGACTAATTCAGCAGTAACTCTTTGCTTCTACACCAAATTTGAATCACACCTTTCCCTGGTCTCCCTTTTTCCTTTGTGGTGTTCCCTGGCTTCTATGGAAGGTGCTAGACCTAATTTAATTAATTAACAAGATATAAATAAAAAATCCCTCCATTTCCTGCATGGCAGCTGAGGTTGCTCTGTTCCCCAGCATTACCACTCATCCCAGTTCAGTTCAACATTCTGGGCAACGGCACTGGAAAGCAGAGGATGTCCTATGCTTACTGCAATTGCCTTTGAAAGTATTAGATCATGTTTGCCTCACCTCCATCCTGCAGCCACTTGCCAGTTTGTGCCCCTCTGACACACCATGCTTTCTGGGCACAATTTGCAAGCTATCTGCAGAGGAGCACGGAGGAAATTAAGCTATCCCAGTGCATAGCACACACTACAGAGATGGGAACATCACCCTGCAGTCTCTTTTCTTCTGGTTTCTAAATTCTCCTTGCTATAGCATTGAATCAGTAATACCTTTTTACAACCAATGCAACATCTTAAGATTCTGGAAGCATCTCTCTGATTAATTCAGCAGGAGAAGGCTCAGCCCTGCAGCACTTCCCCTTTGCTGAGCATGGATCCACCTGTGTGGATTTCAGGGGCTGCAGCACCTCCCTCTGCAATTGTGGGTTCATCCCTCTGTGTTATGCACACACCCAATGGCTTTATGATCTACAAAGGAGGGGAAAGCATTCTCTGTTGAGTGAGAGCCTTGTTCCGCTCCCAGCACTCAGGGCTGAGAAGCAGACTCGGGGTTTTTAAAGCTGGAAGCTCGTGTTGTGGAAAGCAGACCTGAAGTCCCTGCAAATCAGCTTGTTCTTTAACAGCAGTTTCTGTCTCTAAGTGTGTTTACACGAGGCACAGAACCTTCTGACAACAGGGAGAGGAGCAAATGATAACCAGGAGGAAGAAAACCCAAAACAAAACAACGAAAAAAGTGAATTTATGGCAAAGTTTTAAACAAAGCTCAAGTGGCAAAAAGGATGTGCTCCATATTTGCATATGAGCCTGCACATATGTTGTGCGAATTTTGCAACATATTTCAACAGATGCCTTTTAAAACATTCACCCGGGGAAAGCAAACAATGTCACCTAGAAGAAGCTGATACAACCAAAGCCTTCTGCTGCTCAGCTTCAGCTCATCACAGCCTCAGCCCTCTGTCACAGCACGCAATGCTCCCCCAGCACCGCCTTCTGCTCAGCCGCTTGAAGGCTGAGACACAAAGTCTTCTCCAACTCTGATGCAAGCTCATAGGGAGGGACACATTCTCCAGGAAAATCTGCCTGGGATCAGTTGGTGTTTGGTACCTCCTGTGCCATCCTGAGCCATCCTGGAAATGCCATGCTGCTACAGCAGGCACAGATCTGGTGTGCACTTTGGATGGAGCGTGAGGGGGTGGAACTACCTGTGTTTTCAAACATCTCTCTTTTTTTCTTGTTAAAAACACTATTATTAATCACGTTTTACATCTCTCACAAAGAATCTCACAGAGGTTCATACATTTCCAGCTCAGCTGCTGTGGTGTAAATCAGCAGTTCCCCAGTGGGTAGCTGCCCTCGTTTGTATGAGTTGGAGATGTGGGGTTTTAAATTCAGTTAGTGGAGAATGAAATACCTCTGCATATCAGGATGACTTTTGGAGGAGGTCTTTTAGGCCTCATTGCAGAGTAACGAGGTGTTAAAGAAACAAAGTGAACGACACCAGCAAGATTGCAAGATGATGCCCCTACAATAAATGCACACAGCACAAATGGCATAGCTGAATCGTATCAGTATTGGCATGAAGATGCTACTGAGCACACGTAGCCCTGTGCTTACAATGGTGTTGACACAGAGAGGAGCTTCTCAGGTTCTTCCCATAGGGAAGAGTGGAGACATGGTGCTTATCTGGGTGCTGGGCCATGGTGGGCCACGTAATTGGTGTCCTAACAACCGTCACCTGCAAGCTGAGGCCTCCATGCTCAGCCCCTTCATACCAAGGCCATGAAAACAATGGTTCTTTTGATCACTGAGTATTTAGAATAGACTAAATAGAAAGACCAGTTGCTTCAATGCTAAATACAAAGACAGTTGTTGCTATTGAAGCCCCTGGAGCTCAGCACACACTCACAAGAGGCTGGTTGCACCCCTTACCTGCACCCATGGCCCCAGCAAACCAATGCATCCCCTATGTGGAGGGTGTAGGACATCACTATAGGATATTATTAGCAAAATTTTGGGTCAAGATAGGTAAATGACAATCCGAATTCACTAAAAGGCTTCAATCTGCCCTTGTATTTGTGTAGTGCACCAATCTCTGTGCAAGTTGATTAGCAGAATTTGTGCATAAGGTGGTTGAACCACTGACATCTCCATTACATGTGGTGTCTGGAATGCATCAGAAAGTTGGCACTGAGCTGTCTGGTCCTCCCAGATCACCTGGCTCATCTCTACTCCCACTTTCATTAAAGATCTGCTGCTCTGCAGAAAGAACGTTGTAACATCATGTGTCTACTTGTTCTGTAGGTTATATTCCAGAGATCTGATTATCTTCTAATTTCTTCACATATATTACCACTGGGGATAAATCTAATTTAAACAGTCCTTAATTGTTATGATTTTGTAAACAGTGCCTTAAACACAATAGACACAGAACTCTCAACAAATTGTTGGAGGAGATGTGACAGTACAGGGAATCATTTTCATATCCTCTGGGATTGTCCCACATTGAAGCTTTGGGTCTGATGTTAGAAAATGAATTATTTTAGCAATATATCCCCCAAAGTCTTGTTACTGTGTGGGAAGGAATGCCCTGAATATCTGAAATGATGAAAATGAAGAAAAGGAAAGATGGAAGGAAGGAAGGAAGGAAGGAAGGAAGTAAGGAAGGAAGGAAGAAAGGAAGGAAGGAAGGAAGGAAGGAAGGAAGGAAGGAAGGAAGGAAGGAAGGAAGGAAGGAAGGAAGGAAGGAAATGAAGGGAGGGAGGAAGGGAGGAAGATAAAAAAAAGATGCTCACATACATTTAAATTTGTTTGAAGTTCACATGGATATGGCTACAACTGAATTTACCTCCCCAAGAGCAAACTCAGACATTATCTGTGGAAAATACACTTGACCAACCTCAAAATTTGAAGTGAAACCATTTGTTCCTTATGCTTTACCAAGTATTTTTTGAGATGATCATCAAAGGCAATGAACTAACATAAAACTTATTATATGAACTTCCTACAAACTACATTATTTAGCAATTTCCTTGGTATTTATATGGATATAAAAAATGTTTATACAAGGCTCTTAGTGGTTTAGCATAATTAAATATGCAGTAAATATAATGAGATTAAAATTAAGTAGCAGTAAAAAATAAAGTAATAAGCTTTACAGAAACTGAGCCTGAGCAGTCAGCATGTATTTATTGCTTCAGTTCTGTATTTTAGCTTCGATTTTTTTTCATAGTTTAAGATTTTTCGTAAGAATTTTTTTTGTGTCTGCTTATATTGTATAAAAACTGAGCAGCTAAACAAGATATATGAATGTATCAAAAGGTGTTTTTGCATTTCGCATGAAAAACTTAGTTGCACACTGTAGAAAAAAGTACTTGAGCACTCACATTCACCTTTACATTCAAAATCTCTACGTTCCCACAAACAATTGTAGAATTCTTCATCTGGAGCTAAAATCTGTAAAACTCAAGTCTAGATTTAAGGAAAACACAATCAAACTTCTGATTTCAGTGGAACTGAGGTCTGAAGGTTACTGAAAGCAGAGTGTAGGACTGCAGGTCCTGTCCTGTAATGGGACATTCAGAACCCAGAAGTGAATTAGGTGCACAAACAGGTCCTCACCACAAGAAAATCAACAGCCTTCTTACAGAGGCAGGACACTGGAAGACATGCTGCTGAACTCTGGGCCCTCAACAGCCCCGTGGTCGTTGCTCTTGATCTTCACTTGAAATTGCCTTCCCCAGCATGTCCTGTTATCCACAACAGCATAACTACGTGCCACCTCTCTGTGCACCCTCCATTGCAGCCAGGCAGCAGGAAGACGTTCTCACCCTGCGTTGGCTGTGCTACCAGCACTAGGCTAATTAAATGATAGCAGCCTGACAGAACAGATTATACACGATCTCATCATTAATTAGTAGTTATTCTTTCCTGCACTGGAAGTATTCAGTGTAATCACATGGCCACACAACCCGCTGCGATGGGCACTGAGGAAATGCGTGCTGTAACCCAAGGCAAGTTAAACCAGAGACTCTTGGTTTTTCAGCTCTAGGAACCTGATGAATAAACCTAAGCATCTCACATAACTCAAGTCCAGTCTGTTTTGTTGTCTTTTTTTTTTTTTTCCTTGGGTTTTTCCTTTCCGTGGGTTGAGTTTATCATCTTTCAATTTGTTTCTTTACAGGAAAAAAAACTGCCATAACAATAAAGCAGAATGCTTGGATATGGAACTGATTGACATTACCTGTATTCACAGAGGGCTCATCACAGTGGCATCTGCAGGCAGCAGGACATAGGCCACCAGGTAATATCAGTTCATGGAAATGGGTGTTGCCATCTTCTTACCGTGCCAGCTGAACAAAACCGTGTTGCTAATGGAGGTACTGTGGGTTGCTTCCAAAATGCTGATTGGCAGAATGGCTGCTCCAGTGCAACGGCACATCTGGGTCACTCCTGCATGCTGAGAGCTTGTTATGATTCCCAAAACCTTTGGGATACTGATGATCTGGTGCTGTTTGCTCTGCGTTTACTAAGGACTAGCTGTACAATGCAGGGAAAGGCGAGCACTGGGGGCTTGGCTGTCATCCCTCCTCAGTGAGGAGGACCCTGCAGAGCCCTGGGCCCCACATCTACCACAGCTGGGTTGTGGAGAACCTCCTCTGCTTTTTCCCACAGTTACAAGACTTTGGATGCCTACTAAAATAGGAATAGGAGGAGAAAGTAAGGAATGATAACATTGCTAGGAAGATGGGAATATCATCAGCCTCTGAACTTCAGTCCTTACAGGCATCTCCACTTTGCAACAACTCGCCCTCCCCTTCACATAAACCAGGTGAAGTGCATCCTTTCTAGGTGAGGCAGCCCCTGGGGAGGCTGTGAGGAGCTCCTCCACACACAGGAGGGATTTTCTGACTGCTCAGGTTGAAATGTCTCTCTGTGTTAACAATATTGTTTGTTAAGTGGCATGTTGTCTACATCCTCTGCCCTGCTTGCAGTCTGCTGGTAGCATGAGAACTGTTCTCTGTCTTTTTGCTTCAGCAGAGAGTGAACTTGGGCCATGTGTGATGCAGGGCACGTCCTGAACCTTGCATTGGTTTCTTTCCCTTCTTCTGCTTGCTGCAGGTGTCCCTTTGTGGTGGCTGCAAGGCAGGCTGAGGGGCAGAGCTCACAAACAGCTCAAAGAGACAGCTCATGTCCAGCTACAGATCTGCATAATCACACAGAAAAATGTATGCCATGTCTTACCCGGGAAGAGAATTAAATTAGATCTGTGGCTTTGCTGAACTATCTCAGAATTTCAGCAATAAATTATGAATACTGAATGCTCTTTTGATCCCTTATTTGAAAAGTCCAAATACCTCTTTAAACTCACCAAGCAATGGCTCATCAGCAGCAGCACTCCTATATCTCAAACCGAAGTGGCCATGACCACACAGATAACTCAGGAACAAAAGATAACTCCAAATCATACTGTTATTTGTAGCCAGATCATCCGAGTTGCTTTGTACCACCAAAATCCTCAGATAACAGTAGTGAAGAACAAAAGCAAAAGTTTCTAACCCAAGATCACAAATATGTCTGTTTTGATTTTCTCTCTCAAGCCAATAAAAAACAAAGGCATCTGTCAGGCCCAGAGGAAAATTTAACTGTTTGAGCACATGCTGTTAGTTTGAATTACTAAATGCAGTGGGGTTCTAGAGATGGAACTACCTTAACACTCCTGCACACATATGCAGGTAAGTTGGGCTCACTTGGGTCAGGTGGGGCAGCTGTGGGAACCTGGCGTGTTGGGGATGTGAGGAGCACGTAGTAGGAGGCAGAGAGGCAGACAGAAGGAAATACAATTCCAATCTATTAGGATTCTTATGAAAGTAATACATTATTGAAAGAAAAAACAAAGTGTTTTGGAGAGTGAGGCTGTCAATTCACATTCAATAAACACTCCTATATGGCCACTGAGTTCTTTGGGAGATGGAAAAAAAAAAAAAGCATCCTTACAGCAGAAAGTAAGTTGCAGGCTGAGCAGCAGCCTGACCCAGCCCATAGGAAGGGGAAACACCAAAGCTTGGAGGAGTCTTCTTCAAGGGCAAATTGCTCTCCCACCATTTTTTATAACAAAATGTGGAAGTTCTTATAGGAGTACACACAACTTTCACAATAAATCAGTTCCAGAATATTTGTCAAGGTGAAGTTACAGAGATAAAAACAAACACCAGAACCTAAAGAGTAACAAACACATCAGTTTAGAGCTACAAGAAGAGAGAACCAATATATGTTAGGATGAGATGTCATCACTTATTGGTTCCTCAGCAAGAGGGAGTTCCAGCCATGAGTGCTGGAGAAGTATCTCACATTCAAAGGGTAAAGGGAGAAACAAGGAGGAGACTGAGACAAGGCACCAGGTGAAGAGGGAAGAAAGCACAGCAAATAGGGGTACATTCAGAGGTTGGGCTGACTGCACAGAGGCAGAGGGTCAATGACTGTTTCAGGTCTGGTTGGAGCCAGGAAGATGCAGGGGGTTCTGCTGGTCTGTGATTGCTGCAGTGCAGGGAGGGACATGCTGCCCACAGGTGACTGCTCATCTTGGGCTGAGGAGGTCAAAGCAAGGCAGGAGCTCAGGCAGAGGAGGAAGAAAGGCAGGGCTTCTGCCTATAGGGGAAGCGAAGGCACAACTCCAGGTTAAAATATTTCCAGTGGAAAGTAGGACAGTGAAGGAATATCTCTGAGGCGCAGCTGAACTCCTGAAAGTGGCTGAAGGTTGATGAAGGGCATTCATAAGTTTACCAGGTCAAGAGGAAAGGGGCTGGAGAGAAAGGTGTCACTAAATATGTTAAACCATATATAGAGGTAATACATGAAAATCGCGGTTTTATGGAGCTCAGCAAGAGCTGTGTTACGAGACTTAACACATTTGAAGCTGTTTGTGTTGAGAATCAAGGCAAGGGGAGCTTTGGAGGATCTCTGGAAAGAGATGGACGGGATATATGGAGGAGATAGGCTGCCCCAGACAACTCCTGAGGTGTCACTTCTGAGGCCATGAGAATAGCTCATGACACTTCCCCTTGCTGTGGGTGTAGCAACATGACAAACGCTTTGAGTTTCATAAGTTCCTAGGCGTGGGGAGACGTCCACATTCCCACAGTAAAATAAAGGGGTGGGAAAGCAAACATCAGAAATCGTTCAGTAAAGGGTATCTCTGGTTATGAAAAGTGGGCAGGGGAAGTCCTAGGTCTCTTCACAGTCCTTATCTACCTTGCATACAAGAAACTCAAACTCTGAGTGCATTGTGCCACTGCACATCAGGGGCTTCAGTACATTATCCCAGCCAGACCCTTGGAAGTATGGGTTCGATAGCTTGGAGATAGCAGTGACCCCAAACTCTGGTCACATATTAGCCATTAATGCCAAAATCACATCAGCTTAAGAGCCCTCCATGTTCAGTGTCCTTCTAACCTATCTGGAAAATATGCACAAGCAGCACTGTGAGTTGAGTGGCTTGGCCAACAAGATGGACCTTTCTTTGGTTATCATTTTGTATGGTTAAATCTGACAGCACTTTGCTGATGTGGAAGTGAGAAGGGAGCAACCAGACAGGGGGAAACACAAAGATGATGATTAAAGTTATACAAGATTGGGCCATATTTAATTGTGTGCACTAATGAAAAATATGGTCCTATGTTTAATGCTAATGGAATCCATCGTTCATGCATCATTGCCATGGGAACCATTCAATTAACATTAAACATACTTTGATACCAGTAAATGTTACTGGCTGGCAGAGGAAAGTTACAACATGTGTAATTTTGCTCTGTTTTCTCTTACCATGTGTAGGTGTCTGGGTGGCACTGTTTAGTATCAGGTGATTATAATTTTGTTCTTGGTCATCTGAAATTCACAGAAAAAAAAAAGATCCCTTTAAGAAACAGCTTAGCAAACCCACTGATCTGCAGATGATAATTACAGCTCACAGCATTCACAGGAAATCTCAGCATGATTAAAGAAAGGAGAAGAAAATGCTTAAGAAAGCAGAAGAGTATGTTATACAGTTCACTTAAAATTCCAGAAGCAAGAAGAACATGATAATAAGAAACTGCTCCCCTTCTGCTGAGCCTGCAAATTAAAGTAGTCTGCAAAGGTAAGAAGCATGTCCAGACAGGGACTGGCAGGCATCAGTGATACCTTCCTGGGGGAGATGGAACCTCAGAGCCCAGCTCCATGCCTTCTCCATCCAACATGGAGCTTTCAGGACATCAGCCCCCACGACGTGGAAAACAGACTCTCCCGTTGTGACCACAGCCATCCACAACAACATCACATGAGTACAGGGAAGGATCAAATTAATAGCTTCATAAATGCAGGAAGAAGGGCTCAATAGCTGCACCTGGGTGGAGCTCTCCCTCTCTGAGAGGTGAGGATCCCACAAGACCTGATGCGTTCACAGATAAATGCACCAAGCTGAAAAGGAGGAGGGATGGTCAGTGGCAGTAGTCATGGCATGGTCAGTGGTCAATGGCAGCAGTCATTAGCTGCCATCCTTTGGTATGGAAAACACCTTTCTCTTTGTCTCGCTGTAACAAAAACCATTAAGCAAGTGACTGCTGATTAACTTCGGTCATCCTCAGCTTCCAGAAAACCTTTGATAAGGAATGAAATGTCTTTGTCCAGATCTGTTGGCCTGGTTAGGGTACTGTATTAAATGTGGTGAGAAGATTTCAGGAAACTTACACCTCATGCTTGATGTTAAGTCTGCTATTCTGAAAAACCTCTCGTTGATATTTCATTTCTTCCCCAGGAGGTCTGTTCCATAAGATCTTGCTTTTAAGGACAATTGCTTCTTCCTGTCTGCCAGGGACACGGAGAAAATCCCCGTTCTTTCTGCAATAGCACTTTGTGACAAAGTTGTTACTGTGTGTTCCCTGACTTTTCAAGCTAAATTAGGTAATTTCCTTCATGTTTCCCTGTAATTTTGTAATGTTTGCTTTGATTGCTTTCATTCCAGTGTCCTTCATGCTCCACTGTTGACCTCGGTCCCTCTCAAGTACACAACCTGGGCCATATTTCTGGGTTCAGAGCAAGCTTGTGATCCTATGATTCCTTACTGCTTTTCAAACAGACTGCTTCTTGTTCATTTGTTCAGTGTACAAAAGGCATTTTAGTATTCCTCTTTCAGTCCAATACGTAGCATTTTTCTCCATTTAATCAATTTATTTTCAGTCTATTTCTGCAATTTGTAAAGAATATTTTAAATTCTAATACCATTCTCTAATAGACTCGCGGTCATCCAAGCTTCACACCATCTGCAAATTTAATAAGGAAATCTCTTTTCCACCATGAACAAAAAGACTAAATGTAGAACCACATCCGTTCATCTCTCTGTTGATATTTACTCACCTTTTGTGGTTGGTCAGCTATTATGACATCTACCTTATAGAAGTTCATTAGGACCATGTTTTTCACATTAGTCTCACATTACTTTTCCAGAAAGTACTGAAACCCAAGCAAAAGTCACGATCCCTAATACAAACTATTTCTCCCTTACCACAGAACATGGTAAATAATAATAATTAAAAGAATATCCTGACATGATTTGGTTCTGAGAAATCCACATGGTCTGCTACTTTATTCCTGCTGGAAGCTCATTTCTCTGCACAATATGCTCAGTGGCTGTGCACCCTTAAGACTAAAATCAGAGGTTATTTATTTAGATTTCAACCAACTGGGAAGCTTAATTTCTCCATCTAGAAAATAGGTACTCATTAAATACACCACCACAGAAGGTCAGAAAGGTTATTAGCCCGGGTACCAATATATAAAGAACAAATCTTGATATGAAGCCAGGTTCACATAGGCACCAGAGTGCCTCCACTACGTGGCATACAGCTCTACCAGGGCAGAATTTCCCTTTTGGTCTTCCACTGCTCACTGCTTTTAGCAAGCAAAAAATCCTGCAGTCATACTTCTGTGCTTTCATTTCAGGTTCTGTTCCTCTCAGCTGTCTCATTGCCCTCTAATGTGAAAAATCTTTAATTTTTCTGGAATCCTCCTAACAATCTGGAGGGACCGTCAGAAATTTAGGATCACCTAGGACAATTCTTGCCCAGTATTCAGCAGGCACAGCACAGAATTCCATTTGCTAACTTCTGCATTATTTTTTAACGTGTTCTGGAGTTCAGACATTTTTAGTAATATGATTTTAAAGGACTTTATGTGATGGTAATTCTGAGAAATGCTTAAAAGAAATAACTGCAGTATTTTTAGTCTTTCTTACCAGAAACACAATATACTTCAGTTCTCAACTGAATCATTTCTCTGTTTTCAATAATTATTAGGTCTTTCAAACTTCTTGGCCAGCGTAAGAAAACAATTTATTATTAGAAAACTCCTCCAAAGGAAGATATTTCTAGCTCATGAGACTTGTCAATCAGCAACCTGACTATTGTCTTAAAAAATCTAAACAGTTTGTGCTTCTGAAAAAGTGATGGAGATAATGTCTGGGCCATTATTTATAGACTTCAATCATAATCACAGAATGGTCTGGGTTGAAAAGGGCAACAAAGATCACCTGGTTCCAACCCCCTGCTATGTGCAGGGTCACCAACCAGCAGACCAGGCTGCCCAGAGCCACATCCAGCCTGGCCCTGAATGCCTCCAGGATGGGGCATCCACAGCCTCCTTGGGCAGATAATCAGTTCATGACACTCTCAGGAAGAAATGTATTTTGGGTGTTAACCATTTGAGTGATGTGTAGTCATTACAGCCAGCAGCTGAGGGGCTGAGACAGTCAGATACACAACTTTGGGGCAGTCTCCTCTATGCAGAATTCATAAGTTCACAAAGGCAGCTGTTTTACACAGCGTAAATCAAGGCTGTCTGTGCCCTGAGAACAACTGCTTTTCACTTACAGCTTGTTTTCTGTCACTGAGTTCACTGAATCACAGGACTCAAAGCTGGAGGCACCTCTGGAGGTCATCCAGCCCAACTCCCTTCTCAAAGCTGGATCAAGTTGCCCAACATTTGGACTCTGAATATCACAGAATCACAGAATCACAGAATGGCCAGGATTGGAAGGGACCTCAAAGATCATGAATCTCCAAACCCCCTGCCACATGCAGGGCCATCAACCTCCACATTTAATGCTAGACCAGGCTGCCCAGGGCCCCATCCAATCTGACCTTGAACACCTCCAGGGATGGGGCATCCACAGCCTCTCTGGGCAGCTGTTCCAGCACCTCACCACTCTCATAAGAAAGAACTTCCCCCTGACATCCAACCCAAATCTCCCCTCCCTCAACTTAAAACCATTTCCCCTCGTCCTGCAGTTATCTACCCTTTCAAAGAGTTGGTTCCCCTCCCCTCTGTAGGCTCCCTTTAGGTACTGGAAGGCTGTAATGAGTTCACCCCACAGCCTTCTTTTCTCCAGGCTGAACAAGCCCAGCTCCTTCAGCCTGTCCTCGTAGGGGAGGTGCTCCAGTCCCCTGATCATCTCTGTGGCTCCTCTGGACCCTCTCCAACAGCTCCCTGTCTTTCTTGTACTGTGGGCTCCACACTTGGACGCAGTATTCCAGATGTAGCCTCCCAAGAGCAGAGTAGAGGGGAACAATCACCTCCCTGTCCCTGCTGGCCACCCCTCTTCTGATGGAGCCCAGGATCCCATTTGCCTTCCGAGCCGCAAGGGCACACTGCTGGCTCATATTAAGTTTTTCATCTATCAAGACCCCCAGGTCCTTCTCCACAGGGCTGCTCTCAAGGACCTCTCCTTCCAGTCTGTAGGGATGTCTGGGATTCCTCCGGCCCAAGTGCCAAACTCTGCACTTTGCCGTGTTGAACCTCATCAGGTTCACCCGGGCCCACCTTTCTAGCCTCTCGAGGTCCCTCTGAATGGCATCCCGTCCTTCAACTGTGTCAACCACACCACTCAGCTTGGTGTCGTCAGCAAACTTGCTGAGGGTGCACTCGATTCCGTCATCGATGTCATTGATAAAGATGTTACAGAGCACCGGTCCCAAGGCAGATCCCTGGGGGACGCCGCTCGTTACCGGCCTCCACCTGGACATAGAGCCATTGATGACCACCCTCTGTCTGCGGCCTTTCAACCAGTTTCTTATCCATCGAGTGGTCCACCCATCAAATCCACATCCCTCCAGTTTGGAGAGAAGGATGTGGTGGGGGACCATGTCAAAGGCCTTGCTCAAGCCCAGGTAAATGACATCGGTCGCCTTTCCCTTGTCCACCGATGCCGTCACTCCATCATAAAAGGCCACCAGACTGGTCAAGCATGACCTTCCTCTGGTGAAGCCGTGCTGGCTGTCACGGATCACACGCCCTTTCCTCATGTGATCAAGCATGTCATCCAGGAGGATCTGTTCCATGATCTTCCCAGGCACAGAGGTGAGACTCACCGGCCTGTAGTTCCCGGGGTCCTCCTTGCTCCCTTTCTTGTAAATGGCAGTGACGTGACCCTTCCTCCAGTCATCTGGGACCTCACTGACAGCCACGACTTTTCAAATACGATGGAGAGCGGCTCGGCAACCACCTCAGCCAGCTCCTTCAGAACCTGGGATGCATGCCATCCGGCCCCATAGACTTGTACACATTCAGTCTCATGAGGCGGTCTCGGACCTGCTCTGCCCTCACAGCGGAATTTACCACCCCAGTCCCCACCTAGAGGTTCTATCTCCAAGGATGGAGACTTCTTCCAATGTTCAACCACCCTCACAGTGAGAAAGCTTTTCCTTAAGTTTAACTGACACTTTCTGTTTTTCAGTTCGTTATTATTGCCTCCTGTACTATAACCAGGCAACACTGAAAAGTGCCTGACTGTCTTTATTTCCCCCATCAGCTATTGATACATCGCTTAGATCTCTCTGAGCCCTATCTTCTCCAGGCTGAACAGTTGAGCTCTCTCAGTCTCTTCCCATATAACAGACGTTTCAGTCTCTCCACCATCTTTGTGGTCCTTCTTCGGGGCCTCCCTAGGATACCCCTCTCTCTTGTACTGGAGAGCCCAGCCCTCCAGATGTGTCTCACCACACATCTAGCTAGAGGGGCAGGGTCTCTCACCTCAACTTACTGTCAGTGCTTCTTCTAATGCAGCCCAGGGCGCTGGTGGACTTCTTTGCCATAAGAGCACATTGCTGGATCATGTTCAGCTTTTGTGTCCATTCTGTATTTTATCCATGATGTTATCCATCATTTATATTTAATTTTTAATTATATATAATTAATTAAATTATGTATATATAGTTTATATATATATAATATTTTTAATTATATATATATAGCTTTATTTATAAGTTATGAAATTGGTTTTTGTGAGGTGCAAACTAGGTAGTGAGTAACCAGCCTGCTGTATTTTCTGGTGACCTCTCCTTGATGTCTGCAGCTGGTAACTTCATTGAGCATGACTGAATATCTATATAGCCATTTCTCTCCCAAAAGCCTTAGAAAGGGAGATGTTTCCCCAGGAGGTGTCCATACTTTCATCTGCTTTGTACAGTAACCAGTGGTATCTATGCTGGTTCCTGTGGGTTTCAGTCAGGTGTTGTAGGGTTGCAGACATGCAGGGTAGCTAAAGACACCAAGGACTCCCAGCTTGGCTATAGCAGAGACAATTTTCAAATCAAATTGCTGAAAACCCAAAGATACAGATTCTTTGTTCTCTTTGCAGCTCACACACTACAGGAGCCGACAGATGAAAGGTTACACGGTGCTGATGGAGATGTTTGTGGGTGTGAAATGTAAGTACCTAAAGCAGTAGCTGACAAAACCTTAGCACATTAACTGTTCCAGAAGGGAAACAATTTTTTTTTCTCTTCTCTAGACACGCAGTGCTCCAGCAGTGACTTGGTCTGGCAACTCCCAGAGCAAGTTGTGTCTTCGCTGAGGGCAGTGATTATAACCATATGAATAGGAATGACAGCTTTCCATTTCACCCCAAATCTCATCCTATTTCTTATGTTTTGCCTTTCCTTCATTTCTTTTTCTTCAAAAATCCCAGGTGCTTTCAGGTTACAGCTTAAGAAATTATGTCCAAAATAGAACCCTGAATTATTGGCATTTTCACATGGCTGAGCTAATCAGGCATCTGAATGCAGTGCTGGTCCGCATTTACAACTTCTGTAGCCTATTGTAAACAGTTTCTAAGCAATAAAATGCTTTAAAATGATGGGTGAGCCTTCCTACACCGCTCCAGGTTTAACAAGATAATGCTGTTAATTGTGAAGTGCCAGCTAGGCAGAAGCATAGCTATTGTAGAGACAAGGATCTGAGTTCAAAGCTATTTACTAGGAAACTGCATTAGAGAAATAAAGAATTCATAGAGCTCTGAATTGCCAGACCACAATGCAAAATTTCTGAGCACAGCTGGAGTAGTTATCAAATACAAAAACCAGCAGAAGGAAAGCTGCATTCTACGGGGAGAAAGAAACCTGGGCTCCCACACAGGGATGTTAAGGGCTTCATGTCTCTTTGCAAAGGAAATGGATTTGTGTAGCTATGACAGAGTGAAATTCTGCATCCCATCAGATTGTGCCTGTGGTCTACACGTGAATCCTCCAACTGCTGCTCTGGGAAGTGCAACCCATGTGGGGCTGAGGTTAACTTATGGCAGGAGAAGGGAAGGTGGGGATGGAGGGATGGGATGCTGGGTCTGTATGGGGGTGGTGGCTGTGTGAGGGGTGGCACAGGCCAAGGGGGGGGGCTGGAAAGTCTGAGTCCCTCTGAGAGGGGGAGGAAATGGAGCATTTAGGGGAAGGAGGAAATCTGCTGGTACTGGCAAGTGCTAGGGGAGTAGGACCTGTCTAGATAGCTGTGCTGCCTTGCTCAAGTGATCCTTGTGCTGCAGTAGTAGAATCATAGAATGGCTTGGGTTGGAAGGACCTGTAAGCTGTAAGCTCCCCCAGTCCACCCCTGCCTTGGGCTGGTTGCCCCCCAGGAGGTCAGGCTGCCCAGGGCTCCATCCAGCCTGGCCTTGGGCACCTCCAAGGATGGGCCATCCACCAGACAGGCTGTCAGTCTGAGCTCCCCAAAAGCTCTAATGCTTCTGTGTAGGATTTACCTTTAAAACGTGCATTAACAGACCTCCCCAAAATCCTTTTCTTCAGTGTCCCCAGCCAGTGTTTCCAGATGGAGACGAGGGATCACTCATTTAATAATCCCTCAGATTTCACTGAAAGTGCATGTGTATTTTTGAAAAGACTCAGTCTGGTGTCAGCTGTGGCATCCAGTGATTGATTCTAAGAAACACAAACAACTTTTCTGCTGTGGATAATAAAACCCGAGGCTAGTTTTCCCACTGAATGTGCATAGTGCTTTGTGGTCCTGCTATTGCAACTGAGCAACTTTGGCATCTGGGCATGAACTCTGTCTGATGCCTCTGGGCAATGGGCATCATAAGTGCTTGGAGCAAATCAGGTGGGCAGTGAAATCAGAGCACCTGGGCCAGCTCTGTGGGGGGATGGATGAATGGAAACCATTCGTCTCTTCTTTGAGCTGGCTCTCTCCATCTGCTGAGGTATCACCGAAGGGATCTCCCTGTGGTCAGGGGACACAAAACAAACTCTGTGCTTCAAGGTGCAAAACTCTGAGTCAGTGATGAAGAAAACTTTAAATATCCACTAAAGAGTTCCCTTTGCTCTTCTTATCAGGAGATCCTCTGAAGTAAGGACCTTCTTTGTCTCAGGACTTAACCTTTCCTTTAGTACTTTGTTTTAGCTTACTCTAGGGTATATTTTTTCAGTCTCAGGGATTTTGTATGTGTTTATTGTTACTAAAAACTAGATTTATTGTGATCTATAATGGAAAAAATAGCAAGTGTCAGAATATGGAAAGAAAACGCTGTATTTTTCAGCCTGTCTTCCCTAATAAAAACTGCAAAGGAAGGATATTTTTAATATATGCCAGCTATAGTGCAAATATACGATGGTTCTGAAAGTCATGCAATATTTTTTGTTAGTTTTGCAGTATTTATTAAAGCACTGGGAACTGCTCTACCACCTTTATTTGACAGGACAAAAGAAATGGGCTCAACAGGAGCTATTCCCTCAGGAAATACACTTTCTTGCCTTCTGCCCCTCTGGTCTTTTCAGCAACCTCAGCATTTGCCTACCTTCAGCCCTTTTTTTCCAGCTGAGATTTTCAGCAAAAGAAAGACTAGCAAGCAGTTTATTTTTCAGATGACAAGATAACTGCTCCACGTCTGCATTAATGAAATGAAAATCCCCTTCAAGCCTAATCTTCCAGAGTACTTAAATACTACAAAAGACTTCAGGCTTCAGGAATTGAACGAGATGCAGACCTCCAAGGCAAGGAAAGAAGCGGACCAAGAGGTGACGATAAGAATGTAAATACCTGTGGCACAAAGCTACCAGTTTTTCACCTGCCTGTCCCCACTGGGCATGGTCTTTTCACAATTTGTTGTCTGGAGGAGAACCTCTGAGCCACTGTCCTTTAACTGCTGCCATGCTGGTCAGGCAAATCTGAGCTGAGTGCTTGGGAGAGGAAAGGAGGCATTGACCCTTTAGTCCAGATCAGACAGGGATGGGGGCAGAGGGCATCTCCCAGCACTGGAGACCATCACATTGAACTGGGAAGGCTGAGCCCATGGTCCCCCTCCAAGGGAGGCTTCCCAGCCAGCCAGAACTCTGTGGTGCCTTAGCAAGGTGCTGAGCATATGTATGCTAAGCCTAATAATCATTAAATCCCAGCTGTCTTTCACACCCCTTAGCCAATAACTAATTACTTGATACCTTTATGCTATGGTTATCCAGCTGGCAGTGTTCTGCACCTGGCTGACAATCCCCAAACAAACTGGCACCCAAAAAAGGGACTGTAACAAGGAACACACAAGTTAAAAACCAAAAATAAGCTATGAATAAAGTCAAAATGTCAGTCACTAAAGGGGCTGGAGATGCCAGATTAAAGGCTGCCCCCAAATCCTTAATTTGATATTCATTATGTCAGGTTTTTGTTCCACCGTTCCAGCCTATTTTTCAACTGTAATCCTGTGACTCATTCATTGAACAGGATGCTCAGGGAATAAGGCAGCTATTCAAGAGTTATTTTAATCCTCATTAAGCAGTGAATGGCCCTGTTCTTTAATATCCCACACCATCCATATACTGCACTGATTATGGAACTGTTATTTTCCATGCAGGCTTTCCTTTAGCGCTCATCTAAATCTCACAAACAGTTTCCAGGCTCCCACTGAAGGTAAGGTGGGCTCTGTTTAAGCTGAGCCAGAGAGCAATTGTACCTGAGTCTGCAAGGTTTTATTACTTGGAGGAACTGCCATGGAACAGGCAGGTCAGATTTTGCAGATTACGCTGGGGATTTTGTAGTAGGATTTAGCAAGCATATATCAGGTGCTAATTAATCGTACCACTTTTGGGGGGATGGTAAGGCAGGTGCAATCATTTCTGATTTACAGGTGAGGAGAGCAGGGAAAGCAGGTGGAAGCACTTCCATGTGGCCACGCAGCAGCACAGGGAGGATGGGAATGCTGGGGATGCTGGGGATACCCGCCCTCCCCCCCAGCACAGCACCAGGCTGGAAGCACATCCTGCAAGTTGTGGCTGGAGCAGCTGGCAGGTGCTCAGCACTAGTGAATATCATACTGCAGGTGTTGAAGCCTTAAGCAGCAAGAAACCAAAGTAGTGTTGCAAGGCTATGATTAACTGACTCGGCTTCCTCCAGGCCACAGGGCAGAGTCACACCAGCAGAACCCAGCATCCCCCCCTGCCACCCTTCTTGCCCCAGGCAGCATCAGGGCACCAGCAGCCATTGGCCCCTCCATTTAGCTGCCTTAGCAAGGTGAGCACTACGCGGCAGAGATAACGCCCAGAGCTACCCTGTCCTAGCAGTGCTCAACACAGATATTTCATTTGGGAAAATGAAGACTGTATGAGATAAGGAATACAGGAAACCTCAACTCCAACACTAGCTACTTGCTGACTTCTTGGTTTTCCATCTTCAATGGAAGTCTTTCTAAACTTCTCTTTACTGCCCACATGCACATAGAAGTAAGGCATACAAGCCCTGGTCTTCCCAGATGGATCTTATTTTGGCATTATGAAGGCATTGTAGCTTCAATTCTTTCTGTCTGAATTTCTGCAGACACTTACAGAATCAGAGTATCATAGAATGGTTTGGGTTGGAAGGGACCTTTAAGATCACGTAGTTCCAACCCCCTGCTATAGGCAGGGACACCTCCCACTAAATCAGATTGCTCACAGCCCCCTCCAGCCTAACACTGAATGTTTCCAGGGAGGGGGCATCCACGACCTAATTGGGCAACCTGTTCCAGTGTCTCACCATCCTCACAGTAAATAATTTCTTCCTAATATCTAATCTAAATCAACCCTCTTCCAGTTTAAAGCCGTTTCCCTTTGTCCTGTCACTACATGCCCCTCAATATGTATGAGGAATACCATGGGGAGGACGTGTTGGACATGGGTAATTCAAAGATTGGATGTGGCTGTCCAGTCTGGAGGCTGAAATGCTTGGACTACCATAGTGAGAAGTGATCCTCATGCAGAAAAACAAAGCAGATATAGTGATGGTGGCCATCTCAGTTCCTTCAAAGTGAAACGTTCCCCATCACTCAGCTTTGCAACAGCCATGTGCATGGCAGCCATAACTGCTTCACTGCAGTTATGCAGTTACTGCAGTGGGTATTGGTCATTCATTATTTTAATGCTCCTGGAAGTGGAGACTGAAATGAACAGGTACGAAATCAAGGCAGAGGCAAGCCTGCAGCTGCAGATGAAAAATACTCAGCTGCAATGGGCTTTGATGTCGACCAGTCCAACTGCTTCAGAAAATGCATGTGACTCACTGGGCTGCCCAAAAACACAACAACAACAGAACACAACAAGAGCTCCAACAAAAACAAGGCCTCAAAAAGGATATTTCCCAATCTAAGTGATATTTAAAAAGAACAATGCTGTGGTGAAGACAAAGCTTATTCCAAGATCCTAATTTAGAAAACAATAGAGATAATGACACCCAAAATGGAGAAGTCTGAACTCACTGCTGGCCCAGAGTTTCAGATTTCTCTGTAGCACTTCACACTTTATTTGCTCCGATTTTCTTTGATTTTTGTATACCTGGGGCTGCCTTTTCTTGCACATTCCAGCACAGATCAGGAGAACGAAGCAGTGAAATGAATAGAAACTCAGAGAAAAAGAAAGAGAACAGGGAGCATCTTTCTGGGACAGAAAACTGCACAGCTGGAGGCAAATCCTCTTGGACTAACTTAGCCGGTGTTGGCAATCAGCGCCTGGGATCTCCTCTGTGTTTGAGAACTTCCCACCAACCCTCCGAACGCAAAGTAATTAGATAAATACGGACTGGGATTCTCAGAAATCAAGCAGCTGAGCAGGCTGCATGACTAACGTTTGGCTGCGATGCACAAACAGCATCTGGGGGAGCAGTCCTGGATGCTAACCTTTGGAAGTACGCAGATCACAGTGAAAACATATGGTCAGAATAGAACAAAATGTGTCCTTTAAAGGGCATTTCTGAAGATGAAGTTGATTTTAGAAGGTATAAATAGTGTGAGTCTCTAAAGCAGGATTAGTTAAATGCAGTCTTATGTGGAATACAGCCAGCTATTACACATTCAGAGTGGAGAGATAATTATGCTAATGCCTTCGGAAGAAACACGTGGTTGTTTTTAACCCCATGGTATTGGCAGGAAAGAGAAGGAATGGGAACACAAAGTCCTCCTCTTGTTTATCCCTCGTTCATGGGGTATTGAGAGAAACAAAAGGTAAGGATGAAATCTCTGCAGGAAGGGGTGTCCATGTGTCAGTGTTCCTGCTGTGTGAGCAGGGAGCTGAGCCTCAGGAAACAGCCCCAAAGAGCCTGGCTGTCCCATCCTCCTCTCTTTACACAGAAAATACAGAGGATTGAGCTTAAAATTAAACTCAAGGCCACCTTACTTCTTACACTCCAGGCACAAAAACAACCTTATATGAATTTCTGTGTAACCAAATGGGGTTTTCTGAGAACATGTATAGAATCACAGAATGGCCTGGGTTGAAAAGGACCACAATGATCATCTGGTTCCAACCCCCTGCTATGTGCAGGTCACCAACCAGCAGACCAGGCTGCCCAGAGCCACATCCAGCCTGGCCCTGAATGCCTGCAGGGATGGGGCATCCAATGTATGACATGGTCCACTGACATTGTCCAGTGGTTTGGTGTCTTCTGTGATTGGGTAGAAAAATAGAAAACCCAAGAGATGGTCTGACACATCCCAGTGCTCTAACTCCCTCAGTTAGGCAGAAGAGCAAAGACCAGTTTGGGGTTATCTCACAGGAGAAGGAAGGTGAGGAGGAGGGGAGTGCAGGTCTGCAGCAACAGGAGGCTGCTGGAGCTCAGCTGCAGCTCTGCGGGGCAGAGAAAGGAGCCCATGTGGGGGCTGTGAAATTCTCAGCACACCTAACTGATGTACCATAACACTCATGGAATGCAAGGAAAAGGAACTTCTAGCCCCAGAAGCAAAACTCCACTTCATATGAGATTGTCTCCTAACTGTCCATGCACAGCTGGGACAATAATTAATTCACTTCTGTTATATGGAGCAATCTTACATATAGAAATTTTATCCATAAGTGAATATGACATTCAGACTGCTGACAAAGGAGGAAAACATATCTCTATGGATATAGAGATGTGGATATAGAGATATAACAAGCAGGGAACTCCCACTGTGCAACCACTTGTTTGTCCAGCCAGCCAGGTGGAAAAGCAGAAGAAAGCTCCTTCAGAAAGGTGCTCTTGCTCCAATTGCAGGTGTGAAGTAAGCTCCTTTCCAGCATCTATTACAAATATTATATATAAATATATTTTATATGTATGTATATGTAATATAATCCACTGATTTTAAATCATGCTCCTGACACAGAAATTCCCTTGCTGCTCATCTGCCGGCACCTGGACAGCCACATGGGGACTTTCTTGTGACATGGCACAGCTCTCTGCTATGGGCCAGGAACAGCAACCTGTGTGTCAGGACTGCTTGAAGCCTCTTTCCTCCTTTTGCTGCTTTCTGGCATTTTCTGTTCCCTGTTGCAGGACTTGTTTGCATGCTTGTTAACTGCTGAGCATTCTTGGGGCAGCACTGTACAGACAATTAAGATCCTGATGCAATCTAGCACTGAACATGTTCTTAAGTTTAAGCATACAAGTGAAGTCACGAGCACTAATGAAGCACTTAAAATGAACCATAGACAGAAGTGCTTTACTGGGGCAAAAAGAGAGTGGCACTGTATTAAAGAAGAACTAAAAGCTGTATTTAAATCCATCCCTAAACCTAGCAGCAATTAAGCAGGTGGTTAACTTTAAGCATCTGCTTAAGTCTAACTGAAGTCACATTAAATGGTGGCTTTCAAAATAGAACTCCTGTAGTAATATCTATATATACCAGCATCAAAATCTCATTTATTGCTGTTAATCACCTGCTCTATTCTTGCAGTCTTTCCATTCCACCTGATGTGATGTGGGAGAAAGCAATGCGTGCTCTCTGAAATAGCTGAGGACATCTGCATCGACTCTGACCACCAGCAGTGCTGTGCTCCCCCCACAACACAGACCTTTGGATACGTTCTGCATGCCTCTTATTTTAACTTCTTAAAAATAACTGTTTAATTAAATAGCCCTTTTCCATATGTTCTAATTAGAAATTTTCTGCTTGGCCGACTCAAAACCAGCTGAAGTGATGATGAACTACTAATTTTTTTGTATTTTTAATTATTATTTTTGGTGTATTTGTAAGTGGTAGGGAGGTTTAGATGGAGGGAAAATTGCAAGATTAATGTTAAAGGAAAAAGAAATAGTCATGTAAAATGAGAAGATCTGGATGTGCTTCAAGGAACTTGCCTTCCTCTTTGCAGGAAGGAGATGTAATGGTGTTGAATCCACCCAGTGCAGAAAACCTGCCTGGATTCCAGTGCACCAAGTGTGGCACCAGCGTGGCACCTCGAAAGCTCTTTAAATAATTAATTTGTCTCTATTGTCAGTAAGTTACAATACAATCATAGAATCAAACAATCGGCTCAGGTTGGAAAAGGCCTTAGGGATCATCAAGTCCAGCTGCAGCTTGACCATACTACCCTAACTCTAACAACCCTCCACATAGAATCATAGAATTGCTCAGGAATATTCTCTATATTTATTTTTATAAATATACTGTATATTTAGTTTTGCTCAAATAGGTTTCTTGTCTGGAAATCCTATGCTAACCACTAAAGGAATAGTTTTAAACCCAAAACCTGTTGTTAATGTTACGATGAAATCATTAGTTTGTCTTTCCACAACATTTTTGGGGCACTCCAGTATCTCTTTGCATAGAAAATGAGCATACCTGACACAAAAGCTTTTTTTTTTTTTTTTTTGGACTATCCCAATTTTAGCAAAAGTGTGGTGTTTTATCACAAGTCTTTAAAGATCCCCAGGTCCTTGAATCATTTCACTAGGTAGGAATGTCATCTGTCCTTTTCATTAAAGGGAGCTCCCCACCTCCTCATTTGTTAGTGCAGAGGCAGCAGCAGCAAACTGCACCTCCACGGCCCTGAAGGCAAAAAGATAAACAAAAGAACTCAACATTTATTTATTTAGAGCCTGCTTTTTTTTTTTTTTTCCTTAATACAATCTCAGGTTTGTTTTCAGATCTTGTTTGTGGTTTCAGGAGGGGAGTCAGCTCTTTGAAAGGGTAGATAACAGCAGGACGAGGGGAAATGGTTTTAAGTTGATGGAGGGAAGATTTGGGTTGGATGTCAGGGGGAAGTTCTTTCTTATGAGAGTGGTGAGGTGCTGGAACAGCTGCCCAGAGAGGCTGTGGATGCCCCGTCCCTGGAGGTGCTCAAGGCCAGATTGGATGGGGCCCTGGGCAGCCTGGTCTGGTATTAAATGTGGAGGTTGGTGGTCCTGCATGTGGCAGGGGGTTGGAGATTCGTGATCCTTGAGGTCCCTTCCAATCCTGGCCATTCTGTGATTCTGTGATTCTATGTTTTCTTTTACACATGTGGTTGTAATACTGGAGCTTCCTTGATAACTTATGCAGTATTTCCTATACTGAGTCCTGGCAATATGATCAGGCATAGTATTCACATCTCTCTCCTGTAGGTAAAGCAATTTCTATCTATTTACTCACTCACTGCCTTCCATGGGAGTACTTACGCTAGCAAATTTGATGCTTAGCTATGCTTGTTGGAACATAGTTTTATTGCTGTTTAATTTTATATCTGCACCATGCTCACCAAGGCCAAGAAAAGCAGTTCTGTAGTCAACTGGATGTGAGTGCACTAACAAGATGGTCTTGCTCCTCCCTCAGTGCTCCCCCATGTACTTCTGCATCTCTGAGCCTGCGTATAGATGTATCATGTTATGTACAGATAATCTTGCAGGAAATCCCCTATGCTTTTTATGACCAGATCAGTTTCCTGATCTCAATTTCTTCTCAAAGGATGGAGGTAGTGCTGAGCAGCTGGAGATGGGAATGAGGGTGCAGCTGCCCCCCACATAGACAAATGTTATTCATGTCAGACTGAAGGCACTGGGGCATCATGCCAAGTGACTGGCTTGCTTCAGCAGTTCTGGATCAAATGTGAAGCTGCTAAAGGAACCAAACTTACATAAGTAAGTAGCCTTTGTGGTCAGAGTAAAGATCACAACCATCTTTCAATAAGAAAAATGATGTTTGTCCAAGCTAGACTGTTTTTTCAAGCCTCCCAACTCCATTCTCTGAAAGAACTGCAAAATCCCGTAGTTCCAAAGCTGCTCAAGGATGCTGTAGCTGGAGGAAATCTGGGCTCAGCTGGACCAAGGCATTTCAGATAAATTAGCACAGCCCGACTGCATCCTTCTGAATGTGGCAAGCAATCCTGTCTGCAGCCTTTGGGTAAAACAACCCTGAGACATGGGATGCCAAGTAATTAATTACTTTGCTTGTTGTGAGGGCTGTCCTTGTGAAGGGTGGGCAGCAAAAGTGTGAGAAAAGAGTCAAAGAAAAAAGGAGGATATCTGGAATTACAACTGAAGTCAAGCAAGGTGTGCTGGGATGGCAGGACTGGAAAAGCCCTGCTCTGTGGTTGCAAAAGCATGATGGCCACATTGCCTTCATCCTATGCAACCCTCTCCACAGCACTCACCTAAGAAATGAGCTGAAAGGTAAGGGCTGAATTAAGTGAAAGCACACCAGGGCAGAGCAATGTGGGGCAGACTGGAGTGATGTTTCTGTCCCAGTGTGTCTTGTCTCCCCTGTGCTGGCTTGGGATCCTTTCACAGTCTGTAGATGCTTCTCATCTGAGATCCAAAGCAGACTGCCAAGTCAAGCTGTAGACATGCAGACATCTCTCTTTTAAATCCAAAAAGCCTCCAGCTGTGGGGCAATCCCTTACCTGTTTTTCAGACTGAGAATCTGGGAGAAGGAAGAGGAGAAGATCCCAAATAGCACAGTGCTTCTTGCAGGATGCCATTACAGCGTGCAGGACATTTCCCAGTGCAGAACATCTTGTTTCTCTGTTTTACTCTCTATCTGCTTTCCCCCTATGATGCTGTGCTGCTATCCAGATGGACAGCTAAGTTGGAGACAACTTTCCTGCTGGTGGTTTCCTTTCCCTGACCCTTTTCTGGAGCATTTTGGAAGAAGAGATACACTTCTCCAAAATCAAACTGGGAAAATTCTACTAAATGCAAACTCAGCCTCATTTCACACGAGCATTTTGCTGTTTCAGACACGGGTCTCCTCTCCTCAGACAGTATTTTTACTTGGTGTTTTATTTACTCATTCTGCTTTCTTTCACACAGGCCACCTCCACCTTCAGCTTCTAAATCCAGGAGAACCAGCTCCACTGGAGAAATACCCCTCTTTTGAAGAAGTACTGGAGATCCTTCAGCACATAAAGGAATGAGGGAGCAGAAGGCAAGACTGAAGCTGCACATGTTGCAGTAAGCGTTGTAAACCCATAGGCTTGGAAAAGCCAGGCTGAGCAGAAGCTGAAATCAGCCATTCCTCAACAACAGATGCCTATCTGCAGTTGGCTGCCATAAAACCCACACCTCAGCTGTGATCAGGTGACACATCCTCACAAGGATTACACAGCTGGAAATGCTTGGGCAGAAATGCAGAGTCAGCATCGTTGCAGGGAAAGGGCTGCCCTAGGGATGAGCCAACATCTGGTCCAGGCCTTCCCAAGCTGTGAGTCTCCCTGAGCTCTCTGTAGGCTGAGCAGCCCCGTATCTTCTCTGAGGGGCCCCAGCAGCTGGGAAGGGGCTGGGCATCCTGCAGAAAAGCACAGAGGACTCTATGGGCCACCTTCCCCCTGCAACCCTCTAATCTAGAGCAGAGCAGCCTGTGCCCTGCTGGGCAGGACTGCAGTTTGCAAGGGCTGATGTCATTGCTTTGCCTTTTCCGTGGGAACAGTTCACTGAAAGCCTGATCTCATCTCTCACTGTCCTGCTCAGCGCAGGGACCCCTGTGCCCCCCAGCCACTGCCTGTCCTGCACTGAGGGGCACTTTGGATGATGGTGTCGGGTCACACATCCCTCTAATTATTTTATTAGCTATTTTATACCTCGTATCATTAATGACTATTAATTAACGGAAAGAGCTTTGGATTCTTGTTGATAATATTAATCTCTTTCTAAGAAAAACCTCAATTAACTTTTGGCTTCAAAACTTGGCTTGAGTAAATAGATTTAAAGATAATACATAAATTTGTCTCTTCACATGCTAATGACTGTCTCTTGTTTCCTGATGAGCAGTAAGGGAGGAGCCGATACGAGATCAAGTGGATCTGATCTGGTTGTGAATGCGTTTGGGCTGGAAATGAGAAGAACCTGAACCAGCCACAGCATGAGGCTCTGAAACTCAATGAGTGAGAGGAAAAAAATGAGAAAAGTCGTGCTGCCTTTAAAGTGAGAGATGGCAGAAAGAGTCCAAGTGGCCCAGCACAGATGGGTGCTTAGGGGTGGCATCCCCCTGGTGCACATGGTGAATGCCAGCACTTCTCTGTGCTGCTTGCAGAGGCAGGCTGAGAGGAATCCTGTGTGCTGGCCTTGGGATTTTTCCTATTTCTTCTTCCTTGGATATTTTGCATTCTGCAAGTGAAGCAACATATCGTGATTCATTAGCTCCTGACCAGAATGCAAAGGCTGGGTCTGGCAGTAATAAAAGCAGGTGATGAAAACACCATGCTTTTGCTGAGATGCTTCCTCCCATGCCATAGCAGTGCAGTGCCAGGCTGCGATGCCGCACTGCCTCCCAGCACTGTGCAGCTCTGCATGGTCAGCCCCTCACACGCATCAGCACGGCGATGGGCACTGAGTGAACATGGCATCTTACAAAGAATTTTAGCACACTTGAAAAAAAATTGCTTTAAATCTTTAACACCCACCCATGCAGCTGTGCTGGGGTAGAGCACCGCAGCCATTCAACAATTCATGGCAATGCTAAAAATGGATGAGTGGGATTGTAGTAAGCACGAATACGATTTGCTCCAGGACGCAACTGCTGAGATGTCACTGCAGACAGCAGCTCTGCAGGCTCTTGGGGGCATGACAGGGACTACAAGCAGCACTTGCAAGTCATACTCTCTATGAATGATGCTCAGGACAAGAGTTTCTAATGCAGAAACACAACTTGGGTGCATAAAAAGGTCTAGATAATCTCATCTCTCCTCCCCCTCCTCTCTTCTCTCTCTCACTTTGCAGAAATGCGCCTTTCTCCAGAAGCCATGCAGACAGAAAAATGTGGACTGCAGGCAACAGAGAGAAGAGCATTAAAGGTGTGCATCAGGCTGTGCAGTACAGGATGGGCTGAGATGGGATCTGGTCCATGGCAGTAGTTGTCAGGGCTTGTCATCTTCCTACCACCATACAACACAGAAGCAGGAGAGAATATGGCACAGGGTTGCAGAAATGCTTAGGGGCAAAATCATAACTCTCCAGAGAGTGCTCCACTATGCAGAGCTGGGCTGCAGGGTGGAGTGAGAGGTGATGTACTCTGGAGGGGGATGCAAAGGTGGGCTAATACAGGCAACCCCAAGCACTCACCAGGTGCTGGAGAGGCTGCAGGTTTGTGCTGGGATGCCCTGATGAAAAGTGGAATGCAGAGCTAACAACACCATGGTAGATTTGCTGATTGAAGGAGTAATAGCTGCTTTGAGATGGGATTTGGAAGGAGAGGTCAGTATTCTTTCAGGAAAGAGGTCTGTGGATTAGGATTCAGCATGCTGTGGAGGTTCAAGAAGCACCTGTGGGCAAGGCAAGGGAAGGTGCTCATCCTCGGAGAGCGCTCTGGTGCTGAGCTCATCAGAGCCAGCGTGGGAAAGCACTGCAGCCACAGCATCTGGCTTTGAGGCTGCTGTAAATGGCACAAGTCCAGCCTACTGCAATGTAGGAGCAACATGCAGCCTGTGAACACAGCATCAAGCCAAGTCAGGGGCTGTTTTTAATGTAAATAATTAAAAAATAATACTAATAATTAAAAAATAATAATGATTTAAAAACAAACTTGTGAACAGGGCTCTGAGTGGTCTCTGCAATACGTGAGCTTTGTGTGCCCTGAGCCATCCATCCCAGCTCTCTGTCAGAAGTGCCAGCCAGATCAGCACAGGAGGCGTTTTATGAGGATGACCTGGTGAGAATGCATCCCTCTCCCTGCAATTCCAGATCTTCCCTTCCCCATATCACTTGAGTCCATCCTTTCACCAGCTCCTAGTCCTTCTGCTCTATGTCTGTGTATGGGGTTAGATGTTTGTCACGTGCTGCCTTCTCCATCCAGCTCAGCCACCTCCATCTAAAAGGAGGCACAAGGATGAGACACTTCCTTGTGCACCCTGTGGTCTTACAGATACGGCCACCATCCAGTGCCATCAGCTGTGTATTCACTGCAGACTGAAACACTGCCTGCCCTTGGGGTCAGGGATGAGTTAACCCAGCTATTGTACCAGGATGTCCTCCAAAATGCTGTTATGTTGTGGCTGGATCTGAGGACTCTGCAGCTTCCATTCCCATCTGCCATTGCAGATGTACCAGCAGGTAAAAAAATGGGCCCTGGGGAGCAGAAAAGCTTTGGCAGTGCCTGCAGTGGGGGCAGGTGAGACAATCTGGAACAGATGACATCCCACTGGGGAGTCTGGAATAATCTTGGAGGCTCAGTGGAGATGCAGCCACTGGCCCAGGAGGGCTCTGCCATGGTCTCAGGTTTCCAGAGTGAAAGCACGCACTGTGTCAGTGTGATTTCCCCACTGTATGACAACATGGTGGCTGTGGTTGCACCCTTGCATCATCAGCACTGTAGGGAGAGCAGAGAAGAGGGGAGGCATCCCACAAAGACCACCAGTAGCACCCTGTGCCAACAAGAATGGGGTATAGGAGTGGTCTCTTCTTGGCTGAAGGGAGCTGCTAAAGTCTTTTGGGCAACTCCTGTACTCCTCCCCACTCTTGATTGGTGTCTCTCCCTCCTGTTACAAGCACAGGGCAGTTCCACCATTTTGCTGCATTTGGCACATGGGTGTACAGAGGGGCAATGTTCAACCATTCCACCCTCAGATATGGCCTCAGGGTGCTGAGGGGAAGCATCAGCAGAGCCTTGGACCTGAACAATCAAGGAGTCTTGAATATTTCCCCATTCACTTTGTTTTCTTCCTGCAGCAACCATGCCAGGGAGCTGTGCTGAGCAGGGAAGGTTTCCAGGGGTGGCTTCCTGGAGAGCAGTAAGTCTTTTCTGCAGCAGAGCCTGCTCTTGCTGAAACATGGCCCAAAGCCATGAGGACCCATTTCAGCAGATTCTGAGCAGTCACACCAGGTTCCCTGGGCCTGATCCAGAATTTGTGATGCAGGAGAAAGGTTTCGCCATTTCCTGAAGGGAATCATAAGTCTGCAGACCCACTAAACATTTACTTTGAAGCCTTTGAAAGGGTCCTGAGATAGCATGCTCTTTCTAATAGAACTTGCTCTCCCTGCCTTTTCAAACTGGAGTTTGATGAGTGTTTGGAGAACTGGTTGGTGAAACTTCTTGCTGAGTCAAGATACAGATAGCTGTGTCCCAGGAGTGTGAACCTGTCTCTGGACTCAGTGCATGGGATAAAGGCATTAAGGACCATTTCAGTGCTTGCCATACAGTCACAAGTCAATCCTGTGTGTGGCTCGTCTACCTTTGCACATCATTTCATGAGGCTCAGAGCAACCTTTTTGTACCAAGCCAAATTCCTAGGAGGCCCAGGGGTGGTGCTGGGGTTTCCACACATGTTGTTCACACTGGGTTAGAACTCACATAACCACTGTGGCACAGACACACATCCCTGCACTGACAGCCTTTTCTGTGTCAGAGGCAGCTGCTCGCACGGAAGAAGCCTCTTTGGGCACGTTTCATCTGTTTTCCCTCATCATTGCTAACATGAGCTCATTGCCACTGACATGAAGCAGCAGAGCCCTGCTGCATGTCCCCTCGCTGCGGTGACAAAGCAGTGCTGGGAAAGCCCTGGTCAGCAGCCCTGCCTTGGAGAAGCAGGTGCCTGACAAGCTCTGTGCTTCAAAGTCCCGGTGACACGTCCCATTTGTCATCCACAGATTTGCTCTGCTCCTGCCTGCCTCTCCAGAACTAAAAGTCCTTTTTGTGCTTTGAGCAATGCAACCCAGCGCACCGCATCTCCTGATTTCCAGTACTGAGAAGGCTTCTGCTCATGAACAACCCCCCAGATCCACATTTCCCCTCCTGGGGGTGGAGGAGGGGTGGTTTACGCAGAGCACAGAGGCATCAATATTTCAAAGCTCTTAATGCAGTCTCTCCATGAAGTCTTTGTGCCACTCCTCTATGCATCCCCCTTGCTAGATGAATCATTAGCAGGGAAAACAGACAGGGCTGTGCAGCACTCAGGCTGACAGCAGAGCCCAGCAGCATCACTTGGTCTCCATCAGGAAGCCAGTATCATTGCAAACTGCTATTGCCTAACAAAATCTTCACCTGTTCTGAACTGTGGGCTTCCCAGAGCCGTGTGACCAGCATCTCCCCTCTGTTTTCCTTATATATTTGCTACCAGATTACTTTTACTACTGCAGTACTAGAGTACTATTACTAGGGTGTCCCATAGACACCCTTTATGGTCTATGCACATCCTTGTCCACAACCCTTCCCACACAATATATAAAGAAGGCTTCTCTCCTTGATGCATCCACCCACCCTGCACACACTTTCTTATCTGTCACCCGTGGCACACTGCTCTCACACCATCCCCTGCATGTCTGTGGCCTTTGATGCCTCACAGAATCACAGAATGACAGTAACAGAATCACAGTGTTTGGAAGGGACCTCAGGAGGTCATCTAGTCAGACAAGAGAGAGGGACAGAACATTCTTACAGCAGGCTGGTTTGTCGCTCAGCTACAAATGGCAGCAGGCAACTTTCCTGCAGGAGCATGGATGATGGACAACTTGTTCTGTGGATAATGGACACAGGGTAACTGAGCTCAGTGAAGCATGGCCAAAGTCTGCCTCCAGCACTTCAAAAGCAACCAAGGCCTTGGGTCCTGCCTTGTACATGCAGAAGAATCTGCCCAGCATGGACAAGGGGGTCCAAGATGGACCTAACCAGTGGGTATGGGTAGGGTATGTGCTAAACTTCTCCCTAGACTCTCTACTGCCCTGGTGGACAATGAAGGGTTGATCTTGCAAAGGCAACCCTAGCACTCCTACCACCCCAATTAGCTTTGCAATCAGTGCTAGCCATCAGGGCCTCTTTCCCTGAGGACAACAGACCTCAGAGACAAAATTTCATGCTCTTGCTGTCAGCTGCCTTGCACAATTTATCTTCTCATTACCTCTTTAACAGCAATGCTAATCACCAACTGATCGAGGAAAATAACTCTTGTGATGGAGAAACTGGCTCTGGAAATAAAGCAGTAATGTTACTATGCTACAATATAAGTTGTTTCTGTAGCCAGCATGCAAAAGAGTTTGAGAAGGTGGATGACAATTGGTTCCAGTATCCAGTGTGCTACTGGCACTCAGAGATAATTCTGCCCGGCTTCTCTAATGCCATCATAAGTGGCTTATCATGGAAACAAATGCTGGTTGACTGAGAGAATGGCTGATGGGAAACAACAGGTAACAGCTGCGTACTGAAGACTACCATGATACAGAAGGTATTTCTTAGATGATTGCGGTGTTTTTGAAACACTGTAGATGCCTTCGGCCCTCTGAGCAGAATTGGAGGCCCCACTGTTACTCCAGGGAAGAAAGAACCCTAAGAGAAGAATGTAAAGCAAAATGATGGCTACCACTCATGACTTGGCAAAAGCAGCAAGCATTTAGCTCACGGTGCATGCAGAAAGACAACTGTAGGTGCAACAACTTTCCCCATGTTCATCAATTTCTCCCTCTAACTGAGCAAGAGTGCATATCACAGAGATCCATGACTATGTGACTTGGTAAGGAATCACAAATGCTTTGATTCTGGAGGCATTCCTTTTTCAGGAAAAAAACACTCAACCTTTTCCCTGGGCAGCAGACACCTTTCATGGCAAATTTCACTTTGCTATCAATTCAGTTTCGAACAAAAAGTTGTTCTAGAAATGTTTCAAACAGCTCAGTACACAGCCAAGCCACTGGAACTGTAAAAACATAAGGACAATCCTGATTCTAGGTATGGGGAATGGGCCACCAACTCCACTGCTACCTGCCCCACAAGGACAGACTTTCTCAGCACTGTCAACTCAAGCTACATGCAAGGAAAAATAAAAACAACTTATATCCTAGTTTCAAGCTTCCAAACAAGTAACTACTGCTTTATTTAGGACACTTCATATGGAAATTAAAGTTCTTCACCTCATCCATTTACTGTCTTGGAGGACATGTCAAGAACAAGCAGACACATCCAAGAAATCCATCAAACCTGGTATCGCGGCAGTTGAGTTGTCATCTCGTGATCAGTAGCAATCTCTGTTGCAAGAGGAACGCCTCAGGGCTCACACAACCAGCACGGTCCTTGTGAGGTGGAAGATGGAGAAGTCATCTTCCCAGGTTCTTGCAGGCAGGAGGCAGCTGGTGGTCTCTGAAATTCTACTCAGTGGCATCACAAGACACCCAAGATGGCCTGCTTTGACAGTGATGTTTTCCATCACAGTACCAGCAGCAAAATAATCAGTTCTCTAGAACCTTGCTGCTTCTTTTTCAGATGAGTGGTCATCTGTGGGATATACAACTGGTCTCTTTGTGCAGTGAAATAAGTATTTGTCAGTATGTTTGCATGGCATTTGTACCATTTGGAAACAAGTCAGCACCGGAGAGCATCCTAAGTAAGCACTGTGCAATAGCACATTTCCAGTCTAATTAGGTGAGATAGAAGATGGACAGTTCAGTGATGAACACATGAACATTCTAGAAACTGAGTCCAGCAGGTGCTTTGCTTGATCAATATCCTTTCAGCATTTAAAGGGAGCTTATAAACAGGAGAGAGATTGACTTTTGACACAAGGAATGGTTTTGAACTAAAAGAGGGAAGATTTATATTAGATATGAGGAGGGAATTCTTTACTCAGAGGACAGTGAGGCCCTGGCACTGCTGCCCAAAGAGCTGTGGGTGCTCCATCCCTGGAGGTGCTCAAGGCCATGGATGAGCCCTGGGCAGCCTGAACTTGTGGGGGTCAACACCAGATTCTGTGATTCTATGATTCTAAGATCAAGGCTGCAGCAGGGAGAGTTTGAAAGGCACTCATGCTAGCAAGGATCAGCCCTGCAGTTATATTGTCCTGTCTCTGAACATAGCTTTGTCCCTACAGCTTCTTTTTATTTTTTTCTTTTTCTTTTCTTTTTTTTTTTTTTTTCCCGAGAAAAAAGCATGCTAAATAAAATATAGACAAATCAGCCAGGAAAAATGCTGTTGGCACAGGAGTTCCCCTAGCTCCCTTTGGTCCCAACTCTCTGAGCTTGTTTTGCTGTATTTGCTTCCACATGGTCCCCACACGCTGGTGTGTTGCATTCCCTTAAGTAAGAAGGGAGCTGTCACAAATCATTACAGCATGAATATCTCCGTATCTCCCTGCATCCCTTGCAGGGCTGTTGGTGTTGCTTGTCACTATGCAGGAGTTTACCCAGGCAGACCCTGTGGATTACCCTGCCCTGTGCTGCTGTGCAGCTGCTGAAGGCAGTAGGTGGTTCAGGGAGCTTGGGAGTGTTCACTGGAGTGGAAAAGGCTGGTGCAGTGAAAATGTCTCTCCTTCCCCAGACGGCTGTAACAACAGCAAAGGTCTGATCTGAACACACGTTCACTGGCCCTGCCAGCTCCACATTCCATGTCTAGCTGTTACACAGCAGCCTGCAAGAGCAGATTCTGAGTGAGTTGCACATGGACTGGGCAAAGGTCTCCTCTAACATGCAGTTATCTCAAGGTTGATTATTCTAAAGCACCCTGTGTCTGCTTTCACCCCATCTGAGCAGCGGGCTGCACCCAGTGACATGGAAGGGCAATGTCCCCATGCACTGCTTGCTTCACAGCAATGCTGAGCTTCCAGGCATTCAAGCCTGGCTGGGGAGGAAACTTCAGAATCATGGAGGCTGTGCACAGCACCCTCCCCATATAGCACATCTGATCCTGAGATGGAATTATTGCTGCTCTACTCTTTTCCCAACAGATCTTGAAAACAAGGTCTGCAGCTCGTGCTGGAGGGTCTGAAGGGTCCTCCTGTGCCTGGTGGCCCAGCTCAGCACGGTGCCAATGCAGACACAAGGCCTGAATCCTTGTCCAGCACTTCCAGAATGATCTTGCCCATTAACTGTGCATAAACAAACAATCACTTATAAAGGCAGGGAAAATAATCTCAGGCATAATCAATGATTAGAAATGTTTGCTTATAGCTAGATATTTATAGCCTATGAGAGGTGCAATGCCTGCATCGCATGGGAGATATTGTTCAATTAGCAATCACAGCCTCTGGGCTGCTGCTATTTGGAACAGGAGATGAGTGCTGCTGTGCTTTATTTACCCTTCCCTCTTCTTCTGTTCCTGTTTAGGAGTGGGATGTGGCCAGATCTGCAGTTACTGTCAGACCCACAGGGCAAGCAGGACACTGGGGGATCTGCAGGATCTGCTTTGCACAGCACCACCACAACCAGTGGTGGTTCCTTAGTCTCCAGCTGGGACTGGACTGGAGACTAAGAAATACAGCATTTCTTGGCCACTGTGCTGAAGCCCTCGCATTCCTCAGCTATACCAACAATGTTGTCCTCCCTTGAAGGGAGAAAAGTTCAAATATCAGAGGTTCTTGAGGCCATTGCACATCCAAAGAGTTCAGCAGGACCTACAAGAGCGAAGCAATGCAGAGGCCTCAGAATTTCCTAAGTTTGCTAGGAGATCAGACAGACACCTGCACTTTGCCCTTCAGCCTTGAGTGGGATCTGCAATGAGGAATTGCCTCTTCCAGCATCCCAGCCCTGTTGTCCTTGCTGTTTGCTGAGCACACTCAGAGCCACTCGAACCCCCTGGCAGGCTCTGAAGACACAGCCCCTGATTATCTTGTCTGTGCAGACGGGAGGTTTGTACATGCTCTGACAAACCAAACTCTGAAGCAATAATTTGTCAGCAGGAGTTCGTTTCTCTCACTTCGACCATGGCAGGGACTTCTTGCTTCTACTGCTGGGGGAATTTATTGCAGAAAAGCAAAAAGACAAAGCCTGTAAAAAACTACTGTTTCTCATTTTTCTCAAGAGCATCCAAAAATGTTGTCTTCTCCTGGTTTTTACACTCAGATGGGGTGCTAGTGACAGAAATATATTCACAGTATACCTGTGGGGAATATATCAGGTAGACCCAGAAAGACCACAGGACGTGGCAGTGAGACAGGGACGTTCAGGCCATGGTTAGCCATCAGGACAAGAGTCATCAGCACCAAAAAGACCATCTGTGCTCCTCCGCTGCTGCAGTAGAACAATGAGCTGGTTTGCAGAGGCGCACAAGGATCTTCTGCTGGCAGACAGGATCTTAAGGGAGGAGCACAACGTTTGGTTCATCATCTGTGCAGCACAAAGCAGCTCACCCTCCAACACCTCCATACAGCTGAAGCCTACATCTGGGCAACATGGGACTCCCATACAAAACCAGAGGCTTTGCTCCGCCACATTTGCTAATGTGGGCAGCGCTCCCACAGCCCAAGGAGCTCAGAGCTGTTTCATGATCTGGGCCAGGGATATACAGGCAGGTACTGACACCATTTCTGTGGGACATCTCCTGCCTGCACAAGCTGGGTGCAGAGACTTTCTATTTAGGTTCTGAGCTACAAATGCAGCCCTTTTGTTGTGCATTATCTGCCGAGAGAAGCCTCTCTTGTATTCGATCGATGCCCATCCCTCTGTAAGTAGCTGCTTTCAGTACAGCTTTGGCCACTGCCTCATTCATTACATTCCCAGACTATCCCAGGAGAATGAGGATCTATTTGAAAGTTCTTACACTGGACAGAGTTTTACTAGGAAGTCTTATGGGGCTGGAGCAAAGCTCTCAGCCACCCTCAGCTAACACACACAGAAAGCACACAGCTTTCCTCTGGTCGGATCAAGCCCTGACACAGCTCCTCAAAAATAATCTGCCCTCAGGCTGACTTAACTCACCCAGACCAAAACATCTGGGGATAAGCACAGTTTCCTTAAAAGCAGTCACACTCACTGCTGTAATGCACAGAGGTTATGTGATATGTGATACAGAAGTCCCAGGCCCTTTGTGGCAGGCAAAAACTTTGAGCAGAGATGTCTACCATCAGTTCTTTAGGAATGGCCTGTTGCACCTTTACAGCTGTAAAACATTATCTAAGGCCATGCAGGAGCATGTGACAAATCCTGGACAGTGATCATTTTTCACTTGAGTTAGCCCCACTGGCTGCCTGGCTCCTGCACAAAAACCTCACCCAGACTGAGTGGGATGCAGACTGGATGTCGCAGGGAAAGATCTTACAGCAAAGAGGGAGCTTGTGTATTACTGCTTAGTGCTGCCAGGGTGGTGAGGCCAAGGATTGGAGGCAGGTGGGAGGTGGTGTTGCCCTGGCCAAGCAGGCAGGCTGTCTGTGGGATGCTCTGTGGGATGGGAGAAGTGTAACTTCCCCAGACACTGGGATGGGCTGTGCAGGGAGGTGGTGGAGTCAACATCTCTGGAGGTGTTGAAGAAACATTTAGATGTTGTAACTGAGAGACAACATGGTTTAGTTGGGAAATACTGGTTGGACTGAGTGACCTTAGAGGTCTTTTCCAAACTTGGTGATTCACCAGTTCTATGATTCTATGAACAATGAGCCCTGCTGCCTGCTGGGGAAGGGACATCATTCCAGCTATTTACAAAAGGGATCATTGCAAAGCTAATCACAGGGGAATACAACTTTCTGCAGGTGGATTGAGGGCTTATCCTGCCAGTCTGTGCACTGGGGCAAGGCTCGCTTACTTTTTGTTAAGACAATTAATTACAGCTGATCAGAACAGTACAGATCAAAACACACATACCCTGCTCTAGTATGCATCACGTATGCTTGACAAAGTGTGGAGAGCTGCTAGTGAGTTTGGGTGTAATTGGCAGCTCCATGTCTAGATGTGTCATTAGCAGGCTTCAGGGTGAGAAGCAGCATGGAACTGTGCAGCAGATGCCCTATGAGGTGGAGCACCAGAAAGGTTAGAGCTAAAAGCTGCTGAGAGGTTCTGAGTGATGTAGCCCTGAGAACGTGAATGCCACTTCCCTCTATTTACTAATGCATGTGGGTGTCTCTGGGTAGAAAACAGTTGCCATGTGTCTCTTAAATGTGTTCTATTAACTGCTATCACATTTTATCACTTCTCTGGCAATATCCAGCAACACCTCTATAATTTCTTGTCATTAGTTTTATTCATGACCATCACAGAGGTCACAGCATGGGGGGAGAAGAGCACTTCATTGATTTCACCACTAAACATTCTGGAATAATGGCTTTTCAAGCAGCTGATGTTAAATAGATATGAAAAGATAATGAGTAATGAGGAATAAGGGAACTGACCTTTTTTCCAATGAGAGGCTCTTTCAGCATCACAACACTTGAAAGTTGGGTGAAATGAACCTCGATTTCCAGGCCTGTGCTTTCTGATACCTCTGATGCAGACATCTCCCTCTGAGTTGATCCACTCAGGCTGCTTTTGGAGGCAGGAGGAGAAATGGGAAGTACTGCATTCAGATGTGTGAGATGAAATGTACCATAGAAATGCCTGTTTCTTTCTGACCACTGTGAAGAGAGCCTGTTCAGATTGACCTGCAGAGCCAGATGCTTCCTATACAAACAACTTGTGCTTCGTGGCCTATGATCTCAGACAAATGGAAATGGGCTTTGCCCACTTCCCAGTGGTTTGTTGTTGCAGATGACTCTATGGAACCTGCAAAGGAGCCCTGCAGAACTGCCTCCAAACACAGGGGCTGGGGGTTTGCTGTAGGCATCCTTCCAGATCAAAGACTTTGCTTCCATATAGAAAACAGCACAAACAGGGAGATACGTGCCAAAGTGGCTGTGCAAAATGTAGTCAGGATGAAGTTGGATTCACACTCAACATCTAGGACCCAGTGCTGAAATGATTCTCCTGAATGTGAAGGGAACAGAGAAATGAAGCTCCACTGGTGATTCCCAGTATGGCTGAGGCTCCCACACCAAACCTAGCATGCCTGCAGAACAGGGTAAGAAAAGACTGACACAAAGTGAAGGATTCATTCAACATAATTATGATTTTCCCCTGCTGGAAGTCCATTTGTGTCTCTCTCTAAGTGAGAAGCAGAAGGAGCTAAAGATGTACAAACTTAAAGTGCTTTAACCTTGGTCAGTCCCCAGAACTACAGAAATTCAGATCATCAGGAAGATTTTCTACAGAACAGAAGAAAAAGAGAAGGAATTGCCCTAGGTACTGCATACTTTTGATCATGCAGTGGATTTCTGAGGTTTGTACAGCCTCACACAGTCTCCCTTGCCCTGCTGGCCATGCTGCTTTTGATGCAGCCCAGAATACAGCTGGCTTTCTGGCCATACAGTTGGCTTTCAGCAAATCAGGCTAGGTGCTGCAGTGGAAAATTGAGAACTAAGGGTAAGCAGCTAAGGAAGGGCTTAGGCACAGACAGCTGGGTCACCAAGGCTCCTTCATTTCTGCTACAAGCAGTGCATACCACCATTCCTTTCATTAGCTTGGAAAGATGCAGCACAGTAGTGACTTTCCCATTTACTGTTCCTATGCAGATTTTTTTCCTCTCACTGCTTCAATGACCAGGAACAGCTTATTCTCACCTTAGACATAGCCACAGCCAAGTTCTGTTCCAATTATATATTTTTTTAATGTTTCTTCCAATTTTGATTTCTCTCGTCCTCAAGGTCCTATGGCTCTTCCTACAGTGTCCAGATGGTGGCTGTACTGACAGCCATTTGCAATTAGCACTTTGCATATTTGCAGTGAGCTCTTCAGTGAAAATATGAAATAGGATTGGCCTTCCAGTTAGCCCTTGACGAGCTCTGTAACCTCCTTCCAGCCTCACTCCTCCCTTTCAATGCAACCTCTTGCTCTTGTCTGTGCAGCTCCTCCCTTCCCCTATAATTCTTCTGTAATCCTCATTATCTTCAGCATCACTAATCAGCTCCTCATGTGACACCATATCAAATGCCTTCTTAGACTCCACAAAGATGGTATCTAATAAGTTTCCTTTGTCTGAAAACTCCATTACTTTATCAGAGACAGATATCGGATTAGTCTGCCGCAATCTCCTTCCGATAAAACCATGCTTCCCACTTACATCCATGCCTTTAATTACTTCTGCCCCTTGCATTTTTCAGGCTCCAGATCAGGTTCTTCACCCTTTTGCACTGTGACTTCTATCTGTGGCCGATGGCACTGCCTTTGTCCCCAGAGGAGTCAGGCTGCAGCTGTGGGGCTCCCAGTGAGAAGAGGGACCAAAGCTCCAGAGGACAGCTGGTGAGGCTCAGCCTGCAGGGGTTCTGGGTGGCAGAGGCTGCTCAGAAAGCTGGAAATGGGCTCACAGACAGACCGCAGAGGTGGCACCAAGGTATGAGCACAGGAGGGATTGTGTTTAGTTTGATATTTCTTTAAGGCAGTGGGACTTCACTGGGTCTCTCAGAAGGGACCCAGCTGCCCCAGTTCCTGTTCAGATAAAACCCAGCTTGGCTTGTTTCAAATCTGTTTTTGTCTGTTTTGGACAGCTTCTTTTAAGGAAAATGTATGGGGAGATTCACCTTGGAGCGGGGGATGGGGACGGACCCAGTAACAAATTCCTATTATCCAGACATGTAGTATTTAGCCTAATGTGGAAGATTAAAAAACCTTGAAGCCTTCTGTGCTTCAAGCATGAATTTGTTTCAGAACCTATGGAGAAACCTCTGGTGCCTCTTGGAGCTGTGCACTGACTGCTGGAGTATTACCTTGGCTTGGTCACACTGCTATAGCTCTGTCCCCATGTTCTCTCTGTCCATCCTGCTCTGATACCCTTGTCAACATCCACATCATTTAAAAAGGAAGACAAGTCCTCCTTTTGTTTTGGAGCCATACTGAGGATGGCTTTAATTTGGCCTCCCCTTCATTTCATGATGGCCTCATTTATTACTTTCTCATCCTCATTTCATTCACATAACCAAAGAGCTTTTTTCTCTGGCCTAATTTGTAGCTCAATTTGACACTTGACAGTTCAGCCTTCATCACTATGCTTCTGGACCTCTAAGATGTTCTATTTTGCTGAGAAATCTTTTTTCTTAGCTTAGTTTCCTAAGTTTCAACTCAACAGCCAATTTCATCCCTACCTGAAGGGACAGCAGAAGCACCTATGCAATCATTAAGACCTTGAAAGCTTTACCAAAAAAAAAAAAAAAAGTGGAATAGATGAGAGATATTCAAATTAGCATCTCCATCTAGGGAAAAGGAAGCATCTATCAGCTATTATATATTCCATTTGGCAGCTGCCTTCTTGCCAGTTTGTGCATGCTGCTTTGCCATGCTCTGCAGGCATGTACCCTCAGACGATTTGCAGCCAGTGCAGAACTTTACCCAGTGAGGAAAAGTGGCACAGGAGAATGCATTTAAAGCTTCAAAGTTGGGGTGTCTGTTGTATCAGCTGTTTTCTGGTCTTCTTCAGAATACAGGGAACAGAGCACATATCTGTAAGCATTCACGCTTCCGCAGTTGCGCTGCTTGCAGAATGAGTTACTCTCTTCCCTTGCAGGTTCTGCTTACTCCTCACCTGCCCTTTTAAAATCTAGTTTATCATGGACCCCCCATTCCCTGCAAACTCTACTGGGTACAGACTCCTAATTGTTTTACAGCTGCAATTTGATTTGCTGTTTCAAACTCCTCAACTCTTAAGGTCTTGCTCAGCACTTCCCTGGGTTTATGAGAAGTTTCCCCTTTGAAAGGAACAGCTTTACCCCCAGGCTCATCCCTTTTGCTATGATTTAATTTCAGCTGAAACCTTTTGTGATCATTCCGCCCATGGTTATTTTATTCAACCACCCATCTGTAAAGCCTCCAACCCCAAGCATACTACACAAGTGTAGGCACTGCCTCTTGCTTGGTAATAAATGTGTTGGTTGCCTTGTCCCAGACACCACACCTTTATTTCTGTGAGTTCTGTTTCTGTAAATCTATGAAATTAAACCCAACCCATTTTACCACCACACTTTATTTGCTGAGATTCCTGGTGTCTTTGGTCACCCAAATGTCCTTCTCCTGTGTGCTCCTGCTACTTATGGAAAACACAGGAGACTCTCCCAGCTTTCTCCCTCCCATTTTACCAACTTTCTCCTCAGGTGGAACCCATCCTGAGTTCCTTCCAGAGAATGAACAACCCAGAACCTTCCTCTTAGCATTGATATTGAAGCTGTCTTTTACTAATTATTTTGTCTTCTCCTTCCCCACCCTCCAGCTCCATGTATCTGGAGATCCTATAAATCCCACATCATGTCTACATCATACGCCCTCTGTCCTAATTCCTTCTGGTCAAAGTCCCACAAGAAGCTTTTCTTTTTAGTTTTTCTCCTCAACCACGCAGATCTTTCTATTATTCTTTGTGTGTTTCAAGTCCTCTTCCCTCGTCTTCTTTCTGAGAACATTCTCCTTCCTGCTTTCCTATTTCTTTCTCCATACACTGTTCTGTTTTGCTTGGATTCTAATCCTTGCCACTTCTGCTCTCCCCTTTTACTCTTCTAGGATGGGATGCTTCTTCCCTCTATACAGGGACCTCATCTGCATTTGTCCTGATTTTTTTTGCATATTAATTGCTGCAGCTAATCTATTCCTTAGAGCTGTTTCTTTACCAGCATCTGTCCTCTTCGCACTCTTTGTGGCCTTCAAGTTCTCCTGATCAGCTCATGGCTGAAAAATTTCAGTCTTTGTCTTTCTCCAGCTCAGAACGTATTTGGCCTTTAAGGGCTATCAGGAAGGAGGTTTGTGTGCCCAGTCCTTCCCTCCATTTTCTAGCATTCCTTTGAACACTAATATTGCTTCAGATCATTACCACCTCCCAAGGTCTACAAATTGAAAGCAACAACAGAAGGATGTGAGAACACAAACCGTAGCTCAGCCTTAGATCTCCTGCACACTGAAGGTTATGGAGAAATCTGAAAGCTCAGCTTCTAGCAAAAGACAACACACCATGGCAATTCTGGCATCTGGGAATTTCGTATAGCTGAATTAGCCTCACTCTGAGAAACTGACTGGACTTGATGCTGGCAATTAAAGTGGAGTACACTTCCACACCGTACAGAAAATTCCATAGGCCTTTAAGGCCTTCCCTCTTCAGTCACCAGACAAAGATATTCTTCTACAGTTTTACTGAGGACAACTCTGTCCAAACTAACAGTCTAAAAAGAAATGCTTTTAAGACTTTAGCAGTGTAACTTGCATATCAAGGAGGAAAGAAATCTGCTGTGCAAAGGTCCTCATTTCTGCAGCTGTTCCCTGCAAAGGACTTTTCCAGCTTCCCTGGCAGTCTGGGCTTGTTAACACAGGGACACGTACAAGAAAAGCACAGTGCTCTCAGGAGGGTTAAAAGCCTCAAGATACAAGCAACTGCCAGATATTTACACCCTTAACTGTGGGCTAATGAAGTCCTCAGCTCTGGAACAGAGCACAAATCTGAGTAAGGCCTCGCTAATCATTCCATTATCAGTGCACAGATCAGAAGCTGCTCTCTCCACCTCCCTTTTGATATACAGCCAGCTATTAGAGAGGCTTCAACACAATGAAATCAGCTCTGTTGTACTGCTGTGGGATGAGCTGAACGCCCCTGGAGAGATGCTGTGGATGGGTGTGATTCTGCAGAGCTGAATGCCCTGATGCTCACAGCAATGCTGGTAGGGAGGGAGCACAGTTGGAACCATTTGCTGCCAGGCTGAAAGAAAGGTAAGGCAAAGACAGAGCAAAGGAGTCCATTTTTAAATCAATATTCACATAAATTAAAGCCAGGCTTTTCAGCTCGCCACATCCTACGGGCAGATGTGAACGGGTCTTTTGCGCAGAGGACATGGAGCTGCGATCTGTGGGGTGAAACTCATGCCCCACAGGGTCCTGCTGCAGCCAACAGGCTTCCCTTCTTTGTTTTAGATTTTGAAGTAGGTGCTAAAATTCCTGGGAACAGTGAACAGGAGCTGGGCGTGCAATGCCTTGCCTTCTCTCACAGCTTCAAATGCTCACTCAAGCGGTAAGCAGCAACAAACGCTGGTGAAACGCCTCTGGCTGATACAAGAGAAGCCCTCCAGAATGAATCTCCCTATTTACTCTTTCAACAAATGTTTTCTTGATCTTTGGTGCATTTCAGCAACTGAAGAAGGTGAGAGATTCATCAGCACCTGCTGCAGGGCTGCTGTTAGTGACAAACTGGGGAGTTATGCAGATTTGAGAGGGAAGCTGAGGCCCTTGTGATGGGGACTTGTGGGCTGTAATTATTTCCCAATTGGTAATTTGGATGTGTTGCCTTGGAAAGCAGCAGATGGTAATTACTTCCCATTAGATGTTTGTATTTACTGTGGGACTGTTTCAGTCCTTTCAGCACCGTGTGTAGCTGGGGCCTTGCTGAATGGGCTGGCTGACATGCTTACCAGCTTCAGAACTGCCACAGTGGCTGGTGTTTGTTGGGGAGGTGCATGGATGCTTCCACAAAGCATGACAGGCAGGGACAGGAGGTACCCTTGTGGCTGGGGATCAGTCCCTGGGAGCAAAAGCAGCACAATGGAGCAAAGCATGGGAAGGCTGAAGCAGGAGGAGCCATTGTCTCTGGATGGGGACTCACTGTCTCCATGAGTTTGTTCACGTTGGCCCCCATATTTGCATGCCCTTCTCATTCTTCATCACTACAAACATTTGCACTCTCACCAACTTGGTTACAAGAACCAGTGCAAGATAAAATCTTATTGTATTTTTTCTATCTCCATGGTGTCAACATGAGGTTCCTGGCACTTTCCAGGCAGCTCTCAGTCCTTTCCTGTGCTCTACAAGTGGACAGTCTTGCTATAGTGGCAGTAGTTTTGCAGAGTTTCTGTTATGAATATATAAACAATGTCTCTAAGTTCTTCTTTTCTGAGGATTTCTCACTGCTGGAAGCTTAATGCAATAAAGTAGCTTTCCAGATATCTTCTCAAAGACCAGGGACCCTCCAAAGGAGCTCTTCTCACTGTGGAAGGCTCTGCTTCAGCCAGATATGTCAAAGTCTACATTTAAGGACCTGTAACTTCCTTTTCAATAAGACTTCCTTAACTTTCACATTCTTTCTTCTCCATCTTAGCCAGACAAATTCAACCAAGATGAATTAGATAACCACTTATCTTTTTCTGTAAGATGCTTCTCTTCCCATTTATCAGCAGAGAGGAATGGCCAGAAGAGGTACGTCTAGACTGACGGCAGCTTTGTCCAAAAAGTTCATTGCAAAAGGCTTAGGTTTTGTAAACTACATTTTTGTAACTGAATGAGGATGTTGCTCACCCCTGAGAATACAAAGAAGCAAGGGCAGCTTGAAAGAGAGAGTAAGCTTGGAAAAATATTTCAAAAACTTTGGAAGAAATAGCCCAGATTGTAAATCCTTGCTATGAAACAGAAAACATGCAGTAATTATGGGTAAGAAGATCTTGGAGTAGAAGAGATGGCAAACTTGACACAAATCTGCATAGAAGCCACATGAAAGAACAATGCTATAATGACAGCAGGAGAGCTGGGTGTGTTGGCAGCACAAGGTCACGGCCAACGCAGAGGGCATTCTGAACAGCCACAAAATGATTGAGTGACAAGCTAAATAGGAAAGATTAAAGGAACTAAATTATGCATGGCTTGGCCAAACAGTGATTAAATAGCCAGGCGAGGAGCAAAATTGTTTAGTGAAGTCTGATGAGGAAAAGCCTTAAGTTAAAAGGTGAGATTGATACTGGAACCTGGAAACTGCTCAGCAGGAAAAGATTTCTAAGAAAAGTTCTTTGACTAGACAAATCAATAACACACTCAATCTTCACCAAAGTTGTTTCTTTTTGCTACAGTGTCAGTAAGAATAAAATGGCTTGGTACAAGTTGGAACTGCATGTTGAAGACCTCTCTTCTCTTGATTTGTCTAACCAAGCCTTGAACACCTCCAAGGAAGATGGTAGAACACCTCCACCAGGGAGGTGGTGGATGTGCCTTCCCTGGAGGCAACAAGGGCAGACTGGACCAAGCTCTGAGCACTTGATGGAGCTGTAGGTGTCCTTGCTCACTGCAGGAGAGTTGGACCAGGTGACATGCAAATATGCAAACACCCCACAGATATACTCAAACTGCAAGGAGAATGTGAAACGGATATACAATTTTATGATGGTTTCCAATGATCACTGCTCTCTTAAAAAAAAAACAAAAAACAACAACAACAAAAAAACCCCACAAGGTTATTTCCCTATGGAGGCCTTTAAAGGGTTGCTGGACAACTGCAGGATCCTGAGGTCCATGAGCTCTAAGGGCAGCACACAGCAGGCAGCCTGCATGGGATGAATCATTGAGCTTTTTTGGATGTACTGTAGAAATGAAGAGGATTGGGATGCCTATGAGGATCCTTTAAGAAGAACTTTTCTGTCTGAAGGTAAAATATTATTCATGTCCACGATAATTATTAGGATAATAAAGATCTCATTACTGAACCAGCATGACTATTCTCAGGTACTCATTGAGCCTTCCTTGGGAAATGCATCAGTATAAGATATGCTGATATTGCCTTTTAGCAGATACATTTGAACAACTTGTGCTAATTAACATTAATAAATATATGCTAAAAGCATAACTGGAAACTGGGCAACAGCACACAGTTTGGCTACTGATTGAAAATTACACCACTAGGTAAAATTTTCTGCTCACTATCATTGCAGATCTTCAAGGGACTTTTGTTATTTATGTCTGTAATCAATATAACATTCGGCTTCTGCTGTGGGCCGTATCTTCTCAGCTCACACAGTTGTTGGTATCCATTAAGGCAGCATCCAGATATCTCACAGCCTGTTGTGTATTTAACAACACAACTGACCTATGGGATGTTTTCCTCATGGAAACAAAGCCCGAAATTCTCCAGTACATTCAGGTATTCCTTCCTCAGCGGATGTTAAGGCCGTATAGCAGAGGACCACTGTTCACACACAGATAATCCTGAAGGTTGCCTGGTTTCCACTGTGATCCCATTGCACATCACAGATAATGAACAGCTCAGATTTCATTTGTGCCAAAGCTATCAGCATCTCCCTCCAGGAGAGGGCTCATGGCAAAGGACCAAAGCACGAATGTGGCCTGGGACAGGTGCCCGTTTCTAACCAGATGGAATGCTGATAGGATGATTACACACCCTCTCATCCCTTTCCCTCTGTATTTCAACCCCACTAGCCTACTCAGTCTCTAGGAGTGCCCTCTGGGGTGCCAATGGGGCCCCTCTCCTGGGCTTTAGATACCATCAGGGATCTGGAATTTCTCAATCTGGAGAAGAGGAGACTCAGGTGAGACCTTATCACTCTCTACCTGCTTGAAAGGAGGTTGTGATGAGGTGGGGGTTGGCCTTTGCTCCCATGTAACTAAAGGGAATGCCTCAAGTTACACCAGGGGAGATTTAGGTTGAACATTAGGAAAAATTTATTCTCTGAAAGAGTGGTCAGGCACTGGAACAGGCTACCCAGGAAGGTGGTGGAGTCACTGTTGCTGGAGGTGTTCAATAAATATTTAGATGTACTGAAGGACATGGTTTAGTGAGGAAATGTTGGTGGTAGGTGGACAGTTGGACTGGATGGTCTTTTAAGGTCTTTTTCAACCTTGGTGATTCTATGATTCTATGATCAGCCCTGCAGCATCCAAACCCGAGTCAACCATGGCACCTCTCACCTACTTGATGGGATGATTGCTTTCATACAAAGTAGAGGCATTTTTCTTTATTAAACAAGCTAAGAGTTGGAAGAAAAACATGACCCACTGCGACGCAAGTGAGGACAATGAAATTGCACAGATGTAAGTCAGTAAATCCAAAAAAGAGACTTAATTTCAGAAGTAGGATACATCTGAAAGCACCAGCGCTCCTCCTGAGAGTGACTATCCCCAATAAGACCAACCACATTTAGTAGGCTGAGAGTGAAGGTCACCTTCGTCCCAGATGGTGTGCTGCTGCCAAGTGTCAGAGCAGAGCTGGCCATCCTGCATCAGCACACAGAGCAGCTGCTCTGCACCAAGGGTGCTCCCGGCCACGTGGTGCTGGGCTGACACACATCCCCATCACGTCGTGATCACAAGGAACATATTTCCTATCTGAGCCAAACAACCCCACCAAGCCTTTGGGCAGTTTCAAGGCTTCAAGTAAGCATCAGGATCCCTCCGCAAAGCAATCTGCAAAATTATCCTGGGAAATGATGCTTCAATAGTGCATAAAACAATCTGGCTATTCCTACCTGTAGTCCTGTAAATTCCCAGTTAAAATAAACTCTTTTTCCTTCCCAGCTACTTCTAGTTCTGCTTAGCAGCGGTATCCCCGATATACCAACCTAAGTGGCCCTTTGTACCTCTGGATTTTTGCTTGGGCCAAGATTGACAGAAACCTGCCGATGCAATTCATCATTCTCCTGGAAGTGCCAATTTCTTGTCACTGACTAAAGAGGGAGCTTATGTACCTCACATCACACAAGGCAATCCTAAGCAAGGCGCTTCAAGTAAATGCTCAGAATTAGCCTAGATGGACCTCTCCCTCTCTGTGTGATGTGTTTTGCTGAACAGAGACCAAAGAAGTGAAAGAGCAGAGGAAAGCATCCGGGCAGCAATGAGGATCTGCGAGGCACAGAGCACCCAGAGAAGGGAGTCCAACACAGACAGTTGAGAAGATGAGCCAAGCAATGACCAGGGGGCACGTCCCCCAGCTGTCCTTTGTTGCCTTTTGTTACAGACATGGGTGATGTAATGATGGGGAAGGAGCACAGTCCTCTGAATAGGTTTCAGAGGTGCCTTGAAGTAAGCAGGAGGTTACACCAAGCCTCCTGCCATGAGAGCACAACTGGGTGCTCGCTGCAGTGCAGGAAATCCTGTGAGCACACTCTGCCTCGTGTCTGCTGCTGAGCAAGGCAAACATTTCAGAGCCAGGGAGCCCTCAGAGCTATTTCACATCATAAATATCAAAAGAGAAATGCGTTTTTCCTGTTAGAATAAAGTTTTTTTGACATATTCATACTTTTTGACATTGATATTAAATGAGATATGCATGCCTAATAGCAGAAAGAGCAATATTTTTTCTCTGAAACTGTTCTCTCTGACGTACTTCGGTTAAGAAATTAGAGGCAGCCCTGTTTGGGGAACAGAATGTCTCCTCTCTGGTACAGTATCTCACTAGGAAAGCTGCTTTGAAGCACTTTGGTATCAAACACGGAGAAAGGAAGATGGAAACTTCGCTGTGGAAACTAATGATGAACTAATTTATCCAAGTTAGAGGAGAAGACTGAAAACAATTCTAAGTAGTTTAATGACAAAATGCTCTAATCCAATCCTGGTGTTAAGAGTTTCATTCGTGGCATCTTTTATTACAGAAACAGTACCCATGGGAGTATGGATGTGAATAAAACATTTCATTTTATGGCTGCAGAAAGAAAAAAAAAAGAAAAAAAAACACACAGAGGGGTTTAAAAGCTCTTTCATCATTATGCAATTGTTCTGCAGAGCTCGGGAAACCCTCTACACTTAGAGCAATACTCCAATTGCGTATCATACATCTGCTGTTCTCTTTGGAAATGTTGTGTGTCTGTGGGGTTTGACACAGGGGCTCAGCAAGGAAGCCCATGTTCAGTGCCCTGGGAAACAACCTGGGGAGGGCATTCAGAGTCCCAAGAAAGCCATCTCTGTTAATCTTCTAATGACCGCATGTTTATTGGCATCTGGAATGGAATCTGCACCTGCAATGGTGTCCTTGTCTTTACAAGTAACTGCAGTGGCATTGCTGTGTGCAGTGGTTGACAAGGTTGGCTCTTACAGCCCCAAAACCTCTCCCGGTTGTGTCCTGCCAGCTGACAGCACCTGTATGGGACAGGCAGATTAATCCCTCCTCGGATTCAGCATCTGCTTTGGTAAATCTGCAAGGTGTAGATTCAAGGAACCAGCAAAGCCTGCTGGCATGTGTGTGATAGATAGCTGACACATGATACTGAATCCAGAGGATTTCAGAGGTAAGCAGGTATGGCTACCTGTCAATTGCCTTCCCGAGGGAAGAGAACAGAAGCAGGAGTCAACATTCCTCGAAACCTTTTAAACATCAAAGGGGAGTTGTTTCAGGGGAGCTTAAGGATGCTTTGTCTGCAATCTCAGACACTGAGAGTTCACGACCAGCTGAAGCCCAGCCAGATTCCCTCAAAGAGGAGAGATGGGTGGGGAGAGGCAGCTCTTCCGACATGTTTTCAGACTTCATTTTCATGCAACAGCAGTAAGGAAAACATGACTATAACTGGTCAGGGAAGGGAGAGGCCTTCTCTCACTGAGAGAGAAACCCAGGGTGAGTAGGGAAAGTGGTTTGAGTAGAGAGGGAGCTCTAAGAATGCACTTTTTTCCCTAATTATTCTGCTCTTTTACAACTGTATTTTCAATTCTGTAAGCAGGAAATAAATCTGTAATACAGGTACTTGTGCAAGATTTCACGTTAAACCTGCTAGCTGTTTTGAGCAACTACAGCTGGAAATAGCATGCCTGTCTGAAAGCTACTAACACCAAAGGTAAATTCTTGGGTTGTTAAAATCCAAAAAGAGTAAGAAAATTAACTACATTGGTAGGGGTGATGGAGCACTGGAACAGGTTGCCCATAGAAATTGTGTAGTATCCTAGGGAGATATTAAAGGCCCATCTGGATGCCTGCCTGTGCATCCCATTGTAGGGAACCTGCTTTAGCAGAGGGGTTGGACTCAATGATCTCTTGAGGTCCCAGCTGCTGTTGTGCAGCAGTTTTCCCTTTATTCAATCTGCTCGTCCAGAGACAACCAGCATCGTTCATGGGTCAGCTCTGGTCCCTTTTGGGGCAGTTGGAGCAGCTCTGATCTGACATGGGGCAGTGCTGGGCTCTGCTCACAGAGCTCCCCTGCAGTTCCTTGCTACCAAATTCAGTCGTCTTATCCTTCATGAGGAACTGAAATAGGCCAAGGCCAGAGGATGCATGAAGTGAGGAAGAAGAGAAGCTCTCTTCTCTGTAAATACCTATTGAGAAGACTTAAGCCCTTCTCAAACCATGACTAAAGATTTCTGAGATGAGAAAGGCTGGGCTGAGTCCCTGAGGCTCCAGACTGAGAGCACTTCTAAGACGGTATTAATACTTTCCCCATAACCTCTGTTTAATGAGCAACGACTGAGCTCCCACATTGTAAAATAAATTTGTTTGCCCTATGCTTTTAACTACCATACTTCTCCTTCAGCAGTGCTTTGCATCATCTCTTATGGAGGATTCAGACTGTAATGCTGACCCGACACTGCTCTCACAACTCCATGCAGTGGCATTTTCCATCAGTGGGATGAAGGCTAATACCTGCCTAACATCTGTTTCATAGCACAGCACCCACAGCAGACAGCAACGGCCTGCTCACCACAACCCTGCTGGCCTCAAGCAGCAAGCCTTCAGCCATCACTGCTCCCAAAGGGAAGCAGTAGGTGAAGTCGTGCAGCTGGAGATGCCACATGCAGCGTCATCATGGCATAGATTTTATTCCACCTGCTTAAAACAGAACCAGGTCTGCAAGATATTTTGCGTGACATTGCCCAGCTGTGCAGTGGCTGTTGATGTGTCCACACTGATTTGGTCACAGCAGATGTGTTCAGTGGGGGGAGAAATTCCATTGCCTCCCTCTGTGCCTCACTGCCTTTTACCCAAGGGACACAGCAACAGGCTTCCATCTTCTGCTGAGTGTCCCAGACAAGCAACCTTGGGAGGCTTTCTCTTGCAGGTTGTCCCTTTCCTCTCTCTGCCTATTTTCACTCTCAATCAAAATGAAGGTGAAAGATTAAGTCAGCCCCTACCTCCTTCTCCATGCAACTGGTTTAGCACAAGGGCAATACTGTGACAATCCCTAGTGCACATGTTGCAAGCCCTGGATGCTCCGGTGCCCTCATAGGTTTACTTCACCTTTCACCCCTGGGAGCAGAATGCAGCTGGTTGCTCAACAGCCTGAAATCATCTGCTTTTAGGTCAGGCATTCAGGCATACGTTTCAGCCTGATACAAGTCAGCTGAGATCAGGAAGCACTCCTGAAGCAGTCACTTCAATGCTGAGCCATTTATTTTACTCTGCAGAAGGCAGCAGAAGAGCTGTCTGGAGGTGGGTGAGGTTTCTTTGAAGTTATTCCCTGCTGTGTGGAAGATAAACTCTGAGTAAGTGGAGTCAGCAAGCAGAGACCTTGCTATAGCCCCTGAGAGAGGAACAGGTTGATAACAATTCATTCTGTTTGGAAGGAGCTGCAAGGCTGCAGGCTGGGATGAGGGATCTGAGCCCTTCTCCCTCCATCCAGATGAAGGAACCAGACCCCTGGGAGAGGATCCTTCCCTCCCTCCCCAGGTACTGTGACACCTCCTGCCGTTTGGAGGAAGCACTTGTAAGCTTTATGCTGTCTTCAGAAAGGCTTGGTTGGTCCACTTGTATAGTGGTACCCAACAGGTTCCAAGTAATTGTGATTTCTTTAAGGCTCGAGAGACAGCAGCTTCTCATTTGTGAGTGAAAAGACAGCATTTGAATTTGACAGAGACCAACAGATGCACCAGTGAGACAGAAAACAAAACACAGAGCTGAAGTCCAGAAATTCTTGATCATAACAAAATGATCTGGTGCGTGAGGCTTCAGGAAGAGCAGCCACGAGGCCATGATTTGCACTTCACAGGAAATGCTGTTTCTCTGAAATTTGGTTTCTGACTGAACTAACATCTTGAAAACCAGAAATACACAGGAAAAAAATCATTTTGGCAACAATAATATGCAGTGTTAACAAAACAATATCTGTTCCTGGTAGCTGCTCAGTGTGATTGCTATGAGTTGCAGTGAAGCAGACAGAGATGCCTATTCCTCGCTTGGGGTTTGTGCTCAGCACTTCGTTAGACTCAGGCTCCTGGAATTTCATGTCCTTATTTGCAGACACTCCTGGAGCTCCTTTATCACTGATTATTCTGGAAAAAAGATTCAGAGATACAGTCCTGAGGGCTTTGAGGCTCCAGAGACAGACACTGAAATACAGTCTTCCAACACAAGACGAGTTTCCTCAGGGGTTCATTCAGAATTATAACAACTGGGATGACCACTGAAGAGAGAAGTATTTTCTGAATTCTTCCTATGAAATACTTTCCCTTCCCTTTTCTTTCCATTTCAGTGGACAGCTATACTGTAATGCACAGTCAAGTTTCCCAAGTTCCCCACTTGAGTTCCAACTTCCTGCAAAAGTTTGTGCAGAACTTAAGTGTCAAATAAAATCTTGTTGGATCAGCTATTGGCATTCTTCTGCAAGGCTTTATTTTAGGGAGATATTTGCAACAGAGCCTGAGTTACCCAGATCCAATTTGGATTGACTGGCTTGGCTTCCCTGTGTCTTCCTTGGACTCCTTTACAGAATCACAGAATCACAGAATCACAGAATGACCTGGGTTGGAGGGGACCTCAAGGATCATGTAGTTCCAACCCCCCTGCCTAGCAGGGCCACCGAACATACACCTTTACTAGATCCTTTAGTCAGACTCAGAAACAATTATTACCATTGCCTTTCTATTTCTTCTTGGTGTGTATGAATATCTGCTGTAAGATGGACCCTATGAACTAGAGATTGGGGGTAAGCTTTGTAAACTCAACAATATTTTGCTATTCCTGCTGTTACATGTGTCTTCTGTCTTCTACTGCCTTCTCTATGACCTTTGACTGTCTTGGTGAGTACCAAGCTGTCACTGAATGGAAGGTGCTGGACGCAGGTCAACCCAATTAAAATCTTCTGACTTCTGGTCAACAAGCAATATGTGCAATACAGTGCTTCAGTGGGAATCTGTTACTTTCCATTATCTTTGACATCTGGTCTAACTGAAGCCTAGACTGATGGCTCTGGGTTGGGTCTCCAGGTTATCACAGTTCTCACAGTTCTGTAGATCTTTTCTGTTTTCTGTTTTGTTTTGTTTTTCTTTAATATCCTTCTCAACACTAATCTGAGAGATTGGTCTTTCTTACAGCAAAATAAGGAATTATGTTGTCCAGGTCAGATCAGTTTGACTAGAGAGAGAGATTCTAAGTGCTTGGCTTTTGCAGCATACAGTTATGACTTCTCATGGCCATCTACAAAGCAGATGATTTAGGAATTGCAAGTAGTGCCATTTTGAGTCATTGGTTCTAGTGGTCCATGTCCTTAAGCTGCCTTTCCCTCATGTTTGTTTCCTTCACTGCTTGAAAATTGCTGTCTCTGAGCAAAGGAAATATCAGGACTTCCTGAGCCTTGTCTCTCTCTAGCAATATCATTCAAAAGAGTTTATGCCAATTAACAGATAACCCTTATTCAGAGAGGGACTGGAAGGGTGTGGTGTCCTAGGATGCTCTCTGGGGGTATTCGTTTGACTTCAGCTTGATAACTATTAATCAGTGCTCAGTGGCAAATCCTCCATAATATCCTTTATGCTCGCTGGCTATCAGTGCACATCATATACAGCACCATCATTTCTGTGGATGTATCACAGCTTGTTAAAGCAGCTGAATAAGAAATAGTATGAGAGAAGGAAAACATGCTGGGATGATCAATATAATGCAATCAAGCCTTGTCAAATGGTTGTGCTCAAAAGCAGGACTGAGGAGGGACCTGACATACAGCAGGTGGATCAGTTATTCACACTACCATTATCTACATGGCATTCTGAAGTTTGATACTGCTCTGTTGGAGCCATCTAAGCTTGCTCTATTAATTGATGCATTTTTGCACCCAGTTTCCAGCGATTTTTCCCACCCACAGTCCACACGGATAATTGCAAATATAGATATTCACTCACAGCAGTCTGTTTGGTTGAAACTGCCGACTTGTGAGCTTGGCATTCTCCCACAGACTAGAACTAGCAGCTCTATTTATTCAAAGATATTTTTCTGTCAATCTCTATTTATACTACTTCAGTATTTTTCAAAACACTTGACTAAGTTTGCAGTAAAGTTTCGACGGTGAAAGAGGTCCAAAAGAGACCAGTATTGTTTTCTGCAAAACAGCCATAAGCTGTTAGTGGTACTCTTTACATAGCTTCTCATGAAAATCACAGCCATCTGAAATACTGTATTTATTTGGACATGAGGTTACAGTGGAAACAGCTAAGAAAACAGAAATAAATTTGATGGAGTAGGAGATGGGAGCTGAAGAAACTGATGAGAAAAGTAAGCACTGTGTCCCACATCTCATATGCATCTTGCAGTTTGACTGATAAGAGCAACAAAAAGCCTGCAGATGTTTTTATGAGCACTTGACAAAGGGTGAAAGCATATGCAGTTAGCATAAAGATCATCTTATCTCACAATGGATTTATATCACAAACGTTCCAATTAAAGAAACAAGAAAACAGTGAGCAGCAGCTTAAATATAAGTACATCCAAATTCATTGAAAAGTAGAAATAAATAATTAGTGCATGGTGTGGCAATGATGTTAGTATGGTTGCAGGACGCATTTCTCTAAAAACAACACTGTAATGCTGTCCATTTCCTAAAATCCCCATTTCATAATGATTTAGGAAGAACAACAGATCAGTGCTTGAAGTTACTCTTCTGAAAGACACCATTCAGGATTTCACCTAATTCTTGGTGTGCTCACAGCTCAATGCTTGTAATTTCTGTGCAAATTTATCAGAGCTGGCACCTTCTACGTGGGCTCAAGATAAGTATTTCATATCTCATATCTCATATCTCATATCTCATATCTCATATCTCATATCTCATATCTCATATCTCATCTTGTGCCCGAAAACACATATAAACAGAGCTGGCCCAAACCCTGTAAACAACTCCATGCAACAGGTATTTCAGAACAAGAGGCTGATGTCTCCTCCTGCTTGGTCACCTGGATCCACCACAACCATCAGGTCATAGACAGCATCCAGTTACCTACAGTCTACTCGCCTCTTGCAAAAGCTGCTGCGTAAAAATTCAAGTTGTGCTGGAGAAGTGGAAGAAGGTAAGAAATACTATGGATCCTAGTGGGAACAGCCAAGTCCTGGAAAAGAGAAGCCTTGATTTCAGTCTCTTTTTCCAAGAGACATTTTTCTCTTATCATCCAACAGCTCAGCAATGTGAAGCATATTCCAACTAAGGCATTGATTTTCTGTAGCATTAGACAATAGCTTCCCTAGGTGTTATTGTAAATTATATTTTGCTTCTCCATGCACTTTATCACTCTAAGTGCCCTTGAAAATCCAGATTAGTTCTTGCTGTGACTCTCCAATCTGTCTAGTCCCCAAACTTACTTTCCTCCTCAGCAAAGACGATTTCCAGAGTTTCCCAAAAAGAAGTGAAAGTAGAAAAAGTCACCCAGCTGTAGTAAACAGGAATAAACCCCTGCCAAATTCTAGACTGTGGGTAGACTTGGCTCCAGGGTGAGATTGGGTCTTTGCAGGACCACCATGCAAAGTGATGCATCTGAATCAGAGATTCTTGGACCATGCAGTAAATCTACCAGGCTACTCAGCACATTCTGTGTCAAAGTGGCTGTGAAAGGTGACTTCTCCTGTCTTAAATCCCCCCAGCACTATTTACTAATGAAAATCAATTATCAGAATACTGTGATAGCAGGTAGGGAGCTTTATCTTATCTAAGTGGCTTCAGATACAGTCCCACCATCAACTGTTCCTTTGACATGAGTCATGCAGGAAACACCATGAGATGAGTGCACAGCCTGTTGAAGCAGGTGGCCTTGGGTAAAAATATGGTTTGGTCCCTATCCTGCCAAGAAACATTCATCACCAGTTAGTATATGTAAGACAAGCTTCCTGGAAGAAGTGGGCAAGAAGAGTTATGAAATTGAAAATGCCCACAGAGCCACATGGTAGAGTAATGTGTTGTAGGCATAGGAATCTACAGCAGGTCTTTTTCTCCTGCAAAATGGTTTGGGGTGAGGAGGTCCAAAAAGACAATGAGAGTTTGGTGGTACTGGTGAAGTAGGTCTACTTTGTGCAGACCTATATGGTGACAGTGGCTGCAGTGAGTGTCTCTTATGTGAAAAGCTGTCATGAACGAAGTGGGAAAACTACTGTTCTAAAGAAAAGATTATTAGTATTGAGGAGGAATGGAATAACTCCAGGAAATCTCCACGTGGATTTGGATAGAATGATGAAGACCAGCCGTGTTGGTGGTGCCTGGGAGGACTGCTCTGCAGGGAGTGGCCAGAAAAGGTGGTTTTGTTTAATGAGACTCCTTAGTGAGGACAGGAGGCAGAACTGTGAGGAAGGAAGGCTAAGTAAATTAATCAATAGATAAATAAATAAGTAAATAAAACCCCACATGGTGAGGCACATCTTGTGGGAACAATGAAAATCAGCAGCACAAGAGAATGCAAAATGTCTAAAGAGAAGCATCTAGGTAGAACTGTAGAGGAAGAGGAGATTATGAATGAAGGGACTACAGGCACAGCATTGCTCACCCTAGGTGTGACCTGGACAGACAATAGGAGACACTTTCACTGCACGATGACTGCTGATCATGATATGCTGTGCTTGAGAGCAGTGAATGGCTGCAGGGGGACTTCTGTTGTAGGAGGGCACGTAAAGATATCTGGTCTGCTGAAAGTAATCCCCAGAGACCAAAAGCACGACAAGCTACAGACAGTACGGGCATCTTCAGTGTTTACCATGCATACATGCTGAGGAGTTATTGACCATCCAGACCTCTCTATTAATAGATTTCTTTTGTTCGGTGTTAATGGCATCTTGATGCACCATGCTGTTACACAAATTGAAAGCACTGCAAGGCAACTTATCCATCAGAGCACTACTTGGATGCAAGCAGATAAACAAACAATATTGCAATAGCGAACAGCAGTCATCTTCAATGACAGCCATTCTAGGAGACTGATCTTCAACAGACCATAGATGATAAACTGGTTAAAATACAGCCCCTCAATACTAAAATAAAAAAAAATAGTAATCCATTTTGATTAACAATAAGGAATTGTCCTTAATTCTTGGTACCCTTAAATAATTTCCAACCATTTTTGTCTTGATTTCAATTCCTGTTGTATTAAAAAAAAAAAAAAATCAATTCTAGCTTAAGGCTTATTAAAGTATTATTCCATCTGAAGATGTGATTAGACTGAAGCACACAAGGCTGGGTTTAATGGTCTTGCTCTAGTAATGACACTGGCTAATTAGAATCCCTTTTGATATCATGGCTGTGCTATCCTTCTCTCCCACCAGGAGATGCCCCTACAGCAGGCTCCAACAGGCAGCTCGCCTATGAGCAGTGTGTCTTCCACATTGTAAACTGCCACCTGACCCTGCTCACTCTGGCACGATGTCCCAGAAACCTTTATTTCTTCAAAATGATGTGTTTCAGACTTTGCAATAAAATAGTTGACAACTTAGAAGCAGAAGGTCAGAAATCGATCTGAGTTTTTAGCAGGTGCTCTTCATGGGGCACAGAATACAGAAAGAGGGTGAAGTGTCACAAAAAGGGAAAATGGAGACTTAGAAGTCCCGAGGAGATCATCTTTGAGTTGTTTTGTGTTTTTTTTCCTTTCTGAATTTTATTATTTTTTTTTTTTCACTACGATTCGCTCAACTTGAAGCAATGTTCTTGCTTTTCAGGTGAGTTAGGCTCACAGAAGATACCTGCAAACATCAGCAAAGTGTCAGACTTCCTACACAACACGAGGGGAAAGCTGAGAGTTTCAGGACAGGATGCACTGAACCCAGAGCACAGAGCAGACACTCGCCTGGTGCAGGTAAGAAAAGATGAAATGTGAGACCTAAGCCTTGGTTCTCCTGTGTTATTTCCAGCTTTGCTCCTTGATGGAAGAAGGCTTCCCATTCCCGTTTCTCTTGTGACTCCCTGAGTTGTGCATTTGTGTTTAGCACCCTTGCCATGAGGTAGAACTTCAGGCTCCTCCTTGAGTACTATCCCTTTTCTAAGAACTTGCTCTAATAGCAACGTTTAAACAGAGAGCTCTAGCTCTGCTCACACCCAGGTTTCCTGTTGTTTTGGTGGAATTACTCACCATCTAGTCCAAAGGACTGAGATCTGAATCAGCCGTATCTTTTGGGACCAAACTAGAAAGTTTTAATGAAGTCCTCTTCCTCCCATTAAACACCAGGTCAAGTTCATCTCAACTTCCTGTGAGTTGCTCATAAGAAATGTTAAGCTGGTTAAACTTTGATAAAATCTGCATCTAAATAACAGTCCCCTCTGAAGTAAGACTTATGCTGATGCGTGAACTGAAACAAGATTGACATTTGGAGGACATGAAATCTTTTGGGAAGCCCTAAAATATCCCTAAGTAGGTCAGCTCGGTGACCTGGATCTGTACTTTTAATACAGGAGTAGCCTATATTTTCTCAAATTGTTTGCTGAACAGCGAATGTTTTTCGGGCTGTGGATTTATTTTTAGTAGTTAAATGTGACCTTTGTAGGAGATGCTATAAATGAGAACAGCAATGAAGCTGGCCAAGGGTGAACCACACCATGTGCTTTGATTTAAAAGTGATAAACACATATTTAACCCCTGGCCATTTCTGGAATAAACTGTCTTATACACACTTTTCACTTTGGGAATCACATCAGTACTTTCAAAAAATAATTTCTTGATTGGACTCCGTACTCTTGACTTTCAGGGTAACTAATAAGCATCGCTAGGAAACAGATTTCTTTAGGAATTCAAAATAAAAGTAAAAGCCTGGGAAAGGCTAGAGGTTCCTGGCTGCCTTGACAAATCTAGCTCCGATTTCAGCAGCCACCATCCAGGAGTTCTTCAGCTCAGTCCCCAAATAAGGTCTCTTATTTCTCAGCCTTCTCTTTTCTGAAATAGAACATAGCCATCTAAGTGCAGAAAAGGCTGAGCCCCCAGTCTGGGTTATTTCTTACCCCTCACTAAAAAAAATGGTATGAGAATACCCATTCACAACCCAGCTATGGGAAAAGCTCAATCCACACTGGAAAGAGAAAGAAGTTGCCTCTGTCTTATCCCATCAATAATATATTGACACAGCCTTCTCTAGGAGTAAATCTCAGCTACCATATGCATCCATCTGGTGATCTAAACTCATACAGGATTGATGGAAACTGAACATTAGTTTGCATGTTCTTCAGGCAAGCAATGAAAATAGTCAGAAGATGGTAAGTAAAGGGTATGTCCAGTGATAAAGGAATGGCTTCCCAAAGGACTCAGTGGAGTCTTTTTTTCCCTTCAGGCCTTTGATAAGAAACTGTCTTTCTCTTACAAAGCCAACTGTTTCCAGCTCAGCTAGCAGAAGTATGAAAGATGGGTGGATCGCAGGGTGACGACCACGTGGCCTGGGCATGTGGGAAGTCAGCCTAGATGTTCCTACAGAACCCCAGTGGCTCCAGTCTAGGAAACTTTTCTGTTTCACTGAAGGCTCTGAGAACATCTTTGCCATCATTGATTACGACTATCTTGGAAGACACAGAAAACACCATTCTTCTCTCCAGTATAGCAATGGTTATCCCTTTGTTAAGACACAATTAAACATGGTGAGAAATTAGATAAAATTCATCAGAAATAAGTTGGGCTGTTAGTTTTTCTTGTTGTTGTTTTTATTACTATTATTAGGGCTGCTCTGAAAGTAATGCCCCTTATGTTATTATTTTGGCCCACGACATCAGAGGCAGGTGTTGGTTGTATGGCAGTAGATGGTGAACCTTTCCACCAATATCCTGTCACACGTTGTTGCTGTGTGAGGAGAGCAGCAGAGAGAATGGCAGCTGACATGGAAATGTGTATGAAGCAAAAGGGTGTCATTAAATTCCACAGCATGGAAAAAATCACACCCATTGAAATTCATCAATCCTTGCTGAATTTTTATGGAGATCAAGCAGTGGGTATGAGCACAGTGAGGAGGTAGGAGGTGCATTCCAGCAGTGGTGATACTGATGTGAAAGAGAAGCCACGTTCTGGATGGCCACACAGATTTTTACATTCATGGAGTGCAGACCCTTGTTCATTGCTGTTGAAAATGGATAGCTAATGGTGGTGACTATGATGAAAAGCTGTGTTCTGTAGAGAATTTGCTCTATTAGATAGTCTCATTGTGCTCTTTGTATCTGTTGTAGATTCCATAGAAATAAATAGGGGGCATTACTTTTGAAGTAACCTATGTACATTTGAGTATTCATCAGCTCTAGTAAATTTTGTGAATGATCACATTCCAAGCTCAACCCTAACCTCTGGGTAGATGTAGTGGCTGTGCCTTCAGTGCTATTCAGTTACCTGGTCATTCTCTCTCAATTTTTTTATCTTTTCTGCCAATTCCAAGAATTTACTCCTTTTCCTGCCTTCTCTTCAATAGCTGGCCACTGGCTGCTAGAGGAATGGTGAGACAAAAGAATAGTTTCTTCAATGTGTTCCTTTAGTACAAGCTTGATTTGCACTCAGAGATATGGGCACCATACAGCAAGCGAAAGGCAAACAACACTGAGGCAAAACTGGAGAAGTTCCTTGCCGTGTGAGCAGGAGGGTGGTTACAGTGCATGCTGCTCTGTTGTTTGCTGACAATCCAGAACTTCACTGTGAGCTAAGAGGTGCTTTTGGCTGTCTTCTGTTTGTTTACATAGGTTAGTCAAAGTGATGAAATGGTTGGTATGGGAAATAAAGCCCTGGAGACTGTTGACATCATTTAGGATCAGCTGAGGACCCAAGCAACCCAATAAGCAGCAATGCGAACACCAGTTCCTTACATAGACACTGAAGGATGACAGTTGTCTCATTTTTTGATCACGTGAGTCTCACCATAGTCAGAGGATATGAGGGCTTATTGGGGAAATATCAGACAGGATTGAGCTTTCCAGTGCTTCTGGCTGTATCTTCAGAATGGCTCCAGAGTACCTTTACTCTTGCGCTGTTCCAACATGATTACACTTTGTCCTTTTCTCTATAATAACTTTTAATGGTCCATCAATTATCTGGAAAACATCACTCTTCCAAACTTTGACTAGAAGGAAAAATGCTGATGTACTGATGTTTGCTAATAGAACGCATTAGAGAAGTAAATCAGTCTGTTAAAGGGATATTAAATGGGAGAATGGTTTCCTTAATACTTCTAATGAACAGAAAATTCTGAGTCTCTTTAAATGTCAATAACATTATGCAAATATCTGCATAGTTGACTTAAAAAAATCAATTTATTTGTGTATTTGGTATAAATCCATCTTAAGATAGTGCAATCAAGAGATTGCACTGGCATCTTGGTTCTCTTTTTGATATATCTATAGAAGACTGACAAAATGGGACCTGAAAGGGTTGATAAAGTATTTGTGATACACTTCTTTCCCCTCCCTATCATCTTTTTTTAAGATCTGCCCTCAGACTACTTTTATCTTCAAAGTGTTCTAGAAATCCAGTGCAGTGTCAGAACACAGACTAGGTCCCAAGTAAACAAATACAGCCAGAAGCTTGACTTTCACTTGTTTATGGCTAGAATGTGCAATTCTTGTATTTGTGTTGGCAAGTCTTAACTAGAACACCCTTGCTGACTCCAGTGACAGTAAGAGCTCAGTGCACCCTCAGCAGTTTGTTGACGACACCAATCTGAGTGGTGCAGCTGATAGGACAGAAGGAAGAGATGCCATCCAGAGGGACCTGGACAAGCTCGAGAAATGGACCCATATGAACCAAATGAGGTTCAACAAGGCCAAGTGCAGGGTGTAGTAGTTGGGTTGTGGCAATCCCAGACACGAGTCTTGGAACAGCCCTGCAGAGAAGGTTTTGGTGGATGAAAAGATGGACCTGAGCCAGGAGTGTGTGGTTGCAGCCCAGAAAGCCAACTGTACCCTGGGCTGCATCAGCAGAGGGCTGGCAGTGGGCAGGGAGGGGACTGTCCCCCTCTGTTCTGCTCTCGTGAGGCCCCATCTGGAGCACTGTGTCCAGACCTGGGGCTTCCAACACAAGAAAGATGAGGAGCTGTTGAGGGCATCCAGAGAAGGGCCATGAAGACGCTTAGAGGACTGGAGCACCTCTCTTATTAAGAAAGGCTGAGGGCAGTCTGAGCTGGTGGGAAGCAGCCAGTCTGTGGTAGAGGACTGGAACTGTATAAGACCTTTATAGAGCTGTATATAGACCTTTAAGATCACCTTGTTCCAACCCCCTGCTATGGGCAGGGACACCTCCCTCTAGACCAGGTTGCTCACAGCCCCATCCAGCCTGGCCTTGAATGCTTCCATGCATCCACAACCTAACTGGGCAACTGGTATGCCCACTATCTCTGTTATTAGGGAAGCACATGTGTGCAATTATGTTGTTTTACTGTACCTCTATGTCTGAATGTGATGTAATTTGCTCCAACAAGCACTTTTTAAAGGTTGACATTAATTGGTACCAGAATCTGAAGATGTAGCTTAGTTTCAAATCCTCCCCTAATAGGAAGATTTTATTTTTAGGTGTATTTTCATTATTATTAGGAAGTATTAGGAAAAAATGGAGTAACACTTTTGAGTTCAATGTGAAGCATGATCTAAAGCATCAGAAGTTGCCTTTCCCATACCATGCTTCTTGTTCTTCAGTCTTCATAAACCACTGCTACCGTGAGAGAAGGGCACGAGCATTGACATATCTGTTAGACACAGTGTGGGGTTCATCCCAATATCTTACAGTCACCTTAAAGTTTGAAGTCTTCAGGTATTTTTCTGTGCTCATCCTACAGGAAAAGGAAAAAGGCATTTCCAGTATGTGGTCAAGAGCCTGATGTGTTGTCCTCCAGAGCTGTTCACCTGATCATATAAGGTGGCTGGAGTCTTGGATCCTATCTTTTGAGTAGGTACTCAGCTTGTGTAGGTGGCCAGAGCTCCCTGAGTTGAAGCCAGTTCTTCTCTTCTTAAGTGGGAACAGCTCATTTGTTAGCGAAATTAATTCTGTGATATCTGGGTAGGTGACATGAGCTCAATATGGGCATTTATTCCATATAGTGAAAGAGACATAAAAGAAGACATGATCATTTATAAAGATCTCATAGCAGTAGATAGCAGTGTTTCTGGGACTCATAGCACAAAACCCCATGTGGAAATTAAGAGACAAATTATGTCTCTTCTCCGAGTCTCCACAAGAAACAGATTTTATGTACTGATTGCACTTGGAATTACTTTGAATTCACAAGTTTCAGGTAAATGAGATCCATTTATTTAAGCACATTATAAATTTGGGGGCATGAGGTTCACTTTAAGAGGTATCTACATCCGGCCGTGGTAGTAAATAGTTGTAATAATCTCTCCATAGCAATAACTTTCTTATATATTTCACAAACTCAAGGTTAACTGCTTCAGTAGCTCTCTGGACAGACAGCTTCCCCTGGAGTAACAATTGTGACTGCCTCATAACCGCATTGATAGTCATCACAATTACTTATTAGTGTTGAATATGGTGAGGAATTCTAGCAGTAAACAGCACATCTCTCGCAATAATCTGCTGATTATTATCCTACTGAAATAGGTGGGAAAGTTCTCCAAAATCACACCATTCACTATGGCAAATATGTCTTTCAGATGGCTAGACTCAGCCACTGGAGCTACTGATAGAAATCTAATTAATGGGAAGTTGAAAGAGTGATAACAGCTGAGGCAGGATTACTGGTGTGAGTTGTACTCATTTTTTTCTGTGGTCATCCTAGAGAAACAATCTATTATTGGAGCAAAAGAGACAATATAGGTATTGCAAATATTTCATTTAAATGATATGATTTGGAGTCTGCAACAAAGAAAACATCTGACAGAACAGCTGCCAAAATCACTGGGGAGATGACTGCCTGTACATGAACCATCCCAAGATCTTTAAATGTCCAAGTCTTTCTCAGCTTCAAGCTGACAAGCTGTTTTCTTCCACATAGGTGGCTGAGAGTCGTTTAATTAAAACGAGAAGAGGAAACATATAAACCTTGTGCAGAGGTAAGCCTTGCTGCTGCAGATATAACTGGCACTCTAGGGAGGGAGAAATCATGCACCCAATTTTACACCGCTGGTGTCCTATGGTGTTCTGAGTCAGATCAGACTAACTGGGGACATGAACCATCATCTGCCATTTGAAGTCCTTGAAAGGCCTGTAGTTCCTTGGTGCACTATAACTCCCTCTCCATCCAGGACAGACTGACTGGTCACTGTACCACCTACTGCCATGCCTTTGTTACAGGTCCTACCTTTACAGAAGGACCTTAAAAACACACCAGTCCTTCAAAACCAGTATCCTGCAGGGCACCCTGACACCAGAATTTCCCTGCAGAAAGATGGTTGCTCATCTTCCATTCTCCTATCAAGCATCTACAATGTCAGTGGCAATCTGTCAAGTTGCAGTCCCAATTGACAGTGCTGTCAATCACCTCCAGAGCACCATGTGTGGGGTGTTCCCATCCTGTACGGGATGTGCTGGTGAAAGTGATGGAGGGATTCCTTCTGCAAAAGGCAGGGAAACAAGCTGCCCTTCAGTGACAAGATACTTCCTAGAGCAAGCTCTGACTTTGAATATGTGCCTACTAGGAAAAACTCTTTCTCTGCAAGAGAAATCAGGCACTGAAACAGGCTGCTCAGGGAGGTGGTGGAGTCACAGTCCCTGGAGGTGTTCAAGAACCATGTGGATGTGGTACGAAGTGACGGGGTTTAGTGGGCAATATTGGTGGTAGGTGGATGGTTGGACTGGCTGATCGTAGAGGTCTTTTCCAACCTTAATGATTCTGTGATTATCTATGAAGACATATGACCTTTCACTGTTTTCCTGTCCAGATTTTATTAGGGAAAGGTTAGTGGCAAAAAGGGAGGAGAAAGATGGTGTTGTGGTCCTGCCATGACACACTTCACCCAGAACTTTCTGCTGTTTGGAGAAATGTCCTTCCCCACTTCCCTGAATGCATTTTTGTTTCCAGAGATCAGCACTACCAGGACACCCCTTCCAGCATGCACAGCCAGGGCTATGCTGGGTGACCAAAGTCTGCTCAATATCTCCTTCCTCATCCAGAAACGCTGCCACTATTTCAAGGAGCATTGCCCTTGTGCCATTTCTGTGAATAAGGTTCAGGCTCGGGTTCTGACACATAGGTTGGAGTAATTCACCCAGGTCAGGCTGGATGGGAGCCTGGACAACCCGATCTAGTAGATGTCCTTGCCCATGGCAGGGGTTTGGAACTGGGTGATCCGTAGGGTCCCTTCCAGACCAAGCCATTCTACAATTTTCAGCTGCAGCATCAATATGTGAAGCTTTGGGCACACTTAGAAATCAATGGTCTGAAGCCATAGCCTTCACAGTTTTGTTTCGTAGCATTCTTTAAGATGTTGAGTATAATGAGATTCATGCCTCTGATCCATGCAGTGTAAGGCACTTTTGCCAAATGCCTATGAGATAATCTTTCTTACAGATTCAGTTCTACAATCTCTCCTGTCCAGCCATAGTAACTACTGGCAGTGGAGCAGATTTCCTTTTCAGCTGGTGCAGCTCTTGTGAAAATGCAATGGAAAAATAAAAAAAAAGAAAAGGAATTACTACAGCATTAGACCCATTTGCTAGAAAGCAAATATTTACCCAATAGGACATACAAACCACACTGAACAGTAAGTGTCTGAGGGAGTACATGCACAGTTTGTAGAGCACTGTATGAACGTACAGCACTTATAAAAACAATAATGGCATTCCTCTCCTTGTATTATTTCTTAGCTATTATGTACACTAATGAGGATTTCCAGTCATATAAATGTAACTTGTTCTCTACTAAGTGCATTTTTTGTTGGTTCTCTAATAAATCAATATGTTATGCAAGTAAAAACCTTAAAGTTAATGTTAGAAAAAAGTGCCTTATCATCCCCAGCAGCTCCTGAAACCCTGCAATGCAGGCTTTTATTATTTCTGTAAAAGAAAAAGGGAAATCAATAGAGATTCCTCGTGCGTAATCCTCAGCAAGATTAGCACTCTGTCAACTTTTGTTATAATCTCCTGGAAAGCAAAAAGAAGAAAGGGAAGGGGGAAAAAGAAAGAAAGAAAAAAAAAGAATCATGGGAAAAGGTGGAAAGAAAATGTGGGAATTTGTTGGGGGTGGTCACTGTACTTCTGCTAAAAGTGAGTATTTGAAAGGAAAGTGGTGTTCACAGCTTGGCACTAAGAAATAACGAGGTGCTATTCCCAGCTGTTGCAACCTTGACACTGGCAGCTGGAAGAGAAACCTTCCCAAATGATGTCAGTTAGGCGTCCTGCTCTAACAGCTGATGGAGGGGCTCGATCCAAAACTCAGTGTAGGCCCAGCAATGAGCTCGATTTTTGGGGTCTTGCCCCACGGATGCCATTTCTGGGGCTTGGGGGCTCCAGGTAATGGGGCTGGAGCAGCCCTGTTGCACTCAGAGACCCCAAAGCTGCATGGGGTTCTGCCTGCAGCTCCTGGGTGAGGGCGTTTGAGGTCACAGCTCATAACTCTGCAACAGAAAAATCCATGGGCAGTGCTGCAAGCTCTGAATAATGGATCAAGGGCTGCAAGGGAAGGATGGGGAGGGACACGAGCAGATAAGGCCGTGTGTATGCAGGACAGAATATGTTATGTCACGTTGTATCTATTATTTTCCATACCACTGCAACCACCCATTAATTAAATTCACAGATGAGCTGAGCACAGAGTTAATCCAAACATGAGAGAGAAAGGATGAGAAATAATACTGAAGGATGAAGTGAGGCCTGAAACATAGGCAGAAAATCAGTGGAGATGGCTGGAAACACAACAAACAGTTCATTGGGAATAATCATGTTGCAGTTCGGGCCAAAATTCAAGTACGCTGCAAAATCACATCAGGACAGAAGGGTGGGTGGTATCACTCCACATAAGGGCTGGGATCACTTAACAGAGAGGCAATGGAGTGCTGTAAAGGACATGACTTGTATGAGCACATCGCTCCTAGCTCCTCGTTTGCAAGTGCCCAGAAAACCAGCTCTGCTGCCAGGGAAATTCCCTTTCCAGACAGCAATTCCTAGAAAGTATAGGAAGTGCAACAGCAGATTTCCAAGTCAGAGCTTAAACAAACAGATCAGCAGCTGCTTTCTGTTTAGCCAACTGGGATCCTATTGGGTTGAAAAGTGTCACTGTCTTCCTAACAAAACCATCCTTGGCTTTTACTGATCTCTACCTGACAGCAACTATTCAGGAGTTTTAATACAATGACTGATTTCAATGCATAATTTATTATGAAAAATGGAAATGAACCTCAATTTTTCCTCTCAGTCCCTCTTGCCTGCATTTTCTTACTGATATAGAAATGGACCTCTAATAAAAACAAGAAACATGTGCCTTGCCAGCAACTTTCAAATCTCTGCAGCTGGAGAAGGAATATGCTTCTCAAGCAATTCCCATTTCACCTGAAAAATGTAAGGCTCAATGAAAAACAACCAGAGAAAAGTGAGGATAATTCATGGAGAATTTGCCTTCCTGAGACCCTCCCAGTTCCCCACCAGGTACAGTCAGCAGACAATGAATTTTTGCACTTAATCTTATATTAAAGTGGAAAACTTCCTTCTGCGTGAAGCAGTAAGACACTGTGGGGCTTACAGCTGATTAATAACATCTAATAAGCATGATTTTATTGTTCAATGGAACTCATTTGTTCAATATAATAATAGTGTAAAGGAAAGATGTGTGTATTGGTTTTGCTCCCGATGTCTCTGCTATAAAGATGGAGCTCAAGGCCAATATGCTATAGGAACTGCTGAAGCAACAGAAAACAGGCTTCATTTGAGATCTGAATTGTCAAATAGAGGAGCTTCTTTCTCTTCACTGACTATTAGACAGCCTAATGTATGAGTAAATTCTCTTGTAATTTTTGCTCCAGATCCGTGGAATTCCCCAGACCAACAAACCTTATTTATTAAGCTCCTGACTCTGAGATTCTGGACTCCTTACATACAGCTAGCAAGAAAGTCTTCTAAAATCTCATTAAAAGATTAACTTCCTATCACAAACAGCTGGGACATTGCAGAGGAGCCTGCTGAGCTCCCAATAAGAGAAGGTAGAGTGAAATCCAAGCACAATTCTTTTCTCAGAACACTCCTTCAGTAAACACTGCACAGCTAGGAAAAGACTCAGATGGGTTACGTACCACCTAATGTTATCCAAATAAAAACCAGGATTCTACATTCTCTCTGCAGCCCCCTCCAAGTGGTAATTCATATTGTAGGTAAGATGAATTTTGTTAGCAAGGTCCCATTTTTATCCATTGGCAGAAGGCACTTTGGCCCCCAATTTAGACCAGGGTGGAAACCTGGGCACGTGGAGCCAATTCCTGCAGTTCTGTTGTGATCATTCAGACCCTGATGGCTGCATGGCTGCAGTTACATCAGGTGAACTTTGTCTTTCTCCTTGCCTCGCCTTGAAAACCTCCAGGGATGGAGGATCTTGAGACTTTATTGCCCATATTGCTTTTCTGAGATGAGCTGTTTTTTTTTCTCTCTCTGCCTGGGCTGAGTTATTAGAGAAACAATTTATTAGATCTGTCATCTCATCTCAGCTTGCCTGATATGTGTGTGCCAGTTTTATATTCAGTAAATGCAGTGCTGTCTGAATCTCTGATTTCATTGTGGAACAAAGCCCAATTTTCTCAAATCAAGAAATTATTCAGCTCTAATATTCACAATTCTCACTCACTTCATGGCTGATTGGTTTAAACTCAGAGGAAGAGCTGTGTTATTTCATTGTGGATGTTGGCACACATCTCCTGATGCCTCTGTTCAAAACTGCATGCCAACCAAGTGTTTCCAAATCTGTGGTACCTCATAAGCACAGGTGACAAGAACACTTGAGAATTGAAGGGAAGATGTTATCATAAGTACATCAAAAGAAATCCAGCAGTTCAGCTAAAGGTCTCCAGGCACTTTCTTGTCTTCTGTCATTACCCCCTGAGCTAAGTGGCTGCATCTCCGTTATCTGTTTGACCTGAAAAGGACTGGGCTTTCTCCTGGGAGCCGTGCACACACCTTCCACACATACTAAGTTTTCCACCAAGTTAAAGTTAGCGTGGACAGCCTCAGAGGTTTATGTCAGAAAATAAACCTGTTGCATTTTTCTTACTCTATTGTCGCATCTCAGATATTTCAGTATTTAACCCATATTAGCAGCAGAATCACAGAAGCATATGCATTATTAAATCTTCTTGTTAGGAAAAAAAAATTGTTGTTGTTAAGGAATATTAAACTCTTTCCACAACCCCTTCAGATATAAGGTTCATCCAGGCTAAGCTGTGCAATCAAACAAACATTTCCAGGAATTATCCACTGCAGTATGTCTCGTTTTTTAACTGGATCATGACAAAGTTGCTATGAGTCTCCTAAAAGTGAACACAGATCACCAGCAGATAGGTAGATTGTACTACAAAGAGATTTGAAAGGACCACTTGTACCAGGGAGCTTGTTCAAGCAGAGAGGACACCAGAAGTCTTAAATCACAAAACTGCAATGATGTCCTCAAGCTATTTCTTCTTTATAAATCAATGACAAGATCATAGGATGATCTAGGTTGGAAGAGACCTTAAATATCATCTATTTCCAATCCCATGCCATGGTCTGGTTGCCCCACACGAGGTCAGGCTGCCCAGGGCCCTTCCAGCCTGGCCTTGGGCACCTTCAGGGATGGGGCACCCACAGCTGTCTGGGGAGCATGTTAAAGACACCCAAGTTTAATACATCTCCAACATATGTACTTCAGTTGTTCTCTGGAGGAACTAAAACCTTGAAGGTTCTCAAAATAGTTAATGGGAAGATAGCTTAGATAACTGTCTAGCAGTAATGTTACCTGCTAATTAGCACAAGCTGATGAGCCAGGGCTCACACCTAGCCACTATGTGCCCTACAAAGCAAGGTGCTCCTGTTTTGCTCTACTGCACCTCTGTCTTTTCAAATTAATGAGTTAAAGTAAAATTCAATCTTATTTTCTACATACTCAGCAGTGGACTGATGCCTGACCAAGCACTGCCGTGGTTCTGCAGACCACCCAACAGAAAATGTCTTGGGAAATAAAGGGCCTGTGAGTCCTTGGGAAATCAGAGCTGCTTCTATGTTCACTGTGTTAGAAATGCAAATACGAGAGAGAGAAAAGATAGAAGTGAATGAATCTAGGATGGTAAATATTTTTTTGTCTTCATCCTTGCTCTGCACCCGCAGTAACAACCCTCTCTGGGCTTTCCTTCTGCTTGACCCTTCAACCATCTTCCTTAACTATCCTAAATTTGCCCTGATAGGTTGTGGATGTCCCCTCCTTGGAAGCATTCAAAGCCAGGCTGGATGGGGCTGTGAGCAACCTGATCTACAGGGAGGTGTCCCTGCCTATAGCAGGGGGTTGGAACAAGGTAATCATAAAAGTCCCTTCCAACCAAACCATTCTATGATTCTAAATGATGGCACTGAATTCTGCAGAGAGAGTCAAGAGAATGCAGCATGGCACTTTCCCAAGAGCTGCTCAGGATGTCACACGGAGGCTGGTGTCACTTGTCCTGTGTGCTAGGGTGGAAGGGGAAGGACATGTCTCCCTCCTGTTGGTGCTGACCCTTCTGGAACATGATGCACTTGGGGTGCAGTCACTGTGCTCCTGCAGTTCCCAGACTCCAGCAGGGAGAGATTCTTACATGACATAGGCGGTCGTGCAGTGGCTGCTCTTTGCCATTCTCCAGACTGGTCTATAGTGGCTCATGATACATTTTCTCATTCACTGTCATCTTATGGTCTAATACTACCTCCCAGTGTCCTTGCTGCTTCCCAAATCCTTCCAAAGAGACCCAGGAGGGTATTTGGCTTCCTTCCACACTTACCGGTTTATAACCAGTACTGAAAGCTGTTCTGGTAGTTGCCTCCTGGTTTGCACACATGGTTCAATAAACCAGAAGCAGTAACAGGGCAGTCTGAGGCTTTCTGGAGTGTGGCTTTGGCGATGGTCTGAATCAGAACAAGGAAAGTAGATCTGTCATGCTGAATTGGTTGAACATTTCATTATGAACTATTTTCCACTATTGTGGAAAACAATATCACAGAAATCTTCATATTAAAAAATGACTAAGGCTAAACATTCCTATTCACCTTCATTCATATGTGGATTGGAGGGTCATTTTGGAGTGTCAACAATACTGAGAAAAGGAAAATGTGCTGCCCAAAACTCCAGTTTGAACAACCTGGACTTGAGCGAATGAAGATGAGGAAAATGAAGAAGAGGAGAATGAACCCCAAGCAGTGGAAAGGGAAGGCTGAATGCAGGATTCTGTGGCTAACAACTCAGAAAGCTTTGTGAGAACAGAGGGTTGATCACCAGTAGTGCCCATACGGTTGTGAAAGACGAGCACAAGGCTTCAGGAAATAGCAGAACTCTGCATTTAACTTTGGGGCCTTGCTAACTGATGTGCGAAATAAGATCAAGGCCATTACTAATACCTAGAGAAAACAACTTGATGAACAATATTGTAGGTGACAATTCTGTCAAACATGAATCAATGCCGATCAAAAACAATTTCTTGAGGCGGATAATAAGACAGCAGTACTGTGTGGGCTTAGCAGTGAGAAATACACTGAATCACTGATTCAAATGAAGATAGGGGAAAAAAACAGAAAAAAAACAACCTGCCAGCATCTTTTTAGAGATGTCAGGGCCAGTCAGCACAGCCCTGAGGGTCCTCTCTATCCTTATGTGCAGTGTTATGGCACTAAGGTCTGGTTCTTACCACTCCTTGCAAGTAGAGGCAGAACCAGTGTCCTTACACAGACCTGACAACACTACACACAATCCTGCAGAAAAGAGCCCTGTTGTGCCTCCCCATCCACCAAGGCTTGGGTACTCAATCAAATCAGCCAGCCCAAAAGCAGTCCTACAAAAAAAAAAGATTTGATCGAGTACCCAAGCCTTCTGTCACCCACTGCAGAAGGTCTGAGTGGTCATGATATACAGTTGTCACAGCAGTGAATTTTTCCTTGCAAACTATTACTTGGTACAAAGGCATGCTTTTCTTGAACTCAAAGCACAAGGGATAACCCTCTGAGTCTTACTGCTAATATTTCGTTTCTTGTCTCTTGGCTACATTAATTGCACTGGAAGGGACTCAATGACTTCAGAACCAAAACCCAACATGCTGTTGTCTTCTGATGTTCCCTAAGGGAGACTGATAGATCCTCTGAGCTGCAACAGCCGTTGCCTCCTTCTTTTCTGCTTCAAGTTATCACCACCTCGTGTGTTTGGACAGAACATCTGGTAGAACTTTGCTCAGTTCTTGTTAACCTGCCTCTGCATCACCAAACAAGTGGGAAAGGATATGACTCACTCAGACACCAGTTATCTGAAAACTATTGTGTGACATTTAAATAGCAGGGAATATATATCTTTAAAATCACAGCATTGGCTGTGATTTTAAATTCCCTGAGAGGGTTAGTGTATACGTGGGGAGGTGAGGCTGGGTGAATGGCCATCTAGCCATGCCTCTGTCTCCATGAAGTACTCACAAAACGAGGGGAGCCCAGGATCTTTGCTGGGTGGTGAAAAGAAGTGTGTGAAAACACTTTGATGAAGCATGCAGAGATTGCAGTAACAGCACAGATAAACCTGAACGACCTTGAGTGCTGCACTACATCAAGAGATCTGATCATGATGCATCTTCCCCAGTCCTGAAGATAGTCCTTTGGATCAGCCTGGACAAATTAGGCTCAAATCAGCCCTAATATATTTGAACACGTCAAACATACCTGCTTGAATCAACAGCACTGCAGCACAGTGTAGTTGAATTTAACCCAGTGTGCAGTGTGTGCTCAAAGCAGAACTGCGAATTCTGCCTTTCGTCAGGTTTAGGTATTAAGTTCAGCAGTTACTTTAACATGTCTCTGTCCTTCTGAAGCCAGACCAGCTCCTCTTCTCATTTTTTTTTTTTCTTTTCTGCTGGTGGAATTGAAGTGGGATTTTGCTTTGGTGACTGTCTCATTGAGGAGTGTGGTCTGGTGCAAACTGGTCACAGGGTCAAGGAAATTGTTGAACTCTTGCTGGCAAGATCCCTCAAGACTCAATCATGCTGCAGCCTCTCAATGGGCTGTTGTGACACTGCAAGAGATGTTTTGATTTCCTGTTCTGTTTCTCAGATTCGACTGTTTTTAATGGTTTTCTGTCCTCTCACCAGAGACAAAAGGTGATCTCCACTTCTCAGCTACTCTTTTCCCGTTCAATCAGTTCTGCTGGGGTGTCTGATTGTAACGGCATGATAGTTTGCTCTGGGAAGCTCTGAGTTCACAAAGTCACCCCTGTGGAAAAGAAAAGCCAGCGCATTTGCATTTCTGCAGATCTACACATGTCCTCAGTAGGAATATGAATTAAATGTAAAATGATCTCACAGCCTATGCAAATGTAACCGACACACAGCAATTCTGCTCTCATTTTCCTTAATGTGGGCAAATCGTGTGTTGCCCTATTAATGAGTCTGTGTATGCAGATCATTATCAGCGAGGTCTGCGGAAGACATATTAAATCTGTGTGCTGCTGCGTGCTCTGACAAGGGAACACGGTCACTTGCAGGACCCTACGGAGGCACAAAGCATCTTCTGCCCAGAGACAGAGGGATGGTGCTGGCCCAGCACTTGGGAGGAGATGTCACCCAGATGGCTCACAGAAAGGTACAGGGTCACAGCACAGCAGTGAGCCTTTCCAGAAACAGCTTTCTCTCAAAAACTGTAGATGTCTTTAAACTAATGCTGCTTGTGGGAAAATACCAGCGTCAACACTTTCTTAATTGGGAAACACGTCTTGGCACCTAGATTGGATTTCTAGACAAAAATCAGGGGAAAAGAGAAAGCTGAAGCTTGAGCAGAGACAGTATTTCAAATCTCGTGGTGAGGTTATTCACCTTTGATAAAGAACGTGGAGGTTGGCTCCTGTGTGTTCAAGCTCAGCTGCTCCAAGAGCAGAGGAAGGCTGCTGGTTGGGCTGGAGGAGCTCAGGATGCTGTGACTGTCCCAGTGCTTACTGCAGTGCAGCCACATCTCCTCAGTGCAACGGGAGACATGGCTGATCCCACCCTGTCTCTTAAAATAATAGAGTCATAGAATCATTAAGGTTGGAAAAGACCTCTAATATCAAATCCATCCACCCACCTACCACCACTATTGCCCTCTAAACCATATCTCTCAATACCACATCTCTATGTTTCTTGAACACCTCCAGGGATGGTGACTCCACCACTTCCCTGGGCAGCCTGTGCCAGTGCTCAACCACTGTTTGGGGAAGAAGTTTTTCCCAATATCCAAACTGTTCCTCTGTGTTCTTATTCTGAAAGCTCTTGATTTTGTCCTGCTACAGAAGAATAATTTCATGGAGGGACAGAGCCTGACTGGGCTCTAGTGGAAATGTGCAGGGCAGCTATGACTTTAGAGGGAATTTGGGGTAAACTAGTTTTACACAGATGGTCAGCCAAAAAGCCCACAGAAAGGTTAGGTAATATGAGAAATGTAGGCTCTATGGTTTCAGCTGATACCTACACACCGATGTCTGCATGTCTAGGATAACTCTTTTGGTCCCTTTATGAACTGACTTGATAATTATTAAGACAGCCTCAGTTCTTAACATCACTGATTTTTCCAAAACATGTTTCATTATTACATACAACTTAGTGGCCTGGGGTTGCCTGGAGCATTTTTAGCTTTCAGGAGGTAGTCAAAATAGTAATACAAAGTGATTTGACAGGTAAAACATTGATGCTACATCTGGGATTAATAATACTGCATTTTTGCTTGTAATCTCCTGCTCGGCTCTATGACCTCTTTATTATCTACTTGAAGTACCAATCTAAGAGAGCTCTCAAGTTAATTATTTGCTGTAATCCTGTAGAAGTGACACTATCATTGTCTGCTACGGTCAGAAATGGATGCAGAGCACCATTAGACCATACCAGTAAATCCATATCATTTCTGAAGAACTAAGCGCTGCACTGAAGATCTGGTGAGAAATTATTTTCCATTGGGCATTCAGTCATCCCCCCTGCCCTATTCTGGACTCATCCTCAGATATCCTTATGTCCCTTCTATGGAGCTCATCGCTGGACCCAGATGCATCTCACCAGTGCTGGGGAGATGGGAGGGATCACCACCTTGGTAAAGGTTCAGCATGTTAAAAAGACATCAAGTCAATCCCATGGGCTCAGTGCAGCAGGGTCACCTTTTCCACAAGAGCATCCAGCATGCTAATGCATAGCTCTGTTTTAGCAGGGGCTAAACAGCAGCCTGCAAGGCCACCTGCAGGCACAGTGAGCAAGATTCCCTCTCAGCCCAGCTATAGCACTGCACCCTCACTGCTGCTCATCTGTGAGCACAGCCCTTGCCATTTGGTGGCTGAGGTCGGTGAGTGTGAGATGGGCCCATTAGGGGAAATTGTTCAACTTTCCTCATTTACATTTCTGCCCATTTACAATGCTGCCTTCGTTCTTCTGCAGTTTAGTATTCCAGAAATATTATGATTTATGCAACCAAATTTCTTTGATCTTAACCAGCTTTCACAAAAGCTTTCAAGATGCTTTGCAGACTGTGAGTGGGAGTTGCAGCAGACAAGTTCAAGGGTTGGACGTGCATCTTTTAGCAAGCTCTGATGGCAGGGTCTTTTGCTGCAGCCATTGCTGGGAAGATTACCAGTTTATCTGAATGGGAACACTTAAATGTAGGGCTCTGCACCACTGGAACTGAATGGCTCATGGGGAGGGCCACAGACCAGTTAACACAGAGCTACACCATTTATGTGTTGCTCACCACAGGAATAGCAGTTTTTCAAGGGGAGGCTGCCTGTGTTTAATGAAAACCCTCAAAGAGATTTGGGGTCAATTCAACAGAATGAGTAAGTCCAAACTTGAGAATAGAAGGACTGTCAGAGGTTTTCACTGCAAGAGAGGGACCCTGCATCACTCCCAGAGTGCCAGCTAACCCATCGTAACTCACTTGTCATAACATGGGTGTAGGCAGATCTTTAAACCAGGAATGGGCAAAGGTTACGTACGCATCATGATCCAGGCACTGCCTCTGTTGTGCTGGGATTTGGCCGTGTACTGGTGGTACCACACATGCTGTGAGGCTGAGCTGGGCTGATGGAAGTAAATGTGATTTCAGTACGAAGTTATCTCATTAATTCCATACCTGAGATGTAGTTTGGCAGCGTTTGAGAAAAAGAGACACATGCAAAGAGGTTCACCTGATTAATTCTGCTTTTGTTCCATGGCAATTCAACACTCATCTCTCCTCAAGGCTTGTCAGCTGCACCAAAGTAGGGTCAGAGACCAAGCAGGTGAAATCTTTCTGAGATTGCAATGGATGAAAATGACATCTGATGTCCGCGTACCTTCAAGATGCCCAGTTCAGCAGGAGCCTTAATCCTGTGTCTCAGTTATGCTGTGCTGCACGGTCTGCGGGAGTTAGGAATGCTCTGGGCCTTGCCTAGCTAACAACAGTTAAAAGATGGGTATCCAATAAACTGTCTAACCGTGTTCCACCTGAAACCTTTCAGTTGAAGGACGTATCCTGCTGGGTCCTTGCAGTGTACTGGAGCTGTGCTCCCTGCTGGCTGCAGGGCAAATGTGAACGCCCCAAAAAAATTACAGAAAAGCAAAGAAACACTGAATATTTTATAACTTTCTGCAGGCTAAACAACCTGAATGGCAAGCTGGACCTCCAGATTTCTGGGCTGATTCAAGGACAGATCATTGCAACTAGGAAAGGCAAGTTCTGCTGAGGTGCAGAATTCCTACTTTCTGCAGATTTACAAATATATGGTTGTGAAAGAAGTTTGAATCTGTCCTCACTGAAGGATCCATCCCAGACACTATGTAGTAACTGGTAGCAGAGTACATACTACACATAATAAATAATTTACACATTTCTTGTGTAAAAGTTGTAAGAAAACAACTAAATAAGTAAAAATAGCAATATTAGCAATGACATAATAATGAAAACAAAACTAGCAGGAAAGCATTCTAAAAACCAACAGAAAAATCTTTTATCTTTTCTGCACAAAGCAGTATATATTAACCATATGTATTAGTCATAATAAGACTGCTTCTGCCACTTCTTGCATGATTCTCCTAATATATTTTAAATTCAAACTACTGCTCTGGACAGTCAGAGTCAAATATTACACAGCTCAGTGAGTATTTGAATCCTAGGAATAAGAGATGCTAAGTATTCATTCAGTTCCATCTACAATCTCTGTTCCAATCCTTGGAGTCTAATTTTAATTAATAGGAATTATTGCTTAATATTCAACCTGAAATTTCGTAGTGCTTCCCTCTTTTCTGTTTGGGGGTTGTTGAATATTCATTGCCCTTCCTGAATCTGCATTAAGTCAGAAGGCTTTTTTCTCTTGCAGGGAGGACGGACGTGTGCTGTGGGTAGCAGGCAGGGAAGCCAGGCATGTAAGCATCCTCTCTTTTCCTCCTTCAGCAGCCCCAGACCTCCCGGGCCAACTTCCTGAACATCTCTGCATAGGATCTCTACCCCTGGAGGCAAACAGATAGTGACAATCTGTAATGGAAGGTGAAGGAAGGAGGCTGGGAGAGTTTCCATAGTGACCAGTCCGTCATCAGAGGCTGTGGATGGAAATGAAATACCTGACACTGAGAGCTGCCACCACTTATATAGTTATGTATGTGTTTGGGCAGCTTCAGGATTGGGTCTGCAAAGTGACAGAGATCCTCTCGTTGTGCTCTGTCTCCTCAGACTTGAAAAAGTACCAGCGAGACAGGAAACGCTCTGCAGAATGATATTTAGACATTTAGGAAATGCATGTGAGCATCTGGATGGAGGAGGGATGTAAGAGGCTTTGAGGCATCCTCATATCCCACTCCTATATGGAATAAGAGGAATGTGAGTGGTGAGTGCCTGGGAAGAGCTGTGACAAGCAGGAATGTCTGCTCAGAGCAGGGAAGACTTCAGAAAAGGTAATCATGTTGGAGCCCTGCTAACTGAAAGCACCAGACCTGATCACAGCAGGACCCTCCCCAGCTTGGCTTCTGGTCCAGACAGGGCCCAATAACAGATGAGGAACCCCACAGTGGGCAATTACCAAATGAACTGCCTGGGGAAAATGTTCCCTTGGAACTGTCTCAGTCACTGATGGTTGGCTTGGGCTCTGAGAGATAACAGATTATGACCCAGAACTATTTCCTATGTGTACACACAAGTGAAGCGTGCAGTGGAGCTTATATAAGCTTCCCAAAACAGCATGTAAATAGGTAAGTGAATATGCACACAGGGTGTTTGAAAAGCATACAGCTGTGATGGGATATGGCCATGGGGCAGCGAGGGGGAATGGGCTCAGCCATGGCCAGAGCAGCTCCAGCAGTGGGTTAAGTGCTCTGAGAGAGGGGATGTGCCTGAAAAACTGTGCCTGAAAGCTCGAGGCAGGCAGTGCCGGATCAGGTGGGTGATAAAAGTCTGCACTGACAGCCTGTCTCGTGAAACATGATTTGCTGTGCCCTCTGGTTCTGTAAACCTAGATGGTTACTGCACCTTGGTCAATAAACCTTGATGTTTACCTCAATGATTGCCAATATTTATGCCATTATAGCGTGATTCAGGGGGTCAATATTCTCAGGTTCTTATGCAGCAGGAAGCTTTAGGTATAAAAGCAAGAAGGCCTTTCATGATGTGTCTGTTCAGCACCAAACTCAGCAGGAGTTTTTGCAATGGGATATAAATAACATTTAACTCTGTTTTTTGTCTTCTCTATAATTTTAAGTTCACATCTTATCTCAGCTTAGTGTTTGTCTTGTTTCAGGGAGAGGGAAGCACATCTCTTTGAAAGAATCATAGAATCACAGAATGGCTTGTGTTGGAGGGCACCTCAAAAATCACCTAGTTCCAAGTCTCCTGCCATAGACAGAGTTGCCAACCACTAATCAGGCTGCCCAGGCCCATCCAACCTTGAACACCTCCAGGGATGGGGCACCGACAACCTCCCTGGACACCCTGTTCCTTACAGCCTTTCTTTGCAGAAGCAATGAGTTTTCCTTTGTTGGAAAAGCCCTTGAGGGAAACTGCATGCATGCATGTGCCCTTTCCGTCCATCTTTTCTGCATCCTTTTCATCAGGCTCCTCTCACAAGGCGTTAAGTCAGTGTGAAGGATGCTGTGGAGCTCAGCTGTGCCTTGCAGTTTTCTAGCAAACCACATTGCTGATAAGGTCACATCGCATAAGCCCAGGCTGTGGGTGGCCAAGCACAGAACCTCAGGTTCCAGGGACATAACCTGGTCATTTCCTATCACTCTTTATTCTCCCCTTGTTCCTCTTCAGCCTCTTTTAACCAAAGAGGACACAGGAAAGTGTTTTAACTGAACTTCAAAAACAAAATGCTCAATTTACTCTTAAATGTGCTCATCTGTGGGCTTGTTTTTCAGAACTTGGTTCAAGGGAGATTAAAAAACAAACAAACAAAAAAAACCAAAAACCAACCAAATAAACAACAACAACAAAAAAGCAACAAAAGAGAAGAGAATTTCATTTTGGATTGACCCAAAAAAGCAGTTTTTCAGTTCAGTCAGCAAACTGGACCATCAATTATTCAGCGTATCACATCAGCACAAGGGAGTCAGTTCCATGCAGGGTCTGAGGAGGGGTGCAGGGGTCCAACAAGGCGATGGGGTGGGACGGTGACACCGAGCACATGTGATCCTGCCCTGAGCTGATACCAGGTGATCTGCACAGCTCCTGCAATGGGACTGCTCTTAGCAGCTCCTCTCCTAGTGCAGGCAATGCAGCAGGAGGGAGAGATGAGTTGGATGTGAGGCTGGCAGCATGTCTGTTTGCATCATTATATTGGTTTGCTGCTGGAGGGGAAACTCATCCTGCAACTGGACTTGGTACCACAGTAGGTGAAATTTCCAGCTTCTAAACTGTGATGTACAAGGGCTGTTCCAAAAGTAATGCCTCCAATTTTATGATTTTGGTCCATGGTGTCAGAGATGGATGTTGGTGGGATGGCAGTAGAGGTTGAAACTTCCCACCAATATCCATTTATGTGTTGTTGCCATGTGACAGATGGCAGCAGAGGGGCACTGACAAAATACCATGTGACATGGCAGTGCAGATGAACCAAAGGAGTGGAACTGAATTCCTCCCTGCAGAAACAATTGCATCCACTGAATCCACTGACATTCATCAACACTTGCTGAAAGGATGGCACGGATGTTAGCAGTGGTGGGTGGTGCATTTTAGCAGTGGTGACAATGACATCGGGTCACTTCCACTGGTAAAGACATCTACAAGCACAGTGTGCAGGCTCTTTACTCATGGCTGGCAAAAATGCACAGCAAATGGTGGTTGAACTGTATTGAAAATTAGTGTTTTTTGCTCTATCCAACAGTGCTATTGTGCTCTTTGTATCTATTGTGGATTCCATGGAAATAAATAGGAAGCATTACTTTTGGAGTGAACTTCGTACAAGGAAGCACTCCCTATGCTTGCTGGGCTCTAAAAACAAGACCCCAAACCTCTAGACTTTCTTGAGAACCATCTCTAGACCTCCAAGGACCACGAGCTCTGACTCCTGAGGGACTGCAGGGGCCCAGAGAAGCAGCCCTGCAGGTCTGTCCATCTGCCCCTGCATCCCAGAGACACAGTGTGCAAGAGCTGTCTTTTACACACTTCCTCTGTTAATAATTTCTCAGAATTGGTGCTCAGTGACCTCGCAGATGGTAAAAGTTGTGATGAGTGGAAGATATTGCAGGTAATGTTTTTGCACCCTGAGCCCCTGCAAGACTGTCACCAAAATATTCCAATGGCCAGCACAGCACTGGGAGGGTACATATAAAGTCATAGACTCACCAAGGTTGGAAAAGATCTCTAAGATCATCCATTCCAAACATCCACCTACGAACCACACAGCCTTTGGTCCTCTCCTTTTACTGGGGAGCAGATCACAGCCATGCTGATTTCATCTCATTTTCAGCAGATGCAGCTTTGGGTGAAGCAGCAGCTCATCTCAGCTGACTCTCCCACCCATCAGTGGCCATTATGGACTCTGCTTGGTTTTGGTGATATTTTTTAAGAGGCAAACCCATTTGTTATTTTTATTATTATTTTTAAGGCCCCTTGGACATTTTCTTGCCAATTTGAAGTTGGAGGTCAGGGAGAATTTGGGGTCACTTGTTTCCTTGATGGAACTATCTGAGGCTTTTTGGCAAAGGTCTCTAATCTAGAATACAACATCACAGGGACAGCAGTTGGAAAGAAATATTTTTTTTCATACAGTAACTGAGCTTTTGTTCAGAGGATATCAGATAAAAGAAAAGAAATTTGAAATCAAAGCAATTTCCAATTGCACTTTTTTTTTTTTTTTTTTCACCAGTTTGTGAAAATTTTTATTATTTAAAAAGTCAATTTTCCCTCTACATAAACCTATCCTGGAAATGTATTGACCATTTCCCACAGTGACACCTTTATTCTTTGCCATCTATCATTTACATTTCAGCTCAGAATCTGGAAATTTAATCAGAGACTCTCTGAGCACAACACCATATCCCTAAATCAATATTTGCTTTGGGGGACCATACCCTAAGCTGAGGATGATTCATGTGTTTTATCAGATGTTTTCAAGTATTCTAAGGGGAAAAAAAATGGAATTATTGGTAAAAATTTAATATCCTAGACTGAAATAAATTACAGTTCTCATCATTGTTTGTTGGGAGTTTTACTATGAAGCACAGATTGAAAAGCCAAGGCATGGTGGATGCTCCTCTGGATCGTGTTTGGTGTTTCATAACCTCATGGCCAGAGTTCCAATAGCAGGAACTGCTTTGCTGGGTATTTTTAGAAGGGTCTGCTGTAGGAAAAAAGAAAATCAGTGTGTGTGGACCTGAGATGTGTGTTCACACTCAGCTTCAGTAGTAGAAAAATTAAGAATTGTTGTTAATTAGCAGAACGTACAGCATGAACAACTAAAAAAGCCCTCAGTTGCCAAGAACCCACACGTGGAGATCTCCAACGAGGCAGTTCTACTTTCTATCAATTCACTCTCCTGAAAAGCCAAGAGGATTTTATGCTTCTGCGGTTTCCCCTCCAAAGTTCAACAACAACAACAAAAAAAGAAAACATAAGGCACTTTTTCCTTCATTAAAGCCTCTAGGAGGACAAATGAGTGCACACAGGTACACGGAGCAGACCTGGGAAGGGGCAATCTGCAATCCAACAGAACTGACATTTCTCAGCTCAACTTTCCATAAAACAGAAACATGTTCACAATATCTCTTCCCTAAGAAGACTCCCTGTGACCACAGAACTGACAGAAGAAAACAAATGGTGTGGCGAGCACTTCATCACTTATCCTAAGACAGACCATCATGGAGCTGCAGAGATTCCTCTGGTGGAAGAGGACTGAAGAGCGGTGCTGAGCTCTCCCAGGTGGAGGTGCCTAAAGACATGATGGGTTCCAGGACAGTAAATACACCCATGGTTTCCGTATCTCTGAGATGTCTCCTTCTGGGGTAGTTTTCTGCTATCACCGCTAATCCTGTTAACAGAAATTGCATCAATAAACCCAGCTCCTTTTGATGTCTTCCTCCCTAATCTTCACGGTGGATTACTGCAGTAGGTCACCTTGTATCCTCCCTTATCCCTGTTAGAGCATCCTCCTTTGAAATCTGTAATTATCTCTCTGAGATAATTGCCAAAATCGTTTGCAGTCCTGGAGAGATCTTCAAAACCTACTTGTTTATGAAAGCAAATAATTCAGGTTAATCAAATATTGTGAGGTTTCCACTCTGCCTGTCTAGGTATTTGTACATTTAAATCTGCACCTTGCCTGTTATGCAACTGGCCTGAAAGGCAACTCTCATTGCAAGAGGGGAAAGACAAAGTGTTTAGAGGAGAAACCACTTCAGCACAATCTCTACACTCAGGAAAAGGCTCTTCTCACTATTGGATGGCACCCAGTGCATGGAGAGCTGCTGCAGAAGAGACACTGGAATGGGCTAGGCAAAGTTTTGAGCATTTCCAGCACCCACAAAACATGATAGAACTGCAAGTGTTGGAGGAGCTCTGTGAGGTTGGTGGACAGTGCAGCTCCTGCCCCCAAGTGTGTGAGCTGGTCCCAGTGTCAGCCAAGGAAACTTCCCAAATGTAGGGAGCCTCAATTGCACATCACAGTGGGCTGATCTGAGTGAATCTGATTGTTTACCACCTCAAAATCCCAGGAAAGACATACTGACATTTCCAGGGCTATTTAGAATTGTAGAATCATGAAAATTGGAAAGGACCACTAAGATCACCATGGCCAACCCCAACCCATCCCATCATGCCCATCAACCATGTCCACAGTTCTTGAACACCTCCAGGGACAGTGACTCCCCCACCTCCCTGGGCAGTTGTGCCAATGCATCACCACTCTTTCTGAGAAGAAAAAGATGTGTTGGTGGCTATTGTGTTCGTTTTTAGGGGGCAAGGGTTTGATAAATGATAGATGTCTTATGCCCAAAACATCCCTGAGAAGATACGTTTCCAAAGAGGTTCTATACTTCATCAGCTATTTTTTCTTGACCTGCAACCATCAGGATCCTCTTCAACATGAGACTGTCTGTCCAGTCCCATCTTTGCCCCATCCTGGATCCCTCCACCTGTATATCCTCATGGGAAAAAATTTCAGTCTGCCCTCTGCAAGCCAGGAGCAGCAGGTACAGTCAGCTCTGCAGGTGCCTGAGGCTACAGGGCAAGGGAAATAGCAGATGCTCATGGGAATATCTATTTTCTCAAGTCCTATTGTAATCTCTTTTTCTCTACAAACCCAGTGAAAAATCTTAGATTGATGCCTGTAGTTAAAATGTTTAATTCAGGCCAAAATACATCCAACGACCTGGATTCACTGGGTTTGCCAAAAGAGTCTTCTTTCTTGTTGGGTGCCTGGCTGTTCTGAATGACATTGTGGCTGAAGGTCAGGCAGGACGGAGCTCTGAGCACTGATGGAGCTGTGGGTGTCCCTGTTCAGTGCAGGGTGTTGGATCAGGTGGCCTTTAAGGGTCCATTCCAACTCAAACCATGTCATGAGTCTATGAAACACCTGTCTGTTAATGTGGTGCAAATGCATCTTTTCACTCCACCCTGCACTACTACTTTCTATTATAACAAAATAAATAGGACTAGAACTAGAAATATTATTTTAGGAATATATGTATTAGGAAACAGGAATCAATTCCCAGTAGAGCTGAGGAGATCTCTTCAAAGATCTGGACTCCTTTACCTAGGATAAAGTTTTGGTTCAAATTCTGGATAAAGCACACCAAATGCAATGCTGTTATACGTTATCTTTAACCAGTGCTCAACGTGCTCAAAACAGGTTGCATGGAGATTGGTGGGTGCCCCATCTCTGGAGACATTCAAGCCAGGCTGGACCAGGTCCTGGGCAACCTGGTCTAGCTGTGCATGTCCCTGTTCACTGCAGGGGAACTGGACTGGATGGCCTTTAAAGTTCTCTTCCAACTCTAAGGATTCTATGAGTTTATGATTCCAAGTTCTCCCATCATTTACTACAGGTGATAAATGATGGTTTCTTGAAACATAAGGATTTCTGAGAAAAGATAATTTTGACAAACTTGAATCACGCCTTTAATGGCAAACAGACATAAACTCTTTAAAATCTCATCAGATTTTGAAAAAGATCTGGTTGTTTTTTTTATCATTCTAAATGACATTTGTTCCAAACTTTTGTATATAATGAAATAAAAGTGAAACACTGCAAGTGAAATAAATATCTTCAAAGATTGGAAGAGGAGTGTTACGAGATCCGTCCCAAATTTCTGTTGTCAGTCAGAATGAATATTTTTAAATATCTTTTATTTCTTCTGCTTTCGGAGAGGAAAAGAAAAACATCTAAATCTCAGTATTTCTCACCCAATCATCACTCCCAGCTCCATTTTCCTGTCTCATCTTTTCTCAAAGAAACCCAAATTGTGAGAAAGCAGCTCTCTTACAGATACAGAAAGTGCCAGCAGGAGCAGCAATTCCAGCCTGGCTGTCCCGTCTACAGAGACCAACAATTTACATAAATACACAGCGGCATTGGAAGTGCTGCTCTAATTAAAATGCCATCATATAAACTTGGTTTTTATAAGACCTATAAAACTTCATTCTGGGAGTGGACTTGGCATCAGCATGAGCACAATCTACTGCTGTTTATTTATTTTTTATTGATTTGCCAAGAAAGTAATATACATTGTGTTCTAATTCTGTAGTACTGTCACTGTATAATTGAAGGAGGCACTTCTGGTCTAAGTCCCTATTTGCAAGCAATTATATGTTGCTTTAAAAAATATGTCTTGCGGAATTGATTTTTCATGTCTCTTGTGAGTGATGAAATATAAGTTTCAATTAAAAAAAAAAAGAAAAGAAAGTGCAATGGCCAATTCTGAGCCTGTCTGGTTAAAATGGTTTTGCAGCTCTTAAGGAAGCCTGGTTTGGCATAGCCTAGCACAAGGGCTGTGGCACTGCCTACTGCATCGCAATTGCTCAGTGGTTTGATTACAAACAGTAAAATGGCACTGAATTCCATGATTCTGCCCAAGAAAATGCAGTGTTTTTTGCAGCTGGTCTTTAATACTCTGTCTTCTCAACTCCAGCTACTCCACAAGTAATCCAGCTTTATTAACAAATGTCAGCGTTCAATCCTGCTGGCTGGAGAGAGATTACTGCACAGTATGCACAAACTCAGCAGCTTTACATAGTAAAAAAAAGAAGTGTCTTTTAAAATTTCATGTGTTTTAGAGAACAACTTTTTGATGTTTTAATGCTGGGGTAAGCAGTCTGAAAAAGATGCACACGTTTTTTTTCTGCTCCTTGTGTTTCTCCTGACCTGCTCCCCAGCAGTGGCCCTGCAGCCAGAGCTGCCCATCACTGCCCCCACTGCAGTCCAACATCACCCAGGACCTCACAGCCATCTCTGTTAGGAAAGAAAGGATGGAAATGGCATGACATTTCCTGCACTACTCACTTGGTGAGTGGCCCAGCTGAGCCAAGCCAGGATCACCTCCAGCCCATTCCATGCTTCTTGCTATTGGCACATGTCCTAACTGCAACATGTAAAGCATCCCAACAAGACAGGAACAGGCTGTAATGAAAGCTTTCCGTAGTCCAAAAGGGTGAAGATGGGATATGAGCCAGACAGCGCTCACACAGCAGTCAGACACGGGAGGGCTCGTTTCCATCTGCAGACTGAGGCACTTTCAGCCTCCCATCTCTAAACCCTTTGGGGACACTATGTATGTAGTTGTACACTCAGACCACTAGACTGCACATCAGAATCTGTGCAGTACATATAGTTTGTACCCATGGCAAAATACCTTTATAAAATTCATGTGCATTATTGGCCCCAGCATCCTATATCCATGTTCAGTCTCCTGTGCTGTGAACTGATTACAAGCAGATGGCAGAATCATAGAATTCTGGAATGGCCTGTGTTGAAAAGGACAACAAAGCTATATGCAGGGTTGCACATTGTATGGATATCATCTGGCCCCATGGATTTATATACATTCAGTTACATGACTGACTGACATGAGGACTCGGACATGTTCCAGTGTTACAGTGGGACGGAATCCCATCCCATGTCTAATTCAGATCTCCACTCCTTTACGTTAAAACCATTCCCCCTTTGTCCAATCACCACCACCACACAAAAAGTACATTTCCTTCCTCTTTATAATCTCCTTTTAAACAATGGAAGGCTGCACTGAGCAGCCACAGCAAGTGTTGGTGACGGGGCATGCAAAGAGCAATGCCTATGACATCAAGGGACTGTGTCACAGAGGGGCACTGTGAGCTCAGGGGAGAGGGGCTGACCCCAGCGGTCACGGAACCCCCCACTGCCACTCTCGAGCTACCATGGCGGGTAAGGCAGCAGGCTCCTCCTGCTCCTGGCACTGCGGCCCTCCAGGGGATGCCAGTGCCCCAGATCTCACCCCAGCGCCCATTTGGGCATTTCTCCACAGAGAGAATTCCTCCACGGATGCAGACGGTGCTTCCGACACCCGACGCGAGTTTCCCTGGATCCTCTGTGCCTCCACCGGCCACTGCAGCAATGCAGCCCAACGTCAGCGGAGCAGTGCCAGCGTCGATCCAACCCCTCCCTGTCCCCAACGTCGCCTATGTGGTGCCTCAGGCTTCTGTTTGGCCTGGGGTACCAGGTGTCCAAGGACAGGGAGTGCAGCTCCTACCTGGGGGGATGCCCCCAACAGTGGTTCAGCTGCCACCTGGGGGGATGCCCCCAACTGCGGGTCAGCTGCCATCTGGGGGGGTCCCCCAAATTGTGGGTCAGCTGCCACCTGGGGTGATGCCCCAAGTTGTGGGTCAGCTGCCACCTGGGGGGGTCCCCCAAGTTGTGGGTCAGCTGCCACCTGGAGTGATGCTCCAAGTTGTAGGTCAGCTGCCATCCGGGGGGGTCCCCCAAGTTGTGGGTCAGCTGCCACCTGGGGGGGTCCCCCAAATTGCGGGTCAGCTGCAACCTGGGGGGGTCCTCCAAGTTGTGGGCCAGCTCCCACCTGGGGGGAAGCCCCCAGCTGTACGTAAGCTGCCACGTGGGGGGAAGGCCCGAACTGTGGGTAAGCTGCCACGTCGGGGGAAGCCCCCAGCTGTGGGTAAGCTGCCACCTGAGGGAGTGCCCCCCATTGTGGTTCAGCTCACTCCTGAGGGGCTGCCCACTGTTGTGGGTCATCTCCAACCTGGGGGGCGGCAGTTACCCCTGCTCATGCTCCTACCCGGCGGCATGAAGCCAGGTATGCCTCCCCCCAATGCCCCTGCCCACTGCTGGGAACAGCCCCCGGTGGCAGGGACGATGCAGCCCCAGCAGCCGATGGGGCTGCGGCCTGGGGCCGCGTTGCGTGGGCAGCCCCCGCAGCCCGCAGGCAGCTGCCCGCTGCAGGCCCCCGGCCGCCCAGGCCCCTCAACTGTCCTCCAAGCACCTCCGGTACAGCAGCAGCAGGTGCTCCTCACACCCTCCACCCTGCCCACCAGCAGGGAACAGGCGGAGATGCCCTTTGGAGATGCCGTGGTGTACACGGAGGGCCAGGGGCACCCAGCACCCATCAGCGTGTGCCCCCAACCCACCACGGCTCCGCTCACCTGCAGCATCGCAGCTCCGGAATCAGGTGGTGAGTTTGGGGGCTGCAGGCTGTCTGCACCGGGTGGCTGTGGGAAAGTTGGCATTGCCTCACTAGGGATGTTCTTGCTTTTCCAACAGCAACAACGAGCTCAGACATCCTGGAGGACATCTCCAGCATCAGTGACCTCCTGACTTGGATGAACAGCTGTGAGTTTGGGGGCAGCAGAGCTGGCGGGGGAGTGTTGGCACCGATTTGGTGTGGGAAAGCTGACATTACCCCTGTGGGGATTTTCTTCCTCTTCCAGTAGTGACACCCGAAATAGAGGTCCCGGACAACATCCCGGACATGGATGATCACTCGCCCGAGTGCCCAGCCCCTGCCTGCACCACCAGCGGTCGCCAGCAGCGCATCCAAGCCACAAAGAGGAAGCTGCCGCAGGGCCAGGATGCTCCAGAACCAAAACGCCGGCACTAGCCGAAGCTGAGTGGGCTCAGCACAAACAGGAGCATCTGCAGAAACTGGACCACGTGGTGCAGCAGGAGACACCACCATAGCCAAAAAAAGGCTACCTGTAGCCCTGGGCTCCTCGCTGGCCCCTTGCCCCAGGGGCACCAGCACCAACCCCAGCCCTACCCCTCCAAACCTGGGCTGTCCACCAACAACACCTTGGACTGAGACAGTGTGGGACTCCATTAGATTATGTTATCATGTTTTATGTTATTTTATGTTCAATTATGTTCAATTACATTAAATTACTTTAAATTATTAAATGTTTCGTATTCACTTTGCTACGACTGCCTGCAGTTGTTCATACAGCACCAAACGCCCCCCCAGACCGCTGTGCCCACCTGCAGGGCAAGACGGGGCAGCGCAAAGGGCCGTGTCCCAGGGCTGCCCCACCAGCAGCCCCTCCAAAATCCTCTCCAAAATCCCCTCCCCTCCTCAGTCAGCACCACTGGGAACGTAGGGATGGGGAATGGTTGGGGTGGGATTCTGGGAGAGCTGGGGCGGCTCTGCCTGCAGGAGAGCAGGCTCAGGGGGATCCCAGGCACGGCCATCAGTCCCTGCAGGGAGGTGCAGAGAGGACGGAGCCGGGCTGCACCCAGCGGTGCCCAGCAGCTGAACCAGAGGCACTGGGCAACACACTGGGGCACAGCTGTGGTTGCAGCAAGGCAAGAATGCAGCTCTGCATCACTGGTGGTCTACATCACCATCACTGCTGACAGTGCCCGTCCGGGTTGTCTGGCTGTGGGATGGTAACCCCCTGCCATTGCCACCCCCTGAAGAAGAGTGCAGAGGAAGCAGCTGAGGTGCCCAGAATTAATGGCCTGGGTTGAAAAGGACAACAAATATCATCTGCTATGTGCAGGGTCGCCAACCAGCAGACCAGGCTGCCCAGAGCCACATCCAGCCTGGCCTTGCATGCCTCCAGGGATGGGGCATCCACAACCTGCTTGGGCAACCCGTTCCAGTGCCTCACCACCCTTTGGGTGAGAAACTTCCTCCTAATACCTAGCCTCAACCTCCCCTGTCTCAGTTTAAAGCCATTCCCCCTTGTCCCCTCACCATCCACCCTCACAAACAGCCGTTCCCCCTCCTGTTTATACGCTCCCTTCAAGTTCTGGAAGGCCACAACGAGGTCTCCCCAGAGCTTCTCTTCTCCAGTTGAAGCAATCCCAGTTCCCCCAACCTTTCCTCACAGGAGAGCTGCTCCAGCCCTCTGACATCTCAGTGCCCTCCTCTGGACCCGCTCCAAGAGCTCCACGTCCTTCCTGTGCTGGGGGCCCCGGGCCTGGACGCAGTGCTGCAGATGGGGCCTCACAGGAGCCGAGCAGAGGGGGACAATCACCTCTCTCTCCCTGCTGGCCACCCCTTTTTTCATGCGGCCCAGAACACAGTCGGCCTTCCGGGCTGCAACGCACACTGCTGGCTCGTGTCAGCTTCTCGTCCACCAGGACCCCCGAGTCCTCCTCCGCAGGGCTGATCTTCCCCCAGTTTCTATAACTACCTGGGATTGCCCCGACCCAAGTGCAGCACCCTGCACTTGGCCTTACTGAGCCTCATTAGGTTCAGTATCCTGACACAGAATCATTGATCACAGCCTTTGTCTGCGACCAGCCGGCCAATTCCCAATCCACCCAACAGTCCATCCTTCAAATCCACACCTCTGCAAGCCAGAGAGCAGGATGTGGTGAGGGACCATGTCAAAGGCCTTGCAGACGTCCACGCAGATGACATCCACTGCCCTTCCCCCATCCACCAAAGCCGTCTCTCCATCACAGAAGGCCACCGCATTGGTCAGGCACGATCTGCCCTTGGTGCAGCCATGCTGGCTGTCTCAAATCACCTCTTTGTCTCGTATGTGCCTAGACACAGCTTCTAGGAGGATCTGCTCCATGATCTTCCCAGGCACAGAGGTGAGGCTCACCGGCCTCCCCCTTTCTTAAAAATGGGAGCAACGTTTCCCTTTTTCCAGTCACCATGGCTTTCTCAGATATGATGGAGAGCGGCTCAGCAACCACATCAGCCATCTCTCTCAGGACCCCAGGATGGATATCATCTGGCCCCATGGATTTATATACATTCAGTTACATGACTGACTGACATGAGGACTCGGACATGTTCCAGTGTTACAGTGGGACGGAATCCCATCCCATGTCTAATTCAGATCTCCACTCCTTTACGTTAAAACCATTCCCCCTTTGTCCAATCACCACCACCACACAAAAAGTACATTTCCTTCCTCTTTATAATCTCCTTTTAAACAATGGAAGGCTGCACTGAGCAGCCACAGCAAGTGTTGGTGACGGGGCATGCAAAGAGCAATGCCTATGACATCAAGGGACTGTGTCACAGAGGGGCACTGTGAGCTCAGGGGAGAGGGGCTGACCCCAGCGGTCACGGAACCCCCCACTGCCACTCTCGAGCTACCATGGCGGGTAAGGCAGCAGGCTCCTCCTGCTCCTGGCACTGCGGCCCTCCAGGGGATGCCAGTGCCCCAGATCTCACCCCAGCGCCCATTTGGGCATTTCTCCACAGAGAGAATTCCTCCACGGATGCAGACGGTGCTTCCGACACCCGACGCGAGTTTCCCTGGATCCTCTGTGCCTCCACCGGCCACTGCAGCAATGCAGCCCAACGTCAGCGGAGCAGTGCCAGCGTCGATCCAACCCCTCCCTGTCCCCAACGTCGCCTATGTGGTGCCTCAGGCTTCTGTCTGGCCTGGGGTACCAGGTGTCCAAGGACAGGGAGTGCAGCTCCTACCTGGGGGGATGCCCCAAGTTGTGGGTCAGCTGCCATCTGGGGGGATGCCCCCAACTGCGGGTCAGCTGCCATCTGGGGGGGTCCCCCAAGTTGTGGGCCAGCTGCCACCTGGGGGGGTCCCCCAAATTCTGGGCCAGCTGCCACCTGGGGGGGTCCTCCAAATTGTGGGTCAGCTGCCATCTGGGGTGATGCCCCAAGTTGTGGGTCAGCTGCCACCTGGGGGGGTCCCCCAAATTCTGGGTCAGCTGCCATCTGGGGTGATGCCCCAAGTTGTGGGTCAGCTGCCACCTGGGGGGGTCCCCCAAATTCTGGGTCAGCTGCCACCTGGGGGGGTCCCCCAAGTTGTGGGCCAGCTCCCACCTGGGGGGAAGCCCCCAACTGTACGTAAGCTGCCACGTGGGGGGAAGGCCCGAACTGTGGGTAAGCTGCCACGTTGGGGGAAGCCCCCAGCTGTGGGTAAGCTGCCACCTGAGGGAGTGCCCCCCATTGTGGTTCAGCTCACACCTGAGGGGCTGCCCACTGTTGTGGGTCATCTCCAACCTGGGGGGCGGCAGTTACCCCTGCTCATGCTCCTACCCGGCGGCATGAAGCCAGGTATGCCTCCCCCCAATGCCCCTGCCCACTGCTGGGAACAGCCCCCGGTGGCAGGGACGATGCAGCCCCAGCAGCCGATGGGGCTGCGGCCTGGGGCCGCGTTGCGTGGGCAGCCCCCGCAGCCCGCAGGCAGCTGCCCGCTGCAGGCCCCCGGCCGCCCAGGCCCCTCAACTGTCCTCCAAGCACCTCCGGTACAGCAGCAGCAGGTGCTCCTCACACCCTCCACCCTGCCCACCAGCAGGGAACAGGCGGAGATGCCCTTTGGAGATGCCGTGGTGTACACGGAGGGCCAGGGGCACCCAGCACCCATCAGCGTGTGCCCCCAACCCACCACGGCTCCGCTCACCTGCAGCATCGCAGCTCCGGAATCAGGTGGTGAGTTTGGGGGCTGCAGGCTGTCTGCACCGGGTGGCTGTGGGAAAGTTGGCATTGCCTCACTAGGGATGTTCTTGCTTTTCCAACAGCAACAACGAGCTCAGACATCCTGGAGGACATCTCCAGCATCAGTGACCTCCTGACTTGGATGAACAGCTGTGAGTTTGGGGGCAGCAGAGCTGGCGGGGGAGTGTTGGCACCGATTTGGTGTGGGAAAGCTGACATTACCCCTGTGGGGATTTTCTTCCTCTTCCAGTAGTGACACCCGAAATAGAGGTCCCGGACAACATCCCGGACATGGATGATCACTCGCCCGAGTGCCCAGCCCCTGCCTGCACCACCAGCGGTCGCCAGCAGCGCATCCAAGCCACAAAGAGGAAGCTGCCGCAGGGCCAGGATGCTCCAGAACCAAAACGCCGGCACTAGCCGAAGCTGAGTGGGCTCAGCACAAACAGGAGCATCTGCAGAAACTGGACCACGTGGTGCAGCAGGAGACACCACCATAGCCAAAAAAAGGCTACCTGTAGCCCTGGGCTCCTCGCTGGCCCCTTGCCCCAGGGGCACCAGCACCAACCCCAGCCCTACCCCTCCAAACCTGGGCTGTCCACCAACAACACCTTGGACTGAGACAGTGTGGGACTCCATTAGATTATGTTATCATGTTTTATGTTATTTTATGTTCAATTATGTTCAATTACATTAAATTACTTTAAATTATTAAATGTTTCGTATTCACTTTGCTACGACTGCCTGCAGTTGTTCATACAGCACCAAACGCCCCCCCAGACCGCTGTGCCCACCTGCAGGGCAAGACGGGGCAGCGCAAAGGGCCGTGTCCCAGGGCTGCCCCACCAGCAGCCCCTCCAAAATCCTCTCCAAAATCCCCTCCCCTCCTCAGTCAGCACCACTGGGAACGTAGGGATGGGGAATGGTTGGGGTGGGATTCTGGGAGAGCTGGGGCGGCTCTGCCTGCAGGAGAGCAGGCTCAGGGGGATCCCAGGCACGGCCATCAGTCCCTGCAGGGAGGTGCAGAGAGGACGGAGCCGGGCTGCACCCAGCGGTGCCCAGCAGCTGAACCAGAGGCACTGGGCAACACACTGGGGCACAGCTGTGGTTGCAGCAAGGCAAGAATGCAGCTCTGCATCACTGGTGGTCTACATCACCATCACTGCTGACAGTGCCCGTCCGGGTTGTCTGGCTGTGGGACGGTAACCCCCTGCCATTGCCACCCCCTGAAGAAGAGTGCAGAGGAAGCAGCTGAGGTGCCCAGAATTAATGGCCTGGGTTGAAAAGGACAACAAATATCATCTGCTATGTGCAGGGTCGCCAACCAGCAGACCAGGCTGCCCAGAGCCACATCCAGCCTGGCCTTGCATGCCTCCAGGGATGGGGCATCCACAACCTGCTTGGGCAACCCGTTCCAGTGCCTCACCACCCTTTGGGTGAGAAACTTCCTCCTAATACCTAGCCTCAACCTCCCCTGTCTCAGTTTAAAGCCATTCCCCCTTGTCCTGTCACCATCCACCCTCACAAACAGCCGTTCCCCCTCCTGTTTATACGCTCCCTTCAAGTTCTGGAAGGCCACAACGAGGTCTCCCCAGAGCTTCTCTTCTCCAGTTGAAGCAATCCCAGTTCCCCCAACCTTTCCTCACAGGAGAGCTGCTCCAGCCCTCTGACATCTCAGTGCCCTCCTCTGGACCCGCTCCAAGAGCTCCACGTCCTTCCTGTGCTGGGGGCCCCGGGCCTGGACGCAGTGCTGCAGATGGGGCCTCACAGGAGCCAAGCAGAGGGGGACAATCACCTCCCTGATCAGTGAGTGCTGTGAGCATCCCTGAAGAAGCTTGCTCCTACTGTTCCTATTGTATCAGCAGGGCTACCAGCACTGTGCAGCACAATAAATAACAGGGAACCACCTCCATGGCACTTGGTACAACTGCTCAGCTCCTGTCTGCGTAATCTGGCTCTTAAAGACAGCACAGCGCATGATCTATAAACCCAGCGTCAGTGTGACTGATGTGTGGCATTCCTGTGAGGAACATTATTTGTAAAGGCTTCTCACTGCTGTGCTGCCGTATTTTCTCAACACGAATCTCTGCTACGCCCTGCCTCAGCTCCGCGATGTTCCTCGTCCTCCACCAAGCACATAAAGCTTTGGCTTTTTTTCATCGCTGCACACACTGCCTCCAGAAGGCTGAGTACTCATTTCCCAATCTAAAAACCTCTCCTAAGGCACTGTGCTTTGAACAGGCTGTAAGAAAAAAAACTTGAATGAAGCCATTGTTAATTCCATTAAGGGAACAGCCAGGCACTTCTGTCCCGCTCAGCCCAGGAGGGGTTTGCTTCCAGGTAAAGGAGCCAAATGCATCACAGACAATTTTGAAATGATACGGTCTAGGTCCATTTCTGCAGGATATCTATACAGCCTCTGCCAGGATCCTGCCTGTTGGGTCAGTGGCACAAAAGGAAGGGTTATTTTCTAAAATGTGGATTAGCACTATGTGTTTAAGGAATGCCAGGTGACCTGTTCTGCCAAAACATGGAATGCCTGAGGTCCCACCAAACCTTATAAAACACTTTATAAAACTAATCCTGAGGAGAACTGCTGCTCCAGCAGCCCTTGAAGAAGTGTTTTTGTTGCCCCTTATTCATAGTAGAGCTGAGGAGTGCCCACCAGTGGGGACCCAGCTGGGTCTGCTGACATCACTGTGCAGGGTCTGTCTGCTTCATGGGATCATACAACCACAGAATGGCTTAGGTTGGAGCGGAACTTAAAGATCCCCCAGTTTCAACCCCCTGCCCTGGGCAGGGTTGCCACTCACCAGACCAGGCCACCCAGGGTCCCATCCAACCTGGCCTTGAGTGCCTCCATGGAGGGGACACCCACATTTCTGGCAGCCCTTTCCGCTGCCCTGGCAGCATTTGCCCCTTGTGCTTGTTCAGTGCTTCAGTAAGAAAAGCCAGGAAGAAAGCTTCCCTGTGAACCCCGTCTGACCGCAGCTGCCAGTGAAAGTCACTCCTCCACCATATGCTCCCAGTGGGTTCTCAGCCAGTGCCCACCTGTAGAGGTCAACAGCCACACACCTCATCCCTCAGAGGAGGCTTTTTCCAAACAGTTTTCTAGTTCTTTGTCTGTATTTTTAGCATTATCTCAGCAATTTTGCCTAACGCTAGGGCCTCCCTCACAGCAGCTCACTTTGAGTTAAAGGGTTTATTTCAGTTCCCCTGCATAGTTACAGTTCTTCTCTTCTTCCCTCTACAATGCCCTTTCTCACTGCAGCTTTCCTGCCTTGTCCCAGGGCTCTCAGAGCCACAGATGCCTCCAACTGCCAGGGGACTGCAAATTAGAATCTGTCCTGTCTCATATGTCAGCGATAACCATCAGGGAGTCCTCATTCCCATTGTAGGAAAGGCCATATGTTTGGCTCCCAAGCCAAAGCAGCAGCAAAACGCGGGCAGCAAAAATATTCTTTGTATTGAATTCCTTAATCTTATGAATAGGTGCCCCTGGAGGACCCTTTGTGCTTGGGTTCTGTGTACTCAGGATTGCTCATATTATAAAAAAATCTGCAGATTGGAGAGAGCACAGACTGAGTGTTAGAGGAACCGCGGATCCCTCAGCACAGCTTTGCACCCACTGCACCTGCAGGACTGCCTTGCTTGGGATGCACACAGTGCCACACACCTCATTTGTTTGCCTTCCTCAATCTTTCTTCCTTTATCATTCCCCCGCTCCCCATCACCAATCCACGTCTGGGAGCCTTTGCCACTCCCAGAAGCTCTCCTTGACGCACATCATCATGACTTGATTCGAACAGTGCAAATCTAAGAGATGATGGGTATGTGATTTAAAGGCATAGCGCTGCCAAACTGCACTGATACAGCTGCTGAGCAGCCTCCTCAGTTTGTAGCCACAGCTACAGGCAACATGGTGGCTGAATATTTGTTATTATAGTTGAGTAAACCGATTCCAGGGAAGCAAAGGTGGTTAAAACTAGCAAAGGTCATGACACAATGAAGAATGGCTGAAAGGGAAACAGATCCTACAGCTGGAAGGGAAAATTTGTATACTAGGATTTGGATTTAATTTCTGCTTTATATAATTTTTTTTACTTATGCTAAATCAAGTTAGCAGGATAGCATGCATAATATGATACAGCATGCAAAATCAGTGTGGCTCGCAGTGCCTGTGTATAAGGCAGCGTGTTTTGTTCCCTGCTCTAATGAAGCATTCGTCTTGGCATGGCAGTGAGTTGTAAATGAATTAGCAATGCTACAATCGTTTGTGAGCACGCCTATCAAGCTCAGCAAATTGCCTGGCGTTCAGAGCAGTAAATAGATGGGGCTGTTCCACATTGTGGTACGAAGACTTGGAGACTCTGGGATGCGATCATGGCACAGTGGTCCCTGTATTAGGGCACAACCCAGCCCAGTCCTTCCTGAGAAGGGTGAGCTTAGCAGGCAACATCCCCAGCTTGTGAGCCACTCACACAGTGCTAATGGCGTGCACTGCTTCATCAGCAGGAGCAGGATTAGGCCCTTCTGTGTGGGAACAGCTTCAGCAGTCATCCAAGGGCACGAAAGAAGCTGGGGCTGAGACTATGTGCTCCATCATCATACAACCACAGTCATTAAGGTTGGAAAAGACCTCTAAGGTCACCTGATCCAGTTGTCCATCTACCACCACTGCTGCCCACTAACCAAGTCCCTAAGTACTACACCTACCCTTTCCAGGGGCTGTGACTCCATCACCTCCATATACATATATATTTACATATATTTATCTTTTTTTTCATTTCAGACAATAGAAGCAGTTTCCCTTGACATCTTCAGAATGCAGTGCTTTACATTTTCCAGTTTGCTTAATTTGGTTTTGTCAAAGAAAGTGAAAGGAAAAACAGTCTCCAAATCGACTGCAAGTCAATTTGGAGTGATTTGACATCACTTCCCAAGTAGTCCAGTGAACTGAAATGGCAAAGTTGTGTTTCCTGCCTCCATGTGCTGGTAGGACTGTGGCTAAATGGAGGCAGTGTGTCATGCCTTGCAACTGCTGCTGGTCATCCCTGCCTTTGCAGGGACCTACAGCTGTTCCATAGCTTGGGGCCAGTTTGTGCGTTTCTATCGTTCCATACAAAATGCAATGGAAGAAGTTTCAGCCCATGACCACCTGATTGTGAAATACTCCAAGTTCCTTGTGGAATGACCTAAGACTACAAAAACTCATTTCTCTGTGGTTTAACCCCAAACTGACTTTCCCATGGGCATGCACAAAGGCTTTTGATGCTTTCACAGCTCATTTTTCACTAACCATGAGCTCTAAAAATTAAATTTGTCATTCTTTTTTAAGTGAAAGACAAGATCAGAGATAAAAGCTCTAATCATTGCCTTCTAAGAACCGAGCCTTAAAGCACACCAGATGTAGCCCTGCTCTCCATCAGATCCCCAAAAGGCACACACAGCAGTACACAGATAGCAGCCAAAGAGGAGCTGGAGGATTCCCAGTGCTTTTCTTGCCTGCGGACTGCAGCAGCATTTTCCCCTCCCTATGGGATGTGTGCTGAGTGAGTGCTGTTGTTTGGAAAGGAGCTCTGCCTCTGCCAGGACTGCTGGGAGCTACAGCCATTGTCTCAAGGAACAGCAGGAAAATGCTTCAATAGAAGAGACATTTGCAGCAGAGATTTGCAGGTTGCCACACAACAGTGCCTATATGGTGACTGTGCAGATCCCAATTCAAGTACGCTTGCCTTGTGGAGAAGGGCACACTGTCTTTTTTCTTTTCTTTGTAAATATGACCTAATTTACTACAGCATTTCCCTGAACTCTTCTAAGCTGGAGTTACTTCCCCTGGCAGATGGGATCTCCATGTGTAGTGGAAGTGGTTCTAACTCACTCCACTGCCCAGAAAAGAGGGAAAGAGGTTCAGTGCAGCATGATAGGGGCATTGTGGACTTTGTAGTGAACAGAACTTCACACAAAATGTTATCTGTTCTTCTTCATGAATAAGCAGAGTGCTTAAAAATGCTGTGCAGAAAACCACTAAGCCCTGAGAGAGAAACCCAAAGCCAGGACTTCTTAAAGCAGTCTTTGTCTCTGGTGGCACAGGACCCAGTTAAAGGCTTTGCTGTGGTTCTAGGACATTGATGTATCTAACAGCATCGCTGTCCCCCCACAGTGCCCAGCCTACAGTCTTGTTTTTCTTGTCTAACAAAATGAGGGATGGGACACATCCTTACAGGGACCAGCATGGTGGCAATCCATGCTGGGGATGCGACAGTTCAGAGCAGGACCAGCCTGTGCCACCACTGCCAGACCAGGATAAACACTGCTGCTTTCTTCCTGTGGTTTGGAAAGGAGTTTCCCACAGAACACAGCTGCTGTTTGCTCCTGTACCTATGGGGTTGATGGACTCAGCTTCCCAGTTAGTGTGAATGCATTGCATATCTGCTTTCCTTGCACATGGCTCAGAACTGAGCACCCCATGCTGCAACGGGCAGCAGCACTACAGCTGCTCAGGGAGCAGCAATAACCCTACAGCCACTGTCAGCAGCTTTCAGGCCTCTAATGCTTCTGAGGGAGAGGTACCCCTGCTACAGCTCAGCATCTTTCCTCATACAGCCACACTCTGTCAGACTGCACAGAACAAGGCGTCTTGGAGACTCTGTCCTACTTTTAGGACAGGGAGGATGGGATATACAGAGCAGAAATGACAGAGGTCCAAGAAGGTCAGGATGGGACTGGTGGCCATCCAGGCCTGCTGGCAGAAGGGCCAGAGACCAAGGGAGCAGCAGCTGTAAAGGAGCTGTGTGCCCATGCACAGTGTATGATAAACAAAAGGAGTGCATCTCTGAGTGCTGACCTGCTGAGGGGTAATGTGGACCTTGCAGTGGGAGAGAAATGAGCAGAACAGGGCTGGACTACACCCCAGCTGTGATGTTACGCTCACAAAATGAGTTCTGAGGTGGAGCTCATCACTAACGGCATGAAGCAATTTTCTCTTTCTGGAATCTCGACTCAGACACCAAACTTAAATTTCTAACGAGACCATAGTGTTGTCCCAACCCTCACACAGCCCCCTTCCCAGAGCTATGTTCTCTGTAATAAATCCTTTATGCTACACGGTGTGTCTTCCCAAGACTGAGCATTTCCTTAATTATTAATAAAATGAGCTTGGAGAGCTATGGACCTCCTGCTGGGGCCTTTCACTGTGATGACCTCATTACCATGCAGGTCTGCAGCAAACTGAAATGACAGGATGGTTTCCCCAGCTCAATGGACTCTGGGCCTTTTATTGACCAAATGAAATAAATATTCCCCTTCTCCAAATTGCACTTTTAAAAATGATTGCCTTCTTAATGTTAGATTGTGAAGCTCAGGCACCAATTTATGCCTGGGATTCTTCCTATATCTAATCATACTTCATTGTTTTCTAATGAAATGTGCAATCTAGTTAAATGAACATGAATGGAAGCAACAGTGCTGCAGACAAGAAAGCAGGAGGGATATATAATTAATGTGATCATTGGAAAAAAGCCATGTGATATCATTCCATCAATTATCAGCCTCTAATAATTGTGTCACCAAGTAAATGAAAGCATTTTATCAATTAGTGCCAATGGTTTTCCCATAGCAAGCACTGAAAACTGCTGAAAACCAAATCGTAACTGCAGCAATACAGGAAGAAAGGGAGAGGAACATAGGATGAGTCTGAAGACAGCTACCTCCTGTATTGCAGTGACAGTCCTTAAGTAGGCTTTGATGAAGGCAGTGAAGAGATCTGTGGGTAAAGTCTAGCAATAAGGAGTATTACAGGGAGTACTCTAGTGATTTGATTTTGGAGGACAAAATTTCATTCCCTATCGGTCAGAGATGCCGATTTGGGACTGATTCAGCATACCTATAGATTGGTCCTATCAAGCTCTGGCCTCAACATCCAGCTCAGTTAAGCTTCAGTCCTGGCTGGGGGAGAACACGTGTTGTGAACAATGGCAATGTCCCCTAAGTGACAGTGGCACAGTTTTCTGCACCTGACTCTCCCATCTAGGCTTCTCCTATATTCATAGGCACAAACATCTGCCTGATCTGCCCTCTAAGAAATGTTTCTTGCTCCCTCTGATGACCACCATTAGCTTGATGCAACTTCTGAACTGCAGTGTCTCAGTTGGAAAAGTTGCTCATCATGATGAAGTTCACATCTGCAGGGAGAAGAAGTCTTTGGGACCTTTGCTCTGACTGCTCCAGCCTTGTGTTAAGAGCACACAGGGCTGGGCATGTCTCAGGAGAAGAGGTGCTAACTGGGAGTCAGATTTTGGGGATCCATAACTGTGTATCTAATGGACTTCACCTCCCATAGCAGGTTTGGAGGGTCTACAGCTGCTGCTCCCTGATAAAGCCTGCAGTTATACATAAGGAAGGGCTGGAGTGATGTTTTAACCTGCTGGTATGACTGCTACCCCTGCTGAGGCTTTATGCCCTGCACGAAGATGTTTGTGAGCACTCAGCAAGACACCTTCTATTCCGAGGGATTTTCTTTCCTCCTCTCAGGATGAGAGGCTGGTATTTGACTTCATTATCTCCTAACTTAAAGTTCAGGCCATCTGGCATCCCAGTGTGCAAACAATCTTGTAAATTAAAGGGAAAAATATGGTCATCATTCCCTTATGGCTACAAACATGCAAGCTATTAAATAACTGGTGATATTCAGAATTCACTTCGAAAGAAACAAAGTCGGTTCCCAAAATCCCACCCTAGCAGGCGAAGCAGCATTTTATGAAGGAAGGTGACCTGAAATACAGCTGACCTTCCTCCCCTTCACCAATTCACTGCACAAACTACTGGTTCTTGTGGAACCAGATAAAGTGCTGCTGACTTTGTGTCATTTCTCTAAACAGCCCTTTGAGGTCATTTCCAACAGGTTCACTCTTTACTTTAGCCACCAGCTACTTTTGCTCTCTGTTGAACCCACAGAACTTGTTTCACTTCATCTTCTTTAACTAATCTGAAAAACTTTATTCATCAAACCTTTTAATTTACCACCCTCTACACTCCTTTCTTGGAAGACCTACCTGGTATATCTGGTACCACGCTTCATTTTTCACAAGAGTCCTATTTCTAAGAGCATTAGCAATTTCAAAATGTATATAAAGGTGAAAGATCCTTGCATGTCTTAACAGATCTCAAAATGAGCTTTGGAACAATTTGAATAGAAAGCTCTCAAAACCTTAACGTCTCCCTCAGGACTGATCCATAATGAAGGTAATAATTAGCGAGATCGAATTTGAAAATGACATTCCATAAATACATGTTTTACTCCTGGTATACAGAGCCAGAGCCAAATAGGTAAAGGAGAAGTGGAACAAGGCTAAGAACAGAGACAAATAAAAGTAAAGAAGCCTTCCTCCACAGGCAAAAATAAAATACTGCTGTAGGAAAGAAGGGATCCCAATGAAGACTTTCTAGAACATCTTCCCAAGTCCTGGCAGCATTTTACAACTCCCTGACAGGAGGTTGGAGAGAGGTGGGAGTTGGCTTCTTCTTCCAGGTAACAGTGCTAAGACAAGAGGTAGTGGACTCAAGTTGTGCCAGGGAGAGTTTGGGTTGGATGTTAGGAAAATTTTCTTCTCTGAAAGAGTGGTGATGCATTGGCACAGGCTGCCCTGGGAGGTGATGGAGTCACCATCCCTAGAGGTGTTTAAGGAACTGAGGAACATGGTTTGGTGGGCATGATGGGGATGGGTTGATAGTTGGACTTGGTGATCTTAGAGGTCTTTTCCAACCGTAATGATTCTATGATTCTAAAGAAAAGAACAGCTCTGGGCCTATGAGTGAAACAGAAGCTGAGAATGAGAGGAGTGAATCACCCCACCTTCCCCATGCATTGAGGATACAAACATTCTCCTGAAAGTCCATGTGCTGAAGAGCTCATCCTCCCTCAGCTTATCATTGAGTTCTGACCTCTTCCTGGAGTGTTTGGGTTTGCAGTGGAAATGGGGAAGAGCTGTGAGCATTTTAGCGAAGCCAAGGTCTCTCTGTACCTCAGGCATTTCCCATTGTCACTATGTGTAATTCCAGAAAATTACTGCATGAGCTTCACTCTTGTACTTTCTTCTCCATCTCTTTCACAGATTGGCAGGATCTTTCCTCTTTTCTTGGTCGGGCAATTTTACAGCAGAGTACAGAGCGTTTCTCAGTCTTGTTCTTGCATATGGGAAACAAGCTTCAATACAAGCTGGAAAATTTCAGTTTCTAGTAACTCTTTATCCTTTGTGCATGTACAAAAGATCATCTCCAAGACATATTTCAGCTGGCACTCGTCTCAGACTGATCTGCCAGACATGGACCTGTCATCTCAATTGATCTCAATCCAATATTGCATGGATTTGTGCCCTCCCATCAGCAGCTTCTTACTCACTGAACATTTACATTACTGTGATCAGTCTCACCACGTGTTCAGAAGACTTAAGTAATTACAATGAGATTCCACTGTAATTCAGCACTAGTTTTTCAATACACACTATTCTGATGGGAAAAAATTACCTGGTGAGGTTCTCATGTTATGACTTCTCTCAAAGGAGAAGCCAGTACTTCCAGTCTGTGTAACTGTGCCTCTCAGCTCTGCCCTACAGAAGGACAGACTACAAGACTCATGTCCTTTGCACTATTCCTAGTACTATGCTGGATCATTACAGCTCCTCCTACCGACTTGCTGGAGAGGAGCATCCTTTGTCACCCTCTGGGACTGGCTGGAAACAATGACATGCCACTGAGAGGATAACCCAAGTAGAATTTTTAATTAGAGGCTGTATAGGACAATGTAGGCCCTCCTCAGTGCCTACAAGCTCTCAAACCCTTCTTCCTGCCATACTTCTACACTTAGCATGCAGATCCAGAAAATTCCTCCAAACCTTTGCTCTGCATCAGCCTCAGTAACACTTCCAGGATGTCTTCTCACCAGCTTGATGCATTAAATATCTAGAGTGGTGGTACTGTTGTTGCTCTGCTGAGAACAAGTGCACTTAGGTTGGAGCAGCTCTACAGGAGAGGGTCCAGTGGGAACCAAGTGGAACACTCAAGAAACTTCCAGCACACGCTCTGGACTTCACTGTGCCTGGAAGGTGGGGAAGAAGCAGGTTGCAAGTGAGAATTCCCTCTGCTCTCCATGCAATTAGCTGTTCCTCTAAGTATTAAAATGTCTCTTTCTACTCAGCTATTGAATGTGTCACCAAGTGACAGTACGTACCAGGATTCTAATAAAAAGCTGCCCCGGGGGAATTGCAGTTTCCCCTTTGCTTCCATTGAAACCTCTGGTGCTTTAGGAATTCAGATCTGCAGTTGCCTTACTAAGATGCAGCAGCTCCAGAGCTGCCTGAGTTGAGGAGCTCCATCCTTTGGGCCTGACACTGTGTCTCCACGACCAGACTGCAGCATTGGACACATATCTCAGGGAGCGTTCTGCATGGGTTGCTAACTGTGCCGCTACCCTGGCTGCATACAAACCACCTTCCTGATAAACAGCAAATGAACCTGACATTTCTGCTGGGTGTGTGGGAGATAAAGCCCACCAGAGTGTGTGCTTGTTTCATAGTTTCTTGATGCTCTGATAGAGATTAATCAATCATGTCAACTCTGCGGCTTGCTCTGTAATTTAACCACTTGCAGTGTTTTGTGCTACTGCTATTTTCTGTCTGGTTAAAAGATCTTCTGCAGTGCAGGACACCCATAGCTTAATGCACTGTCTGGGCTTTGAGGCATGAATTAATAATAATTTTAATACCCTTTTACTGGATATCTGCCTTGCTGTCCAGCTGACGGTGCCTTTCAACACGTTAATGACTTACATGCCATTACAGCAGCGTGATCAGCCTGTTCCCAGCTGCTCAGCACAGCAACTGATGTCATCTACCTGGACTCATGCAAGGCTTTCAACATGGTCCTGCTTCACACCCTTATCTCTAAATTGGATAAGGATTTGAAGACTAGATTATTCTGTGGATAAAGAGTTGATTGGATGGTTATAGCCAGAGAGTTGTTGTCAACAGCATTATGTCCAGATGGAGGCTGGTGACAAGTGCTGTCCCACAGGGGTCCATGCTGGGACTGGTGCTCTTCAATATCTTTGTCAGTGACACAGACAGTGGGATTGGGTGCACCTTCAGCAGTTTGCTGATGACACCCAGCTGAGTGGTGCAGTCGATACAACAGAAAGAAGGGATGTCATCCAGAGGGACCTGGACAACCTTCAGAAGTGGGCCCACGTGAACCTAATGAGGTTTAACAAGGCCAAGTGCAGGGCGCTGCAGCTGGGTCAGGGCAATCCCAGATGTGTACAGACTGGGAAAAGAACTCCTAAAGAGCAGCCCTGTGGAGAAGGACTTGGGGATGGTGGTGGATGAAAAGCTGGACATTGAGCCAGGAGTGTGTGCTTGGAGCCTGGAAAGCCAGCTGTGTTCTGGGTTGCATCAACAGAGGGGTGGCAGCAGGGCAAGGAAAGGGATGGTCCCTCTGTACTCTGCCCTCGTGAGGCCCCATCTGAGCACTGTGACCAGACCTGGGACCCTCAGCACAAGAAAGGTGCAGAGCTGTTGGAGCAGGTCCAGAGGAGGACACGAAGATACTCAGAGGGCTGGAGGAACTGAACTTCTGGGCTTTGTAAAGCCAGCAAGAGAAAAGAGGTGGCAGAAGAAATGGCAGCAAGAAGCTGGGCAACCAGCTCTGGGAAAGAAATACTGAGCCAGTCTGCACAGGCAGAGCTGAGCTGAGTGAGAAAGGGAAATATTTCCTAGGAAATAGAGTGTGGTTTGTGCAGTCCTGAGACTGAAGGAAAATATAGCTCTGGCCTTTGTTCCTAGCACATCACAAATGACCTTCATGAAGACTTCCAGCTGAGGCTATGACATTTACCTCCTCCCAGTGATTGAATTCCACAAAGAAATGACTCCTGTTTCCTGAGCCATAAGGGGATTTCTTCTTAGTCATGCTGGTTTGTGCTTCCAGCACCAAATTCTCAGTTTCTTTCCATATTGACTGCACTGGCACCTACACTCATAGCACAGATTTGTGAGAAACTTGCAAGAGAACAGTGCAGCCACAGTCCTCCCTCGCTGGGACTCCATGGTGTAGATAAAAAGGAGGCACTGTTTCAAAAATAGGATGATCAGTTCTTGACATAAAAAGGCACCCAGCTCTATCTCAGGTTGTGCATTAAAATTATCCTTCTTTTTTCACATTCCCTCCTCCTCATCAGAAAGATCTCACCCAGGCTATTTTCAAGCTTCAACGTGTCGCTTTTCATTCATATTTTTCAACGAACTACTAAAGTATGTGCACTTCTGAAGTTTCCTATCTGAAATGTGCGAACTGCTGTCTGAATTTCAGAGGGCTGCTTCCATTTGCCCTGTTTTGAGGTTAAGTAGTACGGAGAATGCCTGAGGCATTCACAAAACTGGAAATTTCACAGAATGAAGCAGTGTGCATGAACACGTGGCGGTGAGCTCTCTGAACTGCCTTGCAAACATTTATGATGTCCCCTGAGAGGGTTGGGAGTGAAATCATTTATCTGCTTCAACGTGGGAAGAAAATGCAGATGAGAACAACTTCATTCCGTGGGGTGTTACTGTGGATGGGACTGAGCAGTGCCTGCAGGCCAGGAAACGGACAGGCTTGGGATATATGGCTTGGAAGACAACCATGGAACCAATAGACTGTGCTTCCAGAGAGCATCAAGGACTCAGGTGGGCAGTCACATCAAAGCAAGCTCCATGACGTGGACTTGGATCTCCTGCATCCAACAGGTGCTCCATGACTTGGAGATCTGTAGGGCCATTGAGGATCAGGTTGGCAGCCTAAATGAGGATTTGAATAAAAGAAAGATGGAGAGCCCTCCTGCTCCTGAACCCTGGCTAAAATTTTATTAAGTGCAGTCTGGAAGAAAACTGAAAACTTGAGTGAGGGAGAGAAATAAAATGGAGGAGGAAACTTGGGAAGGCTTTTATGGGGAAAATGAGAGGAAAGGAGGAGCTGCCATGCAGAAACACTGAGATGCCAGGCTCAGAGATCCCAGTGACCAAAGTCTTATTGGAAAGTCTTCTTCCCAGTCACCAAAGTCTTCACTGGAAAGACTAGAAAACCTCTCCAGCTCTCTCTGTGCCTCACGATATTTTGCTTAGCAAGGCTTGAAATTTCAGTTCTCAAATACATTTGGGGGACATTTCTACACAGCATGGAAAAAAGCCAGGTGCCATTCCCTGGCACCAATCAGTTTCCTTAAATATTCTCCACCTAATGCAGAAAAACTCTTTTTAGTAATTTAAAAGGGATGGCTGAAATATGGGGCTATTTATGTTATAGTAGACACGTTCTAGAATGAGAAGTGTTGCAGAGAGACTGCATAGATGATAAGGCATGTAATCATCTTTAACCTTTCTTGCCTGTTAAACTGGTTCATTTCCTTTCACTCATGTATCTGAATTACTTTAATGTAAATATATGCTTTTCTTGGCTTACTTTCATGCTTATTCCTTTTGTTTAAAAACAAAAGCAGCAATTAAAGAATGATAAAGATATTTCTAAGTGGATCAGACGCTGGCTTCCCTTTCAAAAGGAAAGTGTTATCCCTTTGTGTGATTTGAGTGACTTCAGCTACAGTATCTCAGGGAGTGAAATATGTGTTTTGCTAGCTACTCCTATTAAATTTGCTGGATCTCCTATTAAATTCCCAGCATTGCAGCTTCAGGGAGCCAGGACAGCAATAGGAGGAGTATGAATTTTGCACAAGACAAGAGAAAATGAATTTAGCCCAGTGCTTTTCCCCACCATGTCTTCTGTACCTATGGGGCCAGGGTAATTCCCACTGCTGTAAAGAGGTGGAGGCCTTGGCTAAGGTGACAGCTCTGGGTCCTCTAACAGTCAGCAGGTGCTGGATCAGAACCAGGTGGTCCTGGGGGCTTCCACTGGCGGTGGTCATCAGTGCAGGGCTGAACTACCTGGGGTCTTGATTAAAGATTCTGTTAATCAGTGATGGTTGCTTGGAAACTTTACTGTGCAAATGCATCCATCAGAAACTCTAAGCTTGCATCCTGAAAGGAGGTTCTGTATGAATTCTCAGTAGGTGCCAGCAAGGCTTTGGTGAATGTAACTCACACAGGGCTGAGCAGATTCCCAGGCCAGCAGGACCAGCCCTGATCACACGCTGTTACCATAAGAGAACTTGCACTAAGTCATGAAGTTGCGGATGTGAAGCAGCCTATCAGTAGTGGTTCGTCAAATGAGCAGAATGCACCTATGTACAATAGAGTGCTGAACAACTCAGAGTTGGAGCTACATAGCGAGGCTCTAGGCTGGATTGCCACCAAATGTTTCAGATATGTTTCAGTTCCCCTTATTTTAAATTTCAGCTCCTTTCTCTCTATAGTCCACGTATCTCTATTATATTCTCCCTGTTGGCATTAGCAGATAACAGATGTTCCTCAGCTCTAACACTATGCCAGTTGTGTTTCACGGGTTTGATTGGGAAGCTACACTGCAAGAAGTTCTGTACATGGGCTCACCCTGGCAAAGCAGGAATGCAGGGTCTCTGAAATTGTGAATGAGGAAGGAGGAAGTGAAGACAGATTATTCACATTTAGTCAAGAAGCAGGCGTGAGGGGCCACCCAAGGAAACTATCATTTCAGCAAGTTTACAGAAAACAGAAGGAAGTACTTACTCATGCAGTGCCTCGTTAAACTGTGAATCTCATTAACATGGGGGGAAAAAAAGACAAAAAAAAAAAACAAACCAGCACAAATTAGACAGGCAAAGAGCCACATGGCAGTCCAGCTACACTGTCAGGTATTGGAATCCCTGAGCATCTCATTACTGGGAATGGTAGGAGGAGTGTGGAGACAAAGGAAATGCTGTTCTGTGCTTTCAAGAGTTTTACACTTTTTTTTTTCTGAGCTTCTTCTGTCCAAGAGGAGATATGGCATGGATGGCACTGGATAGGTACACACTAAGTATCTGGCCAAGGAGAGCAGTGCTGGTGCTACAGGAAATCAGGGTCAGCTTACGACAAGGAAAAGGCTTTATGTAATACTTCAGAAAAACTTCTTTAGGTTTCTGGGTGGGTGGTTTGTGCTGACAGCAATAGATCTAAATTTGGTAGTAATTTTTATATAGAAATCACAGACCTGAAATTAGCTTATGCTCACCTTCTGGCCTATATGTGATCCACACTGCAGTTTCCTCGAGCAAGCTTGTAGAAATAGTAACGTGTTGATTACGTCTTGACATCCAGTTATGGCTTGGAGTGGAGACTTTTAGAGCTGAAGAAGGATCTGAAGTGCCAGGTCTGTGCAAGCAGGCTGATGAAGCCATAACCATGCACAGTGTATGTAAGGGACTGAAGGCACTGCTCAGAACAAGTGAGCCTACAGCAGCAGGGCCTCCTTCACCCCCAGCCATCAGCAGGGACAGTGCCAAAAGTGGGTGAACAAAGTGCCACCAAAACAGTGCTTCTGGTGTTTCGTCCTGAACCATCTCCTCCAGTCACTACTGAAACTATAGAGTCCTTCTGGGTGTTCAAGCCACCCAATAGGCAGCATCTTGGAAAGACAAAATCTGACCACCTATAGTATAGGAAAGTTTAGTATTATTCCATAAAAAGTAGTGTGTAAATGCATGATGCTGGCCAGTGAACAGAGGTACTCCTATTCTGCATGAGCCCTTCCTCAACCTCACCTCACCCATTCCCAGAGGAACCCCCCTGCAGCACTGCAGGCTCCTGTGGTTCTCATGCACTTGGGGTAGAGGAAGATCAGAGAGAGGACTCTGCTTTTTCACATAATGGTTTGCTGTATGATACGAAGGGTTGCTGTTGCCGCATAGGATATTTGCAATAAGCAATTTTTGTTGCTCTTCAGTAATTAAGCCAAAGCTGCCTAATCAATACTCCTGCCTGGGACTCATTCAGGAGCTCATCAAGCCATGTGTCATTACTGTTGCACAAGCCAATGTGGACAATGTCATTTTGGTAACAATAATCATAGAATATGTACAAAGCACCCCTCTAATGAATGGCTCCAGGATGGGAAGTAAATCACAGAGCAGTGGTACAGACAAGTGAAAGTCTGAAATAGTCTCAAAAGTGCTTAACAGACTCTGAGCACTGAGAAAGTATGACAGCATAAAAAAAAAATATTAATTAGGGACTGTCATGATGGGCTGAACAAACAAGGGCAGGTTCCAGTGGCTGGCCTGCAATGGAGCCATGCAGATTTTAATTGATTTTACATAACTTGGTACAGATTGACTTTCCTGATCACTGAGAGGCTTCCACTAACAGTCCGTTTGGGACTCGAGCCTATCAACACCCGCACAGATCGTGCTTTGGCTGTGTGCTGTGGATCCTGTTATCCTTTGAGGCTGGGTTCATTTTCCTGAATGCCAAGCTGCTGCCAGCAGCAGGCACGGTGAAATAGAGCTGCTTCTGTTCCATTTGTCATTGTCCATCTGTGTTTCTAATGGCTAGCACTGGGAGGACAGGCAATGTGTGGAAAGCCAAACTCTGAGCAGCAGACCCAAGTCCATTGTGCCTGCATTGGAGGAAAGGGGCAGGGGAGGACCTGGGCAGAGAAGGGAGGGCTGACTGCCTGTGCTGCTGTGACTCAGCAGTGATGGGGGGAAGTGAAGATGGTGGAGCCAGGCTCCCTGAAAGGTCAAGAGAAAATGAGTATAAATCAAAATACAGAAAATTTCACTTACACAGAAGAAAAGTAGCTGGTTTTGTGATTGCTCTTTTTTTTTCCCTTTCTTGCATCCAGCTGGATGCATACCTGGACAGCCTGGACCAGGTGACCTGCACTGAACCATGGAGTGGGACCAGGTGGTTGCAGAGGTGACTCCAGCCCTAGCAATGTTGTGATGCTGTGTCTGGCTGGAGGGAGAGAGCTGCTAATAAGTACTGGTTGTCCTGAGCAAATGCTGAGTTTATCCTGAGTTTCTACAAGAAAAGCCATGTTCTACTCTCCCATGACATGTAACAGAAGACAGAGACCTGCACTAGCCTCTGGGACCAGACTAGGATCAAACTCTCCCTTCCTCATTCCCTCTGATCTTCCAGTTCCTTAAGATCAGTTACTACATTTATCATCTGACATCCGAGTTTCAGGATTTCTGTATGCAGTAACTTACAGCAGTGATGCTAGATAACAGTGTTGTGGAATTTTCCTAGTGGACTGAAGCCCTACTTGGCAGCCTGGACAAGTGCCTGGAATGCTCTGTGTCCAAGTTCTGTGCTGGCTGCATGAAAAAAAGGGAAGGAAGGAAGGGAGGAAGGGAGGAAGGAAGGGAGGAAGGGAGGAAGGGAGGAAGGGAGGAAGGGAGGAAGGGAGGAAGGGAGGAAGGGAGGAAGGGAGGAAGGGAGGAAGGAAGGAAGGAAGGAAGGAAGGAAGGAAGGAAGGAAGGAAGGAAGGAAGGAAGGAAGGAAGGAAGGAAGGAAGGAAGGAAGGAAGGAAGGAAGGAAGGAAGGAAGGAAGGAAGGAAGGAAGGAAGGACAAAAAAAAAAAGAAAAAAAGAAAAAAGAAAGCTCAGGAGGAGATGGAGGTGGGGCTATGGAAAGCTTCACATGCTTCCCAAGCTCAGCCCCTGCTTAGATGCAGAGCCTCTAACCTAAATTAATAGATCCTCTGGGGTCTGCAAAACTGGGCTAATATTTTGCAAGAATAGCTCTCCCCTGCTTCTTGCCCTCCACTATGATGAAGACAAAATGCCTTCATTATTGCAGCATTTAACAGTGTGCAGTGTTTATGAAGAGGCTGGAGGATGTGAAGGAATCCAAGCCAATTACATTAATCTCATAGCAAATAAAGCTGCAAATATTTACCTTCACTATACTGCTTTATCTTATTGGACAAGCTCTCGAATTAATCTAAATCCAGTCCTTTAACCTTGCTAGATGGATTGTTCCCTGACATTAGGAGGTCACCTAGACTTCACAGCTGGTCTCCACAAGCAGACACCAGCTCATCTGTGAATTGCACGCTGGGTATATAACCCTTATTTAAATCTCTTTCATCTATTGTAGTCCTAAGAGAAGTTTTCCCTGTCTCCATCTGGTTGCTCAGTTTTGCAGTGTGATACTGCAGTGCAAGAGGAATGCAGAATAACCCAATTAAATGAGTAATGAACAATAGAGAAACGCTCAGATTTCTTGCAAACTGTATCAGTTAACCACCATGAATATTTTTTCTCACTACAACCCACTGATATATGGTATAGACAAAATTCTCTTTCTGACAACATGCCTCAGGAACCTCCCTATGCTACTGCATACAAGCCTGGCCTGGGAAACTCCAGCTTTTGTATTTTTCTTTTTTCTTATGTGGCACCAAATGCAGTGCTTTTGAGTGGGGGTGCAGCAAATATAAAACATCTAAGGTGTGAGCAACAGATTTATTTGTGTTGCACACTGGACAGAAGCACTTAGGTCATGACAGGGACACACTGCATTGGTCCATGGTATGAAACTACCAATTTATTTACTATTCTCCCTACATTTTTCAGTCCTCTTTTCAATGACAACCCCTCCTCAGATTGCATTTCTTTCCTGTTACCACTAGCCATAAACCCAATTATTTGAGCTCATTTTCTCCTATCTGCCTACAATGGCCTTTGCACCCAGCCTACATCAGTGGCAGTGTGAGTGCTCAGCCCTAGCAGTGCTTGGTAGAGCACTCAGACAGAAGCTATGCGGGTTTGGAGAGCACCTACAAATAACATTAAGTAAATAAACCAATTATTATTATGATCAGTTCATCAGGTTTTCCTAACTGGTAGCAGTCCATAACAGGTATATCCATAGGACAGGTCTCAGGACGCTTTTGCCTGAAGCCTATTAACACAGTTGTTCAGGAAGATGTTGCTTGAGAGTTGGGGAACATAAGAGCTTGCTGTAAGTTCAGCTTTCTGTGATGCTGTGCATATCATCCTACAGCCCCTACAGGGTTTTGATTGATGCCATGTGAACATTTTTAATCTCCAGATCTCAGGGATTGGTGGTTTATTTATTTACCTTCCACTTCCTACACCTGGGAATAACATTTTGCTTACAGAAGTCCCACACCAACTTATTCCCCTCATAAACTGAACTTACATACAAGAAATTAAACAAATTCTCTGAGCATCCTGGGAGTTTCACTGAAGTCTCATGCAAGAGCCACAGAAAAGCTTTTGGTATTACCAAGATCCAGATGTAAACCAAGTTGGAAGAAAACAGCAATCTCCTGCTCAGTAATCATCTTGATCTGCTCTCTCCTTGGCAAAGGGTGAATATCACAATGCCCACCAGTCTCTGCGTATGGGGGGCAAACAGTGGTGCCACCTGCTCTGAGGGCACACCATGGCCTGGAAGCTGGCACAGGCTGTCCAGAGAAGCTGTGGATGCTTCATCCCTGGAGGCATTCAAGGCCTGGTTGGATGGGGCCCTGGGCAGCTTGATCTGGTGTCTGATTTAGTGACTGGCAACCCTGCCCACAGCAAGGGAGTTGGAACTACATGATCTTTGAGGTCCCTTCCAACCCAAGCCATTCTATGATTCTGCGGTTGATTCTATGGCTCTAATTTATGGCATTTATCAAACTAAAAGAATTACTGTGATTCACAGATTTCTACACAGGTAAAAGACTTGTAGTGGGGAGATACTTTTACTGAGTAGGAAAAGTTGGAACCTGAAACTCGTTTCTTCAAGTAGGGTGTAAATGCATACAGTCGAATGGGATGCAACTACGTACAAGTGAAGGAGACTCATAGCTGGAACAAATAATCTGAAAATGCTGTTGGGTCTCCATCAGATGAAGCCTTTCAATCTAACCAGATATTCATACAACGTCATGATTCCAGCAAACTATAGCCTTCTAGAGATTACAAGCAGAGATCACTCTGGCTGGTATACAGGGGCTCAGATGAGATGGTGAGGACTGCCCCTTTTGGAACGTGTTTGGAAATGCTGATCAAGCAGATCTCCAGCTGAAGCCAAAGAGGTTCAGAAGAGCCAGTCATGGTGCAGCTCCCCCAATGCTGGTGGCTCACGGTCAGCCTGAGCACACTGCTTTCTGGAAAGAGTACAGGGAGCTTTGAAGTATTTGATTTCTATTTTATTTACTTCCCTAGGGCACTGGGTGTGGACTTTGAACTAAATTGCAATCATTGCTCCCAGCTCCCCTCAGAGGTTTCAGTGCAAGGTATTCTCTTTGACTTCATTTAGAGATTTAAAAACAGTTCTTCCACCATCCCAAGGTGACTTTGTCCTATTACTTTGCCTGAAGATCCACGGGTCCCAGAGGCCCAGGTCCCAGCATGTCTCACAAGGTCTTGCAGCATGTCCATTTTAGAAGGAAATTCTCACTGTAGTGAGAATTGTAGTGAGTTTTATTATTAGCTATTTAATGCTGTTGTCTGAGTATCACCACTAACAGAGAGATGCTGAAATGCTGCTGTTGGAACTGCTGAGTTTATTTCTTCACGTGCTGCTCGTGAGCATCTGCCAGGAAGGCTTTGCCTCTTGGGTGGTTGCCTGGATGGCTGGGCATCCGTCACATCACACAAGGAGAAACCAGGGTTGCCAGCCCAATGATCAGGGCAGTGGCTATGCTAACTGAAGAGGATTTGGAAAACTGCTCGAGAACACATGAGAATTGTCAAGATGTGGCATATAACAGTGTGAGAAGTGACAAAACTGACAGATAGTCCTGTGAAGGTCAAGGGGAGATGATGTGAGAAACAGCTCAACTTCTCTGGTCACTGGAGGGTCTTGGGGGCTTTTGGGCAGCCCAACCATGCAAGGTCAACAGCATCAGTGTAACCATGTTGCCAAGAATTCCTGTGTAACTCTAGTAGAAATACCAGACTTTGATGTGGATATTGCAAAACTGGTACTAATGGTGGGACTATTAAGTGGGGAAAAGCTCTTTATATGGGGTCAGGGTGAGTGTACAGAGGTACAAATACGGCAAAAAGGAAGCTCAAAAATTGGAAAAAAAAAAAAAGATAATAGTGCAAAAGATGTGATTGACTCCGTCCAGGGGTATCTGTCAGGCAGCTCCCTTATTTGGCCATTCCAGATCCACCAAAACTGTTCCTGTGGTCAGCAGGGTGGGAGAGAGGTGGGATGCTTCATTCAGCTGGCAGGAAAATACCTGGATGGATGGGCTGGGCATCTCAGTAATGCTGTGCTGCTGCCTGTTCCCAGCCTGATGGCACAGGGAGGCGCCTGCCACATCATCGCAGGGGTGCAGTGACAGATTGCATGAGCAGATTTCCCTGAATATACCTGATACTTCATCATCGTTTTAGAACAGCTCTTGCGCTTCATTTCCCTCCTCTTGCAGGTGATCAAACAATATAAAGAAGGAGAAACGGGTTTTCAAAAATCACTCCCTGAATTTGTTTCCAGTCTCACTGACTCTAAGGATTACACAAGTGTGAAATCACTGCCTGCTCAGGAGCAGTCTGTGATTGATACTACAGTGAGAATGATCTCCTCCCCCTGCCAGGATTGCACAGCCACAGCCACGGTGCCTCCCACAACTGCTGTGCCTCATCGTTCTCTGCTGAGCTACTCCATGAATGCAACTCAAAGCAAAAGGGAACCCACAAAACTGACATTCATTTCTCTGCAGGTCTGAACACCCACCCCTGTGGCTCCAACAAGTCAGCAGGAAGGAGCTCTGAAAGGCAGCATAGGAACTGGGGGTCCAGAGCTGAGGAGCAGCAAACCAGCTCAGGATTGTAAAGCAGCTCTGCTAAGGTCAGTGTGGCTGGCAGGGTCCTGGATAGCTGCAGTACTTTGCAAGTGCTTGATTCTTTTTGCAAAAAAAGTGGCAGAATCTGAAATATTTAATTAATTCATCTCAGTTTTGCTGAACTATCTGTTTAAGGAAAAGAGAAGCAAACAAGCAATTCCAGATGAAATCTTTCATTTTGACGTTCTTCAAGGGAAATCATTTAGATTTTCATTCAGAGCTAGCTCATTAGGAAACATCCTTCAATTGTCATTTAAAGAAAAATCTTGAATTGGAAACAAAACATATCGTTAAACACACAACAAAAGGCCCATCTGAAAGTGAGCAGCTGATTGCCTGCCAGCAAACAGGAGCCCCATCCCACTGCATCACCCAGCTGTGCAGGAGTCCCGTTCTGCAACCCCACCCGGGGCCATGACCCACAAGCAGCACAGACACTCCAGTAAGAACCCCTCCGTGCAGCAGTGCAGGCTTTAAGGATGTATCAGCGTCCAAGAAGAGATTAAATACAACAGGGAAAACGCACGGAGCAATAACCAAGGCGGGACACTGTAATAAGCCTGGGTTCTGGGTCATTAATTCCTTGTTATCCGCCTTCATTCAAATGCAGTGCAGGTACATTCTGCTGCCCTGTATTTTACTGAATCCAAACCTTACCCTGAGGTTCCCACTTGCTGTTCACTTTGAAAGGATTTTTGGTGCAGCACCTCCAATGAGTTGTACGCTTTGTGGAGCTCCTTGCACATGCTCTGTTTTGTGAGGATGACATGGGGGTGCGGCTACGCGCCCTGGGCTGTCTGCAATGGGCTGTGCCCAGATACTGCAGCCTGAAAGAGGGATAAATGCTGTCAGAATCGTAGATGAGAGGGAATGGCCTCAAGCTGAGACAGGAGAGATTCAAGTTGGCTGTTAGGAAAAATTTCTTCACCAAAAGAGTGGTCAGGTGCTGCACAGGCTGCCCAGGGAGGTGGTGGAGTGTCCATCCCTGGAGGTGTTCAAGAGACATTCAGATGTTGTACTGAGGGATGTGGTTTAGTGGGTAAGTATTGGTGGTAGATGGATGGTTAGACTGGGTGATCTTGAAGATCTTTCCAACCTTGGTGATTCTATGATTCTGATTCAGACTTCCACACTGCAGGACAGGCATGGATGCTGCTCTGCACCCAACCACAGAAACCTCTGAGATAATTACACTGAGTTGTCCCCAGCAAAAGTGTTCACAGACATCAGTGAGGCATTTGCTGTGCAGGTGGGATTTAGGGTGCATATATGGGTGTGAGTCTACTGATGGTAACATAGCTGGCTTACCAATAAGCAGATGCTTTCATAGGAACAGCGCAGAAGAAATGGAATCACAACCCTTCTGCCACCGAGGCTTAAACAGAAGCTAGTGAGTTAATGAGATCACAGTGATCACAGCCATCAGCTGCTTTACCCACCTAGACCAGAAAGGATGCACTTTTAAAAACTGTAATTGCTACACAAAAAGCTGACTGAAATTCCAGCTTCTTTACAGACATATAATGTCTATATATATATATATATATATGTGTCCATGTCTGAGCATGCTGTTTGCAGCAAGTGGTTTGACCAGCTCTGCAACCCCCTCGTGCACACATAAAGAAGTGCTCAATTTTAGAATGACTTTTGCTTCTCAATTGCCCAATATCTGTGTTTTATGTACCAAAAAATACAATTCATTGAACCACAATAAATATCCACGAATCCTACGAGACCACAGACATTTGGATTTGACCAGATCTAGACAATGAATTTCAGTTCAGTATTGCAGTTCTATTTGTTTTGCTATTAATTCTAGTGAGGACAATTGATCAATTGTTTTAATTTTAAATCAGAGAGCTAATATCCCACTTTGGCTTCCCTTGTGGTCTTCCAGTTAGTGCCTCTGAGCAGTGAAAATCACTTTTGTTTTTTCTTTTCTGTAGTTAATTCAGCAACCCCATATGAAGAATCACAGATGCCCTTTCCCCATTAGATTGGAGATAATGTTGTTTCTTTACTTTTAATTATGTTTGTTCTAAAAAAAAAAACCCTAAACAATAATGTGTAACTCTATGACCACTGCAAAGTCCAGGGTATGCAGACTCACAAATGAGCACGAAATTGGGCAGAGCCACTGTGAAAGGTATGGAGAGGCTCTGAGTTCTTTACATAGCCATAGACTTGCCTTCCCATTACTGTAGTATACCTATTGGCAATGCCCATGCAAGTGTAGAATTGGGAATAAAGGTGTCTGAACACAGTGTGTCTGTCTTCTGGCACCATCTGCTACTCTGCCTCTCTCCTACTTGCATGTACCCAGGGTTTCTCTGGCTGTACTGTGGCTGTCACTTCTCCATCTCAGGGCTGTCAGAGGTCTTCTGCCCTTCCTTTCCTCCCTCCTTCTCTTTTTGTTTTTGCATCTGAACCTCGCAGCAACCATCTCTGTATTTAGGTGCAGGTTCTTCCCCAAACCTCACCTGCATTCTGCTAACTCCTCCATAGATATGAAATTAGGGTCTTGATTGAAGGTGACCTCCCCTCGTCCCTGTTTCTCATGAGCCTCCAAAAGGTCTTAATTTGGAAGTGAGGATGTTGAGCAGAAATAAATGTGTTGAGCTTTGTTTGCTGTGTTCCTCTTTCAGAATCAATTACTCCTGCAACTCTCATTTGTTAGCAGATTTATTGCTTTGATTTCTTACTGCATAACGATATCCCCAGCTCTGGTCTCTCCAGGCATTCAGAGTGGTGGCAAATTGCATTTGTAGTTTGTAGGTCAGAGGCTCCAGCTCAGACCCTGGTGGCAGTTCAGGAAAGAGGTAAGTAGTGATTTCATTTTAAGTTCTGCAAATTAGCTGTGGTTCAGCCTGCCTCTTCCCTTGACACTTTTGGTCTACTCTAATTCTAGTCTCTGCAGATCAGCTCTGTTCCCACTGAAAAGCTTATTTTGTGAGCTTAATTTAACTTAAGTTGATGCTCCATAGATCATTCTGCAGCCAGAGCACGCTGTGCTCTGTGATCCTCCTGATCTGTACACGATAAACCAAGCCAGACCGGGTCACAGCGTGTGAGACCATGGGGAAGACGATGCTGCTGCACTCAGTGATCTTAACTTGCTGGTCTGTGCTGTAATAGGTGAAGTCATTGATGATTACTCATAGGGAAGTGGCTGGGATGGCTCTCACCAGGTCAACTATTTCACCATCCAGCTCCGAGGCACTGATCCTACCTGTGTTAATCCTGACACATCAGCTTAGCTCAGACACTCAGAGGGCTGCATCTCTGACTGTCTAAAGGGGTTGTGAGGACTTGTTTGGCTTTGTAAATTCCTCAGTGAAGAATTGAGTGCATCTGGCAAATGTGCTTCTTGCTCCCCCATCTGTCCCACCCAGTGCTCCAGCTCACAGCAAACACTGTCAACCAGATTTGGAAAGCTGACGCAGGATCTGAAGTCTTGAAAGGGTGGACAAAGGAAAAACCTGGTTATCTAATGGATTGTAGGATAAGGACAAGCTAATCACATCCATCTTCCTCCCTGACAACCCAGTGAATACGTGGTGCAAATGGGAGGTGGTGAGGACAGAAAGCAATGACGAAAGCCCTAAACACAACAGAGATGCTGCTGAGGGTGACAGCTGCTTTCCTCTGCCCCCAGAACTGAAAGCTTTCTACAGCAGCATGTATTTATCATAACCCATAACACAGTGAAATGGGAAAGGGGCCCAGGGCAGGAGAGCAGCCTTCAGTTTGTCTGCACTGCATGGTCCTGCAGAAGGGAAGGTGGAAGAGATGAGATAGAGAGGAGATATAGTCTGCTGGGCTCTCTCTTTCTATGTCATTAATCAGCTTCTCTTTGCAGGTCATTTGTATACAGTAGAACTAAAAGCTAAACAAAGCCTGTGGAATGATTTGTGCACTTATGAATTCTTAATTCAAGCAGGACAGCAGATAATGTCCCTCAAAATGTTTCTGCTGTGCTTTACAGCATTCGCCAATTAATTACCACAGGGATGGTGCTTCAGGACCACCTCCTCCTCTAGATAAATATGTCCAGTGACAGAGAAAGTTCTTATTCCACACACATAGCACACAGCTCTGCAATGGAAAAACAACTTTGTCTACTGTCGGAGAGGGATTCTGACACCAGGAATGGTGTAGACACTGTGCAGTACTTTCTGCTCAGGAAAGCTGTGTATCTTGCCCTGCAGGCTGGGATCTGTGCTGGTGGGGGGCAGTGGTGATGTTGTGTCTAAAGGCAGGTTCCCAGTGGAGCAATCCAAGCACATCTGCAATTAGCAGAGCTTTAGGAAAGCTCAGTTTCAACCATGGGATCCAAATATTGAGTAGGTTTCCCCATGTCCTACAAAAGGCCTTGTTACAGCTATTGATGTGCAGCAGTACCTCCATCCGTATTAGCCTTGGAGTTGATACACGTCTGTCATTATCTCAAAGCTCAACAGAAACGAAAGTCTCTGGTTAGTTTTACATCTGTTTCTTTAATACCAACACATTAAGGGTTCCCAGCTCCTAGCAATCAATGAAACAATGCAGGCAGTGGGCTTTGGGCTGACTGCTTTCAACCTTTCAAGTTAAGACAGGTATGGAAATCTATCTGCAATTTCCCCTGTAACTATTTGTTCTAAAACAAAACAAAGGAAAGAAAAACAAGAAGAAAAAAAAAAAGAAAAGAAGGTTCTACACTGATTCTTGCACTCTCTAAACCAATTCTAGACTGAAAAACTTGCTACTAAGGGAATGTATAGGTATTTCTTTAAGGTACAAATGGGGATTAATGAGTAACCCCCCCCACCCCCCGTGGCAGCTGGGTGCTCACGTTCTCAGTGCCTTTGAGATTTTTCAGGTGAACCAAGGCTGACTGCAGGCAGCGGGAGTCCTTACACTAAATGCAGAGCATTTGGGATCAGAGCTGCAAGGAGAAAGATGACCATGAATAACAATGTGTACCGGCCAAAAACTCACTGCCTCCTCCCTGATGCTCAGTGCTCATGGATGAATTACATAAGCCTCACAAAACTCTTCGGTGGTTTATCTGTGCACTCGCTTTGCAACACAGTAAATTGCAAAACGGAGAGGTCAAACCCATATGTTTTCTCCAGAGCAACGTGCAGATTACTGAGAGATGCAAGAGAAGTGCCCAGGGGTCCTGACTCACTTCCAAACGAGAAGAACGAAATAATGAATGGAAAGAATCAAGATCATAATAAATCTTGTTCTGAAGTCTTTAATAATGAAGTTTTATTGTAAATCCATCACAAAGAAACATTACATGGAGCCACCAAATAGGTCAGGTTAATTACATCATCTGAAAATGGTGTGATACCTCAAGCCTTCATAAAAAAAAGTAATCAAATCCCCTAGGAGTGAGAGATGACTTTTTTAATTAGTTGAGCACTAAAATCTTTGTGCTAACATCTCACAGTGTTCTTCTAGCTTAGCTAGAAAAAATATGACATTTACAAGGTAAGTAACAATTAGGGCTGCTTATCTGTGTGCCAGTTCACATCCTCCATGTTTAGCCCTTCACAACGTAACAAAAGCCAGCCCCACAGGCTTGGTTTGAAAAGACATTTGCATTGAGTATCTTCCCTCATTCTGCTCTGAGTGAGCAGCCTGTGACCTCCATTCCACATTTCCTACTAAAGCTGGCATGCTGAATAGAATCAGAGAACCTGGTTTTGGCTGGAATAGATTTCAAAGGCCATCCAGGTCTCCATCCTTGCCAAGATGGAGGACACCCCCACAAGGTTGGGCTGCCCAGGACTCCATCCAGGAGGAAATAAAGCATCCACAGCTTCTCGAGACAAACTGTTCCTGTGCCTTAGCACCCTCACAGGAATTTCTGTATCTAATCTAAATCTAACATCCTTGTGTTAAAAATGTTCTCTTGTCCTATCACTACACACTTCAGGAAAAGTCTCTGCCCATCTTTTTCATAGGCCTCCTGTAAGTATTGTAAGGCAGCAGTAAGGTCACCCTAGACTTCTGTTCTCTAGGTTGAATAACCCCAAGCAACATAAACACCTTTAATACCATCCAGTGTTGGTTCAGGAGTTGGGAAAGGGACCTGGGAGGTGTCCTCAGCCCTTCCTGTGACTCTCTGGGTGACACTGGGGAAGACTCTGAGCTACTCCTCACCTCATTCTGCAGCTCCAGTGCTGGCAGTCCCCATGGCTGCAGCTCACATTCCCTCTGGCTCCCAAACTCTCCCCAGCCCTCCATTTTCAGCAAAATCTCGAAGCTCACAAGTTCCTTGCACTTACCAAACCAAGGAGGGTCTGCTCCGTGTCCTAGGGATGCCAAGCTGAGGGGACACAGTCCACAGCTACGATGCACTGAAGATGTAGCTTCGTTTATCTGTCCAGCTGATGCAGTTATAACATTAAATACCAGTGGGAACATATCCAAAGCTCGCTTTAAACAGAAACACTCCTATAGATTGTGCAGTGCTTGGGATCAGTCACAGTTTCCCTTTCCAAGTCCCCTTTGGCTTTTTTTTTTTTTCAAATGGAGCCATCTGTACAGGGTTTGCCAGAAATAGTTTTTGAAGGGAAATCGTCTTTCCAAAAGGAACAAATATTTCCCTTGAAGAACTGAATTCTTTTAGAAACATTCTCCTAGTAGGTTTCGTGTTTTGAAAACCTGAAGCATTTTTCAATTCTCAAAACAGGATTTTTCCCACTTTTCATCCCCAAATACCCCTTTCACAGGAACTGTTATTATATTACTACAATATCTAATCCTCCTTGTCTGTAAGGCACCAGTGAAGATCTGTATTACTGAGTTATATTAAAACATCTATTTATATTTCCCCACTTGAAGCACATGGTATTTTTACCAGCCCCATTGCGCATCCCCCAGCAGCAATCCCAGCACACTCACACTCTCGATAATGCTGGCAAGATGCTAATAGTGTCACCAAGGTTTTTGTACCCAGAGAAGGGTAGGTATGTTTAAAGCTTTGGTAATTGCTCTGAGCTCCACAGACTAATAATTGCCAGGCAGGAGAGCTGTGAGTCACCAAGGCACCTAATTCTGTGACCCGCACAAGCACCTGGAGGAGGCAAAGGTTATTTAAGAAAGCAACATTTCTCCTTTCTGGTTAAAGTCGGTATCTTTGTGTTGCTTTACCAGTCAATGTGTAGTTGTCTAAAGAGTGCAGAGTGTGACATATGAAAGTGGTAGGTGTTATTACTAAGCATATTAAACTGACAAGAAAAACACAGGGCTCAGAGATGGCTGAAAGGCACTTTGAAGTATCACCAAGAAAAACAAGCCTGAGACATAATCCTTGACCCAGGCTTGTGCAAATGAATCCCAAAAGTCCAAGGAGAGATGAGGTTCACTCTGTAAAAGACAGCCACGGAGGAGGACCGGGTGGTTATACACAAGTTGAGTTTTGAAAAAAAATAAGTTGAAACTTAAGAGGGCTCTGAGAAAAAAATGAAATAAAGAAAATCACTTTCTATATATAAACCTGGAGAGGAAAAATGCTGGGGAGAGAGAAGATCCAGCAGACAAACTTGGCACGGGAACAAAAAGTGTATGCTAGCTGTGAATAAATTCAGGCTGGGAAATTGAAGGAAGTTTTCAGCCTTCAAAGGAACAAAATCCCAGACCAGGCTTTGACGAGGAGGAGGAGGAGGAAGAGAAGTAGCTGGGTATAAGATGAAGGGCAAGAGAAAGGCATTGAGAGAGCAAGTTGCTTCCTGGGCACACACAGAACCTGTGCCCCTGGTCCTGCAGGGTGCTGCGATGGCACTGTCTGCAATCCTGGGGCACCCTGCTATTGCACGACATGAAGGGAGTTTGCAGGAAAGCTGGGGAGGGACTTTTTGTAAGGGCATGCAGTGACAGGATGAAGGGAAATGTCTTTAAACTGGAAGAGGGTTGATTTAGATTAGATATTAGGAAGAAAATCCTTACTGTGAGAGTGGTGAGACATTGGAACAGATTGCCCAGAGAGGTTGTGGACGCCCCTTCCCTGTAAGCACTGAAGGCCAGGCTGGATGGGGCTGTGAGCAACCTGGTCTAGAGGGAGGTGTCCCTGCCTATAGCAGGGGGTTGGAACTACGTGATCTTAAAGGTCCCTTCCAACCCAAACCATTCTATGATTCTGTGATTCTATGACATGGATGTGGATTCAGAGTGAAATGCCCACAGCAGCCCACCCATCCATCCCCCATCACCTCCCTCAAAGGTTGACGTGACATCTCCTCCCTGCCATTTCATTTCCTTTACCCACTGGGTCAAGGGGCACTTTGGTAAGGTCACAGCAGTTCTGGTTGCTGCCATTTGAGCTCATTCTAATGACATCAGTGTGAAACTGCAATGAGTGTGACCACTGATTTCCAGGCTTAGAGACTGTGAGGTTTCTCCAAAAACAAGGATTCTCATAGAAACCCTGGTCTATGGATTTATAGCCTGAGCTCTGCCTTCAGGAGTGCTGCCTCAGTTTCATATTCACATTTATCATGTGGCCTAGGGCAACTCTCCCTACCAATATAATGGGTCTAATGAAGAGAGGTTTTGGAACAGTGAGTGTTTTAGTTACTAATTTTTGTTGTTGTTGTTCGAGAATGTTAGGAAACAAGTTAACAAGAAAATCATTTTGCTGTGATCTGAAACTTTTTTTTGTTATAATCAGGGACTACTGAAAAAACAAAAGGTGTCCAAGGTCATATGAAACATGTATGGATTTTTTTTTTTAGGTATTTTAAACTAACTTAGGATTGAAATATTTCAAACGAAAAATTTGACTGTTTTTCAAAACAGACAAAAGGAAACAATTTTCTTAGTGCTCCTGCTCTATCAGCCTGCTTTGCCTGACCACTGTCATTTTTCTCCACTAAAATACATTTGCACAAAGCTGGTTTCCTAGCTCTTCAAAATCATTCTGTACAACTTTAATGCAACTCTTCCATTCTATGGGAGAGTCATGAGCAGAGAGTGACCCTATGTTCCCTTCCAATCCTTTCTGCCTTCCATATGACTGGGGAGAATTCCAACCTGCTTCCAACATCTGCCAGTGCCAACAGAGAGAGCGATGTGAGAAGTGAATCAGAAGATCCAGAATGTGACACTGGAGACTGAAACCAAGCTGTTCTACCTGCGGAATCTACTTGGGGTAACAGGTGGAAGAATGCAGCAGAATGGATCGCCAGAGATGGTGGGCGAAGCAGTATGTAGAGGATATGATGGTCCTGGTGGACACCACAGTTTCTGAGATAGGACAGTTAGTTTCCAACCTTTGGAAAGAGATTTATTGACCCTCTATATAAGTCAGGTAGCTCATCTGGCTTGCTCTCCCTTGTGTTCCTTCAACCAAGATCACTTGAGAAACGATTATTGCTATTTCTGCGTGGTCTTGGGTTTTTTGTTTGCTTTTCATACAGCTGATTTATCCAATGTTTGCAACAACAATAAACACACAAATCTGGTAGAGGAAATATTTCTATGAGATCCCCTCGTTTTGGTTGCACAGAGAGATGTGGTGAGCTATTTTATTTATTTATTTTCTTTATTAAGATGTAGCTTATAATTCACCAGAAGAACATTGATACAACCAAAAACACCCATTCAGAGCTTGCAGAGACACAGAACATTACTGGGTTGATTCTTTGCAGATGAAGATCGGGCTTCTTGGGACAGGCCAAACAGGGACATGATGGGATGGTCCTCTTAGATAAACAACTGAACAGAACCAAATTCCAAGCCTGAAAATCATGTCGACAAATCACAGAGAAAACCAAGCCTATCACCAAGTGAGTCTGGAAGTGACTAATTCATTTAATTTTCGATGATATGGACTTCATGCCTGGCTTCTGAAAACTCTTTTATTTTAAGAAGCTTTTACTTTGAGACCGAAATCGAAAGTAAAAGACTGAAAATAAGAAGTGAAGTGAGCATTTCAAAAAGAGACTGAAAGAAATGTCTGTGTAACAGTCAGCAAGAGACAACTCTTGGCTTTTTGCTCAGCCACACTGCTAAGACTCATGCAGAGCCTGATATTAGAGACTAAGTTAAATAAACCCCAGAAATAATGCTGGATTGTTCACCAACGGACTGGTAAACATGCTGCATTTCTGCATAAGAAAAGACTCCTATTTAAATGTGCAGGCAGCCTTCAGCTCAATTTACTAGTGCAAATTGGGCAGCTCAGAGTCAGAGTGAACACAGAAAATGTTTTCTTATATGCAAATAGAAGATCACTTTTTTTTTTTTTAATGGAAGCATCTATAATAGTTGGAAATTGGCAAATGTTTCTAGATTCTTGTTAAAAGCAAAAAAAGCAAAAAAAGCAAAAACAAAAAACAAACAACAACAACAACAACAAAAAAAAAAAAAAAAAAAAAAAAAACCACCTTAATCTAATCTTCCCAGGTGAAAATGACACTGAAAGTTTGATTCTTTTCTCTAATGAGTTTTACCGTTGCATTGTAATTAATAACTACTTACACCTAAGTTGGTATCCTTTCAAATTAGGACATTAGTTACAAATACATTCACGTCTCTAACAAGTTCTGAAGGATGCCATGCACTGTCCTCCCACTGACTGTCAAGGTCACCCTAGCAGACCTTTGCTGGATGCTGTAGCAGCTGGTGGGCAGGATACTGTCGCATGCCCACCCCTCTACCTGGAGTGCTCTGAAAGCCAAGACCCTATGGTACATCTTCATGGTGACTCAAACACAGCAGATCTTACAGTCCTTCTACAATGGGGCGTATCTCACAACCCCCCTTAGCCTCAGTATTTGCCCAATATCTGCCACATGTGTTCAATGCCAGGCAGGACGGATAGACACAGACGTGCCAATCACAGGGCACTCAGGCCCATCCATCTGCTGTTTCTCCTCTGGGCTACTTCCAAGTCATCCCAAAGGCAACAGAGCGGACAGACTTGAGCCACACTTGACCTCTTTACTTGGCTGGAGGCTGCTGTGAGCATCCAGCACACACCACACTTGGATGCCTCCTCCTGAGAGTCTCTAAGAAAGGCTTCAAGGATATATTTGCTCCTTGCTCTTGGTAAAGACAGAAAGGCAAGGGAACACAAACACTGCAAGAAGCAAGCTGACATGTGGATGCCCCTTCCTGCACAGGGCTCTGTCACCATTCCCTCTAATGCAGCACACACCCACAGCCAGGGATGGTGCTTACAACATCGAGCTTTGACATGTGCTGCAGGATTCAGGCCAGTTCCCATCAAAGTCAAACTGATTATTTTAATTAGCTTTGTTTCCTTCCAGCCCCCTGACTCTTTACTTCGCTTATTATGGTAACTGATTTAAATGTTGTTAACCTCAATCACAACCCAATTAAGAAGTCCACCATAAAATACAGTGGTTTTGCCATCTTGACTCAAAATAATTAATGCAAGTGATAGAAAAATAACTCCCACTTCCATTCATCACGCCTGTCTGGGGAATGTGGCACAGAAGTGGGGACCATTTGCCAATTAGTACTGTCACCTACTAATGGCTCCGACCCTTTTTGCATCCCCACGGGCAGCACAGACATTGGGGAACACAGAGACCAGAGGACAGGGAGTTGGAGAGGTCACCATGGAGTTCCATTATGCCTCTAATGATACCAAGAGGAAAGCAGGCTTCTGCACTGCAGGAAAAATACTGGGGGCTAAAACTTCAACAGGGTCATGGTAGAAAGCTTGGAAGCCTCATCCAGCAGCTGAATGGAGGCTGCTCTTCCAGCCCTGGGAGAAGGTTGGCGTCAAGTCCTTGGTGAAAAATGACTTTAAATTCAGAAGTGTTTTCCTTTTTTTTTCTTATTGCTCCTAAAGCCTTACCAGAATTGCATTCTGGTGTTACAAAGCACTAGGATCACATTTTTCCTTCTGTCACAGCGAGAAGAGAGTTAAAGAAAAATTATTTGCAATTGGCCAACCCCTCATCCCAGGGACTGAAGGCTTTTTCTAAAATGCAACTTGCTGCGGCCTTGGGCTGCACATAGGAAGACTTCTCCTGTCTGCCAGTACCCCCAGATCAGCCTTTCCTCCCTTCCAATATTCAGAAACCTCCTCCAATTTCCCTGCTCAGAAACATCCTTCTGCCATCAGTTTTCCTCCCCGTGAAAACTCACCACAAAGCTTTTTGCAATGCAGCTTGTATCAAAATCCCTTATTCCCACCACCACGCACGCACGCACGCTCACAGCCCTCTATTTACAGATTGCAAATTGCCTTTGCAGCATGCACACACACACAAATCTCAGCACAGCAGGGACCTGGGTGCGCTGTCGGAGAAGCAGCAAGGAATGCTGCTGGTCGCCATCGGTGTGTTGATAGCTAGAGCAATGCTGCGGCTTGTTCTCCAGGCTGCAAAGCTGGGGAAGTGCTATATAAAACGCCGGGCATGGATGTGTGCCAGGAGGTAGTAAACAAACTGGGAGCTCTGTTTTTCCTCTGGCTTTCACTCCAGAGCCTTGTCTGTCTGTGGAGGAGCGTGCCCAGCTGCACTGGGCAGATTTTTCAGATTCTAAAACCGGCACTTTTATTTACTTTTTGGTGATGGAGAGGAGGAGGAATAATTAACCCTGCTTTGCAGAGAGCCAGGTGAGCAGCAGGGAGCTGCATGGACTCTGGATTCAGGCCAAAGGCAGTAAATGGCATGAGAGCAAAGTTCAGAGCTGCCTTCAAACCTCTTTCACATAATGAAAGCATGAAAGCAGATTCACACGATGGATGAACATGAAAAGCCAAACATATCGATCACTCCGTACATCACTGGCAACCAGCTGTTCTGGCAGCAGTCTTACAAGGGCTTTGCTGCAGTCAGACACGAGATAATGAGGAGCAAGCAGAGGAGCCTGGACCGGGTGGGTTTTATTCCCAGGGAGAAGCCCTGCTTGTCCCAGCGTCACCTGCGCTGCTCTGATGCTGCTCACAGTGACTGTGTTTTCTAGATGGTGGACTCTGTCCAGCAAACGCGCTTGCTGTGTGCCTGCAACCTGCTGCACAGAGGCAGAGAAGCAGTGGCAGTGCTGCAGGGAGCACCAGGACGGCAGAGCTGCCTGAAGGGCCCAACCATCCCAACCCTCTGCCTCCCTCGGGCTCTGCTCCACGACTCCCGAGGCGTGTGGTGCTCAAGGTAAGACAGCGTTTCACATTCGTTCTTCTCCGTGCAATTAGGCAGAACGAGGCCTCTGCACAGGCAGGGCTGGCAGACAGGGGAGGCAGCAGCACGGGGCTGCCTGCAGTGCACAGGCACAGCACAGTGGTGCTGAGGCTGCTGTGGGCAGGGATGCTGGGTGGAGAGCTGGGGACAACAGGAGATTTGACCTCCACCATTTTCTCTGCCTCCTCATGCCGTTCCCTGTCTCAGTCCAAATATTCTTGCTTTGAACATCGGATGCTTACCATCTTCCTTCCCAAAATAGCAGCCCTTGGGGATGCTTCAGGCCTATGCCCCATCCACCTCCCCAAACCCGGGAATCTGGAAGCCATGAGGAGGTGGTGACCTCTAACTGTCCCTGAGCACTGATTGTGTGCTTGCAGCCTGGAAAGCCAGCAGTACTCTGGGCTGCATCAACAGAGGGCTGGCAGTAGGCAGGAAGGGGACTGTCCCACTCTGCTGTGCCCTCATGAGGTCCCACCTGGAGCACTGTGTCGAGACCTGGGGCCCCGAACACCAGAAAGATTTGGAGCTGTTGGAGGGGGTCCAGAGGAGGGTCACGAAGATGCTCAGAGGGCTGGACCACCTCCCTCACTAAAACTGATTGAGGGAGCTGAGCTTGTTTAGCTCTGGGGACACCTCACTGTGGTCTTCCAGAACTTGAAGGGAGCTTATAAGCAGGAGAGGAACCAAATTTTTATGTGGTCTGATAGTGGAAGGAGGGATGGTTTTAAACTAAAAGAGGGGAGATTGAGGTTATATATCAGGTAGAAATTCTTTACTCAGAGGGCAGTGAGGCCCTGGCACCGCTACCCAGAGAAGTGTGGGTGGCTCATCCATGATGGTGCCCAAGGACGTGGATGGGCCCTGGGCAGCCTGAGCTGGGGGAGCAACCAGCACTCAGCAGGGTGATTGGAGCTCAGTAATCTTTGAGAAACCTTCCAACCTAAGCTATTCTATGATTCTCTGATTCTGATTGTCTTCTGGGAGCTGATTCAAGAGTCCAAGAGACACCAGAACAAGGGAGGGACACAGCAGGATATGGCCACCTGAAGGCCCCCACAGGAAGGAGGCCTTGGTCTACTGGTGGCCAAAAGCACCAGGCCCTGCGCTCAGTGCCACAGCCCATGGAGGAAGGGCTGTGCACCGAGAGCCCCAGAGAGGGCCCAGCAGCTTTCCCTGTGGGAACCATCTTCCCAAGACACCTTTTGGCCCATTCATCTGAGAAACTGCTGAGATAGAGAAGGAAAAGCATGACTCTCAAGACAGCATTGCTCCTGCCTGGGTGCCCAAGCCTTTCTTTAGAAACATCAAAATAGAGATAAAAATAAGACAATGCAGTATATCTCATCCTCCATGCCAAGGGCTGTGGCTAAGCCCTTGTCCCACGAACTGCCTTTTGTAGAGCTTCCATCTCCTCCCTTGACCTTCCACTGCAGATGCAGGTCTTCTTCGGGACCCAACCTTGACCATTCGGTCTTGCTCCCAACCTGCAGGGATGCCTCAGAGCTGATTATCCAGGCCCTCATTGTACCCTTCACCAAAGCCTCTCTGTTGCTAAAGTAAGGGTTAACAGAGCCTCTGCATCAGCTGATCCCATTCTCATAGGGGTTCATATGGTTTCTGATGGGGAAAACGTGTGACCTGCATGTCCAGGTCCTCCAGGCAGTTGCAATGGAAAGCACAATTTGATTCCGTGGGCACAAAATACCCTTTTCTTGAATGCACTTCTCTGTCCTCACAGTGCCTGGGGTTTGAGATGTCTTTTTCTTTTGTGGGAGAAAAAAAAAAAAAATTGAAGGAAAATAATGACAGGCAGGCAAAGAAAGATGGCTTTGTGTTTAAAGAACTGGATGCTGTTTTGAAGACCAAGGTTCTTTCTCAGCATTTCTATGTGATATCAGGTGAAACCACATCCTGTTCTGGTCACTTGTTTCCTTTTTTTATTTTTTTGCTTTTGGATTTATTTGCCAGTTCCTTCCTGCTTGCAGCCCTGCCTCCATTGAGACTGTGTATTCACCCCAGCAACTTTAGATTCTTTTTCCCTTGTAGATGCTCATTTTCCCCCTATTAATTATACAGACTGTCTAACCCACTCAAGCAACTATCTGACAGTAAAGGCAGCAAGATGTATTTTACCTGGTCTGTCAATTTAGGAATGTTTTTGTGTTGTGTTTTGTTGTTTTTTTTTTTAACTTCCATAGTCTGCAGCCTTCTTGTCCTTCCCTATCACTAAATCATTATCCCTTCTGCACCAGGGTTTTCCGACTCACAGGGTATATAGTTCACTGAACAACACAAAGCTCAAAAAAACCCCAACAAACCAGCCCCAAGCCTGAATAAAAAGGATATTCAGAATTCAGGTCCAGAGCTGGAAGATTTTAAATGCAGCAGAACTGCAGCTCATGTGAACTGAACATTCTGTGAGCAGAGCTCGTGTTTGATTTGTTATTTATCAGCGGGCAGTCTCAGTGCTACAGATACATTCAGCAGCAACCATGGGGGATTTTAGGAAAGCAGGGAAGTCAGCAGAGGCAGCAGATAGGAAGGGCAGTCCTGTAGTTTGCTAATGCCTTCCCCTCTTCTGCATCCCTTCATAACACAAAAGTCTCTGTTCTTTGCAACTGCTCAAACCCTCTGCCGTTGTCATGTGTAGGGTTGGGTCCAAAGGGAATTATTATTTTCATGATCCCCTACTTTTCCTTCTCTTTTTTAAATGTTACATATGTAGAACCTATGAACAATAATTGGTATTGATTAATTTGTCACAACGTTGTGCACTTCTAAACGTGCCCAGATGCATTTCATTTATAGATGCTCAGAAAGAAGGGCACAGAGACATAACAGGTGAAGAGATAAAATGACTCCTGGGATGAAACGCCTTATGAAGTTTTGGAAATTGTGCTTTCCGAAAAAAGAAACCAAGAATTAAGATTGAGGCCGTGCCTTAGCTCTGTCTCCTGATGTCTTAAAAGATGGTGCCTCATTGTTTTGATACATTTGTGCGTCAGTTTAATGTGCTGTGCAGCACAACTTCCATTATTCATACCATCTAATGTGAGGTAAATTACAGCATCCTGTTTTGGATTTGCTTGAACTTCTACTAGTAAAGGAACCCAAGAGAACAGGCCATGCTAGAAGAAAATCAATTCCTATAGACTTTTCTAAACCCTCTAATGAGACTGATAGTAAATCAAGAACTAGTTTCGCTGTGAAGAAGCCCCATGCATTTGGTAACCTTTGCTAGTTTCAGTTGTCTACATAAATGTGAAAAACAACAAAAACTGAACTCTTTATAAAATCTCAAGAGCTAAAGTTTCAACAGCAAAATACTTTACTTTTGTATCAGGATTCAGAACTATTCTATATTCAGGAATGTACAAATTATGAAATTCTGAAATGTATGCATTACAATAGAAACCAAGTGGATTTGCATAATTAAAGGAAAACTGAGCACTCTATTCCACTAACATGTTTTAAAAATGCCTGGCTGGGAAGTAATCTGGATTTACGTCTTGTAGCACTAGGAGGTGATGGGATGACTGAACACCTGATAGATACATCTGGAAAAGCTTCCCTTGTACATGGCTGTGTCTGAATTAGATGAAAGCACAAAGCCAGGAGCAAGGATCAGTGGCTCAGGAGGAAACATCTCAGTGGCCTTCTTTCAACCTTACAAGTGTGAGACTCCTGAAAGACCTAGTTAAAAGGTTAAAATGGTCATTGTGTGAGATGGAAAGAGCAAAGATGAGGATCACAAAGGTATGTGATAAATGTATCACCACAAGGTCATACATCATATAGCTGCTGCTTTGTGCAGATGCCACGTGGATCACTGCAGGGATGAACAGAAGAAGACATAAGCTTCATTCTTTTTTCTTGCCTGTCCCTGGTAGAAAAGGCTCCGTAAATTTTTTAGTAATTGGTCATTTTCTCTCTCCAGAGAAGTCTGTATAAGAGAAAGAGTTAACAGACTTAACACATAATTATGCCATATGAGCTAAGAGAATATGCCTGTTCCAACAGAGGCTTATGAGCAGCTTCTGATTCCACATGGGAACCTCACTGGCTTTTCAGACTCAAAGGGACTTTGCTTAAGTTTCATTCCAAAGGAAACGGCTTCGGCTCATTATTTGCAGACAGCATCTGTCACTTTTCTATGCCAGTGGATGCTGATCGTCCTCAAAGAACATTGTACAAATGTGCAGACTGCTGTGTGTTGAGAAAGGACTGCTATTATATCAATTTTCCACTTGAAAGCAGCAATAACAGCAAATAAAGCTGGAGCCACATGACTCTGTTGGATCTGGGGCACTTTCACTGATGCATTCACCCTAAGAGAAAGACAAGAAACTAAACAGGAAGGTGTGGACTGTGAAGTGCTGACAGTGTTACTGAGTACTTCCTGACAGCGCTGTGAAATGCAGAAAATGGGTGCTCATGGCACTGGTGGACAAAGCAGACCTGAGGAGATCTCATGTGCGTTCTCGTTTGGACCTGCTGAAGGAGCTTCTTCACACTGCAGCATTGGAGAGTCACATGCCATTGGGTTCCATCCAGGCTCTCCTGGAACAAAAGCTGCTATGAAGTGCAGATTCTGTGATCTTTGGAGCATTTTAGGTGTTATGAGATCAGTAAGAGCTGAGTACATCAGCTCCTTTCCTAGGTCTGTTCAAGGGATATTTGCTGCTTCTTGTGTTCCCATCAGCCAGCAGAGCAGATACAGCTGCAGGGAGATGGAGTGCTAGTTCATCCATCCATCCTTCCATCCATCTCGTTATGCAAGCAAGTAGCACTTAGTTATCTGGGTTCTGCTGCTGCACACATCCACCTGCCACCTCAAATGCTGACTGTAAGGTGGGAAGCTCCAGGTTTCCTCTTCACAGGGGCTGAATCCCAACCAGACAGACTCATTCTCTCCCCTGCCTTGCACAACTGACAGTGCACAGGTTTCTAGTGAGACTGACGTAGTGTTCTTTTGTTAATCAGAATGTCTGGCACAAGCTGACTTTTTCTGGGGACATGCGAGCAGCATTTGTCTATACCAAGTAGGGAGCAGTGGATGAAACAACAACCAGTTGCTGCCCTCTATCTCTGAGCATCTGCACCTGGCCATATTCTGTGGTAGTGTTGGATGACAAGCATTTGCCATCAGCCCTATCATCAGGACAGGGCATTTAAGGACAGTTAACGTCCCTCCTTCAAGTTTCATGGCAGGTAGGTGACTTTGGGACACAAAGACACATTTATTGCGTGGCTGCCACCACATTCATACCCTGAGATTCCTGCAAACAGTTCTGTTGGAGCATTTTGGGCAGCTATTTGAGGTGGTTTCCTTGTGGTTAGCAGTGAGGAAACCGGGCGCCTCCTGGATGTCGCAGGTGAATTGAGGTGACCTCCCTTGAAAGCTAAAGTGAAAGGAGAAACAAGTGGAAGATGTCAAGCAGCAGGCATTCCCTGTCATTTCTTGACTTCTCTTTCTATGACCACTGCACCACATGAGCCATATTCTCTAAAATCTCCAGGAGAATCTGGAAGGCTACTTGGCATTCAGCTGCAGTTAATGGACAAATATGCCCCTAATTTTAGGAGAAGATTTTGCTGTCAGTAAGTTGTTAACTTGATTTGTCACAGATCAAGTGTATAGCACCACAGGTCAACCCTTGAACTTCCATAAGACAAACTTTTGAGCACCTGTAGAACAGGTAAATATCATGATTTTAGCTGTTGCTTCTCCTCCTGGGCAAGAATTTTGAAGAGAAAGAAATTACAAAAGAATTACACAAGGTGCCCTGTTTTCAAGAAGCAGCTTATAGAAGAGCAAGATGTAATATCAAATTAAAATGGGTAATCTCCATTGTGCTCTGTGAAGGAAAGGAAGCTGGACTGAAGAGATGTGCTCAAACTCCTCCCAGGGTTTTACCAATGATGTCAAAAAGCTGATGTTCTGAAATGTGTCATCTCACTTGGATGACCCAGATAGCAAACCTGGCAGCTGCTCTCAGGATATCGCTGTTGGCTATCAGAGCTACAGCCAACAAATATTTCCAATTTTCATTTTAAAGGACAATGTTTCAGACTCAGTGGACTTAGGTTTTAAAGCACCTGTGGAGTATTTTGAGGAGGTGACTTTGATCAAAATTTGAATATTATATTTCAGCATTCATGCCCAAAACACATTTCATAAAACATTTCAAGTGCATTTGTTCTTTTAGAAAAGCACCTTTAGATATCTAGATGTTTTCTGAGTCTTCAGAATTTCTGCTTCCATTTTATCATGGCTAATTTTTTTCCATTTATTATTTTTTGCTTAACCTTTTGGGTAAAAATGTCATCATTCTCCATGAGCTTCTGCAGCATTCTAATAGGAAGAGGCAGATTATGAGAATACATATGGATTTCAGGGAACAATAATTCCTTCTATGTTTTATTAAAATGCAAGCAGCTACTCCATACATTGTCTGTCCTCCAAAAAGATTGGGATTTAGAACTGGATGGAATATTTGAAAAATACAGCCTGATTCTTATCTAACTGGAACTGGTAGGACTTGAATTGCTGATTTGATTGGGAAAAAAATCAGGACTGGTGTTAAGAGGATCTCACAGCAGAGCGATGAGCTGGAACACCAGCAGTGCCAGATCAGCATCTTTTGTCCCAACAGGTAAGCTGACATCACACCCCAAGGACATCCTTTTTGCAGCTCTCCAGCAGGTCCTTGTGTTGCAAAGCCACACAGCAAGTAGTTACATATGATGCTTTCAGCAGGTAATCCCAGATTTCTCCGAGACAGAGTTTTAGCAGTATTACTGCGTGCCACAATTTGATATTGAGGTGAAACAAATCCTTTCTGGATCTTTGCTTCTTGGAGCAGGGTGTCAGCAGCAGCGGACTGAGCAGTCACCACTTGCAGCCAATTTACTTGAGCAAGGTTTTGAAATAACTTTGTGACAGCCTCCTAATGAAAGCGAGGACAGAGCTGTTCTAAGAAGTCTAATTGATTGCAAATGTCCAGCGCTTCCCAGTCCCGGGGAAAGCATTGCAAGAGCCATAAATAAGCACTATAGCTTAGGGCTCATACATCATTTCAAACATTCACCTTTCGGAAAAGATCGGAAATGGTGAAATAAACACAGGCTCTAATTCTGGTGGTTTAGCCACGTCGGATTTATTAAATAAAGATGTGGAGAAAAGTCCACATCTCTTGCAAAGTCATGTGTGTATGGCATAAAAGAATGAGTGAGGTAGGGTGTATACATGTGGGTCTGCATGCGTGTGGTTCAGGAGGAATGAGGAAAACAAGGTGGAAATGGTGGAGCTGTGTAGGAGCTGGCATTGGCACAGGCATTAAGAATGTTGGGAGTCCTACCAACAGTTCAGCAAGTCTACTGAAATGACCTTGAACATCCCAAGGAGCAGAGATTTGCTACTGAAGCTGCTTGAAGACAAAGATAATGCTGCCATGTCTTTTCTAATTAGATTTTTAAGTGCTTTGGGATGAGGACTGACTTTTCACTGGGGATACAACAGCATCCAGCAGAATGAAGCTCTGAAGCACGACAGAGCATCTGAATTTATTATTTGAATAATGACCAAATCATAAATAGCATAATAATAAGATGAAAATGATAGGATGGAACAAGAAGTAACAGTAATATGATAATAGCAATAATTACAGCCATGTTATTAGTTATAATTATCTGACTGCGTTCAGGTCTGATCAGAGGGTTGAGTTCATGTCCAAATGTACCAGGCCATAGCACCCACGTGCAGGGAGTCCCAGGCAGGAGCTGTGGGCTGGGGAGATTACATCTCTGTGCAACTTGTCCCTAAATGGCTGTGTGCATTCGGATGTCCCAGTGTCACAGCTCTGGATAGGAAGCTAGCAGCTGGGAGATGGGGTCAGATTCTGGTGTCTGAATCAGAGGAGTGGGCGACTCAAATGGGCCACCTGGGGATCCTTCTGCTAAGCCACGTCACCTCTCCAAGGAGACCAGTCTAAAGAAGTAATTTAAGGATCTTTGGTTGTAGTGAACAGAAATGGGCACCTTCGAGGCTAATTCATCAGATACCAGTGTGTCTGAACTTAGACCACATGTCTAACATGCCTCCTGTGCAACCTGGAGCAATGGTAATCATTTTTTTGTTCCTGCACTGCCATGCCATGGTATCACCCAACTCTTCTTTTCCTGCAGCTGCACAACACCTATACAACAAAATTCTGACTTTTCCTGGATTCAGTAGGTCCTACAGAAGTACCATTAATCTGTAACAACAATTATTACAAACAAAGCCTTCCTTAAATAAGTACAGAGCAATTCTGCCCTCCGGTTTCATTTGAAGAATGTCTTTTAAGCTTTATGTTGGCAGTAGATAAAATGATCTGCTACTGATCTGTGAGCACTGGCTGCAATTTATATCTACCAGTGCAGAGGTTGGTTGATCACCAATACAGGCAGTAACCTGGCACAGCTGGAAAGTGTCGAATAATATCAGGTTGGATATTAGAAATTCTTCTCAGAAAGGGTGGTGATGCATTGGAACAGGCAACCCAGGGAAGTGGAGGAGTCCCCATCCTTGGAAGCGTTCAAGAAAAGAGTAGATGTATTGAAGGCCATGGTTTAGTGGGCAGGGTTGGGACGGATTGATGGTTGGACTTGGTGATCTTAGTGGTCTTTTCCAATCTTAATGATTCTACAATTCTGTGAACTGAGAGTAGCTTCCTGAAATGCCTCCTGTAACCTGGAGCAATGGCAATCATTTTTTTTCTGGCCTGCACTGGCATGTCATGGTATCACCCAATGCAGGGAGCAGTGATGGGAATTCTCCTGAGATATTTCCCCTTCTGGAGAGGCTGGGAGCTGCAAATTCATGTTGAATTAATCGAAACAAGGAAGTCTCAGCTAGGAGCATTCCTCTATGAATGCTCCACAGCCAGCTGCAACTTTATTCCTGTTATTACTTTATTTTGGATTCTTAGTTGAACAGTGAATATCTTAAAAAACTTGGAGACAATCAGAAGTTTTCAGAAGAATCCAGCTGGCTTGGCATTTCTTACTGTCCTTGTAAGAGATGGCAGGAAGGTGTATTCTGTTAACTCTATGAGTAGGAACATGGCACTTGCTTCTTCAGTATAGACCTTCCAAAATCTTCTAGCGCTTACACTTTGCTGGACAAAATGGGAACAGATGGAGGTGGAATTGTCTCCTCACCAAGAGCCTGAAGGTGCTCCAATGCCGTGTGCCACTGTCATGGAGGGAATGTGACTGATGCAGCAGCATCAGAGATGTGGCACTTGCACGGATGCTGCTCAGACTTGCTGTGGAATGTCTGCCACCAGTAGTTTTCCCCATACAAACCTCACAAGGAATCAAGGATAAGGCTAGCAAAACCATGAACTGTAGAGTCCTTCAAAAGGAATATTTTTAGGGGCCACAAAGTAAGAAGGAATCTTCATTTACAGCTTTTTCCTCTCTGTTCCTTCACCGAGCAAACACTGACTTCAGACCAATCCATCAAAGATTTGTAGTTTCTACTTGGAGATCACTGACAGTAAAACTTACTGTACTATGCTGGTACCCTTTGATAGGCTGATAGACCTTTTCCTCCTCCACTACACAAGAAGAGAGGAACTGGGGCAAATGAATAGCCTGTGGAGGAGTTCTGTAGGCTTCACTGGAAGCCTTGGAAGTTGGGAAGTAAAACCATGTATGATACAGAAGATATTATGGGCAGGCATCTTTTTTCATCCAATGATAAAATGAGACTTTGATGAAAGAAATATATATATATATTTTTTTTTCAAAAGTGTGTTTTAAATGAAAATTTGGAACTTTTACATTCAAAACTTGTTCTGTTTTCAGTGATTCTATTCCCCATGTTTTGCAGTTTTGTAATTTTATTCAGAAAGCAGCATTTGTTTTGTGCTTGTGGGCACACGTATTTGTGAATAACTGATGTTGTCTAACTGGGATTATTCACTGTTAACCTCCTCCACAAAAGTATAAGATTGACATAAATACGTTTTTTTTTTTTCTCAATTTTGAATTGGGTTGACCCCAAATTACAATGGAGCAAAGATATCTTTGGGACTAAATAGAATGATGTCTTTGGAAATGGAGAACATGTTAGTTATGTTGGTAGATGGATTCCCTGACAGGAGCTTTAACAGAGCACTTAAGAACTGTCTTCAGCATCTTATTGTCTCTGATGAGATCATGATTCAGACTACCCGAGCAGTATCTTAAGTACGTGAACCCTGGGGGAGAAGATCTGGCTCCAAGGACAGCATTTTGATGCATGGGTTAGCAGTGAATTCGGGTTTAATTAGCTTGTCTCTGCCAACTTAAAACATACCATCAAATAAGATTACAAGTAGGAGGTAAAGACAGCCATGCTCAGGTTTACAACTTGAGCTGCAGACAAGAGTGACCACACAAAAATAAATGCTGCAGTCAGATGTAGCCAGGGCAGGGATTAGCTCCCCACAAATAATGTACCTGCCAAGGAGATGACTATTTGAGCCATAACAAAACCATTTGTCATGACCACGGTGTAGTAACTTCTTGGGCAAATTAGAATCATAGAATCACTAGGGTTGGAAAATACCTCCAAGACCATCAGTCCAACCATCCAGCTATCACCAGTATCTCCCACTAAGCCATGTCCCTCAGTACAACATCTAGCCAGGCTCTACCACAGATCAGTCTTTCTCTCTCTCATTTTTTTTTTTTTTTAGGGCTTCATATTATTTCACACTGCTCTGCTGTGATCTCAGCTCCTGGTAGGTGCCTGAGGCTCACTGGTCCTTCTCAGGCTCTCCTTCCAGCTCACCATTCTGATGGTGTTTACCTTCAAGCTTTTGTTTAATTTTCAAGCTTTGTTTCTCAAGTCACAGTTTTAATATTTTTTGGAGGATTGCAACCCCAAGAGAATGAGCCATCCAGAGCTAGATGAAGTGTTTACAAAGTGCATCAGCACTGCCAAGTACTTGCTGCAAGGTGCTTCACAAATCCCTGCTATTGCAAGAAATCCATGAAGCTAGTAAATGACTACATATATATTAGCTAGGTGTGAAAAACCATAATTCCAATGACATTTAGAGCAAATAATATAAGGGACTGAGCAATACTGCAGCACAAAATTCAACCCATGGTACAAAACAGCTATGAGAAACCACTGTGTATAGCTCTGTGCTTCTCTGAATGCCGAATGGGAATACTGGGATTTCCCCAGTTACAATAGCCAAGGCCTAAATCTAAGTTTCCCTATACTTCCTGTATTGTTATGACTTGTTTCAATATGGCAATGACTTTGAAAACTAGAATTCCTTGGACAAGCTATCCCAAAGAGTTTATTATTATTGTTACTATTATTGTTGTTGTTGTCATCATTGTTATCATTATTATTATTATTTCCACAGATAAATGTTTCATCCTTTTCCAAGTAAAAATCAGCAAGGAAAGGGTCTGCTTGTATTTTAATAACTTCACCTGTCTGTTTTGAAGCAGCAGGTTGATGCCCTTTAGGGCACTCGGTAAGAGTTTCTCTTTTACTAATTTTTAGTGTTACATGAAACTGTAAAGTGGGTCTGAAATTCCAGGAGCAGAGCTACAAAAGCATTCTGCTCTCACACCTACAGCTGAAGGCAATGAGAACTCAATTGTGAATGCAAGGGCCAGAAATGCAAGCAGAAGTATTTTGTGCAGGAGCTGCAATACTTGACACAGAGAAAGGACTTGGTGGAGCAAACTAAGCTGATAAAACAGGCAGAAGTATGAGAGAATGTTAAGAGTGAAAATCTCTAATTTGGCATTAGTAAATTGTCTACGATGACAACGTTGGCTTTAATCTGAGCAGACCTATTTGGCTGTCACAAAAATACCATTTCTTCCCTTAAAAATGGTGTGAAAGAAAGTGAAAAATATCATTCGAGAATTAATATGCTCTGATCATCCTAGAAAGGATGATGAGGAAATTGATATTTCTGTATTCAGTGCAGAGCGTGGAATATATGCAGTAAAGCATGCCTGGCACCACAAATACATGGAGAGCCTAATGAGATACTGAGCAGGTACCCAATCAGAAATACCATCAGTCTTGTGCCCAGGATGAGAACAGAGCTGTGTGCAACCATGTAAAACCCCAATCAAAATGTTACATATAAATGAGCCCAGTTACCTTAGCTCTGTCACACGCACTTGGAATTATGACCTTGATTTTTTTTAATGCAGTGATTGAGGGTGAAAAAAAATGACATGATCAAGCTTCTGTGCGCCTGTACTGGGTTTCACAACAGAGACTGAAAGTGTCTGCTTTTAAAAGATGAGATGTTACACCTTGACTACAAAAAGCACCTTGCTGTTGACACGTAGCACATCCAGCTGGCTTCATGGAAACTCCAGGTTCAGATTGCTTTAGCAACTATCTGAGTTCCTAGACTGCATATTGGCAGCCTGCTGTTCAACCAGATCCCTGACGGCCCTGCTTCCACACTGGGTGTTAGGGGAGGGGGAAAAAATGAGCTCAAATACAAACACTTCTGGGGATGACTTTTGATGCACCAGGAAAGTGATAAGAAAGCTTCTTCCTCTTCAAAGGATTGAAAGGAAATGTGAAAATAAACTGGGCCTTGGTCACATTGTGAGATAAGTCAAACAGGTAAGAGCATCAGGGAAGTCTACAGATGAAGACAGAACCTTCCATGCTCCTACGACCCTGACTTCTTTAGGACATTTTTAGTACATAATTTTATTTGTTAGCAGTAAGATTTTGGTTTGCTAATTCTTTTCATTTTAGGGAAAGATAGTAGCAATTACAAGTTTCCAGGCTGGTCATTTCATGGGGAAAAAAAAAAAAAGAGGAAAAAAAAACAGAAAAAACTTCAATAAAAAGAGGAGTCACTCAGGCCGCTGCTCATTCTCACCACCTTTGCTTGAACTGTCAGTCAAGACTAGTCACTGGCATCGAAAAGGATGCTTGACCATATGGATCAATGGTATCATCTCCTCCAAGTGGAAGTGGAAAGCAATGTATGTGGCCAGGCTGCTTTGCCATGACCCAGCAGTGCCCTTTAAGTATCCTGGCTTTCAAACTACCCTGTCATCTTATTGCTCATTTTGAATGATGATATTAATAGAAATTATGTTAATTTCGCCATCAAATGCAATTAAAGGACCAAAAAGCACCTAGTGAAATTTGCAATAGTCCTCTGAAAATGCAGCCGGATGCTCTTTGCACTTTAAGCTACTTAATATCTTAGAAATTTCATTACTATGACCCACCTGTATTTATTGCCATTAAGCCCAGGTATTCGATGCTTCTGAAGATGAGATAAAGGAGAAGAGCCCCTACACTACCAATAAGGCCATGGCCAACTCCATGGACGTGCTGATTTCCTTAACAGTGCTGTGAGTCTCCGCGTGTGTACGCTAAGTTGCGCAGTGCCTGTCAATCCAACATAAAGATCAATGTACTGAAGACGTACATACATGGACTTCCACATTTCCATCTTCAAGAGATGTTTTAGGTGAGTTGAAGTCCTGCTGTGCTCTGCTGTTGGGCTTCTGAGGCTCAGACACCAAGACATGCTGTCTGATGGGTAAGGGCTATGTGTAAGGGTTTTCTCTGTTCTTCAGTATTTTGATAGAGGGTGTATGGAAGCAGGTCTTCTTGCCCCAAAGCACTGCTCTTATAAAGGGGCAGAAGGCCTCTGGATGCCTGTCTCACCCCAAATACACCACTCTGTATGTAGCTGCCCATCATCACCTAGTCATGAGGTCCTGCTGCTTCTTGTGGACCAGATGGCAGATAACTACCAATTATTTTTTTAGAGATTTCACTAAACACATGGCTACTGCCAGGTAATGCAGGTTCTGCTGAAAACTTAATACAGAGCATTACAAGTCCTGTATGACTTGAGCTAGATTTTCATCTGTACACTTTGGAGGTAGTCACGTAGCTAAGTGACATTGAACTGAGAAATCTATAAAGTGGAGTGTCTTTGTTATCCATCTCGTGCAAGTAGTAATGTCATCTTTAGCTCTTATTCGTGCCAATTAGCTAAAACCCCATGGAGGAGGACTAGATATATAATTCCAGCTGGAGCTGATGCGTCATGTGTGGCTGCTGCCACCACAGGTCCTCAGCTCAGACTCATCCTTCATCTAACTAGTCACGGAGGTGCTCTGGCAGTCCCATCCAGATGATGCTGATTTAGTCCCTTTGGTCGGCTGAAGCTGGAAATAAATCAAGTCCATAATGAGGTGAAGTTGCTGTTGGAACATGCTATAACTACATCATCACTCCAAAAGGAATTATTAGGTAAAATAGCTGCTTGATATCTGGTAATTTTGCTGAGAGCCTTTCTAATTGGTTTACTTATTGGATGACCTTGCATGATTTATATATACAGAAGGTTTGTTGATCTGAGATAATATGGAGTGAATTTTTCCAAGTCATTTATAAAAGCATTGGGATAACAGTCCATAGCAGCACTCAGGACAGATCTTTGTTCTCCTGGAACAAGGGGTACTTCATAGGGATTTTGCACTCATGCACCATTTATTTTTCTTGAAAATAAATCCCAAAGGTGGTTACAATATCAGTAGTACACAATTCCTTTCCCCTTCACTAAAATAGGACAGCCCCAATAATATATTTCATATCACAGTGGATTAAAGGCTAGTAATCCCATTGCTGTCTAGGGGATTTAAACACCTTGATTGCCAGTGATACCACTAGAATTCAAATAACAGAAATTTTTCTAAATGCTTCCACACTGCTTTTGCCTACAGCATCCACCAGCAAACCTTCATTTTCCTGCTTTTCAGCCCACATGTTTCTTTCCTAATTTATTTTAGTTCCCGATTACATCTGCCTGTATCATTCTATACGTTATTTAAGTATGACATTTATTGTTGAATAAGCCCTACTCGTACATGCAGTCATCACTCAACCATACTAATGAGAGGCTAACTACAATTTGTAAGCTGCTGCTGCTCTTTCAGCTCTGTAATTACATCACTGATATTCAACCTTTTTTTGCCCTGTGAGCCACAAGGCCTATTATGTGGTCACTAAAGAGCTGAATGCCTTCTCCACAAAATGGGAGTACTTCTGAACAGGCGCCAAGCAGTTGGAGGACATATGGCCTCAGCCCTATTGACATTTCCTTTGCTCTGAAATAGCACTGATTATCCCTCCAAGTGTTCTGCAGGCTGTGCTTTTCCCAGAAGCTCTTCTGAGTGCCACTAGGGCTCCTCAGGTCTGCAATAAAGTAGAAGATGAGGAGCCCCATGACCAGGCCTTGCCCAAGGAGGAGCAGGTGGCAAAGGGCCTCATCCAGCCACCAAAGAAAGCTGCTCAAGGATCCTACAAAGGAGAGAATGCTGAGAAAGGAGACTTCTTGAGTCCTTATCCCTGGTGTGAGGCCTCAGTCACATTTTTGCTCCCAGCTTTTGGTGTGGATGCAATTAACACATGGCCTGCTCTCCATGGGATGCTTAATAGGAGAGTGAGAAGAGATGGAGCAAATGCTGGCCTTTTTTAGCGCTCTTTTACAGCTCTGCTATCTGAAGTGCTGCAGTGTATCATTATCCGTTGATTGCAGTCTTCTGCCCAGTTATTGCTCTTGCCCAGTCAGCACCCGTCTCCAAGACAATCTGAATTAATTGTGTGAAGGATTTCAGAAACATTCAACTGAAATCAAGACAGAGTAAGGCTGATGCTGATCCCAGGCACTCTGAGGTGGCAAAGCTTTCAAGGCTTGATGAATTTTATGGCTCTTTATTCCAAGGAAGGGGAAAGCCCATGTCTACACCTCACTGTACCCAGCCCTAGCATTTCATCAGCACAAAACACATCCAGAAGGTGCCATTAGTTCTCTCAAGCAATCCTTTCTTTGACCTCTTCCTTACCTTCTTTATGCACCTGAGACATCCACCATTTTTGCTGCAATCCCCATTTTGCGCCCACTGCTGTTAATACTTCCTGCCTGCTATACTGAAGCATGTGCTGAGGAATAAATCAGACTTACCAGGTGACTGCTGCCAGGACAACTGTTCATCGCTTTCCCAAGCACTGTCACTACACGTGACTGCTTCCTCTACCTTGCTGTTCTCTGTGGCTTTTCAGCGGAGTTGGTGGAGGTGTGGAATACTTATCAGTTAACTCTATTGACACATTAAGTGGATGTTATCCAGATCCACTGACTAAATACAAGTATGACTATTAATTGTTTCTTTCCCTCAAGGAAGAGAGCCCTCTCACTTTGTCAGCTAACGCCTTGCCACCTGCCCAACAAGCAGCATCCTCATCTTTGTGATAACAGTAGTAGTAGTAGAATTAATAACAACAGCAGAAACAACGATGAATAGTATCTCTCTAATATCTCTCTTTGAATATAGTGTTAGGCTCATAAGTAAAAAAAGGATGCTGCTTGCTGGATTTCTTGATTTGACAAACCAAATAACCAGATCAAAGGGAAGGCTGTTGCACACATGCCTCAAACCGACAGCATGATATCTCCATTGGTGTTCTCCTCTTCCCCACAATACCTGTGTTGTTTGGCTTCATCCAGTATCGTGAAAGCCAAGCAGGTTTCCAGCCCCAGCTACACAACCATGGGTAGATATCCTTACTTTTCCATGTCTGCCCCCCTGCTTATAAAGGAGGTGATCAAAAGGGCTTTTGACAGCTACAGGAAATTTTCAGACACGGAAGTGCAGGGAAGGCAGATTTCAGCACTGTGCACAAATTGTTAGTAGTATCATCTCGCCTTCTCCTCCTTTCTTCCTCCCACCTCTCAGCTAGGCAGAATTCCACTGTTCTCAAGGTTCACATGCTTGAGGAAAAACAAAAAATCAGATTTTTCCACTGAGTGTCAACATAGATTAGAGGCTACAGTAACATCTTCAGCACGGGCTGATAATAAATGAACTCAGAAGGTTCAAGTGATTCACATTTGTCATTTGAAAACGTACCAGACCAAATCTCAAGTCTGAAGGAAAAGGTCAGAGAAAAAATCCAATCTATTAAAGCAGAGCAAATTGTTAGCAATAGCCAGATTGGAGTTTTTGTTTTTAATTAAAAATCATTTTATTTGTCTATCATTTGTTTCTATTGCCCAGCAGATTTCATTTGTCATTTTAAGAAGTAAAAAAAAATTCTAAATGTTCTCCTGCCTAGGACTCCCATTTCTGCCCATGCAGTGCACAGTGGAGCCTGTTTGCATTTGATTTAAAATCCTGAGGCTCAGCCACTCTTTGGGGAATGCACTGCTTTTATTCATGCGCTCCCAGACACGAGGCTGGATGGAGTTTCCTGTGCTGCTCCCTCTCCAGCCGCTGTGCTGGCAAGCAGCTTAAACTGAAGCAATGGTGCAGGGAGATCTTTAAGCAGGTGTTCATAAATTGTTGTAGTTCTGCTTCCACTGCGGGGGCTAATGAAGCCCTCTGGGTTGGCGTATAATGAAATGCAGACTCCCTGTACTCCCCACGTGCGGAAGTGAACAAATTCAGATTCCCTTTTTACTTTCCCAGATAATAACTCTTTTGTTTTAACTAATCTTTCACTTTCAGGGGTGATTAGATGGTTGAGCTGAATGAATCTTATTACTAAAAGCCTTTGCTGCCTGTTTCTCAGTGTTTGTTCTGACTCATGTACTTATTTTGATGTAGAGATTATTTAGTAAAGGTATTTTTCCTCTACCTTTAAAAATAGCAGCAAGCAGGTTTTTGGACTGAGCCTTATCTGTGTGCATGGCCACTCACTGGTACCAAGCTGAGCAAAAGGCAGGGATGCTAAAACACCCATGATGATATTTGACCACCTAATAAGAGAATGCGATGGAAATACGGATCTTTAAGGTATCAGAAAATGGATACTAAACCCAAAAGTACAGCCCTAATGCAGCAGAGCATTCCTTCATGTCCTCACACTTGCACTCGCTGGATTCAATGGGACCCATCCCCAAAGGAGCCCAGTGTGGTGCGGCTGTGGGGCACGTGATGTGGGAGCAGCATGTGCCAGAGCAGAGGATAAAGGAACACTCTTCCTCCTTCAGCTCCCAGGAAATAGCTGCTGGGGTTCAGCTCATCAGATCATGGCAAATGAGAGGCTACAGTCACAGCTGATCCAGGAGCAGAATGTGCCACGTTCTTTAATATAAATACCACTAACGTATGTGCATAGGATTTTCATTGAGTTCCCCGTGTACGATACACCCACGTACTCAATGTGAAGCCATTACCTCTGCCACATTCTCCCAGTCCAGCCTACGCTCCTATTTAACTTATTGCTCCCTGGCCAAGATGCTTCTTGAATTCCTCATTCTCCCCTCAAGCTAATGATCTCCTGGAGCACAACCCAGCATCTTCCTGACATATCTTTCTCCATGCCAGAATGTCTGAGATTCAGCTGCGCAAGTATGCACGTGAACCTGAAGTCAACTTCCAAAAAGATCTTCCATAAAAGAAAGCAGATAAAGAGGAGAGTGGGGAGGGAGCAGGAACGGCAGCCAGCAATTTTCCTGCACCCGATGCAGGGGATTTATCTGCATTTCTAGTTAATAAAAGACATTAATTGATTCACGTGCTTTACGGCTGCACACAGAGCTATTTCTGGCTGGGAGGAGACACTCTTAAATGGAATGAGTCAGACCAGACCTGCTATGTCACCCTGGGACCCTGGGAAGATTCGTTAATAGCTCTGAACAAATCAAGTTGCTTCACAGGGCTATTTTCTTCTCAGACATCAAAAGGAGAGGGAAAGTATAGCAATTCTGAAGGCTGAAAGTAATTTTTTTACATGGTCCTTTGCATTTGGCAAATAGCAACAGGATAATCAAAGAGCTTTGCTCTCCACAAGGCGCTTGCATAGAAATCTCAGCAGGATTTATCAGCCCAGCCAAACCTAATCTCCAGAGACATGGCTCTGAGCTGAGCAAAGTCCAGGCAGGTCACAGCTCCTCAATTCACTTCCGAGGATTTCTTCCAGATTAACTTCGCAAATCAAACGATTGTGCTGAGAGAGTTTTACAGGAAGGGAAGTCTGTAGTTTTGCCTCTTAAAAACACGCAGAAAACACATTCTCCCTCAAACCCACCTCCCCACAATTTCCTATTTTCTGTTTCTCCAAACAGCAGTTCAAAATTCAAAATGGTGCCGGAAATGAAACCATTTTAAATCAGAATTTGTCTACAGAGGAAAACTGAGCTGCAGCTGAGCTGCTTCACGTTCCTGTTCTCCCTTCTGGGTCACAGTGCCCTAACAGATGACAGCTCCAGGATGTGACACACAGTGGCAGCTGAGATGCTCCCTGTGGGAAGGAGTCCGGCCATGGACTCCACAGATACGGTGGTCCCAAGTGGTGAAGGGGATATAAGGAAGCCCAGCTGGATCTTCAGCCCATCAACTGCATTTCCACCTTCAATTTGGTGAATCAGATAGTTTTAAACTGGGAAATATCTACACTTTGTTTTTCACCAGAAAACCAAAAATACCCATGGAAAATGTTGACAAATGGAAAGCATTTGTCATTTCTGCTTCTGTTTCCCTGGTGACAAAAAAAAAAAAAAAAAAAAAAAAAAAAAAAAAAAAAATCCAACAAAGACAAAACCTGCAGCTCACAGTCTTGGCCAGTTCATCTCGTTTTTGCCCTTGCCCTTACCTTAATAGTCCAAAATAGCACAATGGTGACAAAAGCCTGAAAAATGGCTCTCACTTGTCTACAAAGCTGGAGCTTGTTGGCCATTGTTACTGCCGGTCCATGGCTGTTCTCAATGGGATAAGTGCCTATACTGGCCTCATCCTATTTAGAAAGTGGTAGCTGTGCTTTGTTGTCATGTCAGCTCTTGCTAGGGAGACAGCATTGCTCTTTGTGGTTGATAGGACATGTTTTCTGTTGTTTTTATCAGACTTTTTTTTGGCATTGACGTCTTGAATATTCACAGCTCTTGGACATCTGAGACGTCCATCAAAGGGCTCTTTTCTTTGTTGTAGATATGCAAAGCAGAAGCAGCCTGTTCTGAACTTTCCTCACACTGGGTGGTGAATTTAGTAGCCTAGGGTTTGTAAATCTGCATGCAGCCTAATGAGGCAGCATTAGCTGATTTAAAGGGGGTAGGGGGAAGTTAGGCACGTTCACACCCTTACAGTTCAGACCAATCTGCCCCCAGCCATGCTAGCATTGCTCTTTTTCTTTATGGAAAGAACATGCTAAAGAATATCCTAAGTAATTTCCTTCAAAGTCACCATTGCCACAGAGCCTGATGGAGGATGGCTTTGTGCACCATTTGCACAACTGGTGGGCTGCAGTTTTTTAGCTCTCCTTCTCTATATTAGAGAGTGAGGATGTATGTGCAGAAAGTCGCCCTTCTGTGAGAGCAGCTTGTGTTGACTTAAGCAGATAAAGAAATTCAGTTTCTGTGTGCTCCAGCACCTCAACACCTTGCAAACCCCCCATTCTCCGGGTGGCTTCAGCCAGCTGGCTCCACCAGCCCAAATTTCCTGTTTTCACACAACAACAAGGGATTGTGCTGTTCTCCCTGCTATCAGTGAAGGCTTACATTAAAACACCCTGCAATCCTTAAAGACAAGAAATTACTGTGGCACAGCAAGAATCAATACAAGCAAGATAAATACAGCTTCTGTTAGCCAGAGCTCGTACTTCATAACACGAACCTCAAAATGTGATGCAAGCTACAAATCCAGGCTAGTCATTCTATAAGGCCATGCTCTTTCAGTAATGCAGTGTGTTGTGACTCTAAAGAATGGGCTTCAACTCATGCTGAAGTTTCATACTTGTTTTTAGGAATGATGTTGCTGACACGGTCTCATCACTCCTCCCCTTCCCTTGGCAACTTGCTTCTTGCCATGTCTGTAATCCAGCCAGCGCAGCATCCAGGGAGACACAGCAGGAACTGATTCGGTTTCAAAACCAGTCTGGGTTTGGTTCTGTCCCACCTGAAGTCGCCAGCCTGACCCACTGTGTGGTGACACCACTGTTTGTGGTGGCACAAAAGAAGATGCACTGAAGAGGAAGAGAATGAGCAAAATATCTATCCTAGCTGCCCTGCTGGGGGATGCAATTTTAAACTACATCCAAATCCCCTGGTTTTAGCTGTAAAATTTGTACAGATTGTCTCGTTAACCATCCATGCTGTGCGTGCAGAGATACGCATCTATCTCACTGAAGAGATGCCCACCTCTCACCATGGACTTTTTGAAAGCCTACATGATTAGCTTAGGCTGAGAGCCCAATTTTTAACTGCTGCTGAAAACAAGACGATATAAATCCCATGTCCTTCAGCAATATAGAGGACTTCAGCATTACTGTGAGACATGGGGTCACCTGAGAAAGGAGGGTGCACTGGAGGGTGCTCTCCTTTTTGGAGAGCCATGTGGGCCTAATGTTTGGGGCAAGGGTCCTGTATTGGCTAGAAAACCAGTGGGCAGACAAGGAATGCAACAGCCTACTCTGCTTTACTTCTGATGCATTCAGTTCCTGCAGAATAAGCCTGCAAGTAGACACAGCTCTCATGAAAAATCTGAGCAGTTGGAAGCAGATGTACTCGGAAGGACAGCAGCTCTTTCTTTGGGGATATTATTTGTCCTTTCAGAACAAAGCTATAAAGACTCAAATAATCCATCCTTCTCAAGGAAATTGTCCTTTTTTCTACTCTCATCAGGCATTCCGGTTGCCAGCACAGGGTTATTACAGAAACATTGTCCCTGCTGGGCTCCAAGCTTCCTCTCAGTGCTCCTAGGTTAGAAAAAGGTAACCAGAACTGGAAGGCTGCCATCCTCTGAGCCTTGTTTCATGAATGCTGGGATATAAGGCTCCTTCATGCACCGACCAAGCTCTGTGCTGCAGAGCCAGCACGCTCTTCTCAGCGCATACCAACACAGCAACTGGCTGACTGTCCGAGACCTTCACAGCTCTGACCTTCAAACCTCTTGGACTAATCTTGTCCATAACCAGTCCTCACCTACTTGTTTTTGTGCTGGTGTTGTCCTCTGGTTTACACACAATTTTCCTTCACAACTATTAAGTCACTGCTGTGCTTGTGTAGGATGTCCTCCTGCCTCCTACCTTTCCTTTCCTGGGCTAAGCAAGCTGCATTCCTGCAGTCTCACTTTGCCTGACATGACTACTGCTCCTCAGCAAACCCCCTTTGTGACATGGTTTTGTGTGTCCTTGAGATTGAACTAATCTTCCTTCAACACAGCAGACAAAAAGAAGCTGCTCAGTGACTCCTGTAAATTCTGTGGGTCATTTCTTATTTGGGGGAAGACTAAATAATAGCTCAAAGGCACCAGATTGTTGTTGTTTTTTTTTTCCCTCTTTTCTTCTTCCCCCATAATTAAAGACAGCGAATGGCCAATATCATTCTGAGAGCTGGAGGTTTCTGCCTCAGGGTATCTGATCAATGCCAAGACTACGCATTTATCAGAATCAGTAGAGAGCCTCAGAGTGGATTATTAGAGAGGTATCTTCTTAGGTCAGTCACCCTAGGGAACTACAGGGGACCCAGCTCTGTGACTGAGAATATCATGGAGCAGTTCCTCCTGCAAGAGATGCTGAGGCACATGTGAGATGAGGTGATCTGAGACAACCAGCATGGCTTCACCAAGAACAGTTCATGCCTGACCCACTGGGAATGGAATTAGGTGATCTTTAAGGTCCCTTCCAGTCTAAGCCATTCTATGATTATATGATTCTATGTCTTACACAGCAGGGTCTCCTCCCCAGGCCATACTGAGGAAGATTGAGCAGCAAAGTCAGATGGAGAGGCCACATTGATTCTATTCTGCCTTTGCTGCTTGTTTCAGAAAGGAAAGAGGAATATCTGCTGTGACTCACATATGCCTGGGAAATCTGCATGAGCAAATGTGCAGCCACAAACATGGGCTTCTCTCCTAGCCAGCAACTTAATCTGGCAGGGGTCCTAGTCCCACTCCAGCAATTTTTCTGCTCATAAATATATCTGAATTGACATCTGTGCAGACATGGGGCTTCTGCTGGGAATTGTCTCTTTCAGTCCCCGTGGTGCAGGATGATGAGAAGAAACCTGAAAAGTGAACCCTGCATATACTCTCTCACTTCCCCTCAAATGCTGCTGAAGACTTGCTGCAAAATCAGGAAAAAGAAAAAGTCACTACTTCAGCTTCATCAGTACTGTTACCAGAGCACAGAGATCTGTGTCTGAATGCTTTGTGGATGAGTCTGTCCTAAAGCCTGGATGGCAATAGGTACCTCAGCATCCTCCTGAAGAAAAGATGCTCTCTCATGTTGGCAAAAGCAAGCGACCGATGGAGAAACTGGATGCCATCAAGTCATGAGGATAATGCAAACCCTGTTGTTTTGGTGCAAGGACAGCCTGAATAGGTCCATGACTGTACCTATGCTGACTGGGTCAGCCTCAGGATGTTGCAGATCAGCACCTTTCTGATGTGATCTGAAAGTCACCTCAGTCGTATGCTGATCATTACTAATGATCATGTAGATTCAGTCACTGTGTCTCCTATCACTGAGACTTCTTCCCCTCTGGTCACCAAACTTAGTTCCTGATCTCTGCATCATTTCAGATACATTTTCTTGTCTTGTCTCTGTTTCCCCAGTTTCAAAATTAAGTTATTAATCCCAAATTATATGTTGGGTTTCTTTGGAAAAATTGTGCAGGAAAATGCTTTGCAAATGGTTAAAATTATTTCTTCTTTTGCCATCCATTCCCCCTGTTCAGTGCCTCTTCTATAGTTCAGCCTAAATATTTCAAGGTACTTCCTTCTTATCTGCATATGAAAAGAAGCCAGCAGCTCTGAAGGGCTTGTTTAGAAATTCCAACAGCAGCTATCTATTAGGTTTTCACTTGCTCTATTCAAATCTTTGTTCGCATCTAAGGAATGAAAGCTCCATAATGAGAATGATCATGGTAATGCATGATACTCCTGAGAGCAGGAAGAAGAGCTTTTCTTGATGGCAGGTTGGAGGGAGATGAGTGATGAAGGCCATGATGGGACCTGGAGAGGCTGCCCCAGTGGCTGTCTGTTAGCTATGACTCTGCATCCTTCACATACTGTCAGGGTCTGTTCCCCTTCTACTTCCACATGAAAAACTTCAGAAGAACCACCAGTCACCTCAGGAATCCTAAGAAATAACACCAGAGACTGAAGATTTTCCAGACAGCTTCTTTGAGGAATCTCCTCACTGGAACAGCAGGAATCCTATCACTCACCAAAGGAAAAGTTGGAACTGACAGTGTCCTGTCATCAGGAGCTGCCCTGTTGTGTCATGGAAGGATGCTTCAGCAGTGAGATATGGAGGTGTTGGGCCATATGTTTGTTTTACATGGCAGAATTGGTGTCAGGATGTTCCACCAGACACTGATGGTGCTGAAGGAAGCTGAGCTGCTGGAAGACCTAATTTGTTCTCTGCTTTGATGTTTGGAGGGCACAAGTGGGAAGGGGACAGCTTGGCACCCTGTGGCTACCATGCCCTCATCTGCAGCCAGCCTGGAGGCAGGGAGCAGGGCTTAGGTAGGGCTTGAGGTACAAGGTAAAGTGCGGATTGTGGGTTCAAATGCACGTGTCCCTTTGGGCTGTGGTCTTACTAGAGGGCACTCCCAGCAGCATCCTTTGTCTGTGAGATTCACAGGCAATGATTACACTGCATAAAAAGGCATTTGCTGCTGTAGTGTTCAGTTGAGCACTTTTAAATCAATGCCTTTCAGGTGCTATGAAGAGAGGATGCACAGTATCCAAAACTTTTCTCTGTCCCAAAGCTATTTTATACTCTTCTATCTGCTGAAGCACACATGCTTTATCAGGCACTTTAAAAATCTTCATTCACATTTTGCTTCCTAACATGAGTCTCAGGTTATTCTCATCACCTATATTTGAACTGGCTCTATTTTTAGTTTCCTAATTCAAAATGAATACAAGGATGTGCCTTTTATAGACAGCACACTCTTAGTATCTGAGCATATCTTGAATTAATGACAGTAACATGTACTTTAGAATAAAACGTGTTACATTTAAACAATAGAGGCAGGGTGATGACATAAGAAGAACAGATAAGAGTATAGCACCTTAATAAAATGTTGAAGGTTTGCATTACCAGAGACAAATCTGTGAGCTGTGTGCTCAGATATGGGCACACATACAGAACAGATCTGCTCAGAACCATGACTGTGCAGGACGAAGGTTTCTATGCTGCAGATCCACATCTTGCAGTCTGCACTGGCATTTTTCTTACTGCCACTGGGAGGATAGGCCCTTGAGCTCGCTCCATCTCTATGCCTTATCCGCAGAATTTGATAGCAAAATCCAGTTTGACCTCTAGAGCCAGGGATAAATTTTCAATCTGATCAGTGAACTCCTTTTTTTCATATTATAAACACATCTTGCCCAAGCATACTTAAAGAAAAAGACTCTAACATGCCATCCCTGCTCAGAGGGGAAAATGTACCTTGGGAAAACAAATGCAACACTTTCTCAAGATGGAGAACAGGGCAAGTGTGCAATAGAAGCGTGGTGCAGTCTGCACTGGCATACACGAGTGTATTTTCTGCCACAGATCCAAGCCAATGCCATTGAAATCGTTTCAAAAACACCAGTCATTAGCACAGAGTGGGCTTGGAATCAGCTCTTTAGTTGAGGAACTAGGCTGTGGTCCAGAAACTGTATGTCAGCTATATGAACTCCTGGCAAAATCCCAGCTTCTCTATTCATTCACTTAATGCTATGACTATCCAGGAGTCAGAAAAAATGCCATGAATAGATCTATTCCTGCTTGAAGGCTTCCTGCTCCATGCACCTTGTTTCTACAGGGACTGCCTCTTCGTTTGCCGCCAGCTGAAACACAGCTGTTAATCTAGAAAGAAAATCAGTGAAAGAGAGATGCTTCTTGCTTTTCACCTGTCAGATAAAAAATTATAGGTTCAATCTAACCACCAGTCTTAGAAATTGTTGCAGTACCAGGTTCTGGGAAAGCACCAGCAGCAGCCTCAAGGCACTGATGGAAATGATGCCCACATCTTGAAAATCCTTTAGAGAAATCATCATGGCTTGCTTTATATGAGAAAATGAGAGACACCACTATGGTAAGTGAGTTTGGTCATCTATTTTCAGAAGTACGATGGACATGGCATGAGGGATTTAGGACTCTGGGGAATTTTATAACCAATACCTCGAAGAGTATGCAAGACAGAATGGGATTCCTCAAGTTCTGAGAAGAAATGGGGATGCTTTCAGAAAGGAAACATCTATCCTAGCAACAAGCAGTAGCCTGGCAATGGGAATGGTCTCAGCCCTCCAAAAGAGGTGCTTTTTGGCAGAGCTGTGGGGGACTCAGTACAAACTCTCCTCTCCTTTCCAGTGTCTCTGGTCAGCACTAGACCTGTATCCTTCTCGACAGACCATAACTTTTATGGTTCTTGCTGGTCTATGAAAAGAGGCAGGGGGGTTGCTCTGGAAAGAAAAAAAATATGTTCCCACCCCTCAGCCCATAGTCCTCCCCAATGCCCCAGTAAGATCCATCCTTAGAATCACAGAATTCAAGAATGGCTTGGGTTGGAAGGGACCTCAAGGACAACCAAGTTCCAGCCTCCTGACATGGGCAGGATTGCCTACCACTGGATCATGCACTAGATCAGGTTGCACAGGGCCCCATCCAACCTGGCCTTGAACACCTCCAGGAATGGGGCATCCACAGCCTCTCTGGGCAGCTGTTCCAGCACCTCCCCACTCTCTCATTAAAAAAACTTCCCCTGACACCTGACCTAAATCTTCCTTCCTTTAGTATAAAACCATTCCCCCTTCTCCTATCACTACCTACCCATTTCTTTTTGAGATTCCTGCTCCTTTGAGATTCCTGCAATTTTTGTCCATGGAGAACAATAGCAAACTTTGGACTCTGCAAACTTCCCCAGCCTACAGAAGAGGTATGCCACAACCTGGTTCCATAACCTAAACTGCATCATAGCAAGGCCACTCTGGAATGTGGGAAATTGCTAAGCCCTATGTCTCCTTGAATGCCCAAAAAGTAGCTCAGCAATTAGAAAGCAGTACCCTTCATGTACGTGCCATAGACAAACCACTCCTTCTCTGGAATTGCTCAGATTTCTCAGATCTGAGCTTCACAATGAAAGCTTCTTAGCACTTCCTTCAATATCTGCTGTGCCAACCTATGAAAGCACAGGCCATCCACATGGGAGCAGTCTCTCTTTCTCTAGCTCAAGGCTTCCAGAAGCCCACACTGTATACTGGCACACTGCAAGGAAAAGAAGCAGAGCAGAAGCCACATCCTGTTGGTGATCTCAGCTCTGAAGAAGTCTGGGGGAACAAAGTGATGCTGAAAGCTGTGAAACCTGACATTCCTGCTGTTCTGTGCCAGGAACTGGCCTCCAGGTTATTGTCAACTCAGAAGGAAGGAAGCATTTGGTGTATGACTTTTCCTGGTTTATCCCCACTTAGGAATTGTGGCTCCCATCCTCATGCTGTGACTTCTAGACAGTACCACAATGTGAAACGATCACAGCCATGGGCCTGTGCACAGACAGATGGAGATTAATCTGCTTCAAAGAGCAGAAAAAGTCAATAAATAAGCTTAAGTCTGTCTCTCAAAGACTGTCTGCAATTACATTTATGGCATTCGCCGTTTAAAGCCCCTACAACTGTCCACCATTTTGTGCTGACTACTGAAGAGTAAACTGAAACTCCTGGGATCAATTTTCCTATGAGTGAGTATTAAACCTGGAAAGCAAATCTGGAAAACAAATCTAGGGCTTGTGTCTCCAAAGATACTTCTTAGATGATGAGCCAATGCTCCTTCCACAGGCATTAAGAAGATAAACTGTGTATAATATATTGGCTTTACTGTAACAGTACATATTTGGCATGCCCAAGCTCTGCACTTGCAGAACTCTGACTATGGGACTTGGTTGTTCTGAGGAAACAGGAGAGATCAGAATTACAGATTCCACTGCTGAGTCCTCCATATGCCCCCAGGAATCACAGTTTTTTTTTTTCATAGCACTTCAATTCTTTATTTACAATCTGCAAACACATTACAATTGATTGGTGGCCTGCTAAAGAAACAGTATTGCAAATCCAAAGGGGATTCTAATTTCACTTAAAAGCCCTCTGTGAAGAGATAACCAGCCTGAGGAGCTCAGTAACATTGTAGTAGAAAATCATAAGGTTATTTTATACACCAATTCTTGATAATAAATACAGAAAAAGACATTCTTCAAAGAGAAGTTCGCAGCATGCAGCTGAAGCTCCCTGTTTTACAGGTAGCTGGTCTGTGATTGCCAGCTTTTCACCAGCCTTCAGCTCAGCTTTCAAAGGTACCTGCCAAAATGTTGCAGAAAGTTGACAGACTCCCTGTGAAAGGGCATCCGATAGGCAGGGCTTTTTTTCTTCTCCTCTCAGCTATTGCAATTTATTTTGATATACTGCTGGCACACAGCAGAAAGAAGAGAAATCCATTCTAGAGCACCACATTACTGAAAACCATTCCCAGGCACTGAGCAGAGTGCTGGCTGTGGTTGGGTCTGCAGGACAAGTGGGCAGCAAAATAGTTTGCTAACCACAGAAGAATGATTAGAGCAACAGCTTCTGTGCTTTACATTGCCATGGAAACATAAGGTATCAGCAGTGGCAGAGTGGTCTTTTCTTGTTGAAACATAAGATTTTGTTTTAATGCTTACTCGATAAGCAAGAAGCCACCCAACCTGGTGAGCATCCTCCCTTCCTGATTCAGTCCCATCTGTGTCCTGCAGGAAGCACCCTTCAGAAGGCCAAATTAAAAACACCACCAACAGGTGATGCAACACGATCTCTGAATGACAAGTGCCTCTTCACACACACCGCTGAGGCTGCCTGCAGGAGGAGGTTTGGCTGCTGCTGCAGGAAATGGACACTGTTCAATAGCTGCCTGTGGGCTTCTTGCCCCAGAAAGCTGCACCTCCTGGTTTGGCAGTGATGTATGTGCCCCATGCCTTCCTTGTGGTCATTTTTCTGCTGCTTACTTAATAAGCTCTCAGATTAGCTGCCAATCCTTCTCATCGCTCACTGAGAGCCCTGTTCTAAAAGTTTCTCTGCATTGTGTTTAACACCCCATTTGCTGCCAGTTGATGAGAAGACAGAAGGGTTCCAGCCCCTCACCTTGCTTATTTCAAGGCATTCAAGGCCAGAAGGTGACTCCAGGGGCAGCTCTGGGTTTGCTTAAGCCCATCCTATCCCAGGCCTATGGAGGTGGCATGCTGCACAGCTGCTGCAGGCACTGCTATGGTTTCACAGACCTCCTGCTCTCCTCCCTGCCAGATATTCGGAGGGCTATAAAAAAGAGCTGTCCAGACTGCTGAGAAATGGACGATCGCGCCTGGAGTCGGCTAAATAATTCAGAGCGGATTGAAATGCCCTATTGCGTAATGGAATCTTTCTGCAAAGCCGTGCAGTGGTTTCCACATCCCAATGATCCTATTTTCAAGTCAATACAATTAGGTGTCAGAATATGCAATCGTTGAAATTAATCTGGAATCAGAATGCAGGGGATCTTTAGCGCACACGCACTGCAAGACACCATCGAAGTCATCAGATATTATCCAGGATGAACACAAAATGATTCATTGGGATGCTGCAGGCTCTGGCTTTGACATCTCCCCATTGATATGATATGTGTAACAAGTGTTTAATGAGAAAAAGGACTCAACACACCTAACCCTCAATTTTCACGTAATCTATTCATGGCGTGTTACAGATGCAGGCATGAAAAAATGACCCTTAAACTTCTCTTTCTTCCTGATTTTAATGAGTCTGCTGCACATGAGGATTACTAATGACAGGGGAGGCAGTAAATTCCACCCTGTAGATGCCTTCATTGCATGTTTTGATCATGCATCATTGATCATGCTGGGTTATAGCAGATACAAGCCAAGACCCCCAGAGAACAGATTGAGGGTAAGAACCTGGGCTATGGGAAAGAAACACGAGGCTGCCAGGATGGCAACAGGGAAACAGCTACAACAGCAGGGAACCAGGAGAGTGCTGGAGAGAGAGAAGTCAGATCCTTCAAACTGCTAATGACAAATTAGTTAATAAATCTCTTCCCCCAGCACACTCATCTCTGATTCATATTTACATGCCAATGGACCAATAGAACTACTGGTTTCTGAGCTGCTGCTTGCAAAAGGAGCTCAGCCTTATGTACGTTGGGTTCTCCAAAAGGAACAGAGTGTGTGGAAAAGAGGAAGGCACACAAGCATGTGTACAAGGGGAGGATATGGTGCCAGCAAGTATAAAAACCTGATCCCATTTTGCCCCACGTTATATCACATCTGGTGCCTAAGCAAAGCTGGCGGCATGCTGAACGCTATAAATCCACGGAGGTGTCTGCATAAAGATTAGTTTGCATACAAATATGTCATTTACAAAATACAGGGCCCGTCGCAGATATTCTTCAGCTTGCAGAAAAACCAAGGAAGGTGGAAAGAATGTGGAAATGAGAGAATACAGTGGATGGGTAGGTCAAGATATCTCAGGAAGGAAATGATCTGATCCTCACGTTGGCATGGGACGTTCCACAGCCCTATCATTATCAGCATGCTCTTCTAAGTGCCACACTAACACCAACCTGCTGTGATTTGGGGAAACTGACACAGCCATGAGTCACCTCCTGGTGCTTCCCATGCCCATCCAGCAGGAGGGCAGCACCTCGCCTGGGGAGCAGCCCAGACACAGTGCTGGGAAAGCTCTGCAGCTGCGAGGGCAGAAAGAGATGAGAAAGTGGAGCTGCCACCCACCTCCGCTGGCTGAGACAGCAGAGCAGCTTGGGAAGATCTTGGTTGCTAAGTATGATCTAGAGCTGCATTGTCCTCTTTTGTGTTTGTAGGAGGTTCCCTTGTAACAAACATGAATACTACTCTGTCAGAAGGAGCGAGCTGCTGCTTTATTCTTGAGGCTTGTCTTGCAATAAACCTGTGTGCTGACCCTGATGACATCAGGCCCTCCACCTCCAGGTGCTGGCACACTGGGTTACTGTGGGAGCACAGTGGAATCCCTGCAGGAGGCTGGGATGAAGGTCTGGCCATGGACTGGCAGCAGATGGTGGCACAACACCTCCCTCAGCTCATGCTAAACTGAGCCTCAGGGAGAAGCAGCCTCGAGGTTCAGATCAGCTCTCCCCCCCATCTCTGTCTCCTCTCACTCTCACAAACCCCACCATTTCCAAACCCCAACCTCACACAACAGCTATCTTCCACTGCTCTGACACCACGGGATGCACGGTGTTTACAACAGCTCTTTCACCTGCATGTGGCCTGGGAGGAAAAGGTGACCATTTTCCAAGGTAAGACTACTTCAAGGACTATTTTCTCCTTTTAAATATGTGACTGCATGAGGTACCAAATGTGCTTCAGGACAGCGAGAACAGAAGCCCCATCAGGGAAATACCACACTCATGCTGTAAATCTTGCCACATCTACACCAAATGTCACATGATAAAACCTAACTGTGGGTAGCTCTTATTGCTCAGTCACCAGACCCTACACCAGCATCTTTTTCACATTGCCCACACTGCAGGATGCTCCAAGGCGATGCCAGCAGCACAGTCATGCTTCAACAGCCACATCATGCTGTCTCGTGTATATGGTTCGATTTTCTTTCCTGCCTACTGGCACTACTGGAGAACAACTTTGGTGCAAATTTTAGAGTGATGCTTCAAGAAAAAAAAGTTTCCTACAGGCTTGAGCTTACATGAAAGTAGCAAATTCTAGGAAAAGTCTTTTTTTTTTTTTGTCATTGAGAGATGACTCTGCAGTAGAGGAGTCTGAAATCCCACATTCTTCCTCCTGCTTCACTATTCCCTCACCCCCAGTGCAAAGTTCAACTTTTCCTGCAAAAGTCTCACTATATTTAACATTGTTGTAGCACTACCAGGAAAACAAAGAAGTGTTTTAGTTATGAAGCAAGCTCATCATCTGCTCTACAGAATCTCTGCTGCTGGCACAGATTGGTGAAATACAGAAAGGATTGGTGAAATACAGAAAGCCCAATTCAATTCTGAAACAATTTTTAGGGTGTGAGGCTGGCAGTGAGAAAATGAAATGAAATGAAATAAAACGAAATAAAATGAAATAAAGACTACATTTTTTTTTTACCTGAAAACTCAACAATCTTGATCTGAATTGAGTTTACTGTTCTTTAAGACATATGGACACTATAGTTCAGAATCCCCATGGCTGCTTGCCCCATGTTGTGTTGCGGCCAGGTGAGTTTCTGTACCAGCCTGTGTGACCAAGCAGAGCTCTGGCAGAACTCTGAGCATGGCCCCTTGTTGGGCCTCACCCAGGGACACCTGACATCAGCAGGATGCTCTGAGAGAGACTCACAGAAGAAGCTGTTCCTTTAATTAGCTTAGTGCACAGAGGAATGGGATTTCTCCTGTCTTCAGTGCTCCTGCGCGTGTCAATGGAGCACTGAACTCTTTTAGTGAATCCCAAAGCAATTAGAGCAATAGTAACTACTCCCATGCTAGCAACTGCAGGTGGGATTCAGCTGCCATTGATGCTACAAGACCCAACCCCTTACAGCTCCCCCTCTTGCTAGACTGGGAAAGGAAGCACCTCTTACCATCCAGGAGACACTGGCACTCATTTAGAGGTATACGCCTTGCAGTATATGGAATTGAAGGCTACCATTTCAGAAGAAAATGTCTAATTTCTGGCTATCTAAAGCTAGATTAAATTATCTGCATTGTGTGTCTCTCCTGGGAGAGCTTCTACAGCCTCTGGATTCATTCTGAGATCAGCGTGACAGGCTGACACTGAAGCCTCTTACCATGGTTTGAAGAACAAACTATGCAGTGATTTGATATATTTAAATGCCAGACGGTGATGCAGTGCCCAGTGGAGTGTCATATAGAACACATAAATCACAATCCTGAAGGAGCTTGTGGATGTCAGACGTGAATATGCTGATTTGGTAGCCATGGTAGTTTGGCATGTCTAAAATCTTTGTCTTCTGCCCAAAATAGACTAGCTACTAGCTTTTAAGTATTACTCAGCACTTGTGAGTCCTGCTACAGCACAGAAGACGGTTGAGAAAACACCAAAAATGTGAAATATTGAGACAAACTCCATTGGCTTTGCTCAGTCTAAGAGCAAGAACCCCCTTCCATGGTGGGGCAATGACGACACAGGACACGGTTATGTGGTTAACAGGAGCTGAGGTGGAGATCTTCATTCATTCACTGGAATTGAAGTAAGATGAAATCTGAGCACAAAGGAGCTCAGCTAAAGCTCAGGAGTGTATCCCTTGCTGGAGCACTCATCCGTTCTGTCTACATGTCCAACTGTGCTGCCAGTTCAAGCACTATACAGGGAATCTATCATGTAATATTTCCAGAAATAATCCAGTCACATATGGCGCAATCATAATGACAGACCCTACGTCACTTACTACACACAAAGCCCCTTCCTTCCCAGCACAAATAGGCAATTAGATCAGATCACAAACAAAGACAAACCTACACATTCACTCAAGCAAACAAGACAGTTTGCCTGCAGAACGTGTGCACACGTTAATCACTTGCACCAGTCAAGCGTGAGCATGTGAATTTACCTTTAGGAAGTTAGAAATTAACACTATGGTACAGTTCAAATAAAATGTGAATTTACAGGTAGCTTAGCAGTAAATTGGAAAGACAGACAATCCATTACTTTTGGTACATAAAAAGCTGAGTTAGTTGAATTTCTTCAACTAAAAGCCTTTTATTCACTTTTATCAGATAGGGTGGAAAGCACCACTCTATCTGATGGCTGTTTGGCACTGTGATACATACGTAATTTGGCTCCCATTGCTCACTCTACCATCTTGTCAGGGATGGGAAAGGTGCCCTGCGAGACTTCCAGCAAACCCAGTGGGAAAGGTGTGACAACCACTGGCCCATCTATGGAAGAACAAACCCCCCCAAGCCTCCTCAGCTGAAGAAAGAAAGCAGGTTTTATTTTTATCTGAGAAGGAACTGGTAAAGGCATGTTGTACAGAAAACTGCTCAAAGGTAAGTGAAGTGTCTGAGAGAAAGAGGCAGGTTGCAAGGCTCTGCCCAGGGTTACCGTGCTCTTGACGAGGGCCATCAGGACACACCACTCAGCAGGACGTGCCTCTTGCTGCCTTACCCTAAACACAGAGTTAGGCCTAATGTGATGGGACATGACTGTAAAACCTCCTTTGGGTGGAAAGGAGAAAGGGAAACGCTGTGTGAAACGCCATCCATGAGTCCTTCCTTGAACCACTTTAGTTCCCAGCCCACCTGAAGGTTCATGGTGGTTTTCTCTGCTTTCCTTCCACCGGTGCAGTGCCAGGCTGGAATTGCAGGGTATTGTATTACAAGTCCCACGGGTGCTGCCTCAGCCTCAGTAAACTTTATTTAAGCACACACAGACATACACAGACAATATACATATATTTGTTTCTTCTCTGACAGTTCTACAGGACCAACACTGCTTTGGATGACACTCGTGGAGAATTTGAAAAAGTGCAGGAAATGTAAGGAAAAATAAAGGTATTTTAATAATCCGTGACTCGTGGTCATCCACAGAAACAACACAGGTGCATTCAACCAGGCGAGCACATGGACACATCTCCACATACAGTACATTGTGTCTATATAGGTTATCTCCACATACATTGTGTCTATAGAGATGTACAGCAGTCTCAGTAGTCAGCAGGACACAGAACCAAGGCGTACTGGCACAGCACATGTTTGCACACCCAGTGCCACGACCCACTGCCAGTGCACCCGTGTGACACAGCCGGGGTGTGGGTGCAAACACAAAGGTGCTCCCAACACGGTCTCACTGTACACCATAAAAACTCACCAAACAGGCAACAAGGTCATAAAACAAACGTTCCCCCCGGGGTTCTGGTGACCAGCCAGGTTTGAGTCAAATCACACAGCTTTTTCGTCACCACAACTCCTGGGATATGTGGTTACTTATCTAATAGAGCTACAGCTGTCTCTCAACATATATCATATATACAGTACATATACACAGAACATACACAGAGCAGTATATGTATATTTTTGTGTTTTCACGTTTGTACATTATATCACAGATTATATGAGCACATAAAATATACGTTTTGGACCTAAAAAGAAATAATTTTATAAAATACTCATAATATCCCCCCCTCCCCCCCACCAAAAAAAAAAAAAAGAAAGAAAAGAAAAAAGAAAAACAGCCCAGAAACTAAAAGAAATCCATAAACACCCTCTGGTACTGTTACTGCCTGCCCTGGGACAGCATGACACTCCTTCCCTTCCCCTTTGTAAGTACAGCAGCACAATGGTGGTTTGCATCCATGCACCCAGGAAAACACACAAAGAAGTATAAATTGTTGGACTGCACAGTCAGAGCGGAGCCTGGAGGCTGGCTGTTCGACTCAACACTCTCCCACTGTCTCCCCTGCTACGATTTAAAAGGTTCTGCCAGGAGCACAGTATTTTACCTGCAGCAATATTTGCTAGACTAAAGCGACTGACTGCAGTCCAATACTGCTCTAGCACTTAGAAGCCAGCTTTTGAGTTATATCTTTATTATTATTATTATTATTATTATTATTATTATTTATTTAAAAGAATCTTTTCTATTTAGCAAAAAATTGTTTCCACTGTACCCTTCGTGTGTCCTCGTCCTAACGTGACAAACCCGGAGGAGATGAAATTATGGAGATCTGGCCCTCCACTTCGGTAAATATCCTTCCCATAGTGACCTGGCAAGGAAAAGAAAATAAAACAACGTTATTCAGGTGTTTATATAGGTGCAGGTATATGCCATGCAGCCCTGCTGCTGCCCCCGTACACGAGCACCAAGGCCCCACCACATGGTTACCTTCTGAATGATAAGCACAGGGTATAGCAGAACATAACTGCAGCAATACTGAATTTCCACATGGGCAAAGGCTTAGGAATAACAACTATTTTGATACTTCCGTGGCATGAATGGAGTCTGATAGCGGAGCCAAACAGCCCAAACTTGCTGAGCAAACACCCCAAATTCCAGAGGTATCACACAAGCCCTTGGCAGCATTTGCACCATAACTGCTGAAGTTTTTTGCAGCCTAAAAGTGAAGTTGCCAGTATCTCTCCTGTCCCAAGTGCCCATTAGCAGCACAACAGCAGACTTTGCCTTTTAGCTTTGATTTATTTGCTCTGGTCCTTGAACAACATCCCCAGATCATTTCTCAAGTGTGATAGTCTTTTGCAGAACGCTTCCTGAGAGCTCTCTCAGTCCATCACAACAGTGGTACCAACTGCTCACGAGTCATCCAGCTTTTCAAGGCTTTCATACACTAATAAGGAAAAAGGGCTTCTGCTTACCATGCAAAGCTCCGAAATGAGGACACAATTTTGCAGATACTCTTTATCATCTCCTCCCCTTTTCATGTTGTTAATTTTGCCATCCCTTTTATTTCACAAGGAATCAAAGATAAGATAGGTGCAGGGGGAGGGAAGCAGGGCAGCAGTGGGGGCTGGGAATGCAGCTCCTGCCCTACTAGACCCCAGCTTCCCATCCTGTCTGCACAAGCCTGGGGTGCACATGGTTGGGATGCATCTCTGTTCCTCCAACCCCCGGTGGCTGTGAGCTGGGCTCAGCAGATGGTGCAGTGCATGGCACCCGAACGGAGAGCTGAGTCAGGAGGCAATGGGGAAGGCAAAATGGGATCCCGGATCCAGGTGGAAATGCAGCCTAAGGCTGTGTTCTGGCTGGCTGACGGTGCCTCTGACAGATGCTACAGCCCTTTCCTGTTTTTCAAACGGAGACAAAATGCTGTCTGTTCTCACACATATTCAGGTTTTTGGGAACACTGTGAAAACTAAAACACATTCTGAAATCTCATTAGTCTGCAAAGTCGTCTTCTTTCCCTTTTTGCCAGTGACTCCCACCACAGTGCCTTCACAAACCCTAGTGAGCATAGAATCACAGAATCACAGAACCATTAAGGACGGAAAAGTTTACCAAGATCACCAAATCCAACGCCAACCCATCCCCATCATGGTCACAGACCAAATCCCTCAGTGCCACATCTCTACAGTTCTTGAGCACCTCAGTGATGGTGCCCCCCACCTCCCTGTGCCAATGCCTCACCTCTCTTTCTGAGAAAGAATTTTTCCTAATATCCAACCTGAACGTCCCCTTGCACAGCTCAAGGCCATTAGCTCCCAATGTTGCAAGCCATTATTCCCATCATCAAAGTGCACTCTTCATATGGATGGGTTGAAGGTGAGCACCCTCTCCAGGTCAAACCTGCCCTATAATTGCCCTGCTGTGGAGCTGAGCAGGCTGCAAACCCCACCCCCTACCTGTGGGTCTGTGCCACCCCAGGAGCATGCTGAAGATCCCTGGAGAAGGCTCACATATGGTGGTGGCAGGAGATGCTGAGATTTCTGAAAAACTGTTTATTCCAGTCTGCTAGAAAAAGCATCCCACTCCTTTTCCTCACACAGCATTGCTGGTCAAGGTCAGCCAAAAGCTCCCTCTAAACTTCTCAAAACACACAAAGTGTTTCTACAGGTTCAGGAGAATTAGCAGCAAGAGTTTCCTTCTTACAGCAATGCAAAGTGGTAGCAAAAACCTTGAAACGTGGAGGCTTCCACCCATAAAACCACCAAGAAGTTCCTAGGAAAAAAAGAATTTTCTGTTTGCAGAGGAGAGGAGCTGGGCTGCTCTCTTGCTCTCCCCACCTTGCTCCTCATGCCCTGCATGCCGTGTTGCAGGGTGAGGATGGCACCATTTGCCTCTGAGTGCCTGCAAGCTCCTCCTGCTTCCTGAGATCTGCTTTTGCTGTGAGAACCTGAAAAGGTGTGTGGTCACAGTGCCCGATTCTTCTCTTTTTCTCTACTGCATTTCAAAAATGGGCTGTATTTTCCCTTTAGGCCGATTTCTGCTCAAACATCATCAACTTCTATGCTCTCAGGGCCAGCTATGCAGGCGACTGACACTTCATCAGTGCCATCACTTAGCAGTTTTAAATGAGGATAAAAGAAACACAAATATGTGCCATTACCTCCAGCTGAAGCCACGGCTGTCTTTTATATATCCCTTTGGAGGATCTGCTTAAGTCAGAGATCAAGAAGGGGAAGTATATTAAAAAAAAAAGCAAACACTGACTGGCAGATTGAAGATCATTCATCAGCCATTTGCTCTCTGAACCTTGCTCTGCCCCTTCTGCACTACATAACAGTTAAATTAAAAGATTCCTGTGATAACATCCCATTAGCATTTGAACAGGAGTCATGTTTTCCCACGGGAAACCTGAATTTGTAGACTTCAAGCAGCACGAGTTTTTTCTTTTTACAGGCACATTACAGGACACTCTATTTGCTTTACAAGGTTCTTTCTTCCTGCTCACTTTTGATCATTTCTGCTGCCCCCGCCACGGCCAAGTGCTGGCACCAAGCTTGGTATGGAGCTGCTGGGGCTGTGCGAAGCAGAAAGCATCCCTGCCCCACTCCTCACTGGGGCTGTGTGTGCTCCTGTGCTCCCACATCAGGGTCAGGACTGACTTGGGGTCTCAGCATGAGCTGAGCTGGGCTGAACTGCTGATGGAGATGAGCGTCCCATGGGCCAAAAAGGTCGTTCCCTCTGCCCCATGGTAGAGAGCTGATGGCCCAATTCCTCGAGAAACAGGTGCAAACTCATCTATTTTCAATCCATTTTAGACACCTGAGATATTTTTATTGCCGATCAACACCCAATTGAGCAAACTCTGCCATTCCAAGACACAAAGGATCTCATTTTGAAGGCTCACAAGGCTCCTTCCCACTGCTTTTCTCTCCCCCTGATGTGACAGTGCATCACAGCACAGTTCCCCTTTGGAGGCAATGTCCCTGGGGCGAGATGTGCCATGGGCTGCAGCTATCGGGGAGCTGAAACGCAGCACTGGCAGCACTGAAGGTCACAGGCAGCACTGCCCAAGCAGCCACAGGGACAGGCAGAGGGGTATCTCCTCCTCATTGCTCAGTTCCATGCACTGAAGTGAGCTCTTCTGTCCCTTGAACAGGCAGACTGGAGCCCTTTAGCACACCCTATTTCCAAAGCCACACAACCACTCACCTCACGGCATGGAGCACGTTGTCTTTTAATACAGTATTTCTCAAGCAATTTTGCATCTGCAACGTCTGTGGTTGAGATGGAATTTAAAATCCTGCTTCAGAGCACAGGATCTGAGTGCCTGGAAGAGGCTTTTCTTGTTCTCTCACTCCCCACTCTTGCTCACACTCATATCCCTGTGCTGTAATGCATGTAAACTCTCAGACACACAGGGGCTCGCAGGCTTTTCCATTAAAAGAAATGACCTGGAGTCCAGCAAGGCAATGTGTTACTAAAGCAAATGAGGACTGACACAACTTAAAATTTCCAAAAGAAACTGAAACAAGGAGAAAACACGACTATTATTTTCCCCTTTCCTTTGCTTATAGCACATAGCAGAGGCAGAGAGCAGGTGAGCGCTGTGCTTTCCACACAACAAAGACATATTCTTTAGGGCATACAGCTGAAAGAGGGAACGTTTCATTACGACTGCACGCTGCATAACACACATATGGAACAAACTCAGCCACAAACAGCAATTACAGGCCCTCTGATTTAACAGAGTTATTAGAGCTGAACTAAAACGCTGCTATCCACCTTTCAGAATTGGTATTACTGAGCACAGATTACATCACCCGCAGAAGGGCAGGCAGGAACCACTGAGGACGGCCATTGGGATGACACACACTGTGATGCTGAGCTCATCCCCATCCCAAGGTTTCCTTGGAAATAAACTACGCCCAGACAGCAGCCCCAGCACGTCAACACAAAGGATGTGAATGGACAAAAGGATCACAAGGTGTCTGCTGAGGACACAGCATAGGATGGATGGGTCCTTAGAGATCACGTAGAGCCCAGCCCCAGCCATGGGCTGGTTGTCCCCCAACAGTTCAGCCTGCCCAGGGTCCACCCATGGCCTTGGGCAGCTCCAGAGTTCCTAAGCTCCTGCCCCTGTCTCACCCCCTGGCTCTCCACCATACGTGGCTGCTGACCACAGCAACCTGTATAAGGTCTTAAGGACAGCCTAGGAGCACTGCCAAGCCAGGGGAGAACTTCAGGTTCAGAACAGAACGAGAGGATTGTTCGACTTGGAGATTGGGAGATCCTTATTTTTCCTTTTCATTTTTTTCAGGGCAACTTCTGGCTTAACAGGGTAAAGGGAGATAATAGCTGCACAAGGGTAGATAACAGCAGGACAAGGGAAAATGGTTTTAAGTTGAAGGAGGCAAGATTTAGGTTGGACATCAGGGGGAAATTCTTCACAGAGAGAGTGGTGAGGTGCTGGAACAGCTGCCCAGAGAGGCTGTGGATGCCCCGTCCCTGGAGGTGCTCAAGACCAGACTGGATGGGGCCCTGGGCAGCCTGGGCTGGTATTAAATGTGGAGGTTGGTGGCCCTGCATGTGGCAGGGGGTTGGAGATTCGTGATCCTTGAGGTCCCGTCCAACCCAATTCTATGATTCTATGCTTATCAGTTTTCAGAGTGCATTTGCATCACATCATCCAGTCTGCTCTGCAACCACAGAGGGTGAAAGCTTCCTATTCACAACAGTGCTGGAGCTCTCAAGTGAAATTATTAGCCAAAAACTGGGATTTTTGGAAAATGATGCGGAGTGAAATGACTGAAGGACTTCCCCCAACATTGCAGGAATGGAAAACAGCTCCTGGCACAGGGTTTGTGTTAGTCCCAGCCAATAGACATGCCCTAAATTATGCCCATTTACTGCACAATAAACCATGCCAAATCCAGTGCAGTGAGCTGCACAAGTGCTGGTCATGCTCATGTATTTTTCTGGCAATGTAAAAGATGAAGAAAGCAAAGTTAAGAGCTGTGCTAGATTTTTTGATTAGAGATTAAGGTAATATCTCCTTTTCTTAATTGTTTTTTTCTACTAACTACAGAAGTTGTCCTTGGTTTTGCAGCCTCCCTAAAAGCCACAACAAGCCACACAAGATTTAAGAAAATATCAATTTCTGCTATTCTGTTAACTTAAAAAATGAATATCTGTGAAAAGAGTGCAGTGCTGGAGGGTCTCACCAGCAACATCCACTGGAGGTGACACAAATACAGCAATGAGCTCACATTCAGCTGAAACATACAAGTAAAAACACCTTCAAAGAGAGAGGATTGCACTGACAGAAGAACAAAATGCAGCACCTCACCAAGGCTACACACATACATGCTGGCTTGCGGAATAACTGAGTGCAGCTCCTGGTTTGTGCAGGAAGCAGCGATGCTCCCTGTGGTCTGCTTCCCATCAGCGTGCCATGGGATGTGCCCTGCAGCTCCACAAAGAGCAAGCATCCAACCCCTAGCACCCAGCAGGGACCATCCTCCCATCAGCAAAGAGATGGGATCCGACAGATGGGATGGGCCCATCACGGACTCACCCAAACCACAAGCAAAACCCAACAGGCTGATATCTCCATAGGAAACAACTCTGGGAGCAGTCCTTGTGCAAAAGAGTGCAAAAAAGCCCCTACCAAAAACATAAGCAACCCAACGTGCTGGGAGCAGCAGGGCAGCCACATGTCGAGGGATCCTGTCACAAATTAGTGACAAAGCAGCCCTTCATCTTCCTCTGTGTCCTTTACCACACCCTATAATTGCACAGGATGCAGAGAGAGCTCACATCTTGCATGACGCAGGAGTGGAAGAAAACACTATTTTTTCCTGTTTTTTGTTTTGTTTTATTTTTTTGTATTTTGCTTTTTAAATGAGGCCATGAATCAGTTCACATCCCCCCAGCACACACACAGTCATGCTTAGCACATAACACCCTCTGAGGGAAGCAGAGCCCAAGGACTGCTTTATCAACCTGCTGCACTCCACAGCAAGGAAACAATTACTGCAGGTTGATTTCAACTCTTCTACACTGAGACTATCAGTTCTGATTAAATGCTGCAGGTTGGCACGTCAGTGTGTGCATGGCTTTATCTGGGTAAGTGGCCATCTTGCTCCCCCAGCTCTCAGAAGCATTATCTTTAATTTCCCTCCTGCAACGCAGCACTCAAGGCTTTGCTCCATAACTGAGGGTGAGCATCTAAATGCCTATGGCTCTTCTGAACCCAGCACGGTCCACACAGTCCAGGCTTCTTCTCCTGATCCCTGCATGCTGGCTGGTCTGTGAGCCTGGGAATCTAGTGATGTCCAGAAGTACCCATAGCTCCAAACCCCAGACCCATCTGAGAATCACAGAGTCATTAAGGTTGGAAGATCACCAAGCCCAACCCAGCCCATCCTCATCATGCTCACCATGCCCCCAGCTGCTACATCTCCACATTCCTTGAACACCTCCAGGAACAGTGACTCCGCCACCTCCCTGGGCAGCCTGTGCCACTGTATCATCACACTTCTGGAGAAGAAATTATTCCTACCATCCAATCTGAACCTATTCCAGTACAACTTGAGGCCATCACCTCTCACCCTATCACTGCTACCTGGAAGCAGAGTCCGACCCCAACCTCACCACAACCTCCTGTCAGGGAGCTGTAGAGAGCCATAACATCTCCCCTGGGCCTCCTCTTCTCCAGGCTGACCTGTCCCAGTTCCCTCAGCTGCTGCCCATCAGACTTGTGCTGCAGACCCTCACAGCCCCACTGCCCTTCTCTGGACACACTCCAGAGCCTCCATGTCTTTGTTGTAGTGAGAAGCCCAACACTGAACACAGCACTCATCTGTTGGGAGATTTCTGGTTTCAGTAATTCTCTGTTTCCACCTACTTCACAGCATTAAAAAAGAAAACAAACAACTAAAACCACAGAAATAAAAGAAAAATACAGAACACACCTTGAAGAAAATCTCCAAGGCACTGTTGCCAGGTGTGACAGAACAGAAGGTGATCAACACATCACCCAAGGAGCCATCAGCCCCAAGGCTTCATCCCATGAGGATGGTGGCTGCAGCAGTGCCATGTGTCACAGGGGTCTGCCCTTCTGTGCCCAAGAGGATGGGCCCTGGGCAGCCTGATATAGTGAGAGGCAACCAGCCCACGGCAGGGATTGTACTGGATGCCTTCCAACACAAACTGTTCAGTGGTTCTATGAGTGTGAAGTTTTATATATCCATTTTGAGGGCATAATAAATGAGCCTTTCTGTATTAATTTGAGCTAGTATTGTTGCAACTGCTGTGCTTTGATTAGAGTGCTAAGACACTAATTAACTAACCATACAAATTCAGCTCCACACACAAGGTGATCTCCTGTGGGCTGTGCAGGATTTTGTGTGTAACACTGCATCCATGCAGCTCGGGCATAAATCTGTTTTCTTTCTCCCAGCACTAATTCCCAGTTGAATGTGGAAGAAATTCAAAAGTTTCCATCCAGAGAAAATGCCAGCTTAGACACACATAAAGCCTTCTGGATGACACATTTACAGAAACCACCTTAATTAATTATCTCATAAATATCTCAGCTGCATTCCCTATTGCAGTGTTAAATTCCACGTCTCACGAGCTCTCCCCAGCAGTGCTGAGCAGGAGAAGCTGCCCTGTGGCCCTGGCCCCACTCAGTGTCCTGCTGGTGTCACACCACCATGCTTTGATATTTGCTCAAGCCTTCCTGCTTGCTTCCACTGCCCCTCATTACCAGACCACTGCAGGCAACACAGTCCAGGGTTCAAACCATCCTTCTTATGTGCCAGCTGGGCTTCTCACTTGCAGTCAGATCCACAAGCTTCCCCTGCTGATAGAAGTCTCATCCTTCTCTCCATCTGCGGTTGGGTGTGCCTTGCCCTGTTCTTGGACAAAGCCAGGGCACTTTGGGTGAGCTGGATGCTGGGGTTACTCACAACTCAGCTGTTTTTGCTGTGTTATGAGAAAGGACCGAAGCTCTGCTTCCCAAAGACAGCTCACACACAGGGATTCACGTGGGGATTAGAAGGGATGGCTGATTGCAGCACCTGTACTGGGCTTAAAGAGGTGATGCATGGGAGCAAGCTGTTCAGAGCTCCTGTCCAACCCGTAGCCACTGCTCCTGTGCTATTAGAATACAGTCTATATAACATGCTTTTCACGTTCCTTCTCTAAAGGGCTTCGGTCTGCATGTTGTGGCCCGTGTACAAACACAGCAGAACTCCATTTAACTTACAATGAAGGAGGTTTTACCCATTTCCACTCAAAGACAGCAGTGGACACCTCCACTCCCGCAGGCACACAGGCACAGCCCCCTCAGCCTGCTGCCTGCCTCACAGCCCCTCACCCCCAACCCACCTCCCACTGCCTTCCTAGGGAAACATCGGCAATTACTGACACGGAACAGTAACCTGGGGGAAGTGCTGAGTGCTTTTCCCATTCTCTCTAATCTGCCTTCTGAAGGGGAAGCAGCAGGGAAGAGTTACTGCTCCGCTACAACAGGTGCTCAGAAATAATGTCAAGAATCTGTGCGCTATTGAGATGCACTTCTGTAAAGGAAAAGAACGAATTACCAAATTATGCTGGAAATGGGAAGTCTCCAGAGGGTAAAAGAGGTGATGTGATCTGTGAATCAAACTACAACATTTCCCAGTCTTGCTCCAGGATTGTGTTCTGTAAGGACTTTTGCAGCTGTGGCCCTTAATTTCCAAGCAATGCTATCTCTTGAGATAGCTGGTGAAACTGATGTGCCCACATTATCCTAAACCAGCCATTTTGATAAGAAGATAATCATTTCAGAAATGCCTGAAATGACGGCATTTAGAATAATCACTTTGGATAGGAAAGCTACAAAACTCCAGAAACAATCCTCGGATGCACTGGGCCAGCAAAGTAGTTTCTGAGCAAACAGAACTTTTGCAAAAACGCAGTGAACGTATGCTGACCCTTCAGCCTGATGTTTCTGCAGCGACTTTCAGGGGAAAGCAGCAATAATGACTGCTGGGTAAAGCAGTTAATGGCAGTGCAGGTGCTGCTGCCTCGGTGAGCTCTGAGAAGCTGAGTCCTTAAACCATGCCAACTCAGGAAACCTACAGGAGATGTCATGGGAGGAATGGAGAGGAAATACCTTTATGTACGTCACACCTCAGCGGCCTTCTGAGGGCCCTGGTCCTGTCGGTGGGCACAGAAAGGGCAGAAGGTGGAAAGACAGGGGTTTGTTGTTAAAGAGTGAGAGTCTGGTAGCAATGAAGAGACTTTTTCTGGCTGGAGGAAAAGAGCTTGAGTAAAGCACAGTGTGAAATGATAGAGAGCATGGAATAGAGCAGCCAGCAGAGCAGGAGGTGATCATCCTCTGTACTCAGCTCTGGCGAGGCTGAACCTGGAGTGCTGTGTTCAGTGTTGGCCCATCACTACAACAAAGACATGGAGACCCTGGAGCGTGTCCAGAGAAGGGCAGTGGGGCTGTGAGGGGTCTGGAGCACAAGTCTGATGGGCAGCAGCTGAGGGAACTGGGATGGGTCAGCCTGGAGAAGAGGAGGCTCAGGGGAGATGTTACGGCTCTCTACAGCTCCCTGACAGGAGGTTGTGGTGAGGTTGGGGTCGGACTCTGCTTCCAGGTAGCAGTGATAGGGTGAGAGGTGATGGCCTCAAGTTGTACTGGAATAGGTTCAGATTGGATGGTAGGAATAATTTCTTCTCCAAAAGAGTGAGCAGACATGAGAATAGGCTGCCCAGGGAAGTGGTGGAGTCACCATCCCCAGGAGGTGTTCAAGACACCTGGAGATGTGGCACTTAGTGGGCATGGTGGGGGTGGGCTGAAAGTTGGATTTGATGATCTTAGTTGTCTTTTTCCAACTTGGAAAGGAGAGCTGGAGCTCTCCTCACTGCATCAGAAGCACAGGACAGAAGCACAACCTGGGTGGAGCACCGACCCTGAGCTCTGAGTGCAATCTGCATCCCCACTGCCAACAGGGGACTGCGCCAATCATCCCCCAGGATTGCAGATTCCTAGAGGTAAAAGTAAGCTGTGCTGGTGCCATCTGTTTACTTGTTTAAATGCTTATGAAGAGTCGCTTCTGGGTATTTGATCTGGTTTTATATGATAATTCCAGTGCTTTCTCATAACGACCTCCATAGCTGGGAGGAATGCTGGTAAATAGCACCGTGCAGGGCTCTGCAATCAAGTAGCATCCTCCTTTATAGGGGTTACATACGCAGGGATATGACAGGGAGACATTCCCCGAGTACAGCAAAGCAATCTAACAGCACAACACTAATGAGAGGCACAAGGCCACCAACTCCCTGCGTCGCGCTTTGAAATTGTGCCCTGGAGTGCCTTTCAGCATGGGTTGCTCCAAGCCTAATTCAGAGACACAGAATGCTGTACGCAACCCGTGGAACTGAGCAGCTGCTTGGGAAGTGAGCAACATCAGAGCCAGTCAAGCTACGCTTCTTCTGCTGGAGATTTGCTGATCTAATTTAGAGAGGGCCTAATATTCCCCTTCTAATTAATTTGTTCTGTTCGCCTGCTACTGAACTGGCTTTTGTTCTTTGGGAGCTCCTCAAAAATTAGATGCAATACCTGATGGAATTTAATTATATAGGCTGGGAGAAAGCGATTAAGGGCAAAGGGAGGGCTGATGGCACCACACACGGCTTCAAGGGTATTAGCAGAGAGGAAGGTGGAGGCTGCTTTGTCGCAGATGGAGGAAGAACACCAAGGAGCAATTGCCTCCAGCCAGAACTTTAAGGGTAGAGAGAAACTTCCTGTGACAGCCGAATGCCTTTGCAAAGGTCCGCTGAGAATTACTTTGTGATGGCTGGATCTCTCCCAGACACTGCTTCGATGAAAACAGGTCTGAACCTCACCCTTGGCCTTGTGCAGCAGATCGTGTTCCTGATGCTCTCTTATCTCTTTGGAGCTCTGTGCTCTCACAGCAGGGAGAGCAGCAAGCTAGGGAAGGGTCCCCATGGTGCTCAGCACTGAGACCTTTGCTCCTGACCTCTGCCAGGGCCAGGTTGTCCTGGAGCTTGGGAAGCCCTGGACCTTATATCCCAGTTCTCAGTGGGAGAACAGAGTTACCTGAGGTGCTAAAAGTGAAGGAAATTCAGCAGTGGGAATCCTAGGTTAAACTTTAAGAGATATTCTACAGAATTGCACAATGCACCAGTGTCTGGTCACTGCAGCCATGACCTTCTCTGCAATTAATCAGAGAAAAGTAGTGAAATGGCATGAAAGGGAAAAATAGCAAAGAGAAGGAGTGGAGACTGAGAACTGGGACAAATGAGAATGTCTTATCACAAGAAATTGTTCTGTTAGACTCTTGGAAACTGCTGAAAGTCACACAACTGAAGATATTTGTCAATAGGAGCACCCCTCAGGCTGTATAAAGAGAGCACACAAACTTCCACACTCATACTGCCCTTCAAGGTACTTGAGCAGCAGTGATGCTCAGGCAGCCTTTGCCAACAGATCCCTTATGGATTTGGGTTCCAAAGCAGTGGGATGGTTTCAAGGCCCAGATATCTGTAAAGCCAGAGATACCCAATGCTGTACCAGTTTCCTATGATGAGGGTGGCTGCAACCTCCTGGCCACAGCACTAACGCAGGGACAGGCAAAGTTGTCACTGTAAAGGCAAGTCACTGGACAGAAAGGTGGCAGAGGATTTGTCTCTGCTCTCAGAGCGGTGAGATCCTCCTGTGAAAATGTACCAGAGATTCAGGATGGGCTGCATGGACTCAGATCTCCTGGAGATGGTCTTCTGGGCTGCACATTCCTACCCATACAGCATCATCAGGGTAAGCAATGGGAAATGGAAGAAAACCACGTTAAAGGCTTTTGCCTTAAACAAGCTGGTTAAAGCACTGGCACTCAGAGCCTGCCACATTCCTGGAAAAAATCTTTTAAGGCTCAGAATGCTAAGCCTTGCTCTCCTTAGGAAGCACTAACACATCCAGCCAACACCCAACTGCATGTGAACATGACAGTAAGAGACCAGAAATAAAAGAAGTTTTGTGACATTTTCTGCCATGTTTGGATCTCAGTCAACTGCAGCAGGTGCATGGGCTATGGGATTGCATGTTGAACTGTGATTCATCATTACAAAGCAAGAGCAACAGTACTGGGCACCGATTTCATGACAGCGCAACACATCCTATACTGTCTCACAATCTACAGGCTGTGTTAATTGGCATTTAAATTCTGTAGGTGGAATTGAAATGGTCTTTGATTTTGCCCCTCAGCATGCACCAGTCTCACCTTTTCCAGTACTTATAAGGGCTCTTGTCATGTGTATGAGATTTAATGTAATAAACTTGCTTTCCAGAGAGAGAAGTGTAAACTAGGGAGAACATGGCAAATTGGGAAACCTGGAAAGAATGATTTGACACCGACTGCTAACAGTATATTAAACTGTCCAGTGTGAGCTGTATATTTGTTCTGCTGTTTCCAAAGGTTATTGGCTGGTTTTGTTTGTTTATTTACTAGTTCTACAATTTATGGCTGTTGACATCACGAGCAGAGCAAATCTGACTCAGCTCTGACAGTGGTGATGATAATGACCAGCAATGATCTCTTGGGATTAATGTCTACCCCTACTCTTGTGCCTGTGCTGCCCAACACAGTGACTTACAGCAAGTTGCAGTGACTGTGTTGAAACAGAGGGGCAGGCTATGGGAGGGAAAGGAATATAGATTTCAGTTCAGTCTGGGAAATTTTTCAGTTGTGTTATGGCATGTTTTAGGAGGAGAACAGAGGTTTCTCAGGTGGCCTGTGGTACTTTGTGTCCCAACACCAGTTCTCTCTGCTTTTTTTTCTGGGTGAGCAGTACTATGACCTCTCTATGTTCCTCCAGCCTACATCAAATGCAGTTCCTCCCATTTTACATCTGTCTGCAGCTGGAATTTGGACTCCAGTGCAGGAGAGGAGCAGTATGAGCAAGGCAGCCTGCTGGGAGGAACCACAGCCATGCATGGTGACCTTTCTCCATGATGGGATGAAGGACAGTGACAAACCCCAGCACATGGTGCTGTGCAGCTGCACCCAGACTATGTCATCCCAGGTCAGCATCCCTCTGTGCTCAGGGAACTGGCAGCATGAGCAAACTAACACACGAGAGATCTGGAGACCAATGTTTCTACATCTATGCTGGGTTTATGTGACACCCAGCTGCCAAACACGGGGGTGACTGACTTCATGGCATCTGGCCCATAAGAAAGAAGGGACCAAAAGACATCAAGAAGACTTTTTGCTTTGGAGATCTCAGACAAAACTGGATGGAAATTAGGTCTGAAATGGCACAAAACTGCACAGCCTCATCATCACAAAGAAAATAAGGCATTCTATAACTTTAATCAAGCATTTCACTTTCGACTTCCATTATTTTTATACTGGTTTTAAGATGAGAAGCTGTTGATGTTGCAACTTGTTTTGTGCACAAAACCTTATCTTTTTCTTTCGGAGAATGTCAGTGTTAAATTCATCAGTCTGGTAGAAAAGGAAATCCAAGAAAAAATGCACATTGAGAATTATAAAAAATTCCTATCTGATGGTCACCCTCTGGCCTAACCCTAATGGCAAGAGCCAGAAAAGACACATTGTGGTGCTTTGAAGATGAGATCTGGAGAATGCAATAAGCCTAAAATACTATGGAACATTGACTTGGGAGTCCCAGGGTATCCTGAAAATAGTTGAAACTAACCAAAGGCTATAGAAGAATACAGTAACTTGTACTTTGTAAACTCTATGGGACAGTGGGATGATGCTCCCAGGAAGGCAGATTGCCTTCCATTTGCCATCTGCCATAGGGTGGCTGTGCACCTTGCTGTAAGGGAGAAGCTGGCTGTTGTCAGAGCCCAGCACAAGTCAGTGTTGGTGTCCTTTGATTTTGGTATGTTACTTGAACAAGAGAAGAGACACGGAGATGGGTGATTCAGAACTTCATGTCTGAGTGCTGCTGAGCTGTGAGCGAAAGAGAGCGCAGGGATGGAGCCTGCCTTGCACATACCAGAAAGCACTTGGTGCTGTGTAGGATCACCCTACAACACCGATGCGTACTTGGTGCAAACCACTGATAAGCTCCCAAAGCATGAAATAATCAGAGCTCTAAATGTGGCATCAGTGTCACAACAACTGCATCTTAAAAGCAACGAAACCACAGGGAACTACGGGCAGCTTTCTCTTGCACCGTTGCAGCTGCTGCATCGTGCTGTGCAGCCACTGCTTCAGCCCAGCGTGCTCCCAGCCCTGCTGCTGGAGGAGGAAGGAAACGAGTCCTCGGGGAGCCTCAGCCCTTTACTGAGAATCTGCCAGTAGCAATGTGTGCTGTTCAGATACACTAATGAAAACAATGTTCCCTTCCCAGAGACAAAGCTTCCTGCTCTCCCTGGGCACGCTGCTTCCAGGAGCCAGGGAATTTTGGGATAGGCAATGAAGCCTGAGCAACATGGAACACACCGAGGCACACTAGGTGCTGGAGCAGTGGGGTTACCTGCCACTGTCCCTACGTGCAAATAGTGGGGACCTGCCTTCCCCATTAATTTCAGACCCAGATCACCAGAAATGTCAGGAAGTCCCACTGACCTCCCAGATCCCAACAGATCCAACAGCAGATCTGCATGGTTCCTCCCTCCTTTTTCTAATACATGGACAGGGAGTAGTAGGAAAGACAGAATGGGAGACACTGAGAGATAGAGAGATAGAGAGAAAAGGAACGTGGGAAGGCAGAAGGGTGAAGAAGAAATGAAGACTGAAAAGGGAAGGATGTAATTTAGCCAAAAACTCTTTAGCAGGAGTAGCCCTGTGCATTCAGGTTAAAGACTGTCAAGAGCAGTTCCTGAAGGGAAAGGGCACTCTACAGCTTAGAGGAGGGGAAGGGACATAATGAGAGGACTGTGCAAAGGCAAGCAACCAGGGGAAGTGTCCCACAGGAGCCTTCCATCCCTATCCCAGTCACTGTGGAAGGGGGGTCAGAAAATGAGGCTGCTAGAGATTTCCATGTTCACGCAGGCAGGAGCAGGCTGAGAGCAAATGTTTTCCCAGGAGTCAAGCAATTCATTGTCCACATCTAAAATACATACTGGGATTTTTTCAAGCTCACTGCAGATTTACATCACTTTGCATTTGGGATGGGGTTTGGACTATGACACCTCACACAGAGAAATGACATTTTCTTCTGCCTTCAGGAAACAAAAGACTTTTTTTTTTTTTTTTTTACAAAACCCTGCCTGCTTTCAAGAACCCAATCCAGCACTGATTTGCCTGTTTTACAAGCAGGATCAGTGTTGAGCACTACTTATCTTCCTATTTCCACCAGCCCTATACGGAGCTGTCACAACAAGCTCCATAACATGAACCCCAACTGAATCACTGTCTGTGCCTCTGCATCTTTTGTGCTATTTGTGCCAAAATTCAATACAGCCCACTTCTGAAATCCAGAAGGATCCTTGACAATTTCCAAAGGATCCCCAAATGTCAGTACGAAGGGAGACTGCAGTTTTAATTGCATTTCCTCACACTCCAGCCCAAGTATTAAGGTCTTGCCTCAGCAGTGTAATACAACCTGCTGTGGCAGGTGATCTAACCCAGCTCTGAAGGCAATGCACAGAAAAACAGAAGTTCAGCCTCCTCCAGATTCATTTGCTCTAACTTAGCTCTCAAGACATCCAATTGTTCCCCGTCCTCTCCCTTCTACATTCAGTGGAAAGAAATGGACACCTTCATTTCAAGGTCTTGATAAAGCCATCTCCAAGGTTACGATTGCCTCCTTCAGCAGGAGCCCTGGTGACCCATTCCACCTCAGAGGTCTGAATGCAGCTGTCAGAGAGGTGGCTCTTGGATGTTTGAGCCTCTGGACACGAGAGGCTCTGAAGACCCAAGCATCACAGGGACTTGATGGATGTCAGCCATTCTGAGACATTATTAGGAAAATAATGTCATTTAACTTTACTGGATTGGTTACTGCAAGCATGACTGAAACGCCCCGCATCCTGACTTGCCACCAAACCCAAGATAATTCAGATTTTTCCTACGAGGGTTGTGCTGATTAAAACCAGTGCTACAAAGGAAGTGTTTGAACGTTCACCCACACGAGCACAGCGGTTGGTGGCACTGCTGAGAGTGGGAGTGGTGATGGAAGGGGACACAGCAGTGGTGGCTCTGATGGATGGGAAGCTGACAGTTGTGATGTCAGCCTGCCTGGTCCCTTTGGACAAGTCACGTCTCCTCCTGTGCTTCAGTCTGACAACTGGTAAACGGTGATAATACTTATTTTCTCAGCTGGGCTTTGGGATGCTCCTTATTAATATTTATGAACAGCTCTGTTTATAATTGTGAGTAAATAAATGGAAATTGACAGTCTAAGGATACGAGTTGTCCTATTTCACACACTAAATGCAGCCACTTCTTGTTTCTGCTTTCATTTCAAGCAAGGAAGTCAGCATCAACCTCTTCAAAACCTCTCACACCTCAAATTGAGCCCCAATTAAGAAAGAAAAGAGACAAATCGCACTGTCTTCAGGAAAGACTTTGGAAACCTCTTGCAGGTACTTCAAATGCCAAAAGATGTGGACAGGTGCCTGCTGAAGTTTATGAAATGCTGAAGTATCCTGTGCTTTTCTTATACCACTTTGAGAGGGAACATGGTGCACAAATACTCAACAGGATTGGGATCCTCTCACCCACTCATCTTCCCATGACATCTGTAGTAGTTTCCCTCTTGCATCTTCCCATCCCATCTTCCCATCCCCCCCTGTCCTTAGCATTGACCCCGTCCTCGTCCTTGTTTCCAACACAGCAGACAGCTGCTAGCTCACTTTTCTAAACTCATCCCTTCTAAAATCCAATGCTCAGGTAATGGTAGAGCTCCTCAAGCCTCAAGTGCCTTCTGCTGCCAAAGGGAGGTGGCTTCACAAAGTGACTTGTTTCCAGACCCGCCATGTGTTTTAACTGCCCGTGATAATGCGCTGTGCATATCGCAACAGAGAGCTGGTAACACGCTTGTGATCACAAGTTAAATAGGCTAAATGCATCACTGACACCTCAAACTAATTTCAGCCCTGACATTCATTGCTCCAAGAGGTTTTAGCAGTGTTTGTAGTGCAGTCCAGAGTGGGTTGGAAATGGATGAACAGAAACAAAGGCAACAAATATCTACAGCCAAGCCTTAAAAGAGCAATAATACAAATAAATAATTAAAAAAAAATAGGAAAGCTAATAGTAAGTTAAAAGGCACTGAGAAGAAGAGAACAGACTGGAGAAGCAAGCTGGAGATGTTTGATAGGATGCTTGAGCTGACGGAAGAGGCTGGAAAGAACTAACAAGTGAGAGGCTGACATGACACAGCTCTTCTACTTTTACCTCTCTTTTCCTTCCTGAGCTGCAGCCCAAGGATGTGGACACCAAAGGGCTCACACCCATTATGCCAGGTGCCAGAGCAAGGGATTTCAGCACACTTGAGATCTCTGCAGATCTCACAGGGTTCTGGTTGTTGTTCTTCACCCATGCTGTCAAAAGCCCAAGCTGATGAATTGCTGTGAGCAACAGCACAGCATTGACTTCGCCTCAGATCTACCTCCGAGCTTCCTCCATGCAATGCTCTCCTTTCCCCTCTCCCTGTTGGGATCTTCTCTCCTTTCTCCACACACTCATGGATCCTTCTGTTCAGCACAACGGGCAGCTGAAAAAAACACCCTGGCACCTTTCTGCCCTACATTATCATAGGAGTGCTTTAGTGCCCATGCTGTCAGGAGATGTCAGGGAGTTAAATTGCACAAGACAGCCACTGATGGATTATGGCACCCAAAATTAACAAGAGGGATATTTATATTTTCGCTGCCGAAGCCCTGGAATGAGTCCCTTCTTGTTTGGCAGCACTCCCCCAGAATTGCATTAGAAAGCTGCTGAAGGCTAAGGCAGATGCTTGCAGAAAGCAAGTGCTGGCTCTGTTTACTAGGTAGTTACTCTCACACGGAGGAATTCAGCCAGCTGCTTTGATCTTAAAGGTGACACCATTATTTTTCTGCCTCTCCTGAAAGTGAGCTCAGCTTTGGCCCCTTTGTCAAATAGTTTTATTTGAGAACAACAGTTTTCTTGGGCTGAGTCACTCTGAGCCTGTCCTTCGCTAGCCCTGGGCCACATTTACACATGATTTTGGTCATTTCCTATCTGGAAAAACGCTGGCAGAGCTCTCTGGTGGCAAAGTCTTAACGAGAAAGTACGTGGTGGCTCAGGAAAATCATTGCGGTGCCATATGTGGACGGATGCCGAGAGCAGCTTGCAGAGTGGGGGCTGCATTAGCAGCTCAAGTCTGATCAGCAGCCTGGTCTGTGCAGAGCCATGGGCAGTGACACTGAGCTTGTTCCTTGTGACCAGAGCTAGGAGATGTGACGGCCACCATCGAGCCAGCTCCTCGCATCCAGCCCTGTATTATCTTCCTCTCCTGCTGCTCAAAGCACGAGCTCAGCAGGCATTTTAATTTTAACAAGCAACTGTAAGCAAGAGTAGTTTTAACCCATGAATTTGCAGCTCGCAGCAGAAATTCTCTCTGGCTCCAGGGAACTGCAATGCGAAGCTGCAGAACTGCTCATTGACCTGGTGGCCTGGAGGACCTCATGTCCCCATGGACAGAACACCATGTCCCCATGGGTAAAACACCACATCCCCATGGACAGTACCCTGTGTCCCCATTGTCCCCATGGGCAGGACAAACCTTCACCACCTCCTTCACCTGGGGCACTTCTCCCACCCACAGGCCTGGTGTTGGCTCCATCCCTGACCGTCCCTTGGCAGTCAGCAAACAGCCCTGGGGGCAGACACCATGCCACCTGGCTTTCGGGACTATTTTCTGTTTCGTTGAATTGCTAATGTCATCCTAATAACTTCAGAAAAATCCTTAATCAAAATCACATTTATGGAGGTAATGAGCAAATAGGTCAAGGAGACCAATGTCTGCTCTATAAACAGGAGCCGCTTCCTTGAGCGTCTGCAAAGCTGGCTGCCTTGAAGGACCATTGGGAAAGGATGGGGCTGTGGTCCAAGCCACATCAGAAGTGCAAACCTGCCAAGCAGTAGTGCCTACCTGGGAGCTGCATGCACTGGGGATGCTGCAGCACGCACCTCGGAGCACTGATTCACACAGCACACGGTGCTGCTCAGCCATCCAGGAGCTCATTGCTTTCAAGGAGAGGCCACAAGTCCCTGAACAGATCTGGCCATGAGGTATCCAGAATTCTTGGTGAAAAGGCATTTGATGAAGCTGTCCTGATTTTCAGAGAAGTCTGATTGGTTGGAGACATGGACAGCCTGGACCACTGCAAATACAGAGCACGTGTTCTGCAAGACTTCATATTTTGAACAGCTAAATACAAAGGTGAAGTCAGAACTACTGCACCATAAATCCCTCTTGAGGTGCTCACCATTCCTGTGCTGTGGACCAACAGGATGGTTTCCCTTGGAAATCTTTCTGTTAGGTGACTGTCTCCATCCAGTTAGTCCAAGCTGTCACATGTGAGAGTTCAGAATAAACCCACATCACACACAACCCTTTGTCACCACACCACACATCTTTTCTAGATCACTCAAAAGCACACTGAACAGCACATATCTCTGAACAGATCTTCTAGCACTCCAATAATGCTCACCCCGTGTAAAACCTGACTGGTTGTCCCCATTCACTGCGTTCTATCCTTTCATCTCTTCTTAATTCTTGAGAAGCCCTTTCCTCCTATCCCATGGCGTTTGCAAGCACTGCTGATGAAAGACCTCGCTGACAATTTCTGAAGGAAAATGTCTGCGCTGCAATGACAGAACCACTTCCATCACCTGTCAGTCGATTCCTTCATAGTCTGCCAGCAGACTCACAATACACACCTTCCTTTCACAAAAGCCATCTCAACTCTTTTGCCTCATTTTATTGTAATCCCTCGCAGTGCACCTGCTCTACCAGCCCGTCTTTCACCTTCCCAGCATCATCTCGAAAGACTTTCTATAGACGAGCACTGCATTCACCTCCTTCCTCTCATCCAGCACAAAGGCTGATTAAATGGTTACAGCAAACTCCTTAAAAATCCCTTCCCTTTCTATACAGAACATCAGTGGCCCTTTAGTGTTTTGCAGCCCTTCAGAAGCAGCCCCTGCAGCATGAGTACATGGGAATCTCCTGTCCCTCCGCTGCACGGAACATCAGTTCAGATTTCATCAAGACACTGGCCAATGGTTTTGTCTTCCTTGAACATCCTCCTGTTTTGAAGACACACACTGCCTTAGTTCTCTAGCAATACTGCATGCCCCAAACGTGTCACTCACTATAAAATTACCGTGTTTCGCTTTTGGGGACAGTTCTCCAAGCATGGCATCACCAACACTAATCATGAATTCTGAGAAAATCAGAAAAGATTCTTGGTGTCCTGCTTCTTTGAGAAAACTTCTTTGGGAACCCCTTTGGTCTCCATTCCATATCTCACTCCAGCAAAGGTAACCCAAGATCAGACAAAAGAAAAGAATCACACATATTTCTGGTATCAAACCTCCTTTTGTCTGGCAGAGGGAAAGTCCTTGCATCGTGCATTGGAGCTGTCTGGGAACAGAGATCTCTGCAGCAGAGCTGGAGGTACTGTCCTGATCCCAACAGTAAGAGTTATCCCAGATTGGAGCCTCTCCCACTCTGATGGTAAGAAGCATTCTGAGATGGGAGGCCACGGGTTGGGCCAGCCTCCATCTCCTGGTTGCTTGCCATGGATGTTCTCACCAGCAGGGTGGAGGGTTTTTTGCTAATTAAAAGTGCCCCAGGAAAGCCTGAGTGCCTGATTTATGGAGGGCAGTGCAATTAGCCTCATACACCGTTCAAGACTGTAAATCATGAAGGGCTGGCTGGCAGCAGACAGTGAAACATTAATGATCTTACAGCTGCTCAAAGGTAAATATTTCATTAGCTCCACCAAGTACCATTGTGACAATTATGTTAAGCCCATGTTCGCAGGTGTCATCCTGCAACTTAATGCAACGTTGGGACCACGTCTTTGTGAGCAGAGCTAAATCCCTGTGGCATGACTGGACAGTTGGGTTCTGTCAGCTCCTAAGAAAGCACATATGCCTTTGAATTTGGACACACAGAGACATGTGTGCTTGTGATGACAGCAGAAAGGTGAGAACGAGAGTTAAAGAGCAACATTAGTATTTCTGTGCAGAAAGCAGCACAGGATGTCCCTCAGTGCCAAAGGCAGAGAAGCAGCTCTTTGCCTCGAGGTAATGAATACTGAAGAAGTCCAATCACAGGAGAACCAAATGCATCAAAATCATGGGGTTCTCCTACAGAAAAGAACCAGACCTTTGCTGCTGGCCCCTTGCTCCTCTGGCTACTAAGCTGCACAAATTAATAGCAGCAGGACCCGCTCGTTGTGCCATCTGCTCACTTCTGATAGAACATACTGTCTGGGTAAGTTTGCTATCACTGGTGCTGGTACTCCTCACCTGCCCAGCCTTAGGCACTTGTACTCCTTGTTCACACTGATGCTGAACCTGTGCTGAGCGTGGTGCTCACCCCCTGAGATCCCGGCTGAAAATCTCAGCAATCCTATGCAAAATGTTGATTTTTCACATTGCATCCATACAAAGCATGCTCAGAGAAACAGAAACAGACAGAGGAGCTGACACAACAGCACATAGGGAAGGAGCAATGAAATGTGCATTGCGCAAAGGGGAGATGAGGAGGCACCTGGGAGAAATTTGATCAGATGAAATAGCAGTGTGCTGGGGCTGGAAAGCTGTGGGGTGTAGTCAGGAGTGAGTGACACAAATGGCTTTGCTTGGAGCCCGGGAGAAAAGGAAGCAGAGCTGGAATTCAGGAATGCGGGATGTGCAACTGGACAGGTAGCAGAGTCTGCAGCAGCAACACAAAGGGGAAATTGGGCACAATGAGCTGCGTGCTCCTTGGGAGAGGTGCAAAGAAATATGTCCATGGCACTGAGCACCAGGAGAGGAGGGAGAATTCAGTAAATATCATGGGTGAAATAATTATGGAGAAGATGTTGAAAAGGAGGTTACTGTAGGACCTGAAGCCTGCTATGAGCACGCACAGTGGGACACAAGTTTCAATAGAAACCTTTGTGATGTTCTCAGTCATACACCACTGAGAAGTGCGTCATTGTGGAGAGTTTAACTCCCACCTCCAGACCAGAGAAATAATACCACAGATAACAGGAAAAGCCCAGCTTTTTTCTGGATGCAGCAGCTGACACATTTCTCCATCAGGCAGGAGGACCACCAGAGGTCATGCTGTGGGACTGGGGGTTGGCTGCATCATGTAGACAGTCTAAACAGACTCCAACTGAAGTACAGGTGTAACACGATTGTCTGGAACACCAATGGACTAAATGGGGGTTCTGATGGAGGATAAACTGGAGATGAACCAGCAGTGTGCTCTTGCAGCCCAGAAAGCCAATGGTATCCTGGGCTCCATCAGCAGAGGGCTGGCAGTGGCACAGAGGGGATTGTCCCTCTCTGCTCTGCCCTCATGAGGCCCCATCTGGAGCACTGTGTCCAGACTTGGGGCCTCCAGCACAAGAAAGATGGGGAGCTGTTAGAGGGGATCCAGAGGAGGGTCATGAAGGTGCTCAGACGATGCTCCTCTTCTATTAATAAAGAGAGCTGGGACTGCTCAGCTGGAGAAGAAAAGGCTCCGGGGAGACCTCACCGCGGCCTTCAGTACCTCAAGGAGCCTATGGGACTCTTTGTAAGGAAGTGTGGTGACAGGTCAAAGGATATCGGCTTTTTAAACTTACAGGAGGAAGATTTAAGTCAGATGTTAGGTGAAAATTCTTTACTCGGAGGGTGGTGAGGCCTTGGCACTGCTGCCCAGATCTATGGATGCCCCATCCCTGGAGGTGCCCGAGGCCATGGGTGGGCCCTGGGCAGCCGGAGCTGGGGGGCAGCCAGTCCTCAGCAGGGATGGGAACTAGATATCTTTATTAAGGTCCTTTCCAAACCAAGTCATTCTGTCATTCTATTGTGATTAACCCAGATTTTAGTGCTGCCCTCTGCCACAGCAGAGAGACTGAGGGCAAAAAGGAAAGGACATGAAGGTAGGTATGTTTGACAGGGAGGCTCGTCTGCCACCAGTCACGTAGCACCTGAATTCCTCTCAGGTCATCCCCGTACTTCACAGATGCTTATGAGTAGCATGACCCACACAGCAAGCAGCCTCAGAAGGAAGAGGACATCAGCTAACCCAGCACACTGCAGCACAGCTAGCACCAGGCACTGATGTGATACAGTGAGGGCACTCAGAAACCTGAGAAGTGGGGTGAAAAGCTCTGAGATCCACAGTGCTCAGCCCCAGGGCAGCTGGGGGATGCTTCGGAGATGGCAGCAGCTGGAGCCACCTGAGTGCATCCTGCACACAAAGAGCCCTTTCAACTTCCCTTCCCCTGCCTGCTTCCTGATCACTGAATACATTAATATTTAAGTGGGATTTAGTAGAAACACTTGTTCTGCTGAGCTGGGCAACGTGGATGTACACTCTTTGTCTATGATTTCCAGTAGCCTGAGAACTTCCGTGTGCCTAATACTGCATTTAGTCTACAGCATGGACACCTCATCACCCTTCTTGCATCCCTTAGCTAACACGAGGGTTAATTCCTCTCAGACTTCCCTGAAGACAGCTATAAAGGCCATAGCACTGCTTGCTACAAGGAGGGTAGGTAGGTATCTGAATTCTGAGTGCAGGCTGCCTGCATGAGGAGTACAGAGATTTGTTGTATGGTTCCAGGACTGATTTGGATTTCACATTCCTCTGGCAAACAAGATATAGCCAGTATAGCTGCACCCAGCCTGTGGAGCTTGCTGAGAAATGATTTCTTGGTAGGAAAAACTGTGGATCCAGGGAAGAGATGTGAAATGAAAGGCAGTGCCACAGAGGCTGCATTCCTGCAGTTTGGAGATATTGGGTAGAAAGACGCACGCCTGGGAACGAATATTTATCTTACTGCCTTTTCAGTGTGCTTATTCCAGGCACTGGTGCACTGGTCTGTGACTGCCAGCAAATGAACATCATCTATGGGGTTTGTTTTGCAGAGCAACAGTTATCCATACGAGTGATTTAGCACAGGAAGATAGAGGTGCTGGCACAGCTGACAATCCAGGGACAGATTTGGGAAGGAAGCTGCAAAAGGCCATCCCCATGCATTAGAATTATTTTCCTGGGAAGGATTTGATGAGATGTGAACTGCATTATTTGCTAATGTTGCAGCATAAGCCTTGTCCAAAACCCAGGAGTCAGAAGGGATCTTTCCATTAACTTCCCTGATTGTAAGTAGAATTGTGACAGATGTACTCCCATTTCCTTTCTGCTCAAATATTTTAAATCAATCAGAAAGAGCAGTTACATTTGTCCTTTTATGGAGAAGGGGATCATTCCCTCTTAAGTACGCCCATATAAATAGCCACAGGGGAGTCCTTCCAGCTACCTGAAACAAGTAGGATGGTCTGAGGGTAATAAAGCTTCCAAGCAGAGGAAGGGAGGCAAGATGCACGAAGTCCCTGAGCTGCACACACACGGCTGGTTTGCCAGAAGGAACAGGGATCTGCACGACGATAAAAGCTGTTTGCAGCCAACAATAAAGGCTGCCTCCAGATCCTCAATGTGAGCCAAACCTTCCTGCTGTCATTCAATCCAGAAATGCTTTCCTGCTGAAAGCCTTCAGAAAACAGCCCTGGAGTATCACAGAAGGTGGGAATACCCACAGATGTGAGCCTTGGGAAGGAGAAGCCAACTGCTTCGTGTACGTTCCAGCCGAAAAGAATGGGGGGCAGCCCTGCAGATGCTCCTCATTCATTGCTTTGGCTGAGCAGAGTTTGAGACAGGAAAGTTAGGGAGAACAGGCAAAACTTCTTAGGATTCAGATGACTAAAACCACAAATCAGCTAGGTTTTCAGTGCGGTGAGCAATATCTTCTGCTGGAGATGCTTCCACTTCCCCTAGTAAAAGATTCTGAAACTATTTTTACACTTCTGTATGCTGAGCTGGAAGACTTCCATGGCCATGATGGCCCTGAACTGCTGAGATGGGAACTGGGATGGACACTATGGAACTGGGATGCTCAGTGGGATGGGAACTGGGATGGGAACTATAGAACTGGGCTGGATGACATGGAACTGGGATGGATAGCACAGAATTGGGCTGGGAACTGGGAATGACACTCTACAACTGGGGTGGGAACTGGAATGGACACCATGGAACCGCTCTTCATGGAGGTGGTGGCCAGTGGTCATCTGTGGGATCATCACCTCTGCTGTAATGCCAGGGATAAAGGATAAAGGGGCGAAGCTTTGCTTCAGAACATTTCAGCACCATTTTAAGGCAGCAAAGCCAGCTGGGCAGTAAAAAATAAAAATAAAAAAAGAAAGCGGAGAGCGATGAAAGCAGAGCATAGATTGAGTCACAATATTTGGGCTGGGGTCCAATAAGAGGGGAAGGAGAGCTTAGTGATTAAGATATGTTCTTAATTGGAGGATTGTTTCCAGCTCCTCACCTTTGTTTATATAGCATGATCGGATCAGCAATCATGAAATGGGAGAAAGTCAACAAGTATAAAGTCCTTATAAAGATTTCATTCCTCACAGTGTCAAAATCAAGCACTTGCATTACTTTCTGGAGGCCAATTTAATTGTTGTCAATACAAGTTGCAAATTGGCTTTAACATTTTAAATTGATGTTTTCTCTAAACTGCTCTGATTAATGGAAGAAAACATTGTGTTTCTGCCTTTCATCTGAAGATCTAATGCATTTTACAAACAATAATTGATCCAGCCCTATGCGTGGGGGCAGACAGGGACAAGCCAACCTGCTGCAGGAATGATTTTACCCTTTGCCAGTGCCCAGCAGCGCTGTGGGATAGCACAGGGCACAGCAGCATGCTTACTTGCTTCTCTTTTTTTCCCTATGGAAAGTACTGAGAAGCTGAAAACTAGAACACTTAACTGCAAGCCACCGGTGGGGTCAAAAATGAATTCTGGAAAATTCTGGATGTGACAGCATGGAGTCAGCATGCAGGGAGGGAGGACATGGACACCCCTGCCCAGCAGCAGAGGAGCCATAGAGCTGCCTGTGAACCTTGGGCTCGGTGGGACGAATAGGCAAGCATGCAGGTTCAAACCAAGAGGCTGGGGCTGTTTAGCCTGGAGAAAAGAAAGCTGAGAGGGGATCATATCAGTGCTTGTCAATCTGCTGGGCAGGAATCAGAAGGATGGGGTCAGGCTCTTTTCAGCAGTGCCCAGCGACAGGACAAGGGGCAATGGGCACAAATGGAAACCAGGGAGCTCCATCTGACCATGAAGAAAAGCTTCCGTACTGTGAGGGTGACAGAACACCAGAACAGAGGTAGAGGAGTCCTTCTCTGGGGATATTCAAACCCATCTGGACACTTTCCTGTATGACCTGCAGTAAGGAACCTGCTTTGGGGGATCTACAGAGGCCCCCTGCCTCCCCTACAGTTACTCTGTGACTCTGTGATCAGCCATCCAGATGCTCTTCCCACATTAACGCTAGAAAAGTCTGATTCAGTCAGTTTCCCTCTTCCCCATGCGTTCTGCTGTCTTGTTTTCAGCAAGCTGAGTTTCCCTGTGAGGCTTTGTTTCAAAGTAAATCTATGTGCTTAATCCTCCCTCCTGCTCACAACTTGTATTAGTCTCTCTTAAAAAAGGATGCTGTTCCCATAGTAACCTCGCATTTCTGGATATCGCTGTGGATGATAAGCACCCCCATGCCTGGCCTTGTGGCTCTGGGACTGCACTCTGCCCAACGAATGCTAAATTCCACCAAAACACTTTTACCAGGGGCCTAATATTTATCCTGCAGCTCTAGATGTTGCTGCTGTCAGGGCTATGTGGCTCACATGAGTATCAAGACTACCCAGATCCTATATTTATTTGTGTGTATACACACACACGCACTCCACCTACCCATGTTTTTCTCCGCAGTGAAGACTTCTTTAAAAATTTCTTAAAACATTGTCACTCGTTAGCTGCTTTGATGCATGAAAGCCTGACATCAGTCAGCACAAATATTTGGAAGTGAGACACGAGATGCTGCAAACGTTGTCGCTTTTTGTTCTCCAATACACTCACCTCAATGTACATTTGCACTGGGGATATTCTGCTGTCTCATGGGGCTTGTTAGTGGGGCAGAGTTTTCCCAAAGGTTTTTCACCTATTTCCCTAAAACTTTACAGCTTGGTGGAACGCTCAGGAGAGCAGAATAAATCAATGGCTGGAGGCAGGGGTAGGTGCAGACCCAGCCTGGTGGGGGGAGGACGGAGGCAGCTGCAAGGTGCAGGGATTTGTTGCTGTTGGTGGGCAATGTGTGCTCAGTCCCTATGCTGTCTGCGGCTGAACAGCCCCATGGCAGCATTTCTCAACCTCTGGCTGCAGCTGGAGGAAGAGAAGATGTCCAGAAAACGAGATAAGCAAAGAAAGAGTGCCCAGTTTAACTGGTCCGCTTGAAATCAGGTGGATCTCCATGTATGAAGCTCATGAGAGACAGCTTTGTGGCTCACTTACTTGACTTTTTGACCCACTCCTCTCAGATTCCAAATACTCAGGGACAAGGTGCTTGCTTTCCAGCACAGGTATCAGAGCTCTCATTGATCACCAAGATGCAAGGCCAAAGGAGCCAGGTTTGTGCTGAGGAGCTGCGTGCAAAAAAAACTTCCCCAGGCACTGAGAGCAGGGTGGTGGGATCCATGCACCCAGCAGCACATGCCCAGCAGCTGGGCCATGTGGTGGGAAGGCAGTGGTCCCAAGGCATAAATTACCCAGGGATAAGATTTTGGGTATTTTTTGAAGCCAAAGTAGTAACACTACCTCCCTTTTCCCACCTCTGAAGTGGAGATTGGCACTGCCACAAAGGGCAGGAGGGGCTCAGCTGCCCCAGTACAACTGAGTGAATACCTGAGTTGTGTGACACAGTCTAACATAGCTCCTGTACAGGTGAACAGCCCAGCATCCCACAGTAAAGGAGATAGCAGCCAGTGTCCTAGCTCAGCTGCCCTGCCCCACTTCTGGCAGCATCCCCTCACCCCCACTGTCTGCTGGACTGATCCTCCCTTTGGCAATGACATCCCAAATGCCAGGATGCTGAGTAACTCAGAATGCTCTCAGACAGAAAAAGCTGACATTTCCTGAGCGTTCAGAAAGAGCATTAACCCATTTGGGATTTTCCTGGGTGGGAAAGCTGTGGGAAGGGCTGGGGATAACCGCAACAGAGGTGTGCCTGGAGGAGGAGCAGATGGAGGGGCCTCGAGTTGCCCTATCTTCTGCAGATCCTAGAGGTTCTGGAGCTGTTTGCTTCTCTGTAGGAGTACAGCGAAAAGAAAAACCCTGTTCCTGGAACTCTCTGAATATTTTCCAAGCAGTTTCCCTAATTCTTCTCCCCCCCTGCACCTTAACTAGCTTCTTACAATGGAGCACAGGGGCTGTAAAATGCTTCTGTGGGGACTGGGGGATCATTTTACACCTGCTTTGTATTCCCCTGAACAGCTGTAAATGACAACACAAACTGTGAAGCAGCAGGGAATTTGAACGCCTTCGACATACATTTCGACACTGATCTTTGGTAAATTAATTCAAATACTTGCTGGGGATTTGGGGGAGAAGCTGGAGGATTCGCTGAATGAATAAAGGAAGCAATCCGAAGCAGCAAGCAGCTGGAGCCCTGGGGGAGAGGAGGGATGGGGAAGGAGGAGGGGTGGACGGAATAAGACCTGGATAATGTGGAAGAAACCTGAGCCTCCGCTCACATTGCCCTTATGGGGGTGTGCATGCTGGCCCACACAGCTCCTGTCCTGTGCTGTGGTTGGGATGGATGCACCTATATTTGGTTAGAGATGTTAGCTACAATTTCCATAAAGATTAAAGGCCTCTCCTGCATTTGTTCACAAGCAGAACAAGCTCAGAGGATGCCTCTGGGCGGAAGGCACCGCTGAAAACAGCACTTTGAATATGTACATCTCTGGAACATCCTGACTCAAATGGCTTATTAAAAGCCTTCCCAGATATATCAGGCTAATCAGAGCGTTAGGCTGTGTTGTTTGCTGCATTCAAAGCTGTAATCCTGTCTGTAGGCTGCGTTTCACACCTGCAGTTACCCCCAGCCCTATGGCAGGTGAATTTTGTGCACTGGCAAATGATCTCAGCCTAGCCTTGAGGTCAGCTCTTCACCTGCATGTCTGGGGCTGGTTTCAGACCTAACTCAGCATATTCTGTTGGTGAGGTCATGTGGTATTCAGAGAATTAATAGAACAAAAGAATATAAAATTAGGCCAGATTCCCTTCTCCAAGCTCAAAAAAAAGAAAAAAAAAAAGTTTTGTCATTGCCTTTTCAGCCTCCTGATCCTGCAGGTAGTGAGAAGCAGCATCAGTCCTGGCACAGGTTTTACCCAGCTGCCCTGTGCTTGAGTAGATGACCTCTCCGTCACTGAAAGCACTGCATGGTGGCAGCAAGGACATCCTTGTCCTGAACATATTTGGAGAGATTCTTCTCCCCCAGAGCTTCCCATGTCAATCTAATGGTCCTGAGTATCCCCCTTCTCAAGTGCATTGTATGAAGAAATGCTGGTACGGAAAACCAGAATGAGAGCAAGAGAAGAAAGGGCCCATGCCTACCTGCACGGCGGTCAGTCCTAAGCTGGCTGCTCGCCCACCAAAGCAGTCAGAAACCTCCACTCTGACATCTCCTGCAGTTCCTTTGCTCAACTGCATTTTGGGATGAAAGCCAACCAATTCCTTGCATCCAACTTTCAGAAGGCTTTCCAGTACCCACTGGCACTGGAAATAATGGTCTAAGCTAAATGCTACGGAAACCACAACTGCTATGGGCCATCAGCATCACTGTCACAGGCACTGCCCACACCTTTTCTGACACATCCGAGGACTGTGAACAATGCAGAAGCAATGCCACCAGTTTCAGCCATCTGCTGAACAAAGGAATGGCACCAACCTTCACAGCAGATGTCAAGAGAGGTAACGAGGCCAAGGAGAGAGCACTGGGGAAACGTGATCAGAGCTTTCCTTCCAACAGCCCTAAAGGTGCGGCGGTGATGGCGACACTAAAAATGCCAATAGATAGCTGTAGATAGATCTTCTGTAATCTCAGCCTCTTAACTTTACCTGTTACTCACAATAGCAAACAGGGAACTAACAGGAGGTCTGTGTGGGCTGGAGGAACGTTCCTGTCTACAGACAGCACTGTAGCTCATACTAATTAGGCGGTGCACAGCTGGAGAAGTGTGCTCTGACCCAAGCAATCTGTAGGCACAGCTTTCAGCTTTCCTTATCTGCAAAGCACTCCCACCACTGAAACAGCAGCACCGTGTAAAAGCCAGGAAGAGAAATGTCAGCAGCAGCGAGGGTGGGGAGAAGAAGAGATGAACCATTCCCTGCTATCCCAAAAGGACTTCAGCTGGATTCTCAGAGGCAAGAATCTTTGGGGGGAAGCCCTACAGGCACAAGAAGAAATGCATTTTTCTTCCGACTAACACCTAGGGAAAGTGGCAGCTGTGAGGCAGCAGGCTGAAGCCTCAAAAGCCAGCATTCTTACCAGAAGAAAATGGTCCCCATGGTAATAGTTCCCATGTTTAGGACAAAGAGCCCTACTTAATCTCTTTCCCTTCCAAAAAACATCACTTAGACCTGAGGTCTTCTGTCTCAAATTTCAACAAAGCAGTGCAGACCACACCAAACACCAACCCTCCCACCCCACTGCAGAGCTCTGATTGCTCTAAAACCACCTGAGTGAGGACTCATCTCCATATCTGCCTTGGTCTTAAGCCCCCCTTTGGATGGAGGCAGTGGGAGGTGGGCACTGCTCCAAAACTACCCCAGGAATGAACAGGCAGTGCCAGCATATCGTGCACCATGGCCATGCCCTCACAGCACTGCTCACACTGCTTTGCTTGGACTCTGCTGCTTTGGACACGGGCCACCTCAATTTGTCACTGTCACCCACCATCATTCTGTTCAGTGACACCAAACGAGGCTGATGGCAAAATGAAGCCATGGTTTATTTAGCAAGACTTAAGGGTGCTCTTCCAGTTATAGGTTTGGAAACATGAGTTCCAAGCAAAACAAATATAAAGCTCAGTCTCAGCCTATGTGTAAGAGCTATGGCCCTTTCTGGCTGCTTAACCTCCCTTACTCTGGAGACCTGAGACAAAGTACAGCCAGCAGAGCTGATGCTTCAGACCCCACTACAGCTGTGGTCTTCTTAAGTCAATTTATAGCACCAGTGAGCACCGCTTTACTTGGGTCCTACTGCTAAGTGCTATTGACTCACTCTCCACTCTCAGCTTTTTCTCATTCTCTCTTTTGTAAAAAAATAAAATCTTATTTTCAAAAAGCAAGGATGGATAGTGAGCCCTCCTTTACTGCCATGCTGCGGCTTAACAGCTCTCTTCTAGTTTAACATGATATAACCCAATCTTGTTCTGCAACTTTTCCTTCTCCCCCAACCTTAAAGATTTCAGAATCCACTCATACAATTTTCTGATTCACGCAATAATCTGAGTAATCAAGTACAGTTGTGATGGAGCATTGCCCTATTCTGCAAATGAAACGGTATAAAAAAGCATTAACTGCATAGCTGTTTTATGAGCTCATGATCTTTTGTAAGTGATTAGCTCTCTGTCTCCTCTGATATATGAGAACATGTTAATAACGGACAAAACTGAGCCAGGAACAAGTTCTTTTTGAGCAAACTACAAGAGCAAGATTTCCCTTCCCAACTTGGCCAGGGCTCAAAGGGACAGTGAGTCCAAGTGGCTGCCCCAGGCAGATGAGATCGATGGCCCCTCCAGCTGCCAGTGGCTGTGGCAGGCTGGGCTGGAAGCAAAGTCCCTCTCCTCCCTACCTGGATTTATGAATATTTGTGCCAGCATCCCACTCATGTACCCATTCTCTGGTCCTTGCATCCTTGGGTGCCTCTTAAGCCCTAAGAGCATCCATTGAAGCTGTCAGCAGACACCAGAGAAGAGTACTACAATAAGCCATTCCCCTTTCAAACCTTCCCATTTTCCTTTTTTCAGCCTTGGCAGTGCATAAATGTGACATAATTCAGGCTTCCAGTATCTAGCTGGAAGCAAGGAATTTCATTCTGCATCTCCACCTTCCCTGACCAATGCCTGCTCCACCACTGGAGCCAATGGGAAGAGACAAGGTGTTTGCCTCCTCGCAAGCATTGTGTCAGAGCTGCTCTCCAGAGGAGCCTGTACCTGTTCCCTGGCCATAAATCCTCACTTCTTGTGTTTCTCTCCTGGGGCAGAACCACACAGCCTCTCACAAAACAGCAGATTTGCAAAGCACCTTCCTCCTGCAGACAATTCAGCTCAAGTACCATTCTCCAGTCCAACATCTCATTTCACATGTATAATTCCCTGGCATAAAAAAATTGCAGAGTTCACTGGCCTCTAAGCAAAAACTGGAAAGAAAAGAAATCCTTCTGTCTTCTCGGGGAAATTATTTTGTTCCCAGTAGCAAAGGAGCCTTCCAGAGAAGACAGTCACCTGGTTCTGTCTCTGTAGGGTGATGCACAATGCAGTCCAACCCTTCCAACAGACACTGTAACGAGGCCATGGGAGCAGTCGGTGCCCCCAGCCATGGCCCTTCCTGCACTGAGGGAAGCACACCGAGCCCTGCAGGTTGCAGAGCAGCCCTGCTCCCCCAGAAGGGACCATCAGCAAAAGCCCTCTGATCTCTGGGTGACACGGGCCAGGAGATGCCATCCAGAAACTTCTGTGGGAAGCCGAATAGCTTGTGACTGAATGAGGGCATATCTTTGAGGCACACATCCAGTTGCAGCTGAGAGATGGGAAGTGATGGGAAGCCTACCACATCCCACTTAACGAAGACGGTCAGCAACCACCGAGGCATTGTTCTGACAATTATCAATACATAAAGCATTAAACAAATCAGAGCCATTTCTTTACCTAAGAGGCGAGCATCCTGCTCCACCGGGGAACTCAAGGCAATGAACAGAGTGGTTTGCCCGAGTTTACCCAGCAGCAGAACCCAGAAAAACATCTGTGTGTCTTAACCCCCAGGCCAGTGTTCCTGGAAGACCTCAAGCCACTGTCCCTCAGCCACTGGGACACCATCAGGGTCAGTTCCCACATTGTGCTGTTTGCACATGCCTGTGGCTAACCCAAATGGCAGAGATGGCCCCATTATGTGGATGTCTTCCTTTTCAGCTGCTGCGTGTGGAGAGGCCAATTATGCTTTACAGCATGTGTGTTTGGCTGGAAATACACTGTGTTCTGAGCTTATTACAAGCATTTTGGTACGAGCTGAATTCATACCTCGCTGATTCAGAATTTTTAAGACGCCCAGAGAGAACAGCTCCTCTGCTCAGCAAAAACCTTAAAGAATCATCACCAAGAATCCTTGCACTGCTCCGCTCTATCTGATCACCTTGGAAAACCATTTATAATCCTAATTTTAGGTTTCAAACTCTGCTGTAGACAAGAGTAGTCCTGCTGACTTCTAACAAAGCATTGGCACAAGCAGCTCGGAAGGGAGAGCAGAACACAGCACTTACCTGCATTGCTTTTGGAGGTGCGCACAGGGGTGTAATGGTTTTTGGAAGATGTCCGGACTGGAGTGTTTTCTTTGGGGGAGGTATCTATGGCCGAGATAGTTTCTCTTTCACAGTGTGCTATTGGGATTGGTCCCTGCTGCCTTAAGATGTCAGCCAGAGCCCTGAGGAGAGAGAGGGGGGGGAAAAAAAACATATTTTCACAAAACGGACGGAATGGCATTCAGCATCTTCACACCCAGAGCCACTGCATGAAACCCGCAGTGCTTGGATTCCTACCATAAGCAGAAAAAAAGCAACAAAACAACAACAAAATCTGTCTTCAAAGCTCAGATTCTTTGTGTGTGTGAATGTCTGCTGCACAAAGTTACAGGGGGAATGGTTTTAAACTGAGACAGGGGAGGTTCAGGTTAGATATTAGGAGGAAGTTGCTCACCCAGAGGGTGGTGAGGCACTGGAACAGGTTGCCCAAGGAGGCTGTGGATGCCCCATCCCTGGAGGCATTCAAGGCCAGGCTGGATGTGGCTCTGGGCAGCCTGGTCTGCTGGTTGGCAACCCTGCACATAGCAGGGGGTTGGAACTGATGATCATTGTGGTCCTTTTCAATCCAGGCCATTCTGTGATTCTATGATTTGCTCGGTTATTGTTGGTCTAAGACTGAATCACACAACAAGTCCAGTCCCCATACTCCATACATGCAGCCCCCACACTCCATAAATCCTCACTTTTCCTGCTGGGACCTCAATACATAGCAGTAATGGGAGTGGATTTCTCAGTGTAGAAAAAGGAGCCCATAAGAAAAGAACTAGAAGTATTTTCATGGGTTAATGTCCACACAGCTATTCTCCCACCGTTAGCTATTTGTCCATTAGAGACTCCTTTAATGGTTCTAAGGTCTCACTGCTATTCTCCAAGAAAAGAAATGTCACAAAATTCAGCAGCATCCAACATTTTCCCCTTGGATGAGTGGAGACTCAAAGATTTTTTTCTCCGTGAATATCACAGACACAGTGGAACAATTATAGTGTGAAATGCACTGATTTTCCCAGTGTAACCACAAGCCATCTCTTGAGCCACGGGAAAAGGGGAAAGGGGTGGCTTGTGTGGATTGTAAGGGACAGGGGCATTTTAAAATGACAGAGTTTGAAAGGTTCCTTTCTCTTGGCAGAGGGAATCTGCCTAATGTCACCAAGAAAGGAGAAATTCCTTCACTGTACATTGATGAGAATGATGATGGTGTTGCTCATACCTTCTAGCATTCTTTAAACGCCGTATTTTTGGTCTTTTATGTGAGAAATGGTGTAGGAGCCGAGTCTGTTCCATTTTCCAAATCATTTCCCTTACAGGCTGCCATCCTTGTACATAATGAATCGCAGCACTAATGTGCACTACCAAAGGAACTCCTGGAAGACCTCAGAGGCTTCAGGGGAGGAGTGCATTCGTTCACAACCATCCTCTACAGAATAAGAATATTTTCGATCCTTATGTGATTATTTCTTGTTTATAGAGAGAGCAAACACAGAGGCTGCAACCAACTGCATGATGTGTATATGTGCACACATTCTTACACGTAGGGATTAAAGAGGAGCATCAGAGCGCAGAGCTCAGCACCCAGTACACCCCTTTGGAGACAACGCCTTCCCTAAAGATGGCAGGCTGGCAGAACGGAGCCCTCAGTACACATCTCCAAGAAATACTAAGCATCAGGTGCCCATCTGATGGTATCAGCAGGATAGAAAAGCCAAGTATAATTTTTCAATTCCATGGGTGGTATTAGGACCATTATTTACTGGCCCATAGCAGCTTGGGCTCATTCTGAGCACTTGTGAAAGACTCTGAGTGTCAAGAGTGCAATCATTCAAAGGACAGAGAAAGATGAGAGCACAGATAACACTAAAATCCCACTTAGCTTCATATAACACAGCCTTGGCAAAAGGGTCAGGTCACTCAGATGGAGCTATGCAAGGTGAGGAATGCTGAAATCGGGCAGAAAACTCAGAGATGTGGGAATGGAGTAGGAGATACCAGTGGGATGGAGATGGCAGAGTACAGACCAGTTCTCCCTGGAGCTGAGCTTGTTCATAATCTGATGAGGACAAGCTGAGAGGGGATCCACATCCCACTAATGGGTGCTGTAGAGCAAACAGAACCAGACTGCTCTTGGAGGTGCACAGCAGAAGGACGAGGGGAACAGAACAAGTTGCAGGAAGGCCTGAGGGACCCCCGGAGACCCCTTCTGACCTACACTCTGTGATGAGTTCACACCGCGCGCTGCTGGTCACCACATCTCTCCTGATACAGCTGTCTTTTTTCCTAGTGTTACACCTTCCTGGAAGGGGGTTGAGATAGTCCTGAGAACAGAGCTTCCCCACCTCCTATAAGCACAGCTTGCTTCCCTTCATTGAAGATAACTGAAGTAATCAATGGGAATGACATTCTGGTCAGACTGGAGCCAACCATCCTCTTGGTCACTGTCTACCTGAAAGCTGTACCCAGAGCATGCTGCCCTCCACGAGGACCAAAGCACGTGTCTGGGTAATGCCTCAGCTTGAACAGCCCCTGACAGAGCCATGCTGGGTTACAACAGACAAGATCTGAACCCACTGTTCCTCACCACCAGCACCAGTAATGGTGCTATACCCCAAGCACACTGGTCAGGACACAGCTGGGTGTCCTCAGTGCTCACTTTGTCCCTTCTTTAATGTCTGTGGAGAAAAAATGTGCTGCTCAGAAGCAGCAGAACAGGTGGAGGTAGAAGTTAAACTTGGATCAAGCTGGTCAGTTCCTTGGCAACTCAATCACACTGCTGCGTGTGATCCAGTTCATTTCCATTCAGCACAGAGGGCTGATCCCCACACAGTGGAAGGTCCATCACACCTCACTGAGGAAAGCTGTGGCTAAGTTAAGCCTTCCAGATGCAGCTACTCTAATCACCCACTGAAAAAGCTTCAAGCAGGGTTAACGCTCCCTTGAAATACTTGGGCCATTCAGGTGCAATTAGTCTCACTGATGTCACAGCATCCTACACACCTGCACCCAGCCGAGGCACTCCAGACGTCGCTCTGTGATGACACAGCTCTTATCTTAGGAAAACAAACCTCACTCACCAGGACATGCTACCTGTGGCAGCAGAGGGAGCAGCCAGAGCTGCGTAACTGCATCATCACATCCCGAGATAAGCATTTCTGACAGCATTTCCATTAACGTCATTTAAGTGAGAGCGCTAACGCTTCTTTCCAGGTAAAGCCAGCACAGGGGCACTGACATCGGGGTGGATTGGCAGCGTGGGAGCAGAGCTATGATGATGACAGGGTGTCCAGGTGGTGGCTACGGCAGCAGGGAAGGTGTCACCTAAGTGATGGCCTAAGTGAGCTCCTTGAAAAGGATCACAGTGGGATGAAAATGGGGACCCTGGGGTGAAGAAATAGTTGTGAACATTTTAGAAGAGGAAAAGAAAAAGGCTTGTAGTAAATACAATGGGACAAATGAGATGGAAGCAGGAGAGTGGCAAGGCTGGGTGTCAGATGGGACTCTGGTGCCAAAAGATGCAACCAACAAATTTAGTAAAGAGATGACTCAAGGGTGATGTAAGGTGGGAGAGAGGCAACAGCAAGGGGCAACGGAAAACCGGAACAGAACAAGGAGAAAGTGAGCAGAAGATGATAAAATGGGGAAACACAGAGGAACAAACCACAGTGAAGGACAGGTAGGGCATGATCTGCTGAGCTTCAGTCTCTGTCTCAGCACGGGGGGGGGATTGGAGGAACCTCTTTGTTCATTAAGGCAGTAAATAACCAGTAAAGGTTCTGCAGGATTAGGGATGTGAGCCTTCCTCTCTGCTCAGTGCTGATCAGACAGAGCTCCCTGTGGGCATGCAGTGCTGGGCTCCCTGTGAGTGAAGGGTCACAGGAGTGATTTGGGGCTTAAAGCACTGTGTATGGAGGAGAGGCTGAGTGAGCTGGGGCTCAGCCTGGAGAAAGCTCTACGGGATCTCCTCAGTGTGCACCAATGCCTGAAGGGAGCACAGTGGTGACCAGTGACAGGACAAGAGGTAATGGGCACAAAAACACAGGACATTCTATTTATGCACAGGAAAACAATGTTTTGCACTTAGGGTGACAGGTTTCCTACTTGTTGGTCTCCATCCACTGTGATATTCAAAACCCAATGGGCCACCACTGCAGGCAGCCTTGGCTATGGACTTGACTACAAATCCCCAGAACTGCCCGTCTTCAGCTATTCTGAGAAGGCTGTGCAGCCAAACCAAGCTCTCCCATAGGACACAGCCCCATGACACCACAAAGAAATGGGCTCAAAACACAGCAGAGGGAATTCCCATCTGGAAGCTGATCCTTCAGGACCCTAAAACACTGATCCCATTGTGGTCTCTCAGCTTGAGATATGGCTGGGACCACCATGGCCCACAGCCCCAGCCCAGTGCCCCCTCCACCAGCCAAGGATGATGCACTCAGATAAGCATACCCCTGCTATCCCTGGCTGCCTGAAGGTTTCCATAGGATACATCTATAGTAATACAGAACATCAGCATCCCAGGGCTGGTAAAGAGCATATGGGCAAAGGGGAAGGACTGTTTTTAATGGGATGTCTCCAGTCCATGTATAACCCTCTCCTTTCAGGGTAGAGATAAAAAAAATAAAATAAAAATCAACGGGTCCTGGGTAGACAGGGAGAAGAAAAAGCTGAAATAGCGAGGAATGTGTATTTTAAGAAGTGAGTTTGCCACACACACTGGCATTTGCCACTGCAATGAGCTCTGGCAGGCACCAGATAGAGCTGGCACTCCAAAAGGCAGGATGTCTGCCCAAAGTCATACAGGGACAGAGCACACACAAATTCATTGCAGTAGTACCTTCTGAAAGTCCCAACTCTTGGGGATCTGACTTCCTCACATGTGGGGTAAGGAGGGGGGTGTTAGAAAACAGAAGGGCCTGTTGCAAAGTCCCTGTGAGTTTGGGGAAGAGTAGAAAAAGAAAGACCAAATGGATCTGGCAGAGCACAATAAAAAGAGCAGCGTCTGGCTGAGCTAAAAGCCTGCTAAAAGCATAGCAGTGATGGAGCTTGTGGCACAACTCCAACCGACTTCAGCACGGCCAGGATTTCACTACAAGTCCTTAAAAAAAAAGGAGTGAGGTTAAAGACTCCCCTATGCCCTCTTACTAACCAGAGAGAAAGGCAGTTCGGATGAGAGAGGTGATTTATCCAGCAGTGAGCCAGCTCACCCCAAGGGACAGGAGAGCTCTGCTCTCAGCACCAGAAGCACGGGGCTGGATGTGATTCTCCCCCAGCAGACGCTGCTCTGAAGGTGCAGGGGCTGGGCAGCAGCTGGAGGTGCCCGACACCAAAACAGGTAACGATCCTGCAGTGAGAAATGGAAACGTCTCCGACTTCAGAGCTGGGTTTCTGGGGAGGAACTCTGGAAATGGTCACTGCAGTAACCCTAGGGACACACCAGGGTGCCTGAGTATGCACGTGTGTGTGTGTGTGTGTATGGGAATGGGTGATTGCACACATGGAGTTAAAAAGGAAAAAGGACTAAGCATGAGGACACCCTTCTAAGCATGAAGCAATTGTGTTCCCGCAGCCAGCAAAACTGAGGAAATTTTCTTTCTTGAAAATAAATGCTACAAGGAAAGGTCAGATGTCATCAAAGAAAGAATTACCTATGAAGCTCCTGGAATTTAGTGCAGCTTTAAGAACAGATTTCACTGAAAACTATGGGCATACTGAGTGATCCTTAGCCAAGATTGCTACAAGATGAGGCTGGAAATGTTCCTGAACCACCTTTCCTAGTGAAGATAAATAAAACAAGCACACAGGTGGCATAATTATTCTAAAGGTATGGATGTATGTACATGGAACTCTCATTTCAGCTGAAACAGACAGGGCATTATAGGAGCTGTACCAAAACAAGAAAACAAATTGCACTGTGAGCTCATCACATTGAGGTGTGGTGGAATCAACCTCAGGAAAACCAAGTTCTCATCTTTGGGACAGGTTCTTTCTATCAAGGACAATAGAGGACAGTCTTCTCTTGGGAAGAAATGTTTTATTCAGAGGGTGCTGAGGCTCTGGAATTGGTTGCCCAGAGAGGCTGTGGGTGCCCCATTTCTGAAGGCATTCAAGGCCAGGTTAGATGGGCAGTATGGTCCAGTTGGTGGCAACCCTGCCCATGGCAAAGGGGTTGGAACTACATGATCTCAAAGGTCTTCTCCAACCTGAGCCATTCTGAGCTTCTACAGTTCTACGAATTGCCAGCAGTGCTTAGGCTGAGACTCAAGCAGTTTACATATCTAATACACACTGATTAAGTCTCTAATTCTTGCTGTGACGTGGGAAAGGAATTTGCTAAAATCACTGAACAGTGGGAAACGTGAATACCTTTGGATAGCAGCACATCGCATCCAAAGAGGAGGAGATTTTCACGCAAAGATTTCCTCCTTAAAAAGTAAAACCTAAAGCTTCTCAAGTGATGCTTGCCAGCAGAATTACCCTGAGCAGAACCGCAGCGTGGTTGGCTTGGAAGGGACCTTAAAGCCCTCCACCCCTTGTGCTGTGCACTGGCTGCCAGCTCAGGCTGCCCATGGCCCATCCATGGCCTCGGGCACCTCCAGGGATGGGGCACCCGAAGGGCAACAAGGGGACAGGACAGCAGGGAGGGGCTCAGCCCAGGGCAGCAGCCCATCGGAGCCCCCAGCACCGCACCCAGCGCTCCGGCAGCGCTCCGGCTGCCACCTGCTGTACGCGGGAGCCTCGGCAGCGAGCACGGGGAGCGGGGCAGAGTACGGAGAGCACGGGAGTACCGGGAAGGGAATGAGAGTTCGTCCTGGTTGGGGAAAGAGGAGGAATTAGGAAAAGCAGGTCCTTCGGAACCATGAAAAGCTGCAGGGGTTGCGCTCGGAGCTCTGCTAGTGCGGCTTTCTGTGCTGTGTATGGCTTTGTGCCTGCGTGCCTGAGTGCACAAAGCCAGCGAGAGCAGTTGGTGGATATGAATTACTTTGTAAAGCACATGGGTGAGCTGCACACAGAAGCAGACTCATGCACAAGGTATCTTTTGCACCAAGCCTATGCTGCAGGTACAATTACGGTGCTTTACACTAACTGATGCAAAATCTACTTTCTCCAAAGAGCCCTATTGTTGCAACAAAGGAGATCGGGCAAGGGCTAAACTACAACAAAATGTTTGTTGTGAAAGAGTTCTAGGCTTATCTGCCTGGGTAATGAGACACTTGAGACCTCTGCACAATACAGAGCACCCAGATCTAAGGAAACACAGATTGCCCATGCGAGTAGGGGAAAGGCAGGCATAAATACACCACGATCTTGTTTTCCTGATAAGTTCAGATCTTCTTATGTGAAACAGAAGTTTTAAAAAGCTTCTGATCTCCAAAGGCACAGAGATCAACTGGTAGTTAAGGATATGAGGCGAAAAGAAAACAGAAGTTCAGAGCTGGGCTGGAATCCCTTGACACCTTTGTGATGGAGGGTTGCTAACAGAGCAAGTTAATTAGAAAGCAGAAAAATATCAAATGTGTGCAAGCGGAGACGCTGAAAGGATTCAGCGGAGGGAGAACAGTTTGTGTGCACAGCCTTTTACTGGGAGAAGTTCAAAAAGAAAGGAGAAGACCGAGGAGCAGCCAGAATCCGTGCTGTTACCAAAGGCAGAGGTTGTACAAAACAGATTGAGTGGGAAGCACAGCAAAACCCCCAAAAAACAAAATGGGATCAGAGCTTCGGACTGAGCCCAGGATGTGGGATTGAAGCACATTTGTCATGGTGCATGCACACGGACACACACCCTGCTATAGCTGGGCCAGCTGGGAGTGGGAGATTCATCAAGCAAAGCAGGACAGGGCTCAGGGCTGTCCTGGTCTGGGAATCTGGAGTTGTGTTGGTGGGAAGCAGAAGAACCAACTCACTCATGGGCAAATGATCTGAGGCAACACAATGCTCAGAAGCCACCAGGGATAAACGATGGGAAGCAGGGCAAGGAGCAGCTGAAAGGCATGCGAGTGCTGGGTGAGTGAGACAGAGTGGAGTAAAAATAAGCAGAGCATAAAAACAAAACAGCAGAAAGAGAAAGAAAACAACGGTGGAATCTGAGAATGAAAATCTTCTGCACAGACCCCATGTCCAGGTGTGTGCTGGAGAGTTATAAAGTTGGACTGTTTGGCCCAAGCAATGCACAGCAGCAGAGAGAAGAGCTGAATGAGCTGGCTGCGATCGTGGCTCACATAACCACATCAGGAGGTGGGTGGTGGTGACCCACGCCTTGGAACAGAGAGCTGAAACCAGCTGCCCTCCCGTGAGCCCCCCAGCAGCCATGGGGTGCAGGAGATGTGCTGAGCGCAGCCTGAAGGAAGGGAAAACCTCCTGTGCTTTGAGCCAGCATGGTGCAGAACAGTGCACGCAGCTGTGGACAAACAGCTCCCCTGCCTCCAGTTCCTGTTGAAATTCAGAGAATGGCAAGGAACGGATCAGTTTCACCGGGGCCCTACTTGGAAAAAGGATGTTCATTTATAAAGACAGCCCCTGCTGTTATTCACAGAGCAGAGGATGCGCGGGCAGGGACTGAAGAGGAGCACAAACACCATCCCTCTTCACAGCACAAAACCGGCCCGGCAGCGGGGCACCCGAGCAGAAGGCACCTGTGTCCCTTCTCCCTTCCAACAGCCAAAACATTCATCAGCACACACGCCGTGCTTGGACAGAGCCTTTTAGCAGAGCACAGAGCTCATCTGCTGGGAAAAATCCCGGCGTTGCTTCTCACAGCTCGGCGAGAACAGCTGGGCTCCCACCGCTGCCCCAGGGCCGCCACTGCCACCACCTCTCCATGGTGATGAGCAGAGGCTCCGCTGCCCGTGCAGCAAGCGAGAGGCAGCATTTCCAACCTGAGCTGCAAACTATAAACAGCTTTCTAATTTGTGCATCCCTAACTGAGCAATGAGTGCGATGGTTCCCGCTGCTGAGAGCTAAATAGGGGTCACGGAGTGATACTACGAGCAGTGAATTATTTATGGACTGTGGCATGGGGATTTAGGGTCGTGACCACTGGCAGAAAATATTCTGGGTCACCCCTCCTCGCTGCTGAAGAACATAACCAGCTTTGAAAACAAATAGCTGATATTCCTCCTTCGCTGCCAAAGATTCTCGAACTCTTTTTTGTGCAGAGAATAAAGCAAACACTCAGCTCACTTAAGAAACGCTTGAGCAAACTGATGAAAACAAACCGTCCTCACAAAAGCAATCAGATGAAAGCACGGGCGAAACGCTGCTAGGTGTGACTCTCAAAAATCAGCCCATCTCTACCTGGAGCCCAGCAAGCATCAGTTCTGCCTGCGTAACTCCAGACCAAGATCCAAGCAAGAAGCATTCACATACAGACGGGCTGAAAGATCTTATAATCATTACAAAATCAGCTGGGTATAAAATATTACAAGTGCTTTTTGTAGAATATGAATATTTGAGCTTCTGTTTTTCAAAGCACTTCCACTCACTGCTCTCGTAAACGAACCCAAGCACCAGCTACTGGCACGGCTCAGCCCAGCATCACAGCAGTGCTTCTGCTTGAAAGGTGCGTGGTGATGCTTGAAAACAAGCCCCGATTTTCAGCTCTGAAATGCACATGCATATCGCAGAGCACAGCCGGCCTTTCATTTCACATGAGAGTGACAGCTCTCCTGTGAATTTGTAAACCCTCCTTTCTATCAAAAGGCAGAAAACGAGCCCGCCCTCCATCAAAACGTTCCTTCTAACCGAGTTAATAAGGATTTTCTGTAAGAGCTGGATGAGAAGGTAGCAGAGAAACAGCATCTACACGCAGTGCTGCTAACAGACCATTTACGAGGGAATACGATTTGAAGCAGGATCTTGCTCACACTGACGTGTAGGGAGATGGCTCAGTGTTCCCTGGGTGTAGGACACCACTCACAACGGGTTGTTTCGAGGACAGCAATGTTTGAACTGGTGTTATTATCCGCAGGTTATGGTGAGATGCACACGGAGATTTAGCACACGTGCCATTACTACAGTGAATTTTTCTGATGTTACATTTAACTCCAATTGACACAGCTTCAAATAGATATAAATATCTGACTACATTCTGCTCCCTCCCTGTTACTCAGCAGCAGTTCTCTGAGGCAAACAAAGACAAACCACTCCACTCCACATATTTACATTCTGCTTAGAGCGCAGATAGCACAATTCCTCAGACAGATGCAGATCCTGTCTGCTGGAGATGCACTTCATAATATTTAAACCATCGTGCAATGTTGATCAAGTTCAGGTAACACAGCTCTGAAAGGTATAATCTTTTACCAGCTACCATATTATAGAAGTCAATCAATTCCTTAAAATGCACTGAAAGTCAAGCTTTCCAAGCACTCAATCTGCCATTCATACTTCTACACACAGGTGAATCATTTCACCAGAACTTATCTAAATAAAGAAAAGCAAGCATCAAAGAAATGAAAACATCAGGAATAATTCAGACAAGTCTGGCAACACTGTCTCTGATTTCAAAGGGCGTAGGATCCAACCCTGTAACACTCTGGAGCTACAGCAAAAGTAACACATGGACAGCCAAGTCAGCTTTCCAAATTCAGCTGCCTTGAAGCCAAACGAGCTGGGCAGTTGGGAACTAGCCCTTAGTTTGGGAGATATTACAAAGAGCCTATTTTCTGACTAAGCTGCTTCCAGGACTCTCCACTGTACAGATCTAAGAGATATCACAATACTGCTAACACCTCAAAGTTATTTTCTTGCAGAGATGGGCTTTGCAATGGAACGTGTGGGACAGACCCTCAGCAACCATAAAGCAGCATTACTTCTTGGCCTCATTGAAGAAATGGCAGTTTATACCAGCCAGCACTTCTGTGCGTGTAGTCTTATGTAGGAAGGAGTCTAAATAAAGCACATCATCCCAAATAAACAAAAACTGCGTCATTCACCTCTTTTCCTATCTATGTAAAAAGATAAAACTCTTCCCCCCAGACTCGGTCGACCGCATTTGAAGTTCAACCTCAAAAATGCTGTCTAGGGTTTTACTGGTATTGATTAAAATTTCTTCATTAAAATAACTTCTGTGAAGTATCTGGAAGATGTAAGAGCTTCTCCCACTCATGTGCTCACAGCTGTTCTTATAAAGAAGCTCTTCACTAATTTCTATGTTCAAAATGGGAACCTCTTCCATTCCCAGCACACAAGAAGTACACATAATTTGAAGGGACTTTTCCACCAAATATAAACATGATCTGAGAGTGTACACGCAGTTGTCCAAAAGGAGGAGTATTATGGAAGTCTGAGCTTTTGCTTTTAAACAGGATTCCCTTTGACACATCAGAAGTGCTTTCTCATTAAAACAGCAATGTGTAAAACCACTGAGACAAGGATTTCAAACTGCCTTCCTAGCATCCAGCCAGAAATGACTACGAGCTTCAGTTATCTGGATTTAGAAGGGAAAAGAGAAGGGAAAAAAAAAAAAAAAAAAAGGAAACTGAAACTGCTTTCTCTAATAGCACTCAGGTCTATAAGGCAAAGACACCTGCCTGTAAGACACACAGCACACTTTTAAAACTCCTTGGCTGCTCCAGTCATTGCCCCAGGCCGGCGGGGCTCCCTGGGGGATTCGGGCTGCGCCGAGGCCGGAGCTGTCCGCGACCGTGGTGCTGAAAGCCCGGCCTCACCTGCCCCATGAGCGGGGTGCAGCGGATGGAAGGGGAAGTTGTCCCGGGAGGGGAGGGCTGAGCTGGGCACCGGGCTGGGGAGTAGAAAGGGGGTGTTCCACGGGGCAGTGTTTTCCCTGGAGAAACAGTGCAAGGGGAGGAAGCTTTGGGTGGGTGGTGGAATTTTAAATCGTTTGATGGGTGCTGCAAGAATGGAATTCTTGGATGCAAAGGTGAAAACCCTCGGATGAGTGGTTCAAGGGGGAGATCTCTCAAAGTGGTTGTGCGGTGGAAGATCATTTGGACTCTTGGTGCAAAAGAGAAGCTCCTAGCCAGTGTAAAGAAGAAATGCCTGGAAGGGTGCTGCAAACAGGAAACTCATCCAGACGCTGCAAAGCCTTGGATGGGTAGTTCACACAGCAGCCCCCTGAACAGGAGTGCAGCGGCAGAACCCCTGGACAGATGGTGCAAAAAGGGGAACATCTGGGCAGCCAGTTCAAAAGGGAAATGCTTGGACAAGTGGTGCAAAGAAAAAACTCTTTGACGGGCCCTTGGATAGCTGATTGAAAGGAGGACTCGTGGGATGGGTAGTGTGCTGGGGGAACCCTTGGACAGAAACGCAAAGGAAAAGCTCATCAGGCAATCAGAGCAACGGGGGAACTTCAGACAACGGGGTGTCCCTAGACCAAAGGGGGAGGATCGCACCTGTGTATGTTCATCTCCCGCGGCGGGCGCCGCGCCTTGTCGTAGGCCACCTTAGCAAAGACACCGGCGATGAGCACAAAGGCGATGGCCCCGCACGAGATGTAGACGGTGGCGTTGGTGCTGTCCTTGTCTGGGTCGTACTTGTTGGCGTCCCCGTCGGCGCCGTTGCTGCCGTCGGCGGGCAGCGCGCCGCTGGCGGTGGTGGGGTGGGCCCACTCGGGGCTCTTGTAGTTGCGGCACAGGCTCTGGTTGAGCTTCTCGGCGCGCTTGTTGCAGCAGAAGCGGTAGAAGCAGGTGCCGCAGCAGTAGCGGAAGCCCGTAAGGCTGTTGTTGCATTCGAACTCCTTGTCCCACTGCCCGCTCACGTCGTAGTACCCCCAGCACGTCTCGTGCGCCGGTGCCGAGCTCCCGCCGCCGCCTCCGCCTCCGGAGGGCGTCTTGCCGCCCCCCGCGCCCTTCCCTCGCCCGGGCAGCGCCGTGGGGGCGGCCGCCCCCGGGCCCGCCAGCGTCTGGTTGAGGAGCTCCTTGCCCGGCTTGGGGGTCCGCCGCGGAGCCGCCGCCCCCTGGGTCCGGTTGCCCTTGGCGCGGGGGGGCCCGGCCGCCTGCGCGGCCGGCAGCAGGGCCAGGAGCTGCAAGGAGAGCAGGAGCAGCGGCAGCAGCAGGTGCCGCGGCCCCATAGCGGGGCGAGGCGGGGGCCGCGGGGCGGCCGGCGCGGGGTGGGGGGCGGCGGGCGGCGGCGAGGAGCTCAGCGGCCGCGGTGCTGCCCCATGGGGCGCGGGTCCCGTGCCGCGGGGATCCTCAGCGGCGGCCGCCCGGCGCCGGGCGCTTCATGCCGGCGAGCGGCGGAGCCCGGCGGAGCGCGGGTCGAGGCGGCGGAGTCCCGTGCCGGCCGGTGCTCCTCCGGCGAGGGGCTGCGAGAGACGGGGAGAGGGTCAGAGCGCGCCGCGCCCCGGGCACCCCGGCCCGCCCCCGCCTCCCGCCCCCCGCCCACGGCCTTACCATGCCGGAGCGGGACTGCAGCGCGGCCGCGGAGCAGGCGGGCTGCCCGCGCTCCTCGCGGAGGCGGGGGCGGAGCGGCGCGGAGCCGGGCGCGGAGCAGGGGCGGGCGCCGAGCAGAGCCGCGCCGCGCCGGGCGCTCCGGTAAGGCCCGCCCCCCGTCGCCGAGCCCGCTCCTTACATCACTCGGGGCCGGCGTCACCGCACGCGGGGCGCCGCTCCGCCGCCGGGTCGGCCCGGGCCGTGGTACCCCGGAGCCCCCCGGCCCGCCCGGGGCAGCGAGCCCCGCCCGCCGCCGCCTCCCCGTCCCGCCCGTCCGGCCGGCCCCGAAGGGCTGCGTGAGCTGGAGCCCCGAGGGCCCCATAGCGGAGCGCGGGGGGCGTGGTCCCTGCCGGTGTGTGCGGGATGTGGAGCGTGGGGCCACTGTCCCTATAGAGCTGTGCGAGGGTTTGGTCCCTATAGCGATGCGTTCCCGTAGGCATGGGGTGTGATCCTTACGGGGGATGTGGTCCCACTGGGACAGCTGGCTGTACAGACCCTATAGGGGTACAGGGGACAGCGGGGAGGGCGGTATGGTGGCTGTAGCTGTAGCTGTACGGTCTGTGCAGTCACTATAAGTGTGTATGCACTGCACTTGGGGTTGTGTGTGAAGTTACAGTCTCTGTAAGTATGTACAGGGAATATGGTGGTCCCTGTGGATTTTGGGGGCTATGAAGACCTCGTAGGTGTGCATCAGTTTTAAGGACCCTGTGGATGTATGCTGGTTATGTTCCCTGACAGTGGGATGTATGGTCCGTGTGGATGGTGTGAGTGACCTGTAAATGCAGGCAGGTTTGGTGTGAAACTGTGCAATCAGGTGTGAGATGCCTGGGTTTACGGAGCCCGTGTGTCTGAGCTGGGCAGCCGAGGAGCAGAGCTCCATTACCTCATGCAGAGGTTTCTGTCCCAGGACAGTGATCCCAACACAACACAGTGCTGGGCAGGTGTCCAAAGTCCTGGTGCTTCCCCCATGTCCCACTGCAAACTGAAGGAAAGCCTTTATAAACGTTTCCTGAAGACATAAAAGGCACTGCCAGCTGTAAGGACACACAGAGGACAGAGCGGAATCGCAGCGAGGAGCAGCATGCAGGCAGAGAAAAACAGTGAAGTTAGTTCAAGTTTGGGACAGCTGAGCAGAGAGAGATGATTTATCATGGGCATATAGAGAGGTTTCAGAGAAGCCAGGTAGAGAAAATACTGAGTTTAGATGAAGTCCCAAGATGTTCAAAATGAGCTTTGCCACTAAAGTTAATCTTGAAACATGGAGCTGAAGCAGCAAGGCACAAGCAACATACAATTAAAATGGAGGTTAGGCAGGCTCTCTAAGAAAATTTGGCTTGTTAATAACCTAAAAATAATACTGCTATGTTGCCAGTCAAGAAACCAAATGGGAAGGGGTACAGATTAGAAAAGTATCTAAGAGCAGTGAATCAGATCACACAGGAAATATAGCTGGTAGTAGCAAATCCTTGTACTTGGTAACAGCTCCAGAGGAGCAGCAAAGGTGGTAAATGGTACTAGGTCTGAAGGATGCTTTCTTCTGAATATCTCTGCATGTGGCAAGTCAGGTGATATTCACCTTTGGGTGGGAAAATCCAGAGGCAACTGGGAAGAAGCCAATTAGCTAAGGAATTGTAGATATGGAAGAAGGAGACTTCACAGGGAGCCTCAGTGTTATTGCAGTACGTGGATGTCATTCTCCTGGCTGTAGAAACTAAAGAAGAACATGCATGTATGACTGTTAGTTTACTGAGCTTCCTAGGAAGAGGAGGATGACGTGTATCAAAAAGGAAAGACACAGGTGAATAAAGACATGGTTATGTATCTAGGATTTGAGATTTTACTGGAGCAACTTTCTGTGTTATTAATACTTGTAAAGGCTGCTAAGTCATTAGGCAGCCCCAGTTGTTGGTGCCATGGGGAGGAAGAAGAACAGGCCATTCTTTCTATCTCTGTGTCTTCAGCTGTTGTATACACCAGAATGCGCTGCTGCTTTTAGGCAGAGATATACTGAACAAGTTATAAGGGTGTGGAGGCCCAGGTCTTTGTCTTACAGGAATCATCTCTTGGATCTGAAATACCTGGAGAAGATGGTAAAGCCAATGCTGTGGGCTGCAGAAACCCCAGAATGATCAAGGTAAGCTGAACCAGTAACTACTTCTGAAGTTGAATGCTGAGCTGGATTGGATGGGCCCTGGAAAGCCTGATCTGGTGGGTGGCAACCCTGCCCACAGCATGGGGGTAGGAACTTGATGGTCTTTAAGATCCCCTCCAACCCAAGCTGTTCTGTGACTCCATGGTTATGTATCTAGGATTTGAGATTTTACTGGCCCCTGTGGCTGTAGGCAAGCAATTATCAGGGATGTGGGGAGTGGAGGGTGGAACAGGGAGAGGGGGAGTGGTGCAGTGGGAGGGGATACCACCCCCAAAATCTCCTCCCCTGGATCTCTCAACAGTGAATCATTGCCTCAGACTACATAGGTTTAAGTGCCCACACTCACGGTTGGACACACTTTGTGACACTCTGAGGAGAGCCCATGGGTGATGAGGTTGGCAAGGCAAACTTCAGCTCTGCCATCTACATCTACTCTGGTGCTGAGGATGACTGGGGAAGCATAGAACGGTTTGGGTTGGAAGGGACCTTAAAGATCATCAAGTTCCCACCCCCCTGCCACCTCCTCCCTCCACTCTGCAGCAGCCCCAGGAGTGCAGGGACATGCCCAGGTCTCAGTGGTGAGCTGGCAGCTGGTTGAGCTGGTTTAACACATCCACTCTCCTGAACTCTGCCATCTGTGAGCCCAGCTCACATCCCTCCCTCTGGAGATGATGCTTTAGTTGTCTCACAAAACCTTATCTGAAAAATTGCAAAGCAGATTCCTTCCTCCTCGTCCTCCATGGAGGAAGCAAGGCCAGGATGCTCAAATCTTCCCCACATCTGATATCTTTCTGCTCTCTTGGGCAGGAACTGAAGTCTGCAGCGAGTCATTGCTTTAGAATCATAGAATCATAGAACAGCTTGGGTTGAAAAGGACCACAATGATCATTTCGTTTCAACCCCCTGCTATGTGCAGGGTCACCAACCAGCAGACCAGGCTGCCCAGAGCCACATCCAGCCTGGCCTTGAATGCCTCCAGGGATGGGGCATCCACAACTTCCTTGGCAACCCCTTTAGGGAGGGGACTTACTGCTGCAGGGGAAACCCAGCATCCTCACACAGGTGGGCAAAGCTCCCTGCCTGAGGCAGTCAGGAACTTGTTGAGATCTTATCTTCTTGAGATATAAACTCTATTGACACTCCTCTGTCTTTATGCCAAGTGTTACAGTGACATAGAAATTGTCTTGCGAAACAACATCCCCTGGAGAAGAGCACTGAGCAGTAAGTATTCTGCCCTACAGAATATATTGGGTCAGAAAATTACCTTAGTGCACCTGGACAGAACTCCAGCACTGGCTGAGATGTGGGCTCCACTTGCTGGGGTGGTACTGCTTAGACTGGATGGAGGCAATGAGATATCCAGGCACCTCTCCCTCCTCCTGCTCCGTTTATTCATGAGCATTCTAAAGAAGGACAAAGCCTCCACAGACCTCCTTTATAACCCCATTGCCTCTGCCTTAGCCAAAATATCGGGATGGAAAGAGCTAAAGGTGTTGCAGAAGGAAGGAAACAGTCCCTGAGCTGTATCTGATTTCTGGAACTTTTCTGGGCGTGCAGCTGTATTGCTGCTGCAGAAGCAGGAGACAGCAGCTGAGATGCTTGCAGCAGAGCAGGACTGCCTTCCCACCTAGAAGTCACTACGAGATCTCCAGCGCTTTTATCTCACGTCCCATCCTCCCAGGTTGTTTTGATCGGTGTGCACGGTTCAGAGCTGTTGCCTTGTTTATCTGCTGTGCTGGGTGCTTTCATCTCTCTCCTGAAAATCCGGCGGCTGCTGGCAATGAGGGGAAGTGCAGTTTCAGTGCCTCCTGTTAAATTGTACCCAGATCTGCTCACCTTTCGCCTCTTTTCTCTGCCACCACTTGTCGGACTCTGATGACTTTGTGAGGAGTTTGTAATGAGTCTGTGCTCAAAAGCTGATTCTTCCCCACCAGGGGATTCAGTTGTGACCGTGAATCTTTATTAAAATGGGCTCGGCACTTTGAACCTAATTTTTTCTTCTAAAATTAATGTAGCTACAAAAAGCCAGTAACAGGAGTTTGGGGGATTATTTCTATGAAGCTTTTTTTTGCCTTGCTTGACTCAATATAGGCTTGCTTTATGATTGTAGTGAGATAGGGAGTGGATCTTAGGTCTGTTTTAATTGGAGAGCTGCTCAGTTTCAGCTGCAGAACAGATAGTGAATGGAAGCCAGTCAGGGAAAAGTGTGGGGAACCAAAGCAGATGTTGGGAGGGCCAGAGGCTCACAGGCACAACATGGGCAGTGCCAGGTGGGATACACTCCTTCTGAAGCATCCTGAAGCAGGGACAAACCAGCTCAGAAAAGGGGCGATCCATCAACCTGTAGTAGTTGTTTTATTCCCTGAAGCCTGAGAGAAATCTGTGGTTTATATGGTTTTCTGCAGTTTGAGGAACGTTGGCTGCCTTTGCCCATGGGAACATCTTGCTTCTCTTGCCTTCTTGCCGTCCATCCACCCAACACTGTGAGTGCCACAGGCTGTGATGCTACACACAGTGATGTCTGTGTCTGTCTGCAGAGCATTCCCAGCACTCACACTGTGTTTTCTGGCTCAGTGAGGGGTGAGGGAGCAGCGACTGCCAGGACCTTTGGCAGATGTGCACGCAGTTCTCCAGACCCTGTGCATCCTGAGGTCCCAGCACCAGAGCTTTGGCTCAGCAGTTTGTCACTGCGCTCACTTGGAATGTCCACATGGGCTGACTGTAAGCAGAGCGTGGTAAAACCTCTCAGCAAATGATTGATTCATCATTAATCATCCAGGTTTGCTTACAGGGAAGGCTTCAGAAAATGCTCTTATGGCTGCATGTCTGCAAATCCCAAGGTCCTGACGTCTGCAAATCCCAAGGTCCTGACATGAACAGAAGCCAGCTGGGTGCTTTCCCATGGAAGAAGGTCTGGCACAGAGCTGACCAACCAGACCCCTAGATTGCTCCAGAAATGCTGTGTCCTGTATGGAACAGTGATAACGCCTGCACAGCTCACTAACACAAGGGCAGATTCCTCCTGCTCCTCCCAGCAGCTCCATCAGCGTCCAACAGATCAGATTGTCCCATTGGAGCTGGCAGTTGTTCTTCCACCCATGCTCAACCTTCATCACCAACCAGTCCGAGCCAAGAGAAATGTCCAAGTCTGCAGAGAAGCAGATGGAAGGAACCAGACTCAATACATTGCAGACCTTACATGGTCATTTCCCAGCCATGGGTCAGATGCAGATGACAACTCAAAATGAGAGTTATTAACCCCGGTTGGTTGGTGGTCATAGATCTCAGACAGCTTCCTCTCCTGGATGCTGTTCTGGCTTTAGAACTCTGAAAGCCTTGTCTCCATACCTCCCAGGATACCGAATGACAGTGCAGGGTCAGAAGATCCTCAAGGTGATGTGAACAGGCATCTCTCTTTCCTCCAAGCATCACCTCCAAGGGTGGATCTTCAGCTATGAGAGCTTTATCTGGATGTATTCATTTAATAGTAAAAGCCAGGGGCTGAAGTGCCACAAAAAGGTGCACTTCCAGGTGGAGGGTTTGTCTGTCTTCTCCCAGACCTCATGTCCTCATAGAGCACCCTGGGCTGTAGCAGTTCCTTGCCACCTATCCCATCTGTCTGGCCTCAGATTTGCAGGAAGCCTTCAGCCCCATCCTTAAGCCTGAGAACAACCCAGACAGATGCCTTGGGCTGGCAGCATCTCAGGAGAGCTGTGGGCAGGGTACTCCCAGCTGCTGTCAGAAGAAAAATCCATTATTTTGTTGTAATCCTGAAAGCCTTCCACTCCCAACAAATTACACATGAGGTTCACAGAGGGGATTCAGCCTGATCAGAAGGAAGGTCGCATGCACGACTTGTGTGCACCTCCTCTAGGGTAGGATTGCCATTGCTTTCTCTGCTCACTTTGGTTTCTCAGTTGCAGAGGTCACGGTTCAGACTTTCTATCACTTCAGGTCAGTAAGGAATCCTGTTTGACAGATGATAGAGGATGCACAGAAGCTACAGTGGTGGGTGTAGCATAAGATGGTACAGATAAGAAATGGGATGGGATGGTATAAGATAGGTTAAAAAACAGAGCAGTTGTTCAGAAGAAGTAGACCAGGCCATGGGTATTTTGGGACTAGGTGCTAAAATGGAGTCTGCAGCTTGCCAAAACAATGGGAATCCTGTAATTGATGCCTAGCCTATCAGGATTGCTTTGCAGTCAGGACACAGAGATGGGGAGGCTGTGCAGCAGATCTGCAGTAACTCTTTAAGGAGAAACTCAGGTGCTGGGAAAAATAAAGCCTGAGGTCACTTCAGTGGGTGTGACATGGATGGTGGCTGCTGGGGCTTGTTCCCATCCTGCTGAGCCCTGTGGCTGAGTCAGAGAACACAAGAAGAGACAGGGCAGGAATACTGGCCCCAAATGTGACTGGTGCACAGCTGCAGCACAGGCCTTATGCTGGAAGGTTGCCTGTCCCCTTGCTGTGACCAGAGGCCATTCCTGCTGCCTGCTTCACAGCACAGGGCAGAGCTTTGGTGAGCCCCTGAGTCCTCCCCAGAGCTTCCTCAAGGTGTGCTGGAGAGGATGGGGAGCATAAAGCTGTCCTGGAGGGGTTTCCTCTGCTCCCACACTTCTGGTGGTGTGATGTGACCCAGCTTTCATGAGGAGATAATAATGTACCTTCCTTGGCAGGGCTTCTCCTGAGGTCTTCTCATTGCTGTCTTTAAAGAGTGTAGCTGTAGCTCAGGAGCCCATTGGGTGCTCAATCCCCCTCTTTGCAGCCAGGCTGTCTGTAGGGGAGATCTGTGCATCAGGCATCAGGCATGGCAGTGCCTTCAGGCAGTGTGATGCATCCTGCCCTTGTCTCTGTAAGTCCCTCTGTTTCTCTACATGGATGAATTTTATACCTTTTCTGAAATCCTCAGATATGAGCCCATTCTCCCTGGTTATCCATAGGCCAAGCAAGTGGCTGATAATGAAGAGAGCCTGAAGCACTCTGAGATCAGGATGTTTTCTAAGGCTGTGAGCAAGACCAAAGAAAGCCAAGCCCCAGGCTTGCAAAATTCAGAAAAGACAGAGGGATGGGAACACTGCTTGCATGGCAGGGCTGGATAACCATCACCCTGCAGGTGAGCAATGTCAAGTCACAGAGCACAGCTGCTCTGGCAGTGCTTCTACCACTACATCCCCGGGGCTAAATGGGAACCTCTGCCTTAAATCTTTCTGCTGCTGCCACTTCTGTTGGTTGTGCAGCCACCAGCTGATGCCAGGAGTGCCCCGCTGCTGTGGAATGAAAGGAAAGCTGCATTTGTGTTGTTCTGTGTGGGTGTGTGCAGCATGGGCTTTTTATTGGAAATTCCCTTTCTCTCCCTGCATGTTTTGCAGGGTGTGTGATCTGTGGAAATGAGCACAAATCATGGCTGTGTGATGGCAGGATGCTGTGGTGGTATTCCTGGGAACACCCACATGCTTCAAAGGCATTTTTTGCCAAACTGTGTCTGACTCAAAAGTGTCTGCACAGCAGTGATGTGCTGAACAAACGTAAAGAGCATCAGGCATGGCTGCCCCACTGCCAACAGCATAACCTGCACTGTCCTCAGCAGCCACCCAGCCAGTGTGGCATGAGAAAAGAGGGATTGGAGGGACAAACCTGATGGCAAGTGATGGAAACTGGAAGCCATGTGGAAAGGTGAAGGATTCATGAACTGTATGGCCAACAGCACAGCAGAGTCCTGGACATGAAGGAGAAGGAATTTGGAGTCATAACTGCGATATCAGACTGCAGATGAGTGGAACTGGTCATGTCCCTCCAATAAGAGGAGCACCCATGCCCTGCCTGGCTCCATGCTTAGTATTCATTGCAGAGGGTCTTACGCTGCTCTCCCCTGCCCAGCCCCCAGCTGGGGTCAACCTGTGCTCACTCTGCATGACTGCAGGCAGGCGTAACATACAATGGAGACTTATTTCCAGGGCTAGAGGTCCAAAAGGCTTTGGATCAGTCACTCCAGCAGCTGCTTGTTTGGAGTGCAAAGCCCACAGTTCGGATCCTCCCGCTGCCTCTCCCCTTTTCCCAGTGGAAGCAGACTCGAGGCAGGCTGCTCCCCCCATGCAGCGTGCCTGTGCGTGGGGAGCTGTGAGCAAACCTGCTTGGACTTTGGAACTTCCCCACTCAGTTTTTATTAATTCTTCCTTTGCAATAATCCTCAATATGTTTCGCTTGCATTCAACGAGCAAGAGGGGAGCACTGCCTCAGTTAATTTAACTCCCACAAATTCCCATCGCGGCTGCGGAAAGATTGCGCTGCCTCGAAGATAAAGCAGCCTCTTTATATTTCAAAAGGTTAGAGATTAGATCTGGTTACCGTTACGCTTTTATTAAAATTCTTATTTACATTTTTTTTTTCCTTCTCATTGATGCAATTACAGAAAAGACAGAACTTTTTCAATTCAGTCTTTCAGCACTGAAATATCCCCAGTCAGGAGCCTGCATGCATGTGGAAAGGCAGGGCCTGGTTCCCTTCCCTGCAGATGGGCAGGGAGGAGCTGGTGCAAGCACTGCCTGTCTTCCTCTGTGCTCCACGCTGAGAACTAGCACAGGGCTTGACCGAATTTCTCAGACTTGCAGCAAAAGGTGGGGGGGTTGCATCCGAACAGAAGGTCCCTGCGGTATTTTTTCTCCTGGGAAATAGCTTTTGGTTATATCCCAGATGTGAAGCTCAGGTGAATCTGCAGTCTGGCATCTGGTGCTTCAGGCCCCCAGTGGTTCTGGTAAGGATGCAGAGCAGAGCTCCTGTGTTTACACCAGGTGAATCTTCGAGGTACAGTTAGGTATTACAGCAAGAATGCGGGACTCAAGGCTGCCACACATACAGCATTGGGTGAGCTACTGCTTAAAGGTAATGGGAAGGGCAAGGGAGACTCAAACCTATGGGCAACAGCACAGAGGCAAATCCAGAATCATACCAGATTGAAGGAAGAATTGTGCTCCTTAGGAGGAGGAGCACGGGACCGCAGAGCTCACCCACAGGAGCAGGAGGAGATGCAGGGCGATGCTGAGCGATGCTGCTCCCGATCTTGGCAAGGGAAGAAAGAGGAGATGCCATCTCCTGAACGCCACTGACCCCTGCACTGACACAAATCACGTTCACTGCAAATCTGCAAACCTGTGACCTGCCTGCTCCTGGCTCACACACACCATAAAGAAGGAGACGCTGAACAGACAAGAGCAGCTGTCTCCATCAAACAGCATCGCCCCGCTCAGGAGCAGGGGGCATCCAGGGAAGCAAAAGGGAGGATCAACAGAACAACAGAGGGAGCATGAAGGGCGGCCCTTGCAGACACATGTAGGACGTTGCAAGTAGAGATCAAGATCTTGAATTTACTACAGCAGATGCAAGTCAGCAAAGCACTTCATATAAAGCAGCACTGGTGGGGTACAGCAGCAAAACAGCTTTTCCTAAAAGGCTGCTCAAAAAATGGACTTTGGAACTTCCCCACTCAGTTCTTATTAATTCTTCCTTTGCAATAATTCTCAATATGTATAGCTTACACTCAATGAGCAATTTTTTTTTTTTATCCTGTTGTGGGTATGGGACACTCAACACAATGCCCAGCCTAAGGAGGCCCCTGCCATCCTCAGAGTGTGCAGACAGGATGGAGTATAGCAGGGATGGGGGCAGAGTGGGAGCTGAAAAGCAGAGGGGAGACTCAGTGGGCCTCTGTGCAGCAGTTTCATAAGGCACAGGGGACAAGGCAGAGATGTTTTTGCTCCCGTGTTCTTCCTGTGTGCTGACCATGCTTGATCCCCACCTTGCTTCCAGCCCTGGGTAACGATGAGCCACCCAGCATGTGGCCCCATGAGAACAGCATCCTGGAGACAGGAGGGAGCAGTTACTGGAGCAGAGACTGAGAACAAGAAGCAGCTTCAGGTCCCTGCCCCCGTGATGCTCAGCAGGTCCCAGGACATCCTTACTGTGCAGAGGGGATGAAGATCCAGCCTGGGGTCTGCATGCCTGCACCAGCCCTGTGTATTCTCTCAGCAGCTGCATGCAAGGAGAGAGCCCACAGCCCTTCCTGCTGGTGGTGTATCTCCCTGACAGCATGGAGATGCTGCTTTCAGGTCCCTGTGTGACATATGGCAGAGTGGGAGTGGAGTGGCTGGAAGCCACATGGTAGCCGGTAGCTTTCCTGTCTCTTCAAGGCTGTTTATTTTTATAAGGTGTCAACACCCTCAGTCAGAGACTCTGAGACTACAGAAAAGCACTGGGGAGAAAAGGCTCCTTCCCACGGTGCACAACTGGCCTGCTGTGATGTACAGGTAGTGTAATAGGGGGACTCGATTGGAGGTTCAGTTGATCATGTTCTGGATCTCCTCTCATCATCACAGAACGTGAATACAAAATCCACACCAAGAGAGCATGCCCTGTGCATCAGGACCAACATCTCCAGGGAGAGGGGCTGGATTTTATCTTGGTAAAAACATGGGTGGGTTACAGCTCTACAGCCTTCATCTCATCATGATCTGTTGCACTTCTGCAGCAGCTTTTTATCCAAGGACCTCAAGGTGTAGCATCACCTGGGATCAGTAGAGATCATTTCTCTGCCCAGCTCTGGAAGGAGAGCAAAATGATGAAGAGTAAACACCGCTTACGAGACTTTTGATTCAGTGAGCATAGGCACCAAAAGAGAAAAAAGCATTTAAGTGACATTGGGGTAGAAATTTAGGTTGGTTGAATTGTAATCACCTGTTCTAAAGTCTGGCTAGGCTCTGGGTTTAACACCCCTTTTTGATGGAACTGATGAAACTGGAGTATGAAATCACAAAAATAAAAGCCTGCTAGCCTTTGTAGGGTTTCAGAAGCATTTTCTGCGACTTGGTTTCTCAGAAAAGGGGTCAAAATGTCCTCCCAGTCCTCCTGTTTTTTAGCAACGACGAAGAAAGAAGCCTCTTTTTTTTTTTTTTTTTTTTTTTGGTTTTTCTTTTTGTTGTTGTTTGTTTTTTGGTTTTCTTTTTGTCTGAAGAGAAGATCTAAGCTCCTTGCAGCCTCAGAAGCTTCCCAAGGCATTTTGATGTCTCCTAAACAAAGTGGGAAGAGGTGGGAGTTGAGGATCGATGGGAGCTTTGTTTATCCCCATCTGGTTTTGCAGTCCCACAGATACCCACCTGTCAGAGGAGGTGGGGAGGGTCAAAAATGCAAAGGGTGGCAGCTGGGGTGGAAGGTGGTGGAACTTTGTTGATTCTTTTCAGTTGCAAAACTGTACTGGTCATCAACTGCTGTGCATCAGCCCAAAGCCACCCCAGGAGACAGGCCCTTGCCCAGCAGGGATGGAGAGTTAGTTTTCTCATGAGCACATTGCAAACAGCAGCACACAGAAGTCTTCACGCCTTTGTGGTGATTCAGCCAACCAGCACCAACCACTGTATCTATTAGGGGAAAAAAAGGTGCTTTGTGCTGAAATTTCTATAGGTTTGCTCTGCAATGAAAAGCTGGCAGGGGAAAAATGACCTAAGCATGTCAGATTCCAAATAGGAGCATGTCTTGGACATGGTGTTGGTGGAGAACCACTGCCACAAGGAATGCAGATGGAGGTAAGAGGCTGTCAGACAAAGCCATGGCAGAATGGAGAGCCCCAGCTTGGCTCAGGTTCACCCAAAGGCTCAGGGAGCTTCCTGCATCTGTGCTCTCATTCTGTGTTAATTGAAAGCCAGACCTGCAGACAGCAAATAATTTCTAGGTGCTCACAACCATAACACCACCTTAATGAAGTTTTTTGGATGAAAATTCCCTTTGGCTGTTCGTTCTTCTTAATGAGATGCAACAAGGGGCTGCGGAGGACAAACCATTCGACACGATGTTCTGAGATGAATCTTTGCCAGTTCTCCCCGGGATTCGGTGCTCTTTGTGCCAGGCCTGACAAGCCCCGTGTCACAGTAAGTCATCTGCACGCCTGACCTTTTGCTTCCAGTCCATCAGTTGAAGGAATAAAGCTGCAACCTCTTCTGGCAAATCCTTTTTCTGGAAAAATAGCAAAACTTTACTTGGGATGAGGGGGGATAAGAAGTGTTGATAGGCATTGCCCACTCCTTGCACTTCCAAGCAGAATGGGACTAGCAGTAAGTACCACACAGCCCCACAGCTATTGGAGTAAATCTTTTGATGGAGTGATCAGTTGAGGGCTGACTTGCAGAGACAAAATGCTGGCAATGTGATTCTTTCCTTGTCAGAAAAGTGAGCAGGAATCTCCCTCCCCATGCAAAAGTTAACCAGCCAGATTTCACACGGTGCACAACAACAGGTATTATCTAGTTCTGTTGACTCCAGGACAATGATGGTCTCTTTATCCTCATTTTTTTCCCCCAGCAAAACAGAAAAACAAACAACAATCTCAAAACGTTTAAAGTTCTGCTTCCAAGTCCCAAGATATCTTTTCTCCTCCATCCTTCCTCCCTGAGGCTCATCCTCACACCAGGCTGCCTGCAATTATTTATTTCTTTACATTTTAAGGAGGTACATTCATTTTGCAGGGTGTTCTCTGGGGAAGAGGAGAGGCAGTAAATTGATTTATGAAGTTCATTTGCTCGCAGCAGCGTGCCAGCAGCTGTCCCAGCTCTGCTGCTGCCCACATGGGGCTGGAGGAGGGCAGTGAGGGATGTATGGAGGGGGTGGTTGGGGATGCATGCACACGTGAACATATGTTCCTGCCCATTTCCCCCCTTGTATTTAGAGTTTCCAGCCCCAGAGTTTCCCCTTTGGTCCAGAGAGGATCAGAGACAGGTGTGAGTGAGTGGGCAAGAGTACCAAGTATGCAAGAGGAGCCCCATGACCCCAGCTCCTTGGGCAGGCAATGAGTGACAGACCCCTCTTTCCCCCCAGTAGATGTCTCTCACTCTCCTTGCAGTAAGATCTTACTGGGCTGGGCTCACTGAAGGCTACAGAGATGTGGTGAGCACATGTTGGTGCTGGTTAAGTCCAAGGCCATGATGATGCACCTCTACTGGAGCTGCACAACCTTGTGACCGGGCTACGTTTAGCTGAGGATAAACCACTCAGAAGCCATTCTGAGATGGGTGTGGGGACTGTCACCATCACATCCTGCCCAGGTGGATTTGGGACAGTGAGGAAGGTGAGGACAAGGCAGCTGCTGGGTGCTGATGGAGGCTTCCATCCATCCCAGTGCCCACATGTGGTGGCTCTTTGGGTTCTGTCCCCAGCAGCTCCCTGTGCTCTCTCCGCTCACAACATCAGTGAAACCCCGTGCAGTTTCAAGGCCTTGACATTTATGAATTAGTCCTTCCCATTATTTACTTATCAGCTATTTATTAGAGAGCTCCCTGGGCTGCGCACAGGGATCTGTCCCCTTGGCATTTGCTTTGTTCTGGTATGAGATTATATCAGTGTGTTTGTTCCCCTGTTTACAGATGTGTTGTAATCCTAACTGCTTCACTTAAAGTGTTTAATGAAGGTATTTACTCTAAATTGTTTGCTGGGATTTTCTTCTACTGCTGAGGGATAAGAGGAGGCTGCAGCATGCTATTTCATTCCAATGATTTATAGTAATTGACATTTTATATCAAATGGAGGAGGCTTAACTGGTCTGAATGGTTTTTCCAGCTGAGGCAGTGCCTCTGCTTGCAGGACTGAAGCTGTTGAATTTGGTTACAGACCCTGACAGCTTTGGTCCAAACAAGGCTAAACACATCCTCTAGGCCACAGCACCCCCAGCAATGGGGCTATTACCTCCTGCATGGCACAGGAGAGCTGTGCTTTCCCTTGCATCCCCCTCATAGCCCCCCAGGAGCCTCACAGCCACTGTCTGTGTTTTCCTCCCAGTCCCTCCACCAGTCCTGGAGCAGAGCAGACCCAGCCCAACGGCAAACTGCACAGAGGCCACCCACAAGCCAGAAGGAGGATTGCATTTGTTGATGGGTAAATGCATGCACTAAGAATAGCTCCTTCCAGCTTTGCTGCTCACCTACCTTATCCTGCTCCAATTACCTAACTTAATTTACTCCAGCTGTTCCTCCATATCTCTACGATCTATTTTGTACCTCCTTCTGGCTCCCCTTTGATTTCACTGTATATTTTAACATACCAGATTCATTTATCTCTGAAAGTGCCTCTCCTTACAGGAAGACTGTATACAGCTCCGATACATTTCGCATTACTTTCATTTCCAGCCCGCTCCCAGCCGGGCTTTGTGGCACACGCAGATGCTGGCAGCACAGCAGTTATCTGCAGAACATATTCAGCTCAGGAAACACTTGTTCCTGAATGAAACTCATTGTCCTGCCCCATTCCCATCTCATTCAGCACACAGATTTGAGGGGGGAAATTGCGACCTGAATTGCTGAGATATGCTCTCGTTGAAAACAGGGCTCAGCCATTATCTCTCCAAGCTCCTCTTCCAGTCCTGTCTGTCAGGGGCATACCTGACCCAAGGCTTTTGCTGTCATTGTCAGCAGCAGCACCCGTCCATTGCTGCTGTCCAAAAAAAATAAAATAAAATGATGATGTGGACACAAATCTCAGAGCAGCTGGAGTCAGGTAGCAGCTCTGCTCCGTGTGTGATACCGGCAGTGGATCCTCTCTTCTCCTCTGCGCGTTTTGTCCACCGTAAAGCCCTGGGGACCTGGAGAACCCAAGGTATCACCGTAAGGCACGACCCACGGATGGGTCCAAGGGTCGAAACCCTCCAGCGGGATGGCAGCGCCCGGAGCAGCGGGAGGAGGAACCGCTAGAGGGCAGGGATGGACCGCCGGGAGGCGCGGAGCGCGGCACGGCACGGCACTGCACAGCATGGTTCTGCATCGCACGGCGTGGTAACACATGGCACAGCACAGCATTGCTCGACACGGCACGATACTGCATGGCAGGGCACGGAGCTGCATGGCACAGCATGGTACAGCACTGCTCAGCATGGTACTGCATGGCACACCATGGTGCCTCGTGGCTCAGGACGCACACATGCATTGGTGCCAGGTATGGCCAGCCACTACTGTTGCCCTCACTGGGAGCTGGAGCATCCCCATGTGCAGCCACTGTCGTGATTTCCACCCATTGCTCCTTCTCAGACTGCATCCCACAGCACCAGGGTCACAGCCCTCCAAGTGCCTCCTCAGAAGAAAGCAGGGAAACTGAGGCACGCTCAAATATGCCCTTAAAGCTCTGAAACAAAAGCAGTGATGAAAGCTGCAAAGTTCTGTGTGTATACAAACACAGGGGAGCAGGATGTCCTTGAATATCTGGGAGGCCACTGCTGCTGTATGGTACCAGCTTTTCCCATGGTGCTGGCACACCTCAGTGCCCAGCTCCCCTGGTGCTTGTGGTGATGAAGCTGAGCAGGGAATATTGTCCCTCATGCAAACAGCTTTGATGTCTTAAGGACTTTTCTTTCCTGCTCTGGGAAGAATCTGATGCTAACAAGTCTCATTGCTGTCCAAAGCTTACAGAGGTGGCCGGATCTACTTCCCAGAATGTTTTTTTTAGTCATTTTGAGGGTGCTCAACCCCAATTCCAGTGTCTTCCTGTACCCTACAGCATGCTATGCTGCAGTGCGCTCACGAGGCTTCTCTCTGGATACACAAATGTCTGTTCCACCACCCAGCTCTGCTCTCTGGATAGTGCTGGTGGAGGCAAAAGCTTGTCCTCAGCATGGGGTGTGGTGGGGTGCTGTGTGTTCTGGCCAAAAGGCAGAGATGTGGGAATTTTCTGTTGGAAACCTGATTCTCTAAGACAATCCTATCCAGCGCTGCAGGCTGGAAATGTTGCTTGCTGCAAGATTGACACGTCCCTGTCAAGCAGCCAAGGGATTACTGCTTCTCTTCCTGCTGGAGCTCCCTGGTGTTTGGTCTCTCTCCATCACTCCTATCTTGGAGCTTCACACACTCCCTGCTTTCATCTCCTGATGGCAGTGAGGTCCGGGTGCCTTGGAATCACTCCAGGCTCAGCAGGGTATCAAGGGGAGAGTGGCTGCCATTGGGCACTGGTCCCACACAGTGAGGGTTTCCTTGTCTGCTTTGGACAGCTCTGCCTGCCCACTTCACCCTCATAGGCAAACACCTCCCCAGCCTGGAAAGTGGCTGCTGTCCTTGAGAAATGCCTATTGTCCCCATAAAGAGCCATATAACGTGCCTTTTCACATTGTTCTTCTGCTCATAGCTGCAGCTGTGGGTTTGTCCCATCAATGAGCTATGGAAGATGCTCACAGAGAAATGCAGAATGCTGACATTACAGCAGCTGGAGGGAGCTTTGCACTGCATGTTGTATGAAAGTGCATCCAAATCCTTGATCTCAAAGCACTGCAGATACAGCACCCCTTGGGAGATGAGGACATTGAGCCACTGGGATAAAGGTGGGCTTCTTGGGGCTGTGCCCACAGTCTGCTGCTCAGGGACACTGACTGAGACAAGATAGCTTCAGCCTGCAGTTATTGACCAACCTGAACTATGACACATCTTCTGCATGTATGTATGTATGTACATGAAGCATGAGTACATCACATGGCTATGGATGTGACATCCCACTGTCCTGAAAAATTACGAGAATCCATACAATTATGCGGTCATGTAAATACTTACCATTATAATCACTTCTCTGAAACACACAGGAGGGGACACAAGTGGCTTGAAGGACCAAGGTTGAGGTGTCAGCTATTGAGAGACCCAATGCTGAGTTCTCAGCACCACTCAGTGTGGGACTCAGGGAGGCTTTGGGAAGAATCCAGCTGCTTTTACCCCAGGCAGGAGCCCACAGAACTGACTGACCTGTTCCCATGTGGTGCTGTGGGTTGGCATCATTTGATGTCTCTGGAGTTTGCAGAGATAATGCAGCATGCAGGGTCTGGGGACAGTGAATTCTCATCAGATCCCCTTCAAAAAATGCCCTGTTTGCCTCTCATGAGTCTTTGCAACCTCTCTGCATCTGAGCACTGCTGCCATCTGCTCCCTTACATCAGTGATGTTTGCACAGTCTTTGGGGCACGCAGAGGAATCTCAGCCCTGGTAATCCACCCTCCGGTCAATATTGGATTTCTGCTTGCTGGAACATTTTAAAACCTCATACGGCAAATGCTCCCAAAACATAAAAAATGAGAAAACGAGGTGAAAACACATTAACACTTACCTAGGGGAAAAAAAAATCTTGATTAAAGTCACTTCTATTTAAAAGATGTAGTCATTGTTTTGGTTGACTCTTAAAGGATCACATCAAATTCACAGATGGAATCTGGGTTTCAAAGAGCTTCTTTTGGTAACAGCAAGGTTTTAGTGCAAATTCCTGCAGCTACACTGTTCCGGGCAATGGCTGCTCACACAAAGTATCCTAACAGGGACTCACCCCATGTTCCCAGCTGTTCTTGTGTGTATGTGTCATATTTTAAACAAGCAGAAATGCCCATTGTCACTGCATGCAAGAATAGCAATGATCCTCCCATCACCCTTTGAGAAAGACCTTGTTCACAGAATCACAGAATGGCCAGGGTTGGAAGGGACCTCAAGGATCATGAATCTCCAGCCTCCCCACCACATGCCAGGCTGCCCAGGGTCCCATCCAATATGGCCTTGAACACCTCCAGGGATATACAGGGCATTCACAACCTCTCTGCACAGCCTGTTCCAGCACCTCAACACTCTCATAGGAAAGAACTTCCCCCTGACATTTAACCTAAATCTTCCCTCCCTCAACATAAAACCATTTCCCCTTGTCCTGCCATCATCTACCCTTCCAAAGAGTTGGCTCCCCTCCTGTTTGTAGGCTCCCTTTAGGTACTGAAGGCTGCAATGAGCTCACCCCGCAGCCTTGTCTTTTCCAGGCTGAACAAGCCCAGCTCCCTCAGCCTGTCCTCATAGGGGAGGTGCTCCAGCACCCTGTTCTTCTTTGTGGCCCATTGTGGTTCATTGGTCTTCAGCTGCTTACCCTGCGTGGATGCATCAGAGTGCTGTGGGCATCACTGTGTGTGGGTGACTGAGTCCCACCCCACACAGCCAAGCAGAGCCAAATGCATTACCAAATGCATTCCCAGCAAAATTAGACCAATTTCATGCATTGCCTCAGTCCTGGTGGATCACAAATGTGACACATGTTCTCTGACTGCTTCTCTGCTTGGAAAGCATGCGAAGGAAACTGCCTGGAGCACAGGACTCCTTCATCCCCACGGGCTCAACTTCACAGCCTTCTCTTGCTTTGAGCACAACTTCCTGCCTACATCTATGTCTCAAAAAGCTGAGATCAGGCTTGTTGCACTGCAGGCCATGGACCCATCTAGCCAGCAGCACTTTCTCTCCCGTGTGCAGGCTCCTGCATAGACCAGGGTCCTTCCCACTGAGCTGTCAACCTCCCAGCAGAGGAGACACAGTTGGTGTTGTGAAGGGTGAGTTATGGGATCACTTCTGAAGGCTCTGGAAGGAAGGAAGAGGGACACAGACCCAACTCTGAGGTACTGAAACTCTGTGGAAAAGCTTCACATTGAAAATCTGTTAACAGCTATTAACAACGTATGACCTTTTAATTAAGTAAACCCAAAGTGACTACGTAGGTGTTTCCCCCACAGGCTACAGGCCTGTCGGTGCTCCCAGCTGTGGGCTGCTCCAGCGAGGCAGCATGGAGAAGATGCTCACAGCATAAGACATGGTGGTACCATCACTCACAGTCTGTTCTGATTCTGACTTCTGAGGAAAGGCAGCAAAAGAGATCCTCACACTGGGTCAGGGGATCTGCAGCTCAGCAGTGCAGCCAGCGTTGGCTGTGTTTAGCCCAGAGCCCGGAGACACAGGTGCCTTGGGTCCAAGTGGTGGCAAGCCGTTTGGTCGATGATCTGAAGAATGCATAGGTGAAAACCATGGGCAAACTATGTTGAGGGTGGGAAATGACTGAAAATGGGAACTGTGAGCAATGTTAGTGCGGGTAAAGAACAGGCAAGTCTTTTGGTTTCTTCTCATATTAAGCTGGGGACACTGAAAAGGGACAATTCCTAGCTGACAATAAAGCATGCAAGGTCAGGGGCTATCAGAGACCCATACCCAGCACAGACACTCTAGTCCAAGATGTCATCAATCTTCACACAAACACCGCAAACCTTCCTTGAGATCACAGGAGAACAGCTAAGCTATTTTATGGTACACCAGATCAGTCATGGAGGGCAACAACCAGCCCTTGTTCCTTCAGATATGAAGAGATGACTGCCCCTAAAAGGCTAATTCTGGACTGTGATCATTCTCTGCTGCCCCGAGTTATCAGTGCATTACCAAACTGCCATCACCCCCAGACTGTTGGAATATCTTTGTGTTATATGTCTACTACTTGTACAACTCTTCCTCTATGGACTTCTACCTTCCACCATTTCCCTCTCGTGGGCTGCTGATATGCTTGCAGTTAAGTATCAGGGGTCCTTTTACCAGATTCTTTTTAATATCTAGACAGGAGATAACTCTCCCTTTCTTACCCCTAGGCAATATCTAAAGATAGATGGAAGAATTCAATTGATTGTTAGGAAGCACTGGGCTGTCTGGCTCCTCCACGGCCACAGGATGAGAATCAAAGCAGAGTCTATGATACCCAGGCATACTCGTGTCTAAATTACCATCACTGACAAAAGCAGCACTAGAGAGGAAGTTTCAAGTGCAAGCACTGGATCCTGGCTGTGTAAGCACCCTGACAGCCAGACAGAGCAGAAAGAAACTTCTGGGAACTGATCTGTGAGATGAGAAAATATAAGCACAGCTCTGTTTTATTAGTGCAAGGGGTGATTTCCAGGTCACTGGCATGACAGTGCTTTAGCACAATGGGTATGGTGATGCTGAGCTTTGCATGGGCTCCAGGAACAGGTTTGGAATTCCAAGAATCTCCATGGGATGCCTTGAAATTTGGCATTTCTGATTTGGTCACTTCTTCCCATGGTGTATGTTACTGAGAGGCTCTGTGGGAGATGTTGAGCATGTAACACCACTCAGGTGTGGCAGGAAGAAACCAAAATATGACACATAGGGCTGAATTCAGTCACCCAGACCAGTGTCTGGCACTGTCTGAGATACCCAGCGTGTGCAAGGGTCTTTCCACAGTGATGTCAGATATGAAGTGAGGCCCCACGTTTTCCTGGCATGGCAGCAGAGTACCAAAAGGAACACTGCACATCATCTCGGCTGCAGAAGCATCTTGGCTGCACCTGTTTTGGCATCTGAATCCTCCTCCTGACCTTATATTTTCATGTCACGCTTCTGATAGGGTTCAAATCGCTGAAGCTTGTAGCCTGCCATGTGCTGCTTCTGAGACTGTGGCATTTGCAAGGTGCTGTGTCAGCAGCATCACATTCCTTGGTTCCAGCTGCACATTTGCTCCATGTCCCCATCGGAGCTCAGAGCATCCTGGATAGAACCAAACTGCAATACAGACTTTGACAAAAAGTGTTGACCCTCACCTCAGTCCTCCACCTGAGCAATACCACTTACAGAAGTAGCACCAGCTTTGTGACAGACAGTTTCTGACTCTTTTATCATTGTTATTAAAAATGCCTTTAAGAAATTGAGCTCAACTGCCCATCAGCATTAGAAATGGACTGGGATATGCAGGGCAATTGCTGTTTGTATTTTCAATTGTAAGTGATAGATCTCTCTGACCATTAGCAGATCACAATGGATGAAGAAATATCACTTTCATGCACTTTTCATTTTAGATTCAGCAACAGTGAGCACAGCCCAGCCCCTTGCTAGGACTGGCTGAGAGTCCTAGCAAGCTCTCATCCCTCCTCCTGCCCCAGAGCCAGATGCAATGCTGTTTGCTGAATGCTTCTGGTACTTGGCTCTGCTCAAAATCTTTCCAAAGGACCTGTCCTCTCTGCCGTGGGATAAAGGCTTTCATCCCTTTATGCTGAGAGCAGGAACCCAGGCTGTGTATGTGGCTTGGTTGTGTTGAGAATGGTGTTTCCTTACTGGTGCTGCTGCTCTCTCCAGTGCTATCCTTCCCTAGGCTGCAGATGCCAGCAAGGGAACAATAACCCCAGCCCTTTTCTGCTGTGGGGCTCAATTGGATCATTAACTCCTGCCCAGTAAAGCTGCCCTCTCCCCCCAAGGTGTCAGTCCAATGCCTGATTTGCCCTGCTCTGTCAAGCATGAGCCTTGGTTTTTCACTGCTCCAGTTTTATTGATTTTCATTTTTATGACCAAGGCAAGTGCTGTCATGCTTTGCTGTGAGCAAGTGGCAGCCTTCCCCACACCGTGGCCCCACAGCACATCATTTACTGCTGCTTCAGTAAATGCTCCTCATTAAGCTGGGGCAAGGCTGGGATCAAGCACACGGTCCCTCAGAGAGACAGTGCCTCTGTGCTCCAGGTGCTGCCTCGTTGAGGGAGAAATGAGGCTGTTAATGGACAGGAAAAGGGATGCCAGCAGGCAGGTCTCTGCTATTCCCACCACACCCTCAGCAAGGCTCTGCTGCATCCTGCATGCACTATGCCCATGAAGGGCTGCAGGGGAATGCATCTGATGCCAGGCTGCCCACAAGGTCAGTACACTGCTATCCAAGGCACAGAAACACAAGAACAGGCACCATGGCATCCTGCAGTGGTGAGGGCTGGGCGTGATCTCTGTAGAGGTCCAAAATTATTCCAGTAATTCTATTTCTTGGCCCAGACATTGGCTTTGCTCTTCCCTTCTTTGTGATTCCCTCACCCACTTCACTTCATGCCTTTTTTTGTTGCATTTGGCCTTGAATTTCCAGAAGATCTCAACATTTGTAGGGTCTGCTTCGGAGGATCATCACCTTTCACCTGTGACTTTCACCTGTGTGGAGATCTTTGTGAGGTCCAGGGCCACCAGGAGGCCATAGGCTGGCCAAGGGCCACCCTCCAAGACAAGATGAACCACTTATGAGTCTTCCTTCTGCTAAAACATGGTGCTCATGCATCTCCTGGATTTCATACCTGTCAGATACGTTGTGCTTGAGAAAGAGATTAAACATCACTGAGGCAACATTCATGGGACAGGCCATCCCATAACAGCCACATGTGCTTTGTAAGACACAGATCTGCATAGACAGAGAAGTTGAGGCAGGTGTGATGAGTGCATGTCTTGCTCCATCCTGGACAGCAATGCTCTCTGAACTCCTGGATGCCTGCACAAAGTCCTAGTGCATTTGTGTATGCAGAAATCAGTGTGCCCTGGATTAATGAAACAGCAGCACTGACAAACTCTAGGGCACCCAGGGGATCTTCTGCAGTTTTCCTCTTTAGGGAAGTAAAGTTATCTCCAAGAGGTCATTAAAAGGGCCTCACCTATGGTGACAGCAAATAAAGACCTGTCAGAAAGCACTGGGCTCTACAAGCAATGCCAGCATTTGCCAGGCCACGTGTCAGAGCTCAGGACCCCAGCTTACCTACTTAGGCTTGGACATCACTTGGGGCCAAGTGGCACTGACTGAGTGCGACTCATTGACTTGGACATCTGCAGACATGCTTTTCTTGCTACCTCCCAGGCATTTGACCTGTAATTGCATTCAACCCTAGAGCAAATGGCCCAGTTAAATTCTCTAGAGGTGAAGTTTTCTACAGAAAAACCTGAGAGAAGTTGTGCCACAGTGGAGATGTTAGAGGGAAGGCATTGACTGTGCTCTGTGCTGCATGGCAAGCTTGGGCTACAAAACCACAGGGCTCAGTAGGACAAGAGGTGAAGCCCTGAATGATGTGTCCCAAGCTTTAGATATTAGATAGTAGGAGGAAATTCTTTACTCAGAGGGTGGAGAGACACTGGCACTGCTACTCAGAGAAGCTGAGGTGCCCCAACCCCTGGAGATGCCCAAAGCCATGGATGGGCCCTGGGCAGCCTGAGCTGGTGGGGGGCAGCCAGCCCATGGCATGGGTTGGGGCTGGATGGGTTGTAAGGGCCCTTCCAATCCAATATATCCTATGGTTCTATGAATGGTTCTATGAATCTTGAAGACTCACAGCCCTTCAGAGCAACCCTGAAACAGGACTCTTCTGTGGCATAACACACAAGTGAGAATGAGGGAGCTGCATCTGTTTGGCCAGTAGCTATGTTAATTCTCCCTTCAATCTCACCTATTCCAGGCATTTCTTCTTCCCTTTGAAGCAACAGCTGGGGGTTGGGAAGGAAAACATGACTACAATTGAAGGTTCCAAGGGTTAAAAGTCCCTTCTGCCACTTCTTGTGTCCTCCTGAGGCACGATGGAGAACTGTGGGCTCAATTCAGAGTGATACTGTTAATATAAAAAAAAAGTGATAAAGCATAAAATACGTGATAGGACATAAGAGAAGGCTGTGGGGAGACTCATTGTGGCCTTCCAGTATTTAAAAGGAGGTAATAAACAAGTGGAAAATCAATTTCTTACATAGGTAGGTAATGATGGGACAAGGGACATGGTTTTAAACTAAAGGAAGAGAGATTTTGATTAGATGTCAGGGGAAGATTTTCACTGAGAGAGTGGTGAGGTGCTGGAACAGCCTGCCCAGAGAGGTAGGTTGTGGATGTCCCTGGAGGTGTTCATGGCCAGTTTGGATGGGGCCCTGGACAACCTGATATAGTACATGATCTTGCAGCTGGCAACCCTTCATGTGGCGGGAGGATTGGAACTTGATTGTCCTTGAGGTCCCTTCCAACCCAAGCCATTCTCTGATTCTGTGATTATGGGGAGTGTGCTGATGGGTAGCAGCATGTCTGATCCTCAGGTGGTGGGCCAGAGATCTGTTGCTTGCCACACTGGGCAGTGCTGGATCATTAGCAGATCTTCCTGTTCTTGTAGATGAGATCTCTTTTTCCCCTCCAGTGCCTTCCTATGGAGCAGAGCTGCTCAGGTTGTTTGGAGATGTTCCATCTTGCTCAGAGGGTGATCTGTTGAACAACATGAGATATCACTTGGGAGGAAAGCACCCGGAGGACCAGAGGTTTCATGGTGGAGGAGACCTGATTTCACAAAAACACCTTGGATGGTTGCCCTCCATCCCATCCTGTTGAAACATCCACGAAGGATGAGCAATAACTGCCAGCCCAGGATGGGCCCAAACTCTACAACTTCACTTGGAAGTGAAGTTTGCCCTCAAACTCTCACAGCCTGTCTGAGCCCACCTTAAGACTTGCAGCAGTGAGGAAGAGCCATTGTGATACCACTGGTGAACAAAGCAGAAGTAAGACCCTCACTGAGCAGAAGTAAGACCCTGTGACACTGGGACTGTGCAGTGTCTTTTCTGCATGGAGAACCATTTGCTGCACAGTACTGGAAAACACAAGGAGAGCAAAGCTCCCAGAGCTGTTCTGCTTAAGTTGTGTTTAGGAACAGCCGTCACTCAGTCCTGCAAGGAACATGTTATCACTAACGTGCTGGCAGAGACGTGAGCTTTTGTTTATTGAAAATAAAAACATACGTGCTGCTTAAAATGCTTGGCAAAGGTGGCATGAGGGCAAGGCTGGGGAAGAGCGGTACGCTTCATCTCTCCTTGATAAATTACCTTTCACAGTGCTTCCAGCACCTCTCTCTTGCAACAACCACTTAATAAGGTACGGGCACTGCAGTTCTCTCATTACAGGGAAGAAAGAGAGATGTTTCAAAGAACCACAGAGTAACCCGCTCTCGGGGGTTCGCTTCCCGGGCTCCTCTGACACAAATTATTAAAAACATTTCTCAGATAAAAAAGCACGGCCTTCTTCAGCAGCCTCCACCATAAACAAAGCCTTACACATCCTTGGCAAAAGGAGTGAAAAGGAGAGGGGAAAAAAAAAAAAAAAGGGAAATTAGAAACATGGAAATGTAATAACTTTCCATTATGCAAATTTGATTTAATCAGAGATGAAGCTGAAGTGCAATAAAAACATACTTTCATTAAGTTTATGACTTTCAGGCTCTATAATACCCCAGAAATGTCAATTATGAGGTTACCATAGTGATACATGGATACAACTTCGAAGAGATCTGTTTCCTCACCAGTAAGTGCATGCTGGAGTCAGTCCTGGACCTGGTTTCCCAGCTCCTTGCACTGATAAGAGTCTGCAAGTCAAATGGCAAATACTTTTGACAGCCTATTTGAGAATTAAACCTTAAAGTCTGCACAAATCAACTGCCTGAGGGTCGGATGGGATAAGCTTGACCATGTGTGGGATGAAGAAGGCTCAGATTTCAATTTCCAGAGCTCAAGGTCCATTGCAGTTGTCTGGTTCAAGAAGTGAGCAGGCATGAGGGACATTTCACCATGGGGTATGTTGTAGCTCTGCAGTGCTCCCCAGCTTGTAGGGTGTTGGTTATGATCTGACAGCCTGTGATGGTCCCCTCTGACTGAATGGGGCTCTCACATGGTGTGTATCAGTCCTGGACTGGAACCAGAGGTGCTCAGGCTGCCATGCAGTGATTTCACAGGTGGAGAAGACTTTACTGCAGACAGCTGATATGGGGGAGCTGTTCTGCTGGTGTGTAATGAAGCCCAGTGAAAAGTCAGTCTGGATGGGGCCCTGGGCATTCTGATCTGGTGGGGGGCAACCAGCTCACAGCAGGGGTTGGAACTGAATGGACTTTGTGGACCCTTCCAACCCAACCATGCCGTGATCCTATGAGTATCCAGGTGTAAAAGCAGCTCCCAGCAGGAGGAGGAGCCTTTGATGAGGTTTCAGTTGAGCCAGGTTTTTCCTGAAGAGGTCCAGAGCTGATAAAGTTTCTCAAATAGCTATCAGTGAGCTAACCATGGGTGCAGACAGCTAAACCCCTAAATCACAGAATCATAGAATCACAAGGTTGGAAACAACCTGCTGCCTTTGTGTTCAACACTGGGGCTTCTCCCTTTCCCTCATCTCCCAGTGTCCTGTTTTAAAACCAGCACCTAACCAGGGCTTGATGCCAGCCATGGCCAAGTGCCACACCATGGAGATGGACATTATTATAGCACAGTATTTCCTAATACTTCCTTTGATGCTTTTTAAGTCTGGCACCACTGAAAGGATAAAACGGAGTCACCTAGGTTTCAGAGCCCCATGATGACAGCACAGCTGCTTTTGTCAGCACAGCAGAGATTTTGGATTCATTTAAACACATGTGAAACACATGACACAGATACTGACTGTGGCCTACAGATAAATGCATTAAGCAAAGTGGAACACCAGTCTTAGTATGACAGGACAGGAGGGAATGGCTTCAAGTTGCACCAAGGGAGGTTCAGGTTGGATGTTAGGAAGAATTTCTTCTCAGAAAGAGTGGTGATGCATTGGCACAGGCTGCACAGGGAGGTGGTGGAGTCACAGTCCCTGGAGGTGTTCAAGGGGAGGTGTAGTACTTAGGGACATGGGTATGGGTAATACTGGTGGTAGGTGGACGGTTGGACTAGGTGATCTTGGAGGTCTTTTCCAACTTTAATTATTCTATGCTTCTATGAATTCAAAAGGAAATCACTGAATCATCTTTTTAAAGATTAAAATTTCAGAGTTTAGAGCAACTTTGGACAGTTTACTTGCAATTTACAATTGCCTTTGAACAAGCATTTCTGTTAAAAATGCCAGCACTGGGAAACCCACTGCAATCTCAGACTTCACTTCTCATAGCCCCTGATAAGGTATGCATCTGCTTCATGCTAATTAGATAAATGTCTATTGCAAAATCTAATTCTGAAGCAAGCCCACAGTGCAAAGCCAAAGCTCTTTCAGAGTTCACCAAACTTCTCTTGTATCCAGATGCTAAATTAGAGAACAAACAAAAACACAGCGAAATAAATGTATAAGAAGCTAAAATATTGAGTGTGTGTGAGTGAGAAGGTGTTGGACATGAGCTTTGAGAGTAACACCACTGGTTGTTGTGTTTCTCATTGGCACAGAGTCAGGCTGGGAAAATTAACCTGCACTGCGTTACCCATCTTTGCTTTGATCAGCCCTTTGGTAGATCAGGCAAACCAAATCAGCATTTGTGCTGCAGAATGGCACTGCATCAGAAAGCTAAAGAGGGAAAAGTGTGCTGCTTTGTTTGAAGGCAACCTCACTGATCTCATGGGAATCTCTGCTTCTGAGCTCAAATGTGATCAGAATCACTTCTGATCAAATGTGATCAGAAGGCTAGAACCAATGCTGCCAGTGAACCTGCCATGCTGAGATTTTGCTAAAGGAGCCGTAATGGATCTTATTTCCCTGCTGCTGTGCTCCTGGAGGGAGGGTTAGGAGAGCATGCCGTGTCCTCACCTCGTGCTTTATAAACAACAGGAAACTGACATTGTCTTACTGCCTCTGGCTTGCGGAGCATACCACAGAGCTGCCAAATGGGCTTTGGAGAAGGAAATCAGCTCAGAGCCAAGGATTGTGCAAAACAACTGCAGCACATGGGGCTGCTTCTGCTTGGGACTCCTCGCCGTGAAGCTCGGTGGGATTAAGCCACAATGTTCCCTCCTGTGAGGCCCTCAGAAAGGTCCAACCTCCTCGTTCCTACTGCTGCTTTGTTCACATTTTTCCATCCTGCAGCACTGCTCCTTTGGACAGGAGCATGCTCCGAAGTCATTGCTGGGCCCTGAGGTTCAGTGGAGGACATTGCATCCCCCCAGCTTTTGCAAAGGCTGTGATTTTGCAGAAACACATACAGTAAGGAGGGCATTGTCTGGTGGATTAGGGCCTTGATATTTCTAATCATACCCTGCCTCAGCCTCTTTGAGTGCTGAGAACCCTATTCACTGGCATTCAGTGGTTTCTCTGGGTGCTATTTCAGATGCAGAATAATTAGCAACATGCAGGAAAAGCAACAAAGCCTTGAATGGTATTTAGTGACAATTATTCCACCAAACCATTTCTTACTATTATAAATGGAGCTTATTAGCACTAAATTGTTTCCATAGGAAGCAGCATCAGCAGTAAAAAGAATGACTGCAGGCTGGCTTGGCGGTGCGGGAGTCAGCACAAAGGAGCCTTCCTGTCTGCTCCTCGCTGCTGGGAGAAACCCACACAAAGCTCAGGGAGCTCCGACTCGCTGCTAGCAGGCAGCCTGGCCCTGCTCCAGCCCTGCTTCATGCTGGTACCTGCCGTGACAGATCTGGTGCTGCTGGAGGGAGCTGGTTTGCTGCAAAGGCTGGAGATGGTGAAGGAGAAGTGAGGGGAGGAGATGCTACCTTTCATAGAATCATAGAATCTCAGTATGGATTGAGTTGGAAAGGACCTTTGAACTTGTCTCATTCCAACCCCTGTCATGGTCTGGCTGCCCCCACCAGCTCAATTTGCCCAGGGCCCCATCCAGCCTGGCCTTGGGCACCTCCAGGGATGGGGCACCCATAGCTTCTTTACAAGCTTCCTTCAAGCACTGGAAGGCTGCAGTGAGATCTCCCTGGAGCCTTCTCTCCTCCAGGCTGAACACTCTGAGCTCCCTCAACATTTCTCTACAGCAGAGGTGCTCCAGCCCTTTGAACATTTAGTTGACCCTCCTCTGTACCAGTTCCAACAGCTCCACAGCTGATGACCCCAGGCCTAGGTGTAATACTCCAGATGGGACCTCATGAGGGCAGAGCAGAGAGGGAAAGTCCCCTCCCTGCCCACTGCCAGCCCTCTGTTGGTGCAGCCCAGGATACCATTGGTCTTCTGAGCCACAAGCACACATTCCTGACTCAGCTACAGCTTTTCATCCACCAGAACCTTCTCTGCAGGGCTGCTCTCAAGTTCTTCTCACAGTTTGTACTCATGCCTGGGATTGCCCTGGCCCCTCGTTAGGTTCCTGTGGGCCCACTTCTGAAGCCAGGTCCCTCTGGATGGCTTCCCTTCTTTCTGTTGTATCAGCTGCACCACTCAGCTCAGTGTCATCCCTTTGTGTGGAGGGTTTTTCCATGGGGGAGGTTTTGCTGCTCATCCTCCTGCTGCCCATCCCGTGACCCAGGTCTGTACTGCAAGATGCAGCTCCAGGAGGGAATGCAGATGGTAGGATGGGATTTAGTTGGCAGTACAGCTGTAAGTGCTGGGTTTCGTTCTTCTGGCTGTAGAAAATTAATCTCCTATCCCCATGCCCAAATTTCAGACCATTTGTATTCTGAAATCTCAGAAACAGTTCTTGAAGTTTTCCACTTGGATTTTTAAATCAACTTTAAAGAATTGATTTAGGAACATTTCAAGAAGAGAAACATACAGCCTTTGGCAAAAAATAATAAAATATATATATTTTTTTCATCGACCCAGTTGTTTGACAAACCCGACCTCCATATCCGAGTAATTTCAAGTATTCTGAAACACTAGAGGTAGAGAAGAAAATCTTCCCTGAACAATTGTCCATTTTTATCTGGAAGTTGCTAAGATTCAAGGCCCTGAGGGGACAGAGGCAGAGCTGAGACCCAGGGCTGGGTGCCTGCTTCACAGACATGTCACCATATGAAGCCTGCAAGAAGATGGGGAATCTCTACCACGCAGAACCCTTCCCTGAGCCTTTAGGGTAATGAAATCATGCGTTTGGGATGCTGACACCAGAACCACGACCCGCTGGAGCTCTGCTAGGTTGTGCTGCAGGAGATGAGCCCTGCTCCTCTGCTACCTGTGCATTCCCCTGCCATTCAGGGGGTTTCTGAGTTGGCTGCACGCAGGTTCAGCAGGGCTATGAATGAAGGCTCACACAGCCAGCAGGAAGAGGTGGCCAGAACTCCCTCCAGCCAGAGCCTATCTCCTTATGCAGGACCTGCACCTCCCCATTTCTGTGGCTCAAAACAGCTGGAAATCCAGGAGCGTCTCAGAGAGATGGTGGAGATTTAAAGATGAAGCCCACAGAAACAAAAGCATAACTGCTAATTAAACACAATGCATTCACTGCAGTGGAACATGACAGCCCCAGAGATCTGTGAGAGCATTCCCTGCACACTTCCCTCCTGCTTTATGGGTGACTGAGCGGAGCCTTTGGTTCATCCACTGCTCAAAATCTGTGAGAGATTCCCTCTCCTTCCCCATAAAATACCTCTGGCCATCTATAAGATGTAAAGCAGCACACCTGTGAGGCAGCTGAATCGAGGACCAAGTGTGAGTGGCAGAGGTACATTCAAAGCCAGTAAAATAAGTGCTGATGGCTTTGATGCAGGCAGCTCAGGGTCTTTTGGAGGAGGACCATTCATTTCCCTTTGCTGGAGATTTGATTTCCCCGCTTTTTATCTTCGGGACATGATAACAGCACCAAACACTGTGGAGAGCTTTAAAGCCAGGCAGCACACGCTGCTGGATGAATCACTTGCCTTGGCTTTTGAAGGTCTGGGATTCTCTCCAGGGTACACCCTCTACTACAGGGGATTTTTCTTGCCAGCCTCTCAGTTCTCTGAACTCAGAGCTGCCCTGAGACGTGCAGCAACAACATGGTCATTAGTGCCTTGATCTGATACCTTCAGCAATTAGAAGCATTCATGACTGATGAGCTTTCAGCATCTCTCTGGCAGATTGGGAAGTGTCAGCGAGTCCCCTGCACTAGATGGGCGCTGCCTGACGCTATTAGTCAGCAGCAGTTGGTGTCTAAGCAGCATCCTGGAGGAAACTCCCATTGCTTCATCAGTCGCCCATTAACATTTGCTATTGCTTAAAGCTTTGCAGACAAGGAAGAAAAATCTTCTGGAAGTGACAAAGGGATCCAGGCCAATTAACAGCACATCTATTATGGGAAGGGCAAGAGGATGGCTGTGTCTTCACCGCCCAGGAAGGGCACAGTGGGTGGCGAAGGCTCCCCCAGCAATAGCAGGCAGCAACCACTGCACAGAGCTCAGGTCATTGTGAGCAGCGTGGAAATTAATTAGAGCTAAAGATCAGCAGCCGAAGAGACTCGAGGAGTAAATGTCACTTCCAAAGTAGGGCAGGGAGGTAGCTCTGGACTAATTAACCACAGCTTTGCTGCAGGAAAAGGACATGATTGCCAGCTGCAGCCTCCTGCGTGCAGTCTGGGCAGAGGCTACTGAAGGTTAACATGGGCTGAAACAAATATGAATCACTCGGCCTCCTGCAAGAAAAACGCATAGTTCAAAAGTCAGTTTACTATTGACAAAGCACAGCAGAAAGCACCATGCATCTGTCACACACGCTGTCTCCTTGTGGCTGTGCAGGGCTGCCATAAATAATGGCCATAAATACTGTAACCAAGTGAAAGTTTACCTCAGTCCCATGCTATCTGTTATTATGCACAATGAAAGTTGTATTAGAAGAATCAAAGATGCCTACAAAATCCCCTCTCACATACAAGCAGGGAGCGGGCTGAGCTCTGTGATGGGCGTGCAGCCTGGCAAGGGTTTTTCTAGCTTTTCACATCACGGCAATAACCCATTTCTCCCCAGGTCCTTCTGCCTCATTTGGCACGCAGTAGGCTTTCCCATGAGAAACCTGTGCAGAGGAGTGCTTCCAAGCTGCACTGGCGAGCACTGCACAGCACAGAGCCCATCTGCAAGAGCCTCCCCCAACTGTGGCTGCAAGGTTTCCCCAAGCAGATGGGAGGGGGCACATTTCTGCCCAGGCTCCTTTGCAGCTGCCTGAGTTGGGATGAGCTGCAATCTGGGGCAAAGCTGTGGAAAATCTGCATCCTCCCCTCCTCCTGCCCTGCCAGCTGGGAGTAAGCAGAGAGCTCCTCTGCCTCCTCTCTGCCATCTGTGCACAGAGTGGGTTCCTCTAGGGAAGGCTGCCACGAGGACAGCAAGTAGGCAGGACTGTGTCCTTGTATGGCAATCCTGTAGTGTCCAAAATAGGTGACCAAGCCCAGCTGGCGACAGGGATCAGGGCCAGTCAAGAGCCCAGGGCCTGATGGACAAGCCCCTGGTGATAAGGCAGGCGTGGAGTCAGCATGGGAGGCAGGTTGGGGATTAGTGGGGCATCCTTCAACACAGCGCAGGCATGAGCCGCAAGCAAGCTTAAAGGAAGGTCCCAGGAGATGAAGGTGATAACATGAGTGATGTCTGTCTATGTAAAGGTGCAGTACCAACTTGCTAGAGTTCCTGACATCACAGTTCATCCTTATCTTCCAGGAATGGAGGACAGGCTGAGAGAGCTGGTCTTTTCAGCCTGGAAAAGACCTAAGGGCAGCCTGTCAGTATCTAAAGGGACTGTAAGAAAGAAAGGGGCAGACTCTCTAGCAGAGTCTGGTGTGATAGGGCAAAGGGGAGTAGTTTGAAACTAGAAGAGATTTAGATTGAATACAAGTAGAAGGTTTTTTACAGTAAGAGTGTTGAGACACTGGAAAAAGTTGCCCCGAGCAGAAGCCCCATACTTGGAGACACTCAGCATCAGGTTGGATGGGGCTCTGAGCATCCTGATAGAGCTGTTCATTTCAGGGCAGTTGCACTCCATGACCTTTAAGTGTCCCTTCCAACTCAAACGCTTCTGTGATTCTACAGTTTGTTCATGGCCCCAGAAAGATCTCAAGGGTCAGAAGTCGTGGAACATAGGATGCAGAGCATCTCCTTGGCCATGAAGAGCAAGAAAGCATGATTCAAACATACATATATTTTGTAATGTGCAACTGAAAGATTCTCGTGTTTTTAAGGTTCCTAGTTTTGTATTTTTTGAGGGCATGTTGTCATTTTATGCCCGAAAGCTAATGAAATTGTATGAGCATGTGTATGCAGAGCATCCCGGCAACTTGATTTCATTATGCAGAACGTGCCTTGAACTAGCTAGGGAATCATTAACGCACATGGTCTTGCTGGAGGATGAAAGGATGGCTTCCCATCCCTAACAAGCACAACTGAAAACTGCTCCTGACTTTCTTACTGAGTAAAATAAGGGGGGAGAGGGGGGAGGGAAATAAAATTCAGTCTGTGCTGAGCTAGAAGAGAATAGCAAGAAAATGAGCACCTAGTGCCACCTTTGCAATGAAGAGTGAATAGCAGGATACTGTGCTAGAATAGATGGTCTCATGCAAGGCTTGATGTAGTTGTTCCTATAGGCTGGTGTAGGGCTGTTAATTCAGATCCAGCGGGAAAGAAAAATTGCCAATAGCTCTTTAGGGGAGCAACATCTATAACTGTGTTGCTGTGAACAAGACCCAGAAGGGACTGACCAGGACACCAACAGACAAAGACAGAGCAGAGCAGGATGTCAATACCAAATCCAAACAAAAACATCCAATACAAGAAGCACCATATTTCCATGGTTACATCAAAACACATTTCTGCCTTGGACAGAGCCCAAAGTCCTTTCTCCTCCCAGCACTGAGCCTCACTGGGGCTGCAGAAAACTGCACTATGACTATCTCATGCATGCTCCTTCTTATTATGTTTTCAGCTCCATCCTGAGCTGAAGAAAACTTTGTGGGAGAGTGCTTTAGGAGATAAGGATGGATGCTGTGGAAGGATTGGAGACAAAGACACAAATAGACTTAGGTACAGCCTTTCCAGGACACTCGAGCACAAAAGCACAGACGGTCTGTACTGTCAGTCTCAAAGCACACAGCAGGTTGGTCAGCACTTGCTGTAGAAGTTCAGACCCTTCTGTACAGTGGTGCTTAATGTCTACTGGCCAGCAGTGGAAAAATGAGCAAGTGGAAAAAAGAGCCAAGGGTGGAGGACAAAGGACTCCCCTGTGGTTTATATGTAGAATGATAGAGCCCCAGTTTCCCAGTTTTCTCTTAACCTTCTGCAGCCCAGGCACTGAGTGCTCTCTGTCTGCTCCAGAGCTGCAGAATCCCAAAGGAGGGTAAAGATCTGGCTGGGTCTGGTGATGCACAGCTTGCAGTCCTGCAGAAAGGAAGATTTCTGAAGCACAGTTGTCTCCTAGCTTGTTCTCTGGATTTCTATGGTCTAAAACTGCTTTCTACATAGGAATGACTGGGAATCTGTCTTACAGGTTTCTTTCAAATTCAGTGCAGCAGACCAAAGAATACCTATAAGGTCTCAGCCCTGCACTGGGGACTCCAAGACAGCAGAGTGACCCTGAGATCTTCCTCTGAATCCTGTTTTTTCAGGCAGAGAGGAGAGCCACGTGCCATGTGCCTGCCAGTTTCAGAGCAGACGTGCAGGATCCTTTGCTTTATGCTTTAACTGATCCCATAGGGCACAAACTGCCTGGGACAGGGGAAAACCTTTGCATGAATTCATGAAGGGCTCCTGGCAGAGCAGAAGTAGGCAGCCAGGCACTGACCTGGCCCCAGCATTCTGCCTCTTGGAGATGAGAGCTGCATGCTGGGCTCTGCACATCCCCTGCACTCAGCTTGGAGCAGCTGTATTGCAGCAAGTTGGGGGAGAGGCTTGCAGTTGTCACAAGCTTGCGATAATGAAGTTCTTATGATGCACTTTGGGTCATGATGTTACGACCTGGTTCACCTCTGCTGACTCAACCACCCAAAGCTAGCTGAGAGTCCTGGGCAGCAGCACCCATGGGTTTGTCTGAACAAAATGTTTGGCACATGAAAGCATTTTAGGAGGCTTCTAATTTTTGTGCTGAAGGACACATCTCCCTCCACCCCTGCTGCTGCTGATGTTTATTGGGGTCCAGGAGCTTCCGCTGAAAGCTCTGCCTTTTTTTTTTTTTTTTTTTTTTTTTTTTGATGTTTTGTATTATTTTCTTCGATGCTACGCCTGGTGACAGCTGCCATCAGATGTATTGCTCTGTGCAGGGGCTGGCTGATGGTGATTGCTAATTGCCAGTTTGAAAGTTCTGCAGGTCAGAAGGGTAGGATGAGACCAGCACTCTCAGGGCCACCCCTGACAGATGCTTGTCTAGCCTGACCTGTAGGTCTCTGGTGACAGGCACATAACTACCACACAGCCTGACCTCACCACAAGATAGTGCCTTCACATTCAGCCTGAAACTCCCTTTCTGCCTGTCTTCTTTCAAGGAAAGCTAAAAAGTCCTTCTGTCTTCCTGTGCAGGAGATTTTTGTCTTCATACCAACATTCCTGGCTTGTTCAGACTTCACTCTCAAGACCATCCTCATGGATTTCACCCACCTTTCTAGCCTGGAGGCCACTGGATCAGCAGCTCCCATCTCTAGGACTGCTGGCAGCCATCCTGGACTCCATCAGTCCCTAGCCTGGATAACACATAGGACAGTGAGAGTCCCTGGAGAAAGGAGGTCTGCTCTGGGGAAAGAGGGAGCATTGAGGGTGGCAGAAGCTGAAGTGGTGGCAGTGGGAAGAGCTGAAGGTGCATTTGCAAAGCAAGCAGTTGAGGGTCCTCTGGGTTGGACTTTCACAGAGGCTGCACCCAAAGAGACAGAGGAGACACATGGATGGGGGTTACTGTGAACTTCTGCCCAAACAGAGAAGTGTTTCAGGTCCAACAACAACCAGTAGAAAGTAGAAACTCTTAAAGGAGGAAATGTTAGATATATGAAAGAGCACTTACTGATCAAAGATCAGGAGTAAGCCTGTCCCACTGACTACACACTGAGCCTGAGGACTGGAGCAGGACATAACACTGTACTGCAGGGGCACT